>NC_090927.1:1179302462-1179927462 GCF_040938575.1 Ambystoma mexicanum
AAGGGAGGCCTGGCGGACACGGTACATTAAAGTGGTGAGAATACTCCAGCGGGGGCAGTTGTTCCTGGCAACGGATGCAAGTCGATGCTTCGTCCGGGGGGAGGAAGACAGGAGTCTGTTGCACTGCGAGGGAAGAAACCAGCCGTGGAGTTTCTCAGGTAAAAGGAGCTGTCCGTTGATTCGCAGTCCAGTGGTAAGTGGCTATCCAGTTGCCGGGGTGCTTGGCATGGGCAATTCGACCACAAACCGGTCTGGGGTGCGAAGAGAAGAAGGTAAACTGGTTGTGCCCACCAGTCAGGGGGAGAAGCCTCTCCAGCCGGGAGATCTTCTCTCTCGTCGGGAAGTGGTGAGTCGGTTCTGCAGGGCTCCACTGGTGGTGTCGTCGTGGTAGGTCGGCTCAGCTTCTCCCTCGTCGGATTCTCAGGTCCTGTGGCGACTTCTGAAGTTCCAGTCCCCAAAGCCCTGCTTTTATGCAGCATACCCCCATTCACTCAGCCTAGCTGTCAATCAAACATGCTAAGTGGTGAGCCGGCCGGCTCACAACTTGGGCCAATCACACAAGAGTGCGACTTGAGTTACCAAGGTAACTCAGTCCAGGGTGCCTAAACCCCCTCCAACACCCCCTGTGGTACCCAGACAGAGTGGCACCACTTTTGGAGGCTTCTGTGGAGAAGCCCGCCAAAAAGTGGAACAAAGGGCTCGCCTTGGGTTGGAGTCACAGAAGAGAACACAAATGCCATTTTAGAATCGAGTCCTGGCAAAAAATACCAACCGGCGAATTAATATTAATTAAATAAACCGGCGGTATGTTCGAGGCTATGAGAATTAAATAATTAAAGTTGGTAGCCTCGAACAATGGGAAAATCCCATAGGGATATATTCGCGGTCGAATATAAAAAGTAGTATCCACTGCCACCAGCCAAAACTCGATCAGGGGGGACGGAGACGTGCCCCCTCGACTAACAGACCCCGGGGAAATCGAATTGCCCCGACCAGTACGTCCACAATATGATGGTTTGTACTGGTTTCTGTTATTAATTTGGGACTAGTAAAGCCAATGGTGACTTTACATGCCCTGGGAGACAGTAGTCAGTCCCAGGGTATGGAGACTATGGTGGGGTGTCACTATGACACCCCTGTGTCACTGCACGGAGGGTGCTGTGTAACACACATAGTAAAACCACATGAGACCCTATGGAGTAAAGGACCCCATAGCCCATAAAACACATTAACAGTCAAAGGAACACCATAAATCATGTCCAAGAGTGCGAGAAAAAGAGTCTCACTCTTGGCAGGAGAAAAAAACAAACTCCAGAAATCCAGCAAAGCTGCTGGGGGACTTACTAGGTTAGGAAATTCAGCCTAAAGAGAGAATTCTCCCTAACAGCGTTCAATTGGTTGAAAGATGGTTGGAAGATGAATAGGACACACTGGAACCCCGATGGCTGCAAGGAAAACACTGGGTTAACATCTATTGTAGTTGACGGTACAAGTATCATAAATGACAAATGGTAACCCACCTGTCTATGAACAAGGTGCGCATAACATATCAGGCATGGAGTAGACAGCAATGGGAACGGAAACAAGTCTAAGGAAAAAATATGAGACCAAGGTAAGACAAGGGCCCTCATTACGAGTATCCCGGTAACAGCGTGTCCATCACCGCCATGCCGGAACGTGTGAGTCCGTGCCCGTATGAACCCGCTAGCAGCAGGTGATTACGAGTGCGCGAGAACACGCGTTACCCCATGCCGGTAGTGGCAAAACCACCATGCCGGTAACGGGCCACCAACCCCCCTATACCGGCATTGCGGGTACCGCCCATTCCGTAACCGTGTCATAACAACCACTAAACACCGGCACGGTAATACCGACACGGTATTACCGTGGTCGCAAAAAAGGACCTGGAAATTACGTCATCGCGCAGGAACGGGAAATGAGCCGGCGGCCATCTTTAAAAACACAATCCATTGCCACCCTCCATAACCACCACTACACTTGTGTTGTTGTGTGCCACATCTGAAGCAGGATGTCAAAGGCCACCAGTAAATCCTCCCAAAGGAAGAGGAAGCAGCGTTTTTCTGATGCTGAACTCACTATGCTTGCTAACACCCTCAAACAGCATGCAGACACAATCAGGAGCACAGACCTCAAGCATGCGGCCCCAACCAAAAAAAAACAGGTCTGGCAGGAGGTCGCTCAGAGGGTGTCGGCAGTGGGGAGCACCCCAAGGAGTGTACGTGACTGCCGGAAGCGCTGGGATGACCTGCGCCTCTGGGTCAGGAAGATCCTGACGGAGAACAGGAGGGCCGCAATGGTGACAGGCGGTGGCCCACACTCCCCTATGAAGCTCACCACATGGGAGGAGACCGCAAGTGTATTCATTGACTCGGAATCCATAGAGGGAAGAGGAGACCAGGAGTTCGGCGCTGCAACTACCACAGAGGAAGGTGAGTGAACCATCACATCCACGTATACCAAAACATGATGTGGCACAAGTGATGTGGAAGTTAGACTAGGCAAGGCAATGCATGTTCCAAGGCTGCATCAACACATCCATAGAATAATAAGTGCCACACCCTGCACCACACGCATGCTGAGTGAAAATCTCAATCCCAACAGAGGTGCAACATGACCCAACCATGCCCATGGGACCCACCACACAGACACCAAACCAATGCTATGCCACCAGCCATGCATTGATTGCTGACATGTCCCCTCAGTACACCAAATGCCACACACCAGAAATGAAATGATGCCTGAATGTATGAACATATCACACCGCAATACATCATAGCTGCCATTTGGCAACATCACTGATGACCTGCATCTCTTCTATCTCCCAGGCACCGATGAGGAAGGTGGAACACAGGACAGGGGTGCGAGTACATCCAGTGCACGCAAAGGGACCAGGGCCACCGCCACCCCCCGTCCAAGAAAATGCCTGCAGCAACACCCAGTGTGCCACGCAAGGCATCAACCCTGCAGGGGCCACCTGCAGCGATAGAACAGCAGCAGGCACCCACAACAGTGGGAGCCGTTCCGCCAGCCACCACGGACGTTGTGTCCACAGAGGTGGATGATGAGGCTGGAATCATGTCTGGAATACCCACCCCAAGCCCCATTGCCAGCCCCCACCCACCTGCGGAGTCTGAGAGCCTGGACGATTCGTGTCTCCATGACTCTGACCTTGGAGAATCAGACATTGAGATCTTCCAGGAGGACTGTGCCCAGGACGAGGACCCTACGCAGGTGCCTTCCACCACCCTGCCAGCCACCACCACACCTGCGGCCAACACCTCCTTCGAGGCTCGCCTGGCAAGGGTAGAGGCCCGCCAAGAGTCAATGCTGCAAATCATGCGTCAACAGGTCGACGCTGGGAATGAGGCCAAGAGGGCCATAGCCACGGCCATTGCAGCCAATACAGCTGCTGTGGAGGCATCTATGTGTGCATTCAGGGAGTGCATGGGGTCACTGACACAGGACCTTCTTGCAAACATCCCGCAAATGCAGCGGCCACACCTTGGCCCAGCCATGGGACTGACAATAGACACCTCCACTACAACAACCCTTTCCACCTCGGTGCAATCGAGCCCTGTGCGGTTAACGCGGAGGAGCGCACGGCACTCGGCCATGGCACCCCCAGGCCCAAAAGTCTCAAAGAAATAACAGTATGGGCAATGACAATGTGAACAACTACAATAGTGAAGGGAACACTGTTTGTTGCACACATGGGGACATTTGGGATCTGTGGGGTGGGTGAGGGAGTTTGTTGGGGTATTTTCTGGGGTTTGTGGGGTGAGTGAGGGAGTTTGTTGGGGGTATTTTCTGGGGTTTGTGGGGTGGGTGAGGGAGTTTGTTGGGGTATTTTCTGGGGTTTGTGGGGTGGGTGAGGGAGTTTGTTCTGGGGGTCTGGGAGGGGGGAATGGGCACATTTTTGCAGTTTTAAATAATACACAAGTTGTGAGAAGAAAAATCCATGGCTGGACATTGTTATTTTTCGTGTGCATCCATTTAATGTGTTACTGTGTTCAGTGCCCAACTCCCAACATTCCCTGTGTGCATGTTCACATTGGCCCAGTGTCTGACTGACACAAGTCTTTCATAGTACCTGTGTTTCAGAGGTATACTTGAATTCGTGCTTGCTGTACAGCATGGCCATCCCGTGCATCACGTACTGGCAGTGGGGCTACTTCACCTCCGTCTCCGTCCTCATCATCCTCACCCGGCCCATGCATGTCAATGTCAAGTGACAATGGTACATTTCTCCGGATGCACATGTCGTGCAGCATGACACAGGCCATGGTGATCTTTGCCACTTTCTCAGGCCTATATAGGAGTGTCCCACCAGACCTGCTGAGGCAGCGGAACCGCCCCTTCGACAGGCCAAAGGTCTGCTCAATGACAACACGGGTACGGGTGTGCACACGATTGTACTCCTCCTCATGGCCATTCTGCGGGTTAGGCACAGGGGTGTGTAGCCACAGCCTCAAGGGATATCCTCCATCACCTCCAAGCAGATTCAAATAGGTGTGTGTCACTCTGAACTCCCCGTAATTCAGGGAGCCCAGTCATGCCGCCAGCTATTTGGTGTGGCCATGCACATGTCCCTCTAAGCATGAAAAAATGTTATCTAGGTGCAATCTGTACTGTCATGAGGTGTGGTAGTCTGGTTGGCATTCAATAGATGATGCAGGGTGTAATCATGCATGCTGAGGCAGATATGCTGTGGTAGTGCAACAATGTTTTGACTCCAATTCATGCTGTTCATTATTTACTATGCATGGTCACACTGCCCACATAGCCACACTTGCCGTCCTGTTCATTCATGCATTGCTTGCCATCACCGTGGTGGCCTGGTTGTGCCTCTTACTTGTTCTCATTGATATGCATTATTTGTGATATGTGGCCCAGTGAAGTGTCATGTACCGTTTGACTGGTTCAGGTCAGTAGTGTTTGGCTCTGCATGCATTCTCCAATCACCGGCTATTCCCACCCAGGTTCAGTATTGCCCCCCCCTCATGCATCCCCACACATCAGTACCCCAAAGCACTGCCATGGGACGGTTGTGCAACTCACCAAGCAGCCAGGCACGTGGTCTGGCATGTCGCTCCATTTGATGGGGTACCGTGGATTTACCCATTAACATGGAATCATGTGTTGATCAAGGAAATCGGCCGCAGCAATGGGTGATGATCTTCCTGGAGTCACATACCATTTGCACATTGATGGAGTGGTATTGTTTGCGATTGCGGTACACAGCCTCTATGGCATGGGAGACTATCAATCCCACATGGGTGCAGTCGATGGCACCGACACAATTGGGCAGGCCTGCCAGTGCATGGGAGCCTACTTTGGTTTCGGCTATCTCCTAGGCAGTCCGTGGTAGGGATATGTGGGTGCTTGCGTGCTTCAGGAGGGCATCCAGCACTTGGTTCAGCATGCGTGAAAATAGTGGTTGTGAAATTCCATGCAGCTGGCCCACTGTGTGTTGGTAGGTGCCTGTGGCCAGGAAGTGTGGCACAGACACCACCTTTAGTAGTGGGGGGATGGCAGTGCATATTTGTATGTGGCTGGCAATGTTGTTCTGTATCATGTGCACTATGGTGGTGATGGTGTCACGGTCCAACCGGTACAGGGTGTGGATCTGCTCATGGGTAGGGTTGGATGGGCTGGGTCTGGTGCAAGGTATTGCTGGCTGCCTACGAGGCTCTGGTGGCTGAGCTGGTGGTAATGGATGTGCCTGTCTCAACCTCCTTCTCCTCCTGTGTCTCCTCCTGTGTCTCCTCTGTGCTGCCTGTTCTTGCTGCTGTTGTTGTTGTTGCAGTTGTTGCTGTAGTTGTATCAGTATAGGCAGGTCCTCCTGCGCCATGTTTGCAAATGATAGTGGTGGCATTTTGGTGTAGGAAGGGGTGTGGTGTTTAGTTGTGCTCCTTTTGTACTGGGCAACTCTGCATTGCCTACACCGGGGGGGAGGGTTGTGGTGTGTGGGTGTGCTCAGTTCATACTGGCACAGCCTCCTTTGACTCCACCTGTGGGGATTGTGTGCACCTGTGGCAGCTGCCTTGTATCTTGCTTGCTGTTTGCGGGTGGTCCGCGATGCCTGTTTTGCCGGCATCATGCAGCCTGTTATTACCGGGTTCGCGATGCCGGTATTTGCATGTTTGCGTGGGTTGAAATTACCCCCTATTACCGGCATGCCGGTATTTACTACCTGAAGAGGCACGTGCACGCGCCTATGCCGCTATTAGCGGCACCGTTGTTTGGTATGCCGCAAATACCGGGGTTCCAGGCCGGAATGCTACAGAATGGTAAATGATGCCGGTATTTACATACCGGCATCGTTTTTCCCTTACCGGCATACGTTGAATGAGGGCCAAGGACTATAATGGAATTTGGTAGAAATTATATTTCTAGCAGTCTTTTCTTACCCATGTGTCCTTGAGCAAAGTCTCTAGTTGTAGATACCAGAACAGGAAAGACGTAGCCTTGATGACATAAACAAGTCCAAGAAAAATCCAAGAAATACAAGACCACCACCTACATTGTGGAAACGAGGACGCCTAATGTCCCATAAGTGTGGCAGGCAGTCTCAAGTCCAGCACAGATTTTCGCTATTCCCGCGGGCATGAGTACGTCTAGGATTGGTCTTTTTCCACTGCAGGGCCTTGTAAAGAAGTCCAAAACAATGTCCGTGAAGCAAGCAAGTCCGTAGGCAGTCCGGGTCATAAATCCAAAGTAAACAAATGCTGTGAAAACAGGAGACGTAAGCAGAGCCAATTACACAATCTGGGCCGTAGCAATACAGCAAGGCAATGGTTAGATGGGCAAAGCAAACGAAAATCCGTATAGCAGGCAAGGGCCAATAGAACATAAAACCAGAATCACAAGAAACGCTACTGTTGCAGTCCGAGGAAAACAATCAGAAGCGCCGGAAAGCAAAAAGGGGCGGCCCTAAATTGGCGCCGTAGCAACGCGGGAGTCACGCGGGCGGAAAGCAAAAGGGACACATGACTGAAGCCGCGTCAGGTGCCAGCGTCGCCACGCCAACACCCAATGCCTCTGAAATAGTCTTTTGTGCAAACGGATGACCGCAGGGTTGTTCATACGTTTACTTCCTAATGTGTTTTTCAAGAAACTGCCAGGTAAGCGAGGACGCAAAGTCAGTGGTCGTAATCTAACACAGTGCAATGCTTAAGTGCAGACACCAGGTGTTCAATAAGTGTAGGTAAGGGGACTGTAGGGTTGCAGATACGGGCCCAAGTGCAAGGGTTGCCAGGAGCAAGTGCAGGTGTGCAACTGGGCGGGCAGGGAACCAGGGCCTGAATTCAGAGGGTAGACAGTTGACCTGTGCAGTATCAGACAGGAGATCAGAAGGGGAGAGGAAGAGAGAAGGCAGAAGCAAAGAGGGTGGTCTTGAGGTGCTTCCGGAAACAGAGATGGTTCTACTCAAGTTTCAGAGAGGCAGGGAGGCTGTTCCAGAGGGAGGCCACAGCCGAAGGAAGAGATTTACCACCAACTTGTTGCTTGGAGAAGTGACTGACCATGAGTGAGTTGGAGGTGGAGGAGCGAAGAGCTTGAGTAGGAAGATATTTCTGAAAAGGGAGTTGGAGGTAAAGAGACCCCTCAGCCCCAGAAGGCCTTGTGGACAATGCGGGGGGTTTTGAACTTGATCCTTTCAGCCACTGGGAGCCAATGAAGAGATTTCAGGGCTGGAGAGATACGATCCCTGGGCTTGAGGCCAAGGACAAGTCTTGCAGTCCTGTTCTGGATGAGCTGCAGAGGGCGGAGAGTAGTAGCAGGCAGATTTAGAAAGAGGGTGTTGCAGTAGTCCAGCCTAGAGAGAACCAGAGCTCTGGAGACAGTGAGCTTTTGGGGAAGGTGAGGGAAGGAAGAATACCTCTGAGGAGGTGCAGTTGGTAGTTTGACTTCTTAGAGTTTTCAGAGATGTAAGGAGAAAAGGAGAGTGTGGAATTGAAGATGACCCAGAGGTTCTTAGCCTCACAGGTGGGAGCAGGAAGTGGGCCAAGGGAGGCCGGCCAGAGAGTGACAGGAAAGGAAGGCGCAGGTGTGCCAACGAGGAGGATCTCCGTCTTACTGGCATTAAGGCAAAGATCATTGGTGGCACACCGCTACTGAATTGCAGCCAGACAGTCGGAGATGAGAGAGGGAGAAGAGGTGGCTGATGGGAGCCTGAAAACAAGCATAGTGTCATCTGCATAGCACTGAAAGTTGGAGCAGAGGGCAGCAATGCGGTGGCCGAAAGGTGCCAGGTATTGGTTGAACAGCCAGGGAGAGACGTTAGACCCCTGGGGAACGCTACAGTTAGAGAGTGAGATAGAGGAAAGGAAGGATCCCAGTTGGAACTGGGAAGGTCAGTCAGAGAGGAAAGAGGTCAGTCAAGCCACAGCCTGATTAGTGATACCCAGGTTATCATGGAGATGGTTGAGCAGGATGGCATGGTTGACCGTGTCAAAGGCAGAAGAGAGATTGAGTAAGATGAGGACAGAGTATGGAGATTCGAATCAAGGTTAGAGAGCAGGTCTCCACGGATGTTCAGGAGAGCAGGTTATGTGCTCCTGGATGCTCTGAAGCCAGACTGATGGTCATGGAGACACCTAACAGATTCAGTGTGAAGATTAAGCTGGGAGATGGCCAGCTTTTCCAGGAGTTTGCCCAGGAAAGGGGTGACGAGATTGGGCCCGAAGCCGGGCAAGATGGGTCGGCTGAGGGTTTCTTGAGGAGTGATTGCAGAAGTCGGCCAAGGCAGGAGCAAGGGTATCAATGTGGTCCTTGATGGTTTTGGAAGAACTGAGAAGAAACTGTTTTGACAAGACTTTCATAGATCAGACTTATCTAGAAATCTCATCAGGGTAGAAAAGAGGAAAGAAAGAGAAAGAGGGAGGAGAGGTGGCCGCAGGGGGGCCAGAGGTAGAGGAGAGAGTAGAGGGAGAAGGAGGAGAGGATGAGAGGGTGGACAGGATGTCCTGGGTTTTAGAGATGACATGAGAAGCCAGAGCTGTGCAGAGGGCCTGGGAGGGGACACAAGAGGTAGAGACTGCAGCAGGATTGGCCAGCTTCTTGCAGATTTTAAAGAGTTCTGCCAAGTTGTTAGATGCTGCAGAGATGCAGGCTTGGATGTGAGCTCTCTTCTTAGTGCGAAAAGAGAGCCGGTATTGCCTTTGGAGCAGGCCGTAGGCCAATTTGTCAAAGGGTGCACAAAAAGCCAGCCATTTCCTCTCAGCCACCCTACACTTGCATTTAAGGGTGACGGGGTCTGAGTCGTACCAGGAGTTGTATTTTGCTTTGGGCTTCAAGTGGATCCTCATGACAGGGACAAGAACATCAAGAGTATCAGAGATAGAAGAGTGGAGCATGGAAAGGGCCGTGTCAGGATGTGAGTCAGCCGTAGGTGGAGGAGGAGAGAAAGTGGCAGCAAAAGCCTCAACTGACACAAGCTTCATGGGTTGGATGACCAAGAAGGTAGGTGGCAGTGTTGGAGTTGGCTTGGCCTGAGGGATAGAGAGGGAGACATGAGAGGAGAGGAGAAAATGATCACTTCATTAGAGAGGAGAGGTGAGAGGGTTAGAGAGGGGGAGGTCTGAGGAGATCCGAGCATCTATAGTGTGCCCTTCAGAGTGAGTAGAACCAGAGAGAAGAATAGAAAGAGAGAGAGAGAGAGAGAGAGTCACAGGGGTTGCAAAAGAGTCCAGTGGAGGGATATGGTGCATCCAGGTGGATGTTTAAGTCTCCAAGGAGGAGGAGGTGAGTGGTCGAGGCCAGGAGGGAGGAGGAGAGGTCCACACACTCAGAGAGGAAGGAGGTGGTCTTGCCAGGTGGCCGATATATAGTAGCCATGGTAAGAGAGTGACCAGGAGCGAGAGAAAGCCTACAAACAAGGCATTCGAAAGAGGAGTAGGCCTGTATAGGAATGATAGAGGCAGGGATCCACTCCGGGAAGATCAAGGCTACACCCCTGCTGGGACAGTTGGATCTGGGTGCGGAGAGGATCTTGTAGTCATTAGGGAGGAGAGTGTCAAAACTTGTGACATATCTGGTCGTGAACCATGTCTCGGTAACACCGAGAACATCAAGGTTGAGTTCTTCCAGGAGACGGCGGATGTCAGAGATGTGTTTGACAGGTGAGAGGGAGTTGAGAGTGCAATGTGGAGAAGGTTGCCACTCTTGAAAGACTTCTGCATCAGAAGTACTCCCTGCAGAGCTGTAGAAGGAGACCGAGAGTGGGCAGAGGAGGAAGGACGAGAGGGCAAGGCAGCCAAGGAGGAGGATGAAGATGCCAGAGAGGTGGCAGAGGAGGGAGGCATCAGGGCAGCCAGAGAAGAAGTAGATGAAGCCAAAGAGGTGGCAGAGGGTGGATGCACAGGAGCCGGAGAAGGGAAAGAATGGACAGCAGGAGAAGAAAGGAAACTGATGAGGTGTGGGAAGCGTCTATCAAAAAGGAGGAGGTTGGCCTGAGGGTCTTGAACCAAGATGGTGGCATTTAGGTAAACATTAATAATAGTCTTAGAACAGTGGAAGGGGGCCAGGACGGCCTCCCACCAGGTACCACCATTAATGGGAGAGGAGGAAAAAGGAGAGAGCACAGAGACCATATGTGGAGTCCATAGGTCTGGCGTGGGAACGAAAAGAGGATGTCGGTGAAGGTCTGTCTGGAGGAAGCACTGGTGTAGGTTTCAGCGATGGGGAGGCCTGGGTTGGAGACCAGGATATCCTTTTTGAACTTCTTCCTACCAGACTTAGTAAGAAGGACAGGATAGTCAATAGAGAAGCAGTTACAGAAGATAGGAGAGTCAGAGAGCACCATAGAGGATGACGAGGGAGGGGACAGGGGAAAAGGATGAAGAGGGGGAGAGAGGGGTGGGGAAACAAAGGTAAGGCAAGGAGACACTAAGGGCAGGCACATGAGGAGGGGTGCAAGCAGAGGAGACAAGAACACGACAATAACAAATTAATTTCAATTCACGATGGGCTTGATGAGACAAAAAGAGGAGCAGTCATATAGCTGTGAGTAACAAACCAGTTAACAGAGTAAGAATGAGGGAACCTGAATGAAAAAAGGAACACAACCGGGATGCAGCAGTACAATGCCTTCCCGCAGAGCATTTGCTCACTCAGCAGCAACCCCCCCCTTGAAATAGATGTGTAAGAAATCAGCTTTTAATGCTAAACTGGGAAAATCACCTGGCCTGCACAGAAAGCGCAGTTTGATCTAGTTAAGGAAGGCATGGTAAAGGTTTGTGTCTCCATGCAATACTGAAGGGTGTCCACAGGAAAGGAACCTGTTCAGGAAGTGCTGTGATCTATCCAGGTACTGAAACAGAACATGTGGGCGGAGCTGCAGAAGGGGCTAAAGTAATGGCAGCCAGAGTACCTAAAGCTCATGCTTTATGTAGCAAGGTATGCAGATTTGCCTGAAACTGATCAGAGCATGTGGAAAAAGTAGTCATCTGCATCTGTGAAATGGCAGGGGCGTGCTTAATTGCAATTGAAGGATCTTCAGCAGGGGCCATGGAGGAGAGCAGGTTCAGTCTTCCCCCAGGATGCTTCAATGCTGAGCCCTCAAAGACCCCCAACACAAATGCTGCACTGGCAGGAAAAACTAATGCAGGTTTAAGATTTATGGCAAGGTAGGGAGGAACAGGACCCAAAGATCTAGCTCCCTGGGCTGTTCAGAAAAAGCAGGCATTCGTTAGTAAAAACGGAGGTCCCTGCCTCTGCCTCCAGAACCCCCTCGTCCCTCCCAAAACAACCTCGTAACTGAGCAGAAGACAAGGCAGGAGCGGAACCTAATGATGGGGGGTGCTGCAGAGACGGGAGGAGGCAGGAGCGGAAGACGGGAGAAATGAAGGAAAGAATGTTGCGACATATTGGATCCCTGACAGGCAGTCGCCAATAAATATTCTGAAAATGTTCCAAAGAGTCAGCCAGTCCGTGGAAAGACAAGGAACAGAGTCAAATCAAATACAAGCAAACTGCACTAAGAAGTCTACACGAATTCCTCCACAGGTGACCAAATGGAAGAGCAGGAACCCGGAGCAGTCCAAGAAACCAGGTCAGAAGTTGAGTGATGGGCAAACCGCGTCGACAGACTAATCCGAAGCCAGTGCAGGGACAAACAAAAGTCAGAGCCAAAACGTGTTCACAAATAGGGGACCAGATGACGGGGAGAAGGGAAGCTGAGTGGGAATTTAAATCTTGTAATGATGTGGACGTACGCGTCCGTACATGCAGTCTAAGCATGGATTGATGGACGGGTTAGTCAGGGATCAATATCTGCAGTGCGAGGGCTGTGATGGAAAGAATGGTCTTGGTGGTTGTACGTTGGATGGGGCTTTCGCAACAACCTTATCTCCTGATATAGCTGTTTTCCAAAGCTTAGCTCACTTGAATAACTACCAATGAAGCCTTCCGCCAACCCATCATCATCATCATTCGTTGCTCCAGTAATCAACCATCCACCTGCATTGCGTCAACAGAACATTGCAGACATGATAAACACATGGAGAGACATGTGTGGTGGAGGAAGGAGAAGAAGCGTGGGTCTTCTGATCCTGGTGCTCTTGGAGCCAGAAGCTCCAGTAATGGCAGCTGCAAGCTTAGTCGGTGCAAGGGCAGTGCCGGGAGCTGGGTTCTGAGCTGTAGGCATGTGTTAACTACTGTTAGGAAAGATTTCGTAATTGTAGGTAATTTTCCTTCCATGTGGCAACCCCTAAACTTTTTGCTGTTGTTTTTCACCTTGTTCTTGACTTTGCCAGAGAAGTGCAGCCTTCTGCTGAACTCCTCTGGGCTTTCGCTCCTTTCTTACGGGGAAACTGACATGCCCTTAAGACAGTCAGTACCGGGGAATGCTGTTTCCCGTAGTTTCTTTTATCATGTTGCGGCTTTCGTGCAACATGACACAAGAGGGCACTGTAAGCTAAGTTACAGCTCTCTTGGGTCTCTAGCCTTCTACAGGCCCTAGATACTCATTTAGGATTGTATCTGATCGGTGCAAGTGATTCAGGGACGGGAATGGTGGCAGCGATCGTTTCTTGTGTTTTGAGCTCCTTTTGGCGTTCTAAGCGCGTTTTCCGCGCTTAACCCAAAATGGTGGCCTGGCTCCCAAAATGGCCAGACCACGAGGCTCCTTTGTCCTGTCCGCTGACCGTCTTGCTCCCTTCACCTTCCCCAGGTCGAGCTGACCCGGGGCCTTCCTTATTTGGGCATGTACTTTCCCGCGAAACATGGATGCTTTCGCGGGCTTCTACATGTCTTTCGTGTGCCTCCAGGATGTGGGCTGGGATGTCTGGTCCCAATACACATCCTGGGTGCCAGAGAGTCTAGGGTGGTGTGAATGCCTGGGACCACCGTGGTCCGTGATTGGTCCACGAATGGTGTGAGTGTTGATGAGCGGATCTCCCATTGGGTCCCCTCCGTTTTGGCGCGAAGGGAACTGTGGATAAGAGGGGGCTGGAAACACCACTACCATGTCGATCTCCTGAGTTCTCACGAACGAAGGAATACAGGAGCCAAGTATCCTGCAACCAAGAGGCTGGACCGAGGAATCGCTGGTGACCCGCTGAAGTACTTCTCCTCTGCACTGCTGTCGCCTTGTGAAACCCTTTTCACCTTTGATCGAACCAGAAGGCCTGTACTGGTACTTCGACCCTTTGGAATAGCGGGAACAGCTATTCTCGGCATCTTCACCATCTCCTGCCAGTAAGCCTTCGGAAGCGTCTCTGGGCCATCCAGCTGACTGACCAGCTTACACGGGAGTCTTGCTCTGTAACCGCCGCCAGGTTGTGTAGTATTTCGAGTCCTTGTCACTCTCACACGCTTCGTACACTTGCCGTTCCCAAGTCTGAAGTGAGTAGTGTACATTTGGCTCAGATACACACGGCCGCTCCGTTGCCCTGCTGTGGTAACAAACTGTGCGGGTTTCTTCGATTGGGACGTCTTTTTACTCAGCACGACGACGAGGCGTTCCCTGCTCTTCTGAACCTGCCAGCTGCTGAAACTGACGCGGAGAAGCCTGGGTCTGCTTGCATCGGGGACCGGTGAGTAGCATAGCTAGGATCTGGTCGCCCTCCTGCAGGAGCCCATTGCTTTTCCCCGCTGTGTAAAACAGCACCCTTTTCCGTACTCGCGCTCTGCTTCTGCCCACTGTGGAGGCTGCGCTTGAGTCACGGAACTTGTTCTTCTTCTTTTGTGCACTAAACTGAACTGCCTGATTTCCCTCGAAGAGCTTCTCCTTTTGCCCGTTGGCACCAGCGCGTGCAGGTACTTTTGAGCACAAGGCTCCACTCTTCGCAGGGCTCGGACTTCCATCTAGTTAGGTGCCTCTGAAGGTGAACTGGGTCTAAGCATTATTTCGCACTGCCTGTTTTCCCTCCCTTTTAGGTGGACTACACATTTCGTGCATATAACACTTGCGACTGTCGTATTTGTATATATATTGTGTTGATATGGTATGTGTTGGTTTAATATTGTGATATTGTGATTTTCTCGCTACGGTCATTGTTTTAAAGGCCTTGAAATAAATGTGTATATATTTTTTATATAACAACTGTTTGGAGTAGTTTGTAAGTGATCTTGCTTTGTGTGCTCATTGCGGGCTTTCAGTCACCCTCACCCCTCTTGAGACCTAGTCTTGACCGCCGCGATCGCTACCTTGATTGGTCTGGCTCGTCCAGAGGTTACCCTGTTCCAAGTAATTAGGTTGGCCTTCTGAACTTCTGCGCCACCAGGACAGAGTTCAGAAATCCGTCTTAACAAATTGGTGTACAGCGGTGGGATACGACAAGGTATCCAGTGTTGCGCACGAACTAAGGCATTTCAGGTTATTCCAACCAGGACACGTAGTGAATTGTTGTAGTATAACTTTAAAAAGGCCATAGTCCTATCTAACAGTATGGAAACAAATACCTTGTTAACTTTAAATGCTTCCAAATCAGAAACATTGAAAAAGATGTGTGCGGAGAGAGGTGTTTCCTCTCAAGGCACGAAATTGGAAATGATCCAAAGAATCGTGGCGTGGCAAGAAGCGCAGCTTGACGCTATAATTTCTGAGGACAGTGCGGAAGGTGGTGGGGCTGCTCTCACTGGTAGAACCGACGGTTCTGCCGCTGCACTGATCCATCGCGACCACGAGGACAGGGAGGACGAGATGTCTAATGTTTCCTCTGCCAGTGCTGATGGGGAGGCTATGCTTGAATTCAAGAAGCAAGAGCTGCGGTTTAGGCAGCAGGAGCTTGAATTCAGCATAGCCAAACTAAAAATCGAACAGGCAGAAAAACAAAAAGACAGGGATCACCAGTTGGAACTGGCCAAGCTTCAGTTTGCAAATGGGTCCAAGGGTCCTGGACATGGGTCTGGGGCTTCCTCTCATCCACGGTTTCCGAAAGATCTGCTCAGTGTGTATGAAGAAAGGAATGACATTATGGACTGGCTGAATGCGTTTGAGTATGCATGCGAAGTTCAACAAGTTGACAATGCTGATAAGATTGCCTGGTTACTCAGCAGACTGCCCCATTCTGGCTGTAGTGCCATTATGGAAATGTCGAAGGCTGAGCGAGCTGATTTCGCAATGTTAAAGCAAACTCTCATTTTAAAGTTTGGGAAAACTCCGGCCCAATATTTGAAACGTTTCAGAGAGTATAAGAAAAAGGAAGGTGGTACTTGGGTATCTTATGTCACTGAATCCTTGAAAAACTTAACTGGCTGGGTCGAAGGTTATAAGGTTTCTACCTTCGAAGGCATGATAAATCTTGTCATGCTGGAACACATTTTTGCATCTTCTTCCCCGGAGCTTAAGCAGCATTTGGCCGATTCGAAGGAGATAGATCCTAAGAAGCTGGCCATTGCAGCAGACTTATGGGTGTCACATCGAGTGTCCCATAAGGGCAAAACTCATCCTGGTAAGCAGGAGGAAGGGAAAAAGTCCAAAGATATGGAGGGTGGAGAATCTGCTAAATCTTCTTCTCATAAGGGCCACAAAAAGAAAAATAAGGGTAATACACAAGAGAACTCGCAGGGTAGTGGAGGTCAGCCTCCGAAACAGAACTCTGGTTACAATAAGCCTCCCTATGTAAACAGACCCAATGGATCTTGTTTTGCTTGTGGAGCAACTGACCACGTGAAGGGGGATCCCTGGTGTAAGGTTAGACCTTTGGGGGTCCACTCCGCTAATCTGGCCTTCTCCTCCTACGAGGAAGAAGAGATTATAGGAGCATCCTTCTCCTCAGACTCATTTCCCAGCGGGATAGAGGCTGAGGTAGTTTTAGTGTCCCTGGGTTCCTGGGAGCCTAAAGTCGCAGAGGCTTATGCTAGGATTCCGGATAATACCAAGCACTACTTTAAAGACAGTGTGCTGATCAATGGAGTAGATACTCCAGCTCTTAGGGATAGTGGGTGCAGTCGCACTGTAGTGGATTCTACCTTGATAGACTCAGAGGAAGTTGCCAGAGCTACTCTGATGCCCACTAAGTTGGCTGACGGCCCACTCCGTATGTTCCCAGTAATACCTGTAAATCTTACTTTAAATGGTACAGCAGTCAGGATTCCAGTGAGCATTCAGAGAAACGTCCCGGGAAAGGTCTTGTTAGGTAATGATCTCAGAGCTTTAGGGCTCGTAGGAGACACTGCCGAAAGACCCTACACACGGTCTCAAGCACGGGCAGCATTGGCCAAGACCAATACGCCGCCCCAGCCGAAGGGGAAACCCAAGGCGAAAGGAGTCGACAAGTCAAGACGAGGGAAAGAGAATATTCCCCCGAGCTCGCCTACCACTGCCGTGGAGGAAGTTGGTCAATCGCCCGGGCCTGACGAGGAGGTGGCGATGCCTGAAGTATTTGACCCCAACGATCATCCTGAACTAAAAGACTTGTTAGTTCAAGGAGGCCCATCTCTGGAAGGCCTAAGGAGACAGGCCTGCTCCCAGCTTGAGGGTGAACCTCGTGGGACGCATAGGATTTATTGGGAAGGTGGACTCCTGTATAGGGAGCCCACAGAGTCTACAGAAGGAGACCATAGGAGGTTGGTGGTTCCCCTTGCTGTTAGGCCCTTCCTCCTATAGTTGGCGCATGAAGTTCCCCTTGCTGGTCACCTTGGTATGAAGAGGACCAAGCAAAGGTTATCCATGCACTTCTACTGGCCCAAGATGGGGGTGCAAGTAGAAAGTCACTGCAGGAGTTGTGCCTCCTGCCAGTTGTCTGGTAAGGTTGGCGCGACAATCCAAGCTCCGTTGGTACCGCTCCCAGTTGTGGGGGTACCATTTGAAAGGGTAGGGATCGACATCGTTGGTCCCCTTGACCCGCAAACATCCTCGGGCAATAGGTTTATCCTGGTGCTGGTCGACCATGCCACCAGATATCCTGAGGCCATCCCATTGAAAACTGTAACTGCCAAGTCAGTTGCAAAAGCTTTACTTGGCATATTTACTAGGGTTGGCTTCCCTAAAGAAGTTGTGTCGGATCGTGGCAGCAACTTTATGTCGAAGTATAT
Source organism: Ambystoma mexicanum (assembly GCF_040938575.1). NCBI lineage: Eukaryota > Metazoa > Chordata > Amphibia > Caudata > Ambystomatidae > Ambystoma > Ambystoma mexicanum. Next base: position 1,179,319,965 of record NC_090927.1, read on the forward strand.
GCAGGCTATGTGGAAAGAATGTGGGGTCCCCTACAAGTTCTCTTCTGCATACCACCCCCAGACCAATGGTCTGGTGGAACGTTTCAACAGAACGTTAAAGAGCATGATTGGGGCTCTGGAGGAACCTCAGAGAAGAAAATGGGATCTTCTTTTACCATGCTTACTGTTTGCCTACCGAGAGGTACCACAGGAGGGTGTTGGCTTCAGCCCCTTCGAACTTCTGTTCGGTCATCCCGTACGGGGACCCTTAGCCATCGTCAAAGAGGGATGGGAGATGCCCACTCCCCCTGTTACTACCAACGTAGTTGATTATTTGCTAGGGCTCAGAAAACGGATGGTACTTCTGATGGGCTTGGCTAGTGATAAATTGAAGGCAGGACAAGCGCTGGTGAAACATTGGTACGACCAGAAAGCTTCCCTCATCAACTTTACACCTGGTCAGCAAGTCCTGATCATGAATCCCATAAGGCCTTGAGTTTTACAGGACAAATGGTCCGGCCCTTACACAGTGGTGGAGCCCCTGGGTGAGGTTAACTATTTAGTGGACCTTGGAAGGCCTGGACAGGCTCCAAAAGTGTTTCACGTGAATAGGCTGAAGGCTTTCGTCCCAAGAGTCGAAATCGCAGCACTGCTACTGGCTTCAGATGTTGAGGAAGAGGAGTCTGAACCTCTCCCCGACCTGTTCCAAAGCGGTCCTTCAGATAGCTCCTTTGAGGGTGTCCGAGTGGCCCCTCACCTGACTTCTGATCAGCAGGCTGAGGTGAAAAGTTTGCTTAGGCAGTTTTCCCCCCTGTTTTCACAGTCGCCTGGTTTGACACCTTGGTGCAAACATAACATAGACAGAGGAGACAGTGTACCTACCAAAAGTAGGGGATACAGGATGTCAGATAAAGTACGGTCTTATATTAAGACCAAAGTCAACAAGATGTTAGACCTTGGGGTGATTGAACCCTCTAGTAGTCCTTGGTCCAGCCCTGTGGTTTTGGTTCCAAAGGCAGGCACTTCTGAATTGAGGTTCTGCGTGGATTACAGGGCTCTGAATGCTGTCACCAAGACAGATGCACACCCCTTGCCTCGAACAGATGAGCTGGTGGATACTTTGGGTGCCTCCAAGTACCTCAGCACGTTTGACCTCACTGCTGGTTATTGGCAAATAGCTTTAGCAGAACATGCCAAGGAGAAGACAGCATTTTCTACTCCAGACGGCCTTTACCAATTCCGGGTAATGCCGTTCGGGTTGAAGAATGCACCTGCCACTTTCCAGAGGCTTGTGAATCATGTGTTGAATGGGTTGGACGAATTCTGTCTTGCATATCTGGACGATATAGCAGTTTTCAGTGCCACCTGGGAAGACCATGTGAAACACCTCGGGATTGTGCTCCAGGCTCTTCAGAAAGCACACCTGACCATAAAGGCTAGTAAATGCCAGATTGGACAAGGCTCAGTGGTTTACCTTGGACATGAAGTAGGTGGAGGGAGGATACAGCCTCTTCCCAGTAAAGTACAAGCAGTACAAGACTGGCCTACCCCCACTACGCAAACCCAAGTGAGAGCCTTCTTAGGACTCACGGGGTATTACCGCAATTTTGTGGCAGACTATGGCACCATAGCTGCCCCTCTGACTGCCCTCACAACTCCGAAGAAACCCAAGAAGGTAACTTGGACCGACGAGTGTGAGAAGGCCTTCAATGGCTTAAAAGACTCCTTGTGCCAGGCCCCTGTCCTCAGGGCCCCTGATTATCAAAGACCTTTTATCGTGCAGACGGACGCCTCTGACACTAGGATAGGAGCTGTACTATCACAAGTAGATGAGAAGGGTAAGGAACACCCTATTGGTTTTATTAGCCGCCAGCTTAAGGACAGAGAGCTCAGATGGTCCACGGTAGAGAAAGAATGTTTCTCTGTTGTGTGGGCCCTAAGGAAGCTGAGGCCCTACCTCTATGGGACCCACTTCACTGTGCAAACTGACCATAAGCCCTTAAAGTGGCTAATGAACATGAAGGGGGAGAATCCAAAGTTGCTTAGGTGGTCCATAAGTCTACAAGGCTTCGACTTCACTATTGAGCATAGGCCAGGTGTCCAACATAGCAATGCTGATGGGTTGTCCATAATGTTTAACCGACCTGAACAAGAGACTCATCCAGGGGTGGATTAGTTGCCCCTGTCCATAGTCTGGGAGGGGCGAGTGTTAGGAAAGATTTCGTAATTGTAGGTAATTTTCCTTCCATGTGGCAACCCCTAAACTTTTTGCTGTTGTTTTTCACCTTGTTCTTGACTTTGCCAGAGAAGTGCAGCCTTCTGCCGCACTCCTCTGGGCTTTCGCTCCTTTCTTACGGGGAAACTGACATGCCCTTAAGACAGTCAGTACCGGGGAATGCTGTTTCCCGTAGTTTCTTTTATCATGTTGCGGCTTTCGTGCAACATGACACAAGAGGGCACTGTAAGCTAAGTTACAGCTCTCTTGGGTCTCTAGCCTTCTACAGGCCCTAGATACTCGTTTAGGATTGTATCTGATCGGTGCAAGTGATTCAGGGACGGGAATGGTGGCAGCGATCGTTTCTTGTGTTTTGAGCTCCTTTTGGCATTCTAAGCGCGTTTTCCGCGCTTAACCCAAAATGGTGGCCTGGCTCCCAAAATGGCCAGACCACGAGGCTCCTTTGTCCTGTCCGCTGACCGTCTTGCTCCCTTCACCTTCCCCAGGTCGAGCTGACCCAGGGCCTTCCTTATTTGGGCATGTACTTTCCCGCGAAACATGGATGCTTTCGCGGGCTTCTACATGTCTTTTGTGTGCCTCCAGGATGTGGGCTGGGATGTCTGGTCCCAATACACATCCTGGGTGCCAGAGAGTCTAGGGTGGTGTGAATGCCTGGGACCACCGTGGTCCGTGATTGGTCCACGAATGGTGTGAGTGTTGATGAGCGGATCTCCTATTGGGTCCCCTCCGTTTTGGCGCGAAGGGAACCGTGGATAAGAGGGGGCTGGAAACACCACTACCATGTCGATCTCCTGAGTTCTCACGAACAAAGGAATACAGGAGCCAAGTATCCTGCAACCAAGAGGCTGGACCGAGGAATCGCTGGTGACCCGCTGAAGGACTTCTCCTCTGCACTGCTGTCGCCTTGTGAAACCCTTTTCACCTTTGATCGAACCAGAAGGCCTGTACTGGTACTTCGACCCTTTGGAATAGCGGGAACAGCTATTTTCGGCATCTTCACCATCTCCTGCCAGTAAGCCTTCGGAAGCGTCTCTGGGCCATCCAGCTGACTGACCAGCTTACACGGGAGTCTTGCTCTGTAACCGCCGCCAGGTTGTGTAGTATTTCGAGTCCTTGTCACTCTCACACGCTTCGTACACTTGGCGTTCTCAAGTCTGAAGTGAGTAGTGTACATTTGGCCCAGATACACACGGCCGCTCCGTTGCCCTGCTGTGGTAACAAACTGTGCGGGTTTCTTCGATTGGGACGTCTTTTTACTCAGCACGACGACGAGGCGTTCCCTGCTCTTCTGAACCTGCCAGCTGCTGAAACTGACGCGGAGAAGCCTGGGTCTGCTTGCATCGGGGACCGGTGAGTAGCATAGCTAGGATCTGGTCGCCCTCCTGCAGGAGCCCATTGCTTTTCCCCGCTGTGTAAAACAGCACCCTTTTCCGTACTCGCGCTCTGCTTCTGCCCACTGTGGAGGCTGCGCTTGAGTCGCGGAACTTGTTCTTCTTCTTTTGTGCACTAAACTGAACTGCCTGATTTCCCTCGAAGAGCTTCTCCTTTTGCCCGTTGGCACCAGCGCGTGCAGGTACTTTTGAGCACAAGGCTCCACTCTTCGCAGGGCTCGGACTTCCATCTAGTTAGGTGCCTCTGAAGGTGAACTGGGTCTAAGCATTATTTCGCACTGCCTGTTTTCCCTCCCTTTTAGGTGGACTACACATTTCGTGCATATAACGCTTGCGACTGTCGTATTTGTATATATATTGTGTTGATATGGTATGTGTTGGTTTAATATTGTGATATTGTGATTTTCTCGCTACGGTCATTGTTTTAAAGGCCTTGAAATAAATGTGTATATATTTTTTATATAACAACTGTTTGGAGTAGTTTGTAAGTGTTCTTGCTTTTTGTGCTCATTGCGGGCTTTCAGTCACCCTCACCCCTCTTGAGACCTAGTCTTGACCGCCGCGATCGCTACCTTGATTGGTCTGGCTCGTCCAGAGGTTACCCTGTTCCAAGTAATCAGGTTGGCCTTCTGAACTTCTGCGCCACCAGGACAGAGTTCAGAAATCCGTCTTAACAACTACATTTCAGGCTCTGGTGGTTGATATATTTGGGGCCAGGTCTTGGGCGGGGCACACACATTAAATGTAGTGACTACATAATGCATGTGAGGCATTAACAATGATTGCCAGATGTTAATGGACCATTCAAGGGTGCATTGGGCATGTGATGGTTGCATCTGGACATGTGAGAGTGATCATGGCCTATAGTGCCAACACAATGCTTATGTGGGATTGTCCTTGGTGACTTTACCATGCATATCAGGCATTAACTGACAATTCTGGGTCATTTGGTTCTGCACTTGTTAGTCGAAACCGGGGTTGGACTGGCCTATAAGGAACTCTGGAGATTTCCCAGTAGACCACTGCACCATGGGCCTCTTCTGTGTGGTAACCTGTGTGGTAACCTATTACATTTCGAAATGTTCTCATATAAAATTGGACTTGCTGAAAATGTGTAATATGGGGCCCACTTTCAAAATTATTTCCAGGGCCTCTTTTGGTTCCCAGTCCACCCCTGGTCGAAATTGGACATGTGAGGGTGTACATTACTTATGGTGACTATGTCCCGGGATGATAGCTTAACGGCAACGTGCGCGCCTTGGAAGCAATACAACACGAAGCAACACAGGTTCGATCCCGGGTCCGCGCTTAGAAACCTCTGGGTGTTTAAGCGCGTTATAAATACGCAACTAAGACAAAAAAAAAACAATTACGCAACTGAAAAAAAAAACACGAACAATACCTGTAAAAGCACCTCGATGCCCGCGGGCTGTGTGAGCACTTTAAAAATGCAAAATAAATAAATAAAAAACAAATAATTAAATGTCATGCAGAGGAGAAATTACATGCCATTACAGGGGCATGTGAGGCTACTTTGGCAGAGGATGGCAGGGCTGCTTATGGATATGTAAGTCTTTTTAAGGTCAATGTTATTTGTAGAGTGAAACTATTTACCAATGCTGGTATCATGACACTTGTGTGTTTGACTGAACTTTGATGCCGAAGCCAGTAATGAAGGGAGACAAATAGGTCTTTGACACATTTCTTAAACAGTGAGGATCCTGGACACTGCACTGTCAGGTAGGGAATTCCACAAGCTTGTAGACTGTACAGAGAAAGACCAACTGCCTAGTTGGGAAAGAAGGGAATGCGGCAGTGCAAGGTGTTTCACTGATAGTGAAAATAGATGCCTATTACCTAGATAGAGGTAGACAGCAGCGGGGGTGCGAGGGGGGGGGGTTCTTGAATGGGCAAGAATCTCTCTGCGGGAGGCCACATACTGCTCATTTCCGGGCTGGTTTAGAATGGCGCTAATCGTCCTAATGTATATTCATATCCAAGAGGGGCGACCCTTTTGTGCCGCCTTGACGTCAACAGAAAATACTGCTGCCCTGTAATATACAGCTGTTTTGGCATTCGAAGGATGCCCCAGGCAGCAATTAATGGCAACACATGTGCTAATGGTAAGCTCATCTTCCGTGACCCTTTAACTGAACAGCTTAGCTAGAATTCTTCATTAAAAGGGCTAATGCTCAATCTCTGTAAAGTCTAAAACAAGGCAGGATTAAGTTCTCGCGCATGACATGGTGCAGGGGAGTGTATCCTTGCTTCACACCTTCCTTACAGAGTAAGTAGGTGCTGTGGACAGCAGCTCACAAGTGACGAGCCTTTGCTTTTTAGTCAATAGCACAACCCATGAAAAGCCTTGGATGAATGGAGGTGTCAGTCAAGACTCTGGTCCATTTAGCATCCTAATAACGAAGAAATCTGGGCTAAACTCCCGACTTTCCCCACTTAAAACTACTCTTCCAAAACCACCTCTGTCCTTATATTCTGGTACATGTAGTTTTGTGATTATAGGAAGTGGTGGGATGGGAAGGACCATTAACCTTGACATGGGGCGGTGTGTGACCTCTGTCATCATTAGGTGGCTGCTTATGTTCTAGAGGCTCTGTAACTTGCCACTATCTTTACTGGCCCGGAGTCTCCTTTTCTGCAATCATCTTCAACGCCTCTCACTTTTCTAGGACTTGCCTTCTGGGAACATTTGCTCTTCAAACTTTTCACTGCTAACAATGAATGACCAACCGTGTGCTTCGAAGGAAACCTTCAAGTTCAGCAATTCAATCAGAATTTGTGGGAAACACTGGAAAAACACTGGTTGTTATGGTGAATTATACATAAGCACTGATAAACAGGGATGTTTTAAAAAAAATGGATCAGATTGGAACACCCCCACCGGAATAAGCACAGCAGAAAACCCTAAGCATGTTCTCATTCATGTATATGTATAATGAACTTCATGTTACGCCAAGATGAATGAAACCCACACCAAACAGTACACCTGTGTCTTATTCACTCACTGCCTATCATTCTGTCTGTAAGCACAAGTACCAGGGAAAGCCAGAGTGTGCACCCATACCGAGGTTGTCTTTTAGGCTCACCTGTACACCTCAGGTAACCCACCGCACCAAGAGGCATGGCTCAGACAGAGTATGCTTTTAAGATCCACCCGTATGTTGTAACCCATATGCGTGGACTTTTTGTTTTTTTAACTTTATCTAGTATGCGCATCCATGGACCCTGGGGCTTGAGGGCGCAACAAGACATAAACAACAACTAACATTTATGAGCCGATATCATAATCCAGTTTGTAGGGCTCTAGAAGAAGCAGAGATTTAAATAGCCCAATTAAACAGATGGGTCTTCAATTTCTTTTTAAAAATGTCTAGAGATTCAATCCCTCTGGGGGGAGAGAATTCCAGACCTTACGTGCAATTGCAAAGAAAGCTGTGTTTGAAACTTTCACTATTCTGCATTTGGGGATAAACAGGAGATGCTGATTGTTTGATTGCAAAGATCTGCCGCAGGTTCTTATAGTCAGAAGATGCTCTAAATAACTGGGCATTTTCCCCTGTCTGCACTTCTGTGTAATAGTTAGGGTTTGAAATAGAATTCTAGACTCAACCAGCCTCAACTGGTAGCCAACGAAGAGTGCCAATTAAGAATGTGTCTTGCTGCTGTGATATGATCTCTGAGCTTAAGCCTCATTACCACGCTTATGGCTCCATTTTGGCAAACTTGTAGTTTATTTCGAACAGCTTTATCAACACCAATTAACAGGCTGGAACAATAATCGATCTTCGCCCCTATGATTGCTCTAGCGATGGCTTTGGCATTATCTTGTGAGATAAGAGGTCTTAAATGCACCAGCAGCTTTATGTAATAGGCACAGGATGATACTAGACTGCTTACGTGATGTTTCACGGTGAGACGCTGATCAAATATCACTCCTAATGTTTTGACTTTTGTCAAAGGGGTGATTTTTTCAGCTCCTAAGTGAAAGCTTTCATAACTAGAGCCCCGTTTCCGTAGAATGCGGGTAGACCCAATTACCAGAAGTTTAGTTTTATCTTTGTTGAGTGCTAACTTATTATGAATCATCCAGGTTTTGATAAGGGCAAAGTTTTTGTTGATAACTACTTCATCCCTGTCATGAGAGCCGGACAACAGGATGACACATTGCATGTCATCGGCATAGTTGGTAAATATCACACCCTCATGAGCTAGCATGGAAAATAACAGGACAGTGAAGATATTGTCAAAGCAGGGTGAGGTGCAAGCCCCCTGTGGCACACCCCATCTGATAGTAGTGGGCACAGATTTGGGCTCTCTACACAAGACCCTGCTATCTCGATTGCAGAGGAAAGAGGTAACCAACTGGGTAGCCAGAGGGGAAAAATGAGCCACCTCATTCAACCTGGTGGACATGATGGAATGGTCCACCAGGTCGAATGCTGCCGAGAGATGACGCAGCATCAGTAGGGAAGCTTTGTTTGTATCCATGCGGGCCAGTAGCTTAGAATTAAGCTAAAAAGAGCCGTCTCCATTCCAAAGCCCACACGAAAACCCGATTGATGGTCGTTTAATACAGGATGAGCTTTTAAGTATTCAGATATTTGTTCATATGCCACACGGTCTAAGATTTTCAGTAAAAAGGCGGTATTATTAATAGGCCTGTAATTGTTGGGAAGATCAACTGACAGACCAGGCTTTTTCAAAATGGGCATAATCCAGGCCTTCTTGAGGTCCTGTGGTACGATTCCAGTTTTCAAAGAGACGTTGATAAACTTGTAAATTGCTGTTAATAATGTGGGGGAGCAAGTTTTAATGATCATTGCTGTATGAACATCATTTTTGCATTTGGTAGTCTTAAGTTGTTTAATTATTATTTCCAGTTCTTTTACTGTGATTGCAGTAAAGTTAAAGACTGGAATGGACGGAGATCTCTCAAAAAACCACTCTGTTTTCATAGTTTGCTTGCTCATTAGATTATTGTTTTTCTCAGTAATATTTTCTCTGATTAGATGTAGCTTGTCTTGCATGGCCTATTGCATCAAATCACACCAGACATCATTGTCTTTAATGGTTTGGTTTGTGGATTCTTGCTCCTTTAAGATATTAAAAAGCTCCTTAATGTCAGATTGGGAGTTTTTTATTCTGTTATTAAAAAACGTTTTTTTGGCCTCTATTATGGCTCGTCTATAGTTTGCAGTGTTCTTATATGTACCTAGACAATCCTGCGTCTTAACAGTTTCCCAAACGTGGAAAAGCTTGAGCGTTAGCAATTTCAAACGTTGTAATTCAGGAGTGAACCATGCATTATGCTTGGTCTCTGCCTTGGGCATTTCTTTCTTTATAGGGGCTAGTATAATAGATGTTTTTTCAAGGTTAGATGATATAACTCTTGAAAGCTCCTCAGGGAAACCACATTGGAGAGATTTAGGAGTGAGTGGAGTAGTGGTTCAGTTTTATCAACAGTGATGTTTTTCAAATTTCGTGATAGGATTTCTGTACCCATTTTCTGTTTTATTTTCCTAGGGAAATCAGCTATTATGGTAAATTCTACAAAGGAATGGTCAGACCAGGGGCAAGGTAGAACAAAACCCCCCTGATCTAACTTTATGACACGCTACCCAATCCAGGGTATGACCAAGATTATGGGTTGGTTCATAAATAAGATGCTCAAAGCCCAATTCCTCCAAAGAAGTTTGTCATCCTGCTGCCTCATTATCTTCCTCATGGTTTAGCCATAGGCTGATATTTCCCATAATCAGACACCTCGAGTTGGTCTTCAAGGAAGAAAGAAGAAATCTGGAGATATTCGCCAAAAAGTCTTCAGTTAGGGTAGGGGGTTTGTATATCAAAAGCACATTCAGTGTGGTTTCTGCATTTAGCCCAATTTTGACACAAAGGGAATCAACCCCTTCCATTATGTGTCCCTTGGTTTCCCATATATTAAGTGACAGCCTATGGATAAAGGCAACCCCCCCCAGCTCTGCCCTCCTTCCTATCTCATCTAATCATCCCATACCCTGGGGGAATAGCCAGGTCGAGTTAGGGCCCAGCAGCTGCATGTGCCCAGGTTTCAGAGATGGCATACACATCTATGTTAACTTCTATATGTGTGGCAATCTCTGTAGCATGCTTCACCAGTGTGTTTAGCAAGAGACATCTAATGTTAGTAGTGGAAGTGATAGACAATACAGAATTATTTTCAGTAGCCGCAGCTTCTTTTCCAATAATAGGGACAACATTTATCAATATAGTTTCTCCATAAAAGGGAGGAACTGCCCTAGACTGATTAAAATTACCAGTAGAGGGAGGAAGATAATTATTGTCAATAGGATCCACACAGTGTATTATTTCCAAAGAGGAAGGCCCAGGAAAGGGTGTTGGTGGATTAAGAGCTGTTTCCTCGTCCGTACAACGGACGTCGCATTCGCTTACCGTGGTGATGTTAACAAGTTCACTAGTGGTGTTTGTGACATCAGTTCTGGTCTCTGTATTTGTGAGAGTTGTGGAGCGATGTTTATCACAAATGCCTCAGGTAGCCGCAACTGCTGCAAGTACCTCCAACGATACCCATGTCTGCAAAGGAGCACTTCCGCCCTTTCCTGTCCTCCACAGACTGGCTTGACCCGTCTGTGCCGGCGCCTTCGCCTCGGGTTTCTAGGGAAAGTAAGCTCTGAGAACTACAACTCCTTCTGGGAGATGTAGTTTCAGAGTGTAGGGCATGCAGAGTTAAAGTCAAACTCTGATTCAAATCGCCCTAATAACAATTAAAGCAACTGAAGTTTGCCAAACAGGTAAGCACAGTAAAGTAATCAGCAATGCTCAAACACCAAGTAAAAAAAAAACGAGTACCCTAAAATATATAAAAACACGGAAAGCAATGTAACAGCAAGTTCACATTAATCAATGGGGAGGGAGAGCCACAGAGCCTTAAGTACCTTCTCCTCACTGGCTTGAACCGACCTGGTTTCTGGGAAAGTAAGCTCTGAAAATTACAACTCCTTCTGGGAGATGTAGTTTCAGAGTGAAGTGTATGCAGAGTTAAAGTCAAACTCTGATTCAAATCTCACTAATAACAATTAAAGCAACTGAAGTTTGCCAAACTTGCACTTTGTAGACTGTCACTTCGCACTTACTGTAACTTGCGCTTAGATGCCTGAGAGTTTTGTGCCCTGGTATAAATATAAAATAAATAAATAAATACATAATTCCACTGAACTACAGCCAAACTCGTTTACTGTTGCCGCCACTTGGTCCCGTCGACATACTGCAGGATCACAAGTGGCGGGTGTCCATTTTCAGTGTCCATGGGATTCCATGGGGTTTTTGGCGGGATTCCCTCCACGGTAATTCTGCCAAGAAACAGTAGGGTGGCAGATTTACCCAGTTTTGTGCTGGGGTAAATCCTCCACTCCACCACCAATCTTGTAGCTTGGCGGTGCAGGAATGCGCTGGGAATGCAGCAGTAACCAACTAACTGCTGCATTCCGACAATCTTTCCCGCACCACCGACCTCGTAATGAGGCCCTCATCTGAGAAGTTCATAGAAAAAATAGCGTCTTAAGGTTTTGATTTTTGCAGCCCAGATGATGAGGCTCGACTGCAAGTATGGCCGTTTCCCTGGATTACGAATATTGCGTTATTATACAACCAAGATAGTGCCCTCTGTGCTATATTCTGCTGAATTCTTACATCTGAAGGACCTCCCTTTGAAGCTTCTTGGTGGTATACCCTGGAGGAGAGTTCTGTCTCTTCCTGGCTCTACTCCATGTGTTGGTATAAGGTTAGAGTTGGGACATACGTCCTTAGTAGCCAGAATTAATTGGCACACAATCCTCTGCGGCCAGTTCCCTGTTTTCCTTATTGGAAGACTCGACTCTCAACACCAATTCTGAGGTCCTATCAGCATGGGACAATACTTGTGATTGAATCTTATGTGATTTGGGCGTGACCAGGGACAATTTAATTGAAAATCCATAAGGGATAAAGAGACTTCTTTGTAATGCTGACTAGTGCCCGACAGCTGATTCAGTTCCTACATTCAGGTTATTCTCTGATTTGGTCTTAACAGAGAAAAAGGGGACTTGTATTCTGCCATACCTAATCAAGTGTCCATCTAGATTCGTACACAAACACTTTATGCAAATAAGACTGAATTTGCATAAGACTTATGAAATTATTGTTGATCTGCTCTCTCTTGGCACTGTGCACCTAGCCACCCTCTGTCCCCTGGACCCTCCTGGACTGCCTCCTGGCCACCCCTTGCACTGGGGACTGTACCTGTACCCATACAGTCATCCATCCACACTTCTTTTTCTGCACTTATTCAGCCTTACCCAGTCTGCTGCTGTAAAAACAGCACTTGCCACTTGCTGGCTGCACTACCACTGTTTATTGCCTCTATTATCTATTCATTTTTATTTATTATTATTTATCTGTTCTCCTCTGCGGCGGACTTTCCACTCTCCCCCTTCCATGCACTTTTTCCACTTTCCCTTTCCCATGCACTTGCACATTCTCAATGTCACTGGGCCTAGTAAGTTTGTTGTTTTGTTCTCCCCTGTTTCCCCTCCCTTGCCTTGTCGCGCTCTGAAAGACTTGTGTACGTGCGCGATACAAATAAATTATCATATCATATTACACATGTCTTGAAACTTGCTAATTCAAATCCTTAGGCCTAGGTTTATTTCATTTATAAAGCACACAAACAACCCAAGGGCATTGAGGCGCTGTTACAGATACAAGTTATTGTCGTTCAAGTTCATAGATTAAACATTTTGTGTAGATAGTCGTAATGGTGTAGGGCGAGACCCGGAGAAAGGAGAAGCATAAGCGAGTTTTATTTGACCCAAAATGAATTTCTGTTATGTCTTATCGATCACTCGTATGGAGATCTTTTTCAACTGAATTTTGTATTGTATTTGTAATATGAACTGTGTGAAAAGTTAAATAATTCTAACAATAACACACAATAAAAGTAAATAGAGAAAATCAAAAAAGGGAACTCAAAAAAGGGCACCCCACTTGACATTAGTAAACATCTGGGGGTAGGCAACCTGAGGCTTGCAAGATGTTTTGGCACCCAACTCCACCAGCCCTAGGGAACATAGTCAATGGCAAGGGATGATGGGAGTTGTATGCCTAAACATCTGGCGAGCAGCAGGCTGCCCGCCGCTTCTGTCAGGGAAAACATTGCATGCATGTAATATCCTCCTCTTCCACACTAACGTCACTCTGAAGTCACCTGAAAAATACCCCCCACTCCTAAATGGCTAGTCACGGTGTCAGAATAGCTACACATCTAAAGATACAGTGCTGTATAGTGGACCTGTGCAGAGCCATTCCCCTTTGGATAGTACCCTTGTAAATCCTCCATGAATAGAAAGCCTTTACACCTACTAACAACAGCAAGCACTGCCTGTTCACAGTGGCATCATAAGGATGCCACTTATCATAGTGATGCTGGCTCCTGGGCAGGTGGTTGTTTGTAAATCCAAAGTAAGTTGTACAAGTAACATAGAGTGATACACCCCCATGAGCAGGCATGTCAATGCCAAAGCGAGGCAAAATGGCAGTGCGTAAGTTGAAAATGCAAAACGGTGTGTCAGTGTTCTGTTTGAAGGTGTTATGTAACTACAGTATGTATCAAAGAGAAGGTACGTTTGTGATATCTTACATAGTATACAGTGGTAGTATAGCCAGGGTGGGCATGCATCTCTGACAGGTCCACTATTAGTAAAGAATTGCGACTAGGTAAGATGGAACGGGTGAGGACATATATAACATGGTACAATTGTGCCTTATCACAGAGTGCGGTAATAATAAAAGGGGTATGCCTGCAATTTGATCCCTGGTCCTTCAGGCAAAATACAACACAATCGAAAACAGTGGACCAGTGGAATGGGATGACGCAACAAATTATTAACTCAAGTACAAATTTTTAATAATTCACTACTATAAATTTCACATCATTAGTGCATATATGTTGTAGAATCATAAAATACAATTTATCACTCCCACACTCCTATCTCAAGCATTCATTCTTAGTCCCATACTTTCAACAACAACTCATCATCAGTAAAACCATATTAGCATAACCAGATAATGTAAACTATTGTTGTTCCTCTAATCTTCCTATATTTATGACCCAATCTATAGTATCAGGTGTCAGAAACTCTGGCATTACAATTATTCCAGAGATGCACTGTAGATCGTCGACACGTGTTTCGGTCACAAAGACCTTCTTCAGGACGTAGGGCACCCAATAGTACTACTGCCCTTCTTGGACACGTATGAGCCAGTGTTCATTCTAAAAAACATATACAATCATAAAAACAACGTCATCCCTTTCTATTTCAACAATGACAATATATTGTCAAAAAGTGTCTTGTAACTAGAAACACATCGGCCTACTCACCCCCAGGAATTTATTCAAAGGTATGCAAGTTGGCGCAAGGAAAAAATCCTCCACAGGATTCAGCAACACTTTAGATATCCTGCAGATCAGTAAAACAAAACGTGCCATTTTAGTTTGATTCTAGTCGCCACCACTGTGGCACATCTTTCTTGCTTAGCCCAGCTACAATAAAAATAAAAAACAAAAAGATGATTGTATATGTTTTTTAGAATGAACACTGGCTCATACGTGTCCAAGAAGGGCAGTAGTACTATTGGGTGCCCTACGTCCTGAAGAAGGTCTTTGTGACCGAAACACGTGTCGACGATCTACAGTGCATCTCTGGAATAATTGTAATGCCAGAGTTTCTGACACCTGATACTATAGATTGGGTCATAAATATAGGAAGATTAGAGGAACAACAATAGTTTACATTATCTGGTTATGCTAATATGGTTTTACTGATGATGAGTTGTTGTTGAAAGTATGGGACTAAGAATGAATGCTTGAGATAGGAGTGTGGGAGTGATAAATTGTATTTTATGATTCTACAACATATATGCACTAATGATGTGAAATTTATAGTAGTGAATTATTAAAAATTTGTACTTGAGTTAATAATTTGTTGCGTCATCCCATTCCACTGGTCCACTGTTTTCGATTGTGTTATCACAGAGTGCACCTTAAATGATTCTGAGCAGAGTAGTCCCAGTGTCTATATATTACATGGCCTGCGGTAGCGGCCATGGTAGTTATGGTTAAGTTGCTAAACCCATAGGAAGAGCACTTGTTGGGTGGCTTATAACTTCGCTCCCCCTGGACAAATTCTCACCAAACTTTGCAAAATAAAGATATGGCCCACTCTGAAGCGTGCTTTTGTCAATTTGGTGTAAATCCGTCTAGTAGTTTTTATTTAAATGACCAAAACGTGAGGCAAAACAATTAGTGATATCTATGTCCGCTCCGCGGACACACTTCCCTGTTCGCTCCGTGGACAGGACTCCGATTGGATAATTGGCATGTGTCGTGTCCACCGACATGCATCGTGTTCTCTGATTGGCTCGGTTGAGGCGTGAGGTGCGTCAAATTGTTTCGATGCGCCCGCCATATTGGATGTGCGGACATGCGCTGGAAGTGAGCATAAATCCAATTTTGGGGAATGTGTTGGTGTTTATGAGTGCTTGGAGAGGGTGGGGTAGTAAGAGATGGGTCAAATGCTGTATTTGGTTAGGTGGGAGAAGGCCATGATGTGTTTGCGGTGTCTGCGGTCACCGCGGTTGTCCGCAGACATACCAAACACTGGGCACACTATTTGCTATTTTAGTTTAGTATGATGTTGGTTTTGGGTCGTTAGAAGAGCATTGGGTGAAGAGGGTATCTATTGAAGAGTTTGTACGTTGGTTGTAATTATTTTTTAGAATGTTAATTGAAGTGCATAGTTTTTAGGTGGATGTATTATGTTTTTGGGTTGTGGTCATTTGGTAGGTGTTTGTTTCTATGGGTGTGTTATGCGGTAGTGGTTGTGGCCAGGGCCTAGAGTCTTGGGTGCATGGCCGAAGGCCATAGGCCATGCACCCAAGACTCTAGGCCCTGGCCACAGCCACCGCAGCATAACTCTACAATGATACCAAACATTTTGATTGTGCTATGTGGGCTGATTAGGGGAAATAAATCCGAAGGACATGCGCTGGAAGTGAGCATAAATCCAATTTTGGGGAACGTGTTGGTGTGTATGTGTGCTTGGAGAGGGTGGGGAGTAAGAGATGGGTCAAATGCTGTATTTTGTTAGGTGGGAGAAGGCTGTGATGGGTTTGCGGTGTCCGCGGTCACCGCGGTTGTTCCGTGGACAAACCAAACACTGGGCTCACTACTGGCTATTTTAGTTTAGTATGATGTTGGATTTGGGTCGTTAGAAGAGCATTGGGTGAAGAGGGTATGTATTGAAGAGTTTGTACGTTGGTTGTAATTATTTTTTAGAATGTTAATTGAAGTGCATAGTTTTGAGGAGGATGTATTATGTTTTTGGGATGTGGTCATTTGGTAGGTGTTTGTTTCTATGGGTGTGTTATGCTGCGGTGGTTGTGGTCAGGGCCTAGAGTCTTGGGTGCATGGCCGAAGGCCATAGGCCGTAGGCCGTGCACCCAAGACTCTAGGCCCTGGCCACAACCACCACAGCATAACTCTAAAATGCTACAAAACCTTTTGATTGTGGTATGTGGGCTGATTAGGGGAAATAAATCCGAAGGATTTGATGTGGTCAGCATCTTATTACTCAGTAGGTGATTACTAACTACTGGGTGATTCTGTGGTGCTTGGAGATGGGAGAGTCTGAAATAAAGTAAGGGTTGCAAGGAAGGACCTGATGCTTGTGTTGCAGACTGAAGGGAAGGGGGGAGATGTTGTATGTCTTGCTTTACAACACTGTACATAGTTGTAGATGATGTGATAGATATGACTGCACCTATGCATAGTTGAATGATGTTGTGAAATCTAGAATGGAATGGCCAACCAGTTGCAATGAGAGAGCTGTGTAGATTGGAAGAACAGTTGTAGAGGCAGTGGTGTTGTTTCAGCTGGGAGCCTTTCAAATGATATTGGCTATCTGTGTGCATGAATAAAGATGCATGAACTCATCCTGGCTGTGTGTAATTTTATAACACACTAAAAAGCCTTTTTCCATTATTATACTGTGATTTCTCCCACTTTCAACATGAAATGACACTTTGTTAGATAGTTGTGTGTGTTGTGTCTGATTACTAATATAGTCATTTGTAAAGGAAGTTGAAATGATAGAATGCATGTGAAATATGCAGAATGTATAGAAAGGAAGTTGTATGTACATCTTATGCAGTGCAATGCATTAAATGCTATAATGGTTGAAATGTGGTTAAATACGTGGCAGTGGTTACAGAAATGATAGAATGAATGGAGAAATTAACAGTTGGCACCTTGCAGTTAATAATATGGGTACAAAAATGTTTAGAGAGCAGACAACTTTGCAAGTGACACTTGATCATAGTAGATGGGAGAAATGACAGTAAGCTTGTTTTACAGGTTACACAGGGTAAGTGGCAGTTACTCTGTTTACATACATTTATACAAGAGATGTACATGTACCATACACATGCCAATCCTCCCAATTTTGTCGGGAGACTCCCGATTTTTCCATTAAAAATTATTGTTATTTTTCACGTTCTCCCGCCGAAAATACATCTTTGCCCAATTCATTCTTATGACACAAATGTTGTCTTCTAAATTTCTGAGGAAATGTCCCTCCCAGGTGGGTCAGAATGTTGGCATGTATGATGTACTGTGCAAACAATATTCATACCTGTACTTTGTGTTCATGCATGTTGATGTGCATGAATCTGCAAGTAGAAATGTTGGAGAGTTTACTAGTAGTTGCTGTAGGATCCTTGCAGTCACAGCGCAATTGCACTCGGAGTGATCAACAGTACATCTAAAGTGCTGAATTGTGATGATGGAGTTAGATGTAGAGGTCTTGTATGTGATTGGTGGATGGTTGTGTGACTGCTTAACAGTAGCCAATTAGGGAATGGTGCAGAGAGTGAAGTGGAAAGGGTAGAAGGGCTGTCCCAGGGTTACTTACGTGCTCCACAGACAGCGCGGCTGTTCACAGACAGGACATGCCACATCCGGGGCTTCCGAGCATGAAATGTGAGTGTATTTTGAGGATTAGCCAATCAGGTGTTGAGGTTCTGCTTCGTATTGAGAGAGGCAGTGTGTAGTGAAGATGACGAAAGTGGAGAAAGTCAGAGTGTTGGTGGTTGGAGATATGCTTGTGAATGGTTTGGAGCAGTATGATAAATCTAGGAATGTGGCTAACAATTTTTATGTAAAAGGAGTGGAGGTGGTGTGGAGCACTGTGCCTGATTTGAATTTGCAGGCAATTCTAGTAGTTTGTCAGGATATGGCTAGGTTTAATAGTCCACATGTAGTTGTCCTACACTGTGGTGCTTTGCATGTGGGCTACGTCAGTGCCCCTACTTTGTTGCAAGATCTGGAAAACTTGTTTCAGGCAGTCATGAAAGTACTTCCAAATGCCAAGGTTATTTTTTCTGGTTTGATACCTAGGGCAATATGGGACAATAGTTCTGTTTTTTGTCCTCAGCAAAATGTTGCTAGGTGCTTAATTAACCGAGGCATGTTTGCTGTTATGACTAGAGCTGGCATGTTCTTTTGCAACAATGAGAATATTGACTGTGGTAATGTTGATTACTTTAACGAAGATGGTATGCCGTTATCTTTTATGGGAAATGCCATGCTGTTTTGGAACATAAGGGTTGCTTTGGAGAAGCTAATGTGAAGATTTCTGGAGGAAAATAAGGAAATAAAAACAAAACAATACAAAATAAAAGGTGTTTCTGAAGCATCTGCAAAAAAAGCAACAAAAGGCTCTTTTCAGAGCCAACCCCAAAGCGGAAATGGGGCACACTATTTAAATTTTCATTCCCCACGCTCAGATTTTTCGATTTGTCTGTGGACCGTGTGGTTGTCTGCGGGCAGTGCATATTACATACAGGATTTTTGAGGTTGAGAGGGATGCAAATGAGACGTAGTACTGCAAGGGATTGGTCAATAGGGTTTACTGGGTGTGATGTGTGAGCAGAGAGTTTGTCAGAAAGTCTTTTTCCTGAGTGGAGAGGAGATAGCTATGGCTGTGTGTTTCCAGAAAGCAGATTGTCTGGATTTTGGGAGATTCATGGATAAATTGGTTGGAGGTGCACTGACATGGAGTGCCTGAAATGGAGTGGTTGGATTTGGTACCTCTTTGTGCTACTTTTGTGACACAGTATCATCCAGACATTATTATTATTCATTTTGGAGGGAACAGTTTAGGACATGTGTCTGGAATCTCTTTGCAATTTGCAATAAAAGAAGGACTTGGGAACGTCATGGACATGTATCCAAACTCCAGAGTAATCTTTTCCTGTATTGCGCAGAGACAAATGTGGCTGCGTTCTTCTTCATTTGGTCCACAAATGGAGAACGCAAGGCGCAATGTTACCAAGGCTGTTTGTGCCTTTTTGAGAGATGTTGGTATGTCCTCTTTTCACAATGAAAGCATTCTTTCGTAGTAAACACATTTTTCACAGAGATGGAGTACGTCTTACTTATGCCGGCAATCAGATTTTTCTGTGAAATATACAAAATGCATTGCAACCTTTTTTGGAATTAGAGCAATCCATTTTGCAGTAGGTGTTGACCATTTGAAGTTTTCGAAACACAATAAAATATCACAAAAAGGCTCTTTTCAGAGCCACCACTTCCTCCCAGAGAAAGGTGCAATGGGTGTGACAGGGCAGCACCGGAAAAAATGTAGAGGTCTGCGGACTGTCCCGGACTTCTAAAAATGCACAGAGCCCTGCGCATTTCATTGACACTTCTCTTTTTGTACTGTGAAAGGTGGCTCTGAAAAGAGCCTTTTTTTATTTTTGTTGTTTTATATTTTTTGGTTTTTTTTTAAACACGACACACAAGGAAAGGAAGGGAAAGGAGGGTAAGGAATGGACACCAACCACAGGGATAAGAAAGGGCAGGTGAAGAGAGGAAGATTTAGAGTGGGCCTTATTCAGGTAGGTAGCAGTTCTTCTCATGCTCCTTGACCACAGTCTCGAAAGCACTTTGAAGGTTCTCCCCCTGCAGAGTACTGCGTCGCAGTACATGCACAATACTGTGACCTTCGAAAGGTAAGGATCAACAGCATCATGTATGGAGCGAGGCAACTGGAGGGATGCGCTGCCCCACAGGAGTGTCTCTTGTGGTGGCAGGAGTGGAAACGGAGGATGCTGTAGGGGAACTCAACCTACTATATTTATCGCAAGGTACAACCTTACGAATAGCCCCACCGTGGAACGATTTTAGGGGTCGCTTCATTGAGGTAGTACCATGGCTGTACAAACCCGTTTCCCATGACTCAGCACCATCTTGCACTGATTGCAGGTCACCTTGTCTGGACGTGCTTTTGGTACTCCATCAAGAGCGGTAAATAACCTCCACACCCAACATTCACAGGGAGAACTAGTAGTAGGGAATTTCACTACCTCATTCTCTTCATCCTCTTCATCACTCTCCTCTTTATCCTGACTCCTGTTCCCCTCTGCAGGCCCTCAGGAGGTGTTGGTGGTGGAGGGGCTAGGGGTGCTGCTGAGACAGCAGTAGCACCAGCAGCAGCCATGGATGCCATCAGGACAGCTGTTTCAAAGAGCAAGAGCAATCCAATGCAACAGGGAGCAGTCTCTGTCCTGGAAGCCCAAAAACAGAATAAGGAGCAGCTCTGGGGTGTGGCCTTTTATAGGGTTACTGGGGCACACTTCGCGGACACCCGCGCTGTCCCAGGACACTTTGAACACCATGAAAGGGCTAAAAAATGCAATAAAGTATGCAGATCGCCAGGGACATAGTGTGGGACATGTGCAGGAAAATACCTTGGGTTGCTGAAAGAAACCACTTTTTAGGTGTCCGGGGCTCGGACAGTGTTCGTTATGCTTAGCGTGGGTGCGGTCACATGATGACATTGAGGACACGTTGGCAAATAGGACAGCTGTCTGTAGGATACAAAATGCATGGGGTCAGGTCTAAGCATGCGTGCAGGTGTTCTACGGACAGTGTTCCAGTCCCCGAAGTAATTAAAAGTGTGACACACGTGTGGCAGACAGTTGCAGACAGGCACTATGTTCGTAGGGGCAAGGGTGCGCTACGCATGCGCGCAGGTGTTCTACAGACAGTGTTCAGGTCCCCGACCAAAATAAATGTGCGTCACAACTTTGTGGACAGGCGGACGGGCTATGTGTTCTACGGACATATTTATTCTGGTTACGGACAATGCGAACAGGGGGAATGTTCTTAGGACACTTTATTTTGCATAGCTACAAACATGCAGACGTCTTTAGTGTTCTGCGGACACCCCCCATTTTGACTACGCCAATTCGAACAGGTATAGTGTCCTTAGGATACCCCCATTTTGGTTAATTACGGACAGGCGGACATCTTGTGTGCGCTAAGGACACTTCCATCTTGATTGAGGACAGTGCGAACAGATATAGTGTCCTTAGGACACCCCCATTTTGGTTAATTGCAGACAGGCGGACATCTTGTGTGTCCTAAGGACACCTCCATTTTGATTGCCACAAATACGAACAGGTATAGTGTCCTTAGGACACCCCCATTTTGGTTAATTGAGGACATTCCGGACAGCCGCGCTGTCCGCGGACACCCTAACTACCTTTTAAAAAAAAATAAGACAGAGGAATATACTAACAACACACTTAATATTTTATTATTGTATAAAATATAAAAATTAAGAAAGAGAGGGGGAAGCAGAAATGGATACAAATACAGGGGAATTAGGAGTTTGCACATGATGTAGGGGAGGAAGGGAGTGAAGTCTCATCGTAACATTTTTCTTGTTGGGGAGTTTTTGGGGATAGTTGGGCGGGACATGGAGATGGGGTACAGGTACATGTGGGACAGTGATATTTAATTTTTTCTCTTATATGGTCCTCCACAAAGTTTTTTTAAAAACAATTACATTTTTCATTAAAAGGTAAATTTTTAGCTCCATTCGCTGCAGAGGATTTTCTAACATCTCTGTTGTTATATTATTTTGAATGTCTGTATGGTCTGTTTAAAAATAAAATTGTTAAGTACACATAAAGTAATGGCTATTAATTGGCTTATATAGAGAAGTGTAGTGTCTACCATTAGTATCACTGTCTTCACTCATTTCATCCCGAAGAACATTTTCTTCCAGCCATTCCAAAGTACTAGACATTTCTGTGTAAAAAAAATATATTAGTTTTAGTGTACATAATACAGAAAGTTTATAAATATATGCAATAAATGTAGTGTACTCACTAGTTTCTTACTAAGTTTTGCTGTTACTGCTGCGTAGGTGTCCTGTTGATTTGTGCTGTGGAATTTCTGTGAGGTAATTCTGTTGGAGGCATATTTATTGTGTTTTGCTATATTCCACTATGTTGCATATGCTATGTAATTGGACTGTTACTGTCTTATATACACAGTTTCACTTCTTATTTATAATTGAATGTAATTTATTTATGTGCTGCTTTTTGAACATGTTTAGTGTTTTTTTTTAGATTTTGGATGATATAACAATGTAAGATACCCCCTGAGTTTTTGGATAGTGTTGATGTTGTCCGAGTCTGTCCCCGAACAGGCGCATGGTCCCCGGACATCAGACTCACTAGCGCCGTTAGGGGGATCAGTATGTTGTATGTTATATGTATATAAACTAAGGGCATCCTAGTAAACATTTATCAAATTTACATTATCTATATATCTTAATTCAGTGAAAAAACCTTCTCACAGGAACGTTATGGATAAGTTGTGCTACTAAAAACCTATGAAATTCAATGAAAAAACTTTGCTAAAGGAACGTTATGGTTAAGTTGCGCTACTAAAAACCTATGAAATTCAGTGAAAAAAACTTTGTTAAAGGGACCTTATGGTTCCAAGTAAAACCGAAAAAACCCCTGAAATTCACCAGTTATGATTCAGAATGGTGCTGGTGCATCCGACATGCTCTGCTCGCAGGTGCCAGTATGCCTGCCAGGTCTGACCTGGCGGGTGAAAAGGCACCCGCGAGCAGACCTCGTAGTTTGCCGGTCCGGTAACTACAGTACAGGCAAGCTTACTGGTACCATAGTTACAGGACCGGCAAACTTGTAATGAGGCCCATTGTGAAACTTGGAATTGAAGTTGTTTTGAGTTAAGTGTAGTGAAGGATTGCCGCAAGTCAGAAGACAGATAGGTTGTTGAGACAAAAGAGGATTGAGCGGCGATTGATGGTGTTTGCTCATATTTATTGTTTTTGTGATTAAAAGTGGTGAGCAATAATGTTTGAGATAAGTAGAGATGTATTCATTATAACAAGGTAACAATCTGGTAAGTACCGACAGTTAATTTTGACTTGTCATTATTGAGGGCACTCCTCTTATGCACCTTTATAAAACATTACCACGACATGCGCACAAGCTCAAACAGTACAGTGCAGAATGGGTAAAGGGCCTGCTGATAAAATGTTCATGCCATGGCCACAAAGGGGATCATTGTCAAATGCAGTATTACAACACATGACCACATATGTGCACGCTGCGTACACAGGAAAGAAATTACAGGAAAAACCTGGCAGTTTTAGAACTCTGGAAGATATATCAAGAGGAGAAAGAGGACCTGATACCGTATGAGTGGATGCTTAACCAGCATAAAGGGGAAGGCATCGAGCCCTCGGCTCATCTTACTCTGCTTGAAACTAAGAATGTAGATGCAGAAGAGACAGGATTTTATCCACTGAAAGAATTAAAAGAAGCAGCGGGGTATATTAATCCAGTGTATGCACCCCCCCTTTATAGTAGTGATGACAGTCTAGAAGAGAGTAAAATGAAGGAATACGAGTGTAGGTTCATACGAGATAAAGAGGAATGAGGTGAGAGATCAAATATATCAACAGATGTAGACAAGGAAATTAAGAGATGGAAAGGAAAGAAGGATAGGGCCGATGAGGTAGCACTTGTACCAAAGGAATGGATGGGAGGACCGATATTACTCAACTTAGATGGGAAAAGCATTGCGGAAGTTAGGCAAAGGGAAGACAAAGACGAGCAAGAAAAGAAGGATAAGGAATGAAAGAAGCAGTTTAGGGAGGATGAGCAAGGAAGGAAAAGCAGTGAACAACGAGAAAAGATATATAGAGAGGAACAAGAGAAAGACGAAAAGTGGGCAGAGGAACAAAGGAAGTATGAAAGTCAGAAGAAAGAAAAGGAAGAAAGGGATAGGAGAGAAAGAAAGAGAGAGGAAGAAGAGGCACAATGAGTGAAGGAAAAAAGATTACAGAGAAGGAGAGAAGAAGAACGAAGAGAAGAAACAAGAAGGCAAGCACAAAAGCAAGAAAAAGAGAGGTTCGAGAGAGCGAAAAGAAGTAGAAGAAGGAATGAAACAGAAGAGAAGGCAGTGAGATCTTGATGCCAGTCTCGTTCTTAAAGAACAAATAAGACTGTGCAACGAAATACAGGGGCGATGGGAAATGATAAGAGAAACGTTCCCAATGAAAGATGTGGCTCAAGAAATACCTAAAGTAGCACAAGAAGAGGAAATATATGATGCAGAAGGTATCGGAGAGAGGATTGATAAATTATATCAACAAATAAGACAGAACAGCCAGTATGGGACTCAGGGGAGCGATAGACAATCCCTGATATCAAAAACACGGGATGAGGAGGAAAACATGTTCATTGATGAACGCAGAACATTGTCTTTGAGTAGATTACATTTAGATAGGGAAGAGGAGGATGATGGTCACACCAGTTGGGGTGTAGCAATGTCAGACAAGAAAGGGAGTAAGGTCATGAGATAGTAGGGGAGGGTGCATGCATCCCCTTGGGAAGTCAAAATCTGGACAAAGAGGTAAGATGGTCAGATCTGGAACATCCTGAAGAAAGAACACCAGATCCTATACCATATCCCAAACTTTCCCAAAGATGATCGTGTAGTGTGAGAGAAGAATCCCCACCCTATGTGAGTAGGTTAAGGTTGTTACCAGCACGAAGATGAACAGGGGTGATTACCCCTGCATTGAATAACTGAATAATGGGGTTCAATTATGGGATGGGGTTCACATAATTCCCCTTATTAGAGAAGGGGGGCAAGACCGCAATATATTCCATGGGCTCAGATGGATAAGGCTATATTAAAATTCAAGTGACCTATTTTGACTTCGGGGGCTGGGAAATGGATATACCAATTAGAGAAACTGACTGGGGAAATACATTGGCCATAGAGGACATAAAAGGTCTATTGGCAGCTATTCTTGGAGAGAGAGCTGATGACATTTGGAAACGAGCAGGATATGCAAGTGTGACAGCACAAAACACGGTGCACGATGGAGCACCATTTAATAATTGTAGGGCAGATGTTTGGAGGGCTCTCAGGGTACAGTATCCCGATACGTCACATATGGGTGCAATTATGACACGTAAAATGAAAGAAGATGAAAACCCTATTGCTTATGTTCAGGATATTCAAGAGAGATGCAAGCTTGAGACGCGTGAGCCTTGGGAAAAACAGTGGCATTATTCTACACACATATTTTGTGTCAGGGATTGCCAGATAAAGTACAGAGACAAATGAAAATACAAGTAGGAATGGAAGGGTAGCTGTGGGCTGAGGTACAGTTGACTATTGTGCATCATTGCCAATTGTTACAAGAGAGGAATAGATTGAAAGATGAAAACAGGAAGGTTGAGGAAGCCAATTTAGTTCAGAAGAAATTGTCAAAATGTGCTATAGAAGGGGCAGTATTGACAAGTGGAGAAGGAGGAGGAATGCAAGAAATAATGCGTGTATCGCAGGTGAATGATGTACACCCAGTGGATCAAAGTGGGTATGGGTTTTGGCCACGAGGTAGAAGTGGAGGATTCAGAGAAAGAGGAGGTGGATTTCAGAACACTCAAGGTGAATTTCAAAATGCCCAGGGTGGAAGTCAGAACATACAGGGAGGATATAATGGTGGGTTTTCCAGAGGGCCACTCCCATTGTGTTGGAATTGTGGGATGGTAGGGCATATTGCGCGTGTATGTAGAAGTTGAGGTAACATGCAACAAAATGGACAAAACTCAAGAGGGGGTACAGGTCATCCACTGCCATATAGCACACAAACAGAAGAGGGCTGTGTCCAGCATCACACATTCTATAAGACACAAGCACTACAAGCACAGCAGGCACAACAGCAGGGGCCAGTGCAAATGCACCCACCCCAAGGGCAATCGCAATAAGCACCTATGTAGACACGATGGAATGCAAACACAGGGCACACACAAGCACCTCGGTTATGGGGTGTCACTGTGGTAGGAGGGAACCCTTTTACGGGGACAGGGTTGAATTAGTACCCTCAATAGGACAGCTCACAGGGTGACTTGATGCGTTCAGTACTATCTGTAACACCAGACCCCCAAGAGGAACCAAGGGCTGATGTGACGATAGGAGGCACATTGTTTTCTTTCCTTGCAGACACTGGGGTGACTCGCTCTTGTATAAGGGAGGGGACAAAAACATTGTCAGGTATTTCAATGAATGCTGAAGGGGTACTCTGGAGCTAGGAATTTTGTTCCTTTTACTGATAAATTACCTGTGACATTAGAATGTGACATGTCTGTCCCCTTGTTATATTCGTGACAAACGCCAGTTAACATTCTGGGTAGAGATTTGATGATGAAACTTAACATGACGATTTCATTCACTGTTAGTTTGCTCCACTCCAGGAATACACTATTTAAATGTAGCAGAGTTTATACTAGCATTTACAGGACAAGTTGTTCTACGAGGGGTATCAGTAGATCCGGAAGTCTTCAAGTATGGGGTGAGCATTTTGTTAACATGGCTACCTGGATTAGTAGGGTAAATTGTGAGTATACCTGATGAATTTTTATTTAGACCATAATTACCTATGGATGATGAAGAAGGGCAGATCATTCCCATAGAATTGGAAGCAGCTATAGCACGAGGGAAAATAGCAATGCTTGAAGGAGTAGATGATGAAGGCAGATCATGGAGAACAGTGATGGCTCTTGAGGAGGGATACAGATTGACTGGTAAAACAGATGAAGATGTGTTCAGAGATGAATGTTTAGATGTTGAGCTAGTGCTTTTTATAAGCATTACATATTGGATTGGATTGAGAAAATGGAAGTCCCACAGCGAATGACACTGATGCGGCAAAGACCAGCGTTCTTTCAGGAAGACATAGCAAAGGTGCCAGGTGACGTTGGCCTATTGAAGGGAATAGGGAAGATTAAAATAAAACTCAAGCCAGGAGCAATTTTACCCAGAACAAAACAGTACCCATGTCCTGGAAGCTGACAAAGACATATTTGAGACTATTTCAGCATTGAAGAAACAGGGAATCCTAGTGCCATCGGAAACCTCATGCAATACTGCAGTGTATCCGATTAAAATTTCAAAAGGGGTAGTTGAGATTTATCCAGGACTTGCGCCCTCTTAATCAAATTGTAGAAGCAGAATTTCCATTCGTTCCGAATCCTGCGACAATATTGTCTAGCATCCCAGTTGAAGCTAAGTATTTCACAGTGATCAATTTGAAAAAGCTTTTTTCCCGGTCCTGTTGCACACAGACTCACAAGACCTACTACCTTTGCGTTCAGACAAAAAAAGACTAAAACATACCTGTTTGCCTCAGGGGTACTGTGAGTCCCGGTCGATTTTTTTTAATAGGGTCCTACAGATGGATTTAGGTAACATTGAACTCAAAGGTGCAGTAATTCAGTACGTAGATGACATATTCATCTTTAGTGAAACAGAGTGTGAATGTAGGCAGGACGCTGTGCAGTTAATGACTGTACTGGCAGACAAAGGATACAAAGTAAATAAGTTGAAATTACAGTATTGCCAGGAAGAGGTGTTGTACATAGGCCAGTTAATTTCACATGAAGAAAAGAAAGTGACACCTGAGAGAGCTGAGGTTATCATGAAAACACCAAAGCCAAATACTTTGACGCAAATGCGTCAATATCTGTGCCTCTGCAATTATTGTAGGGATTGGGTGTTCGACTACAGCACATACACAAAATCATTTTTGCAAGCCCTTAAAAAAGCACAGGTTGGTGAGAAAAAGATAGAATGGACTTAAGAAATGGAGGAAGAATTTGAGGAAGTACAAAAAGCAGCCCCAGTTTTGGGAATCCCCAATTATAGTGAAGAGTTTGATTTGTTTTCACCGACTAATGGATCAGTAATGACAGCAGTACTCACACAAAGAACCACACCAGGGTATAAACCTTTGGCGTACTACAGTGGGATTTTAGATCCAGGTAGGAGAGGACTTTTTCCATGCAAACGATCTTTGGATGCTGCTGCATTTGCAATTGACAAGTCCACAAGTAGTGCTATGGGCTGTGCAATGACGCTATATGTGGAGCATGCCTTATTTGCCATTTTCGAGAAACCGAAAAGTACATTGATGACACAAAGAGCTTCTGCATATGAAGTAATGATTTCTAATCCAGCGATTAAAATTGTGAGATGTAGAATAGTGCACCCAGCCACTTTTGGAGCTGAACCTATAGAAGAAGGTGATCATGTAAAAGATTGCACTAACTTTGTTGAATTTTATGATATACCCCTTGTGAAAGAAAATGCTTTAGCGGTAGGGGAGATTCTTTTTATTGATGGATCATCAAAAATCAATCAAACTATTGGGGAGAGGCATACAGGATCTGTAGTTGTAAGACACCAATTAAATGGTGAATTTGAGGTAGTGGCGAGTGCAAGACTACCAAGACAACACCAGGAGTGGTGTGCCACCAATGGTGGCACTTCTTGTCTACCGCATTGCCGCTCTCTGCCCACTTTCAGTGCTATGCGAATGACACGCAACTCATTTTCAGGCTCCCTTCCACCACCTCCTTCTCTTATCTCTGACTGTCTGTCTGCTATCCAGGAGTGGTGTGCCATCAATGATCTCTGCCTTAATGCCAGTAAGACCGAGATTCTCCTATTCGGCACACCTGCTCCCTCCTTTCCTGTCACTCTCTGGCCGGCCTCTATTGGTCCTCTTCCTGCTCCCACCTGTGAAGCTAAAAACCTCGGGGTCATCTTCGACTCCACACTCTCCTTCTCTCCTCACAAATCTGACGTCTCTAAGAAGTCACACTACCAGCTACACCTCCTCAGAGGGGTATATACGCATTTCGTCTACCACTTTTTCATCGTAGGACTTTTCATCGCCGACTCTTTCAACGCCAACATTTTTTTAAAAAATATATTTTTTAGGGGGGGGTGTTTGTAAGGGTTGGGGTATGATTATTTAAGTAAGGGGGAGTTTGGGGGGTGCAGCCCCCCATAAATAAAAAAATAATAAAAATAAAAATAGTTGGCGATGAAAGGGTCGGCGATGAAAAGTCCCACGATGAAATTTCATTCGGCGAAATAACGTAGAACCCTCAGAGGCATTCTTCCTTTCACCTCCTTCCACCAGAAGCTCACTGTCTCCAGAGCGCTGGTTCTCTCTAGACTGGACTACTGCAACAGCCTCTTTCTAAATCTGCCTGCCTCTACTCTTCGCCCTCTGCAACTAATACAAAACAGGACTGCGAGACTTGTCCTTGGCCTTAAGCCCAGGGATGATATCTCTCCAAGACTGAAATCTCTGCACTGGCTCCCAATGGCTATGAGGATTACATTCAAAACCCTCTGCATTGTCCACAAGGCCTTCTGTTGCTTGGGCCTCAATACCTTCCACTCTCTCTTCCTAAATATCTTCCTTCTCGAGATCTTTGCTCATCCGCCTCCAAATCCCTCAGGGTCAGTCACTTCTCCAAGCATCGAGTTGGTGGTAGATCTCTTTCTTCTGCTGGGGCCTCCCTCTCGAACAGCCTCCCTGCCTCTCTGAAATTTGAGGAGAACCATCTACGGTTCCGGAAGCACCTCAAGACCTTCCTCTTTGCTTCTGCCTTCTCTCCTCCTCTCCCATGCTGATCTCCTGGCTGAAACTGAAACTGCACTGGTTATCTGGCTACCCACTGATCCCGGGCCCAGATCTCCTCCCCGCCAGTTGCACACCTGCAGTGCCCCCCTGGCATCCCTTGCACTCAGGAACTGTTTCTGTAACCCTACAACCCCCTTCCAGCACTTGAAACCTGATGTCTGCACTTACGCTTGCACTTGGCACCAGCTGGCTGTACTTTTTATTTATTGTCTTTATTTATTTTACTGTTATCCTGTGTACTGCACTGCCCATCCCCTTTGCCCCTGCACTCCCCCCCGCTGCACTTGCGCTATCTCAATGTCACCTGGCCTAGTAAGATCGTTGTCTCTATTTTCCCTCTGTTCCCCCTCCCTTGCCTTGTCACGCCTTGAAACACTTGTGTATAGGTGCGTTATATATGCCTTATCATATCATATCATATCATATCATATCATATCATATCATATCATATCATATCATATCATATCATACCAGCACAGGCAGTAGAATTGGTGGCACTTATTGTTGTGCTCGAGAAACACAAAGATCAGGAAGTGACGGTGTACAGTGACTCTGCCTATGTGACGTCAACTGTACATGCAGGGCTGTCACATTGGAAAAGGAGGGGTTGACTCCATGCAGACGGCACTTCACTGCAACATGCATCTTTATTGGAAAGGCTCAATAAGGCAATACAACTCCCAGTGGCCATATCAGTCGTAAAATGCGCAGCGCATACTAAACATACAAACTTTATTTCTCGCGGAAACAAAGCCGCAGATCTAGATGCTAAGAGGTTTCCATATTCCTCCGAAATTTCAAGTTTCAAAGCTGAAAATGTCAAAGAAGTATCAAGTAGAAGCATGTTGGTATGAGAGATTCAGTATGCTGTTGATTACGCAACTAATAGAGATACAGGAGAGAGCCCAACAAGAAGAGCAGGAGCTATGCAGACGTAAGGGGTGTTCTTTATCCCCATGGAAGCATTATGGAGACAGGAAAGCACTGGAAAGCCATTGATGCCAGCGGCATTACTAAAAGTCGCACTCGAGGAGCCTCATTACCTCGCGCATATAACCCGAGAAAGTCTTGCTGCCACTATAGCACAGGACTGGTTTGTTCCCAATCTATTGGAAGACATAGCGCAGTTCAGAGTGAGTAATACTCCATCCAAATGGTCCATTTCAGCATTTGCATTTTCATTACGTTGATATGCTGCAGACATGTAATGGATATAGGTATCTATTGTTGGTGGTGTGTCCCTTTTCTCGATGGATCGAAGCCAGTCCATGTACACATCCTGATGCCACTTGCATGGGAAATTTCTTAGTATGCGAGGTATTTCTTAATGGGGTGTGTGTGAAGTATTAAGGTCTGATAAAGGGCCACACTTTGTCAATGAGCTATTTGAACAAATAGGGTTTTTATTGAACATAAACCATACATTTTCTTCTGCTTATCACCCACAAGCAAACAGGTAATGTGAGAGGCTCAATTGCCTGCTCAAAGAAAGGATAGCAAAGATTAGATTCACTTTGAAAAAGGGATGGCTATATTGTCTACCCCTAGCCTTGTATGCCCTTCAAAATCAGCCTTGTTCAGACATCACCTTACGCCCCATGAATTAGTAAAAGGCTGTTGCATGAGGACACCCCCACACCCCCATCTACAGCCAGAGGTGATGCCCAGAGTGTAGCGCAGACTTTGGGTGATGAGATGCACAATTATTTGACATGTATGACTACCAGTGTTTCTTTCATTTCAGATCAAGTCAAGCATCCAAGGGAGGGGTTGAGGAACACGGAAGAGGACAGCCTACTAACTGATCCAAGTGAATTATTGCCACCACCAAAATTGTATTTTGGAGATCAAGTGCTTATCAAAAAGTAAACAAGCAGATGGCATGAGCCAAGATTTAATGGACCATATCAAATAGAGGAAGTTTTCCCTACTACAGTTAGGGTGTCGGGAAGAAGAGCGTGGTTACATTTGGGCGATGTAAAAATCTACAAAGGCGAGACCCTCCCTCTAGCACCCGCTGACTGGGAAGCAAGACAAGAAGGAGAATTACTGCAGTTACAGACTTGATTGATGACCAAGAAGAAGGACGATAAAGCAGCATGTGATTAAAAAACATTTCCTTTGGACTGGAAGTCACTGGAAACTCCTTAAAATATTAGCAGGAAGTGCATGGACCTGCAGAGAATTCCAGAGTTTAAACATACTTTTTAGAGATTCTTTAAAAAAGTAAAATCATATTGGCACTATGCCCAAGCACCAATTCCTTATTAAAAAATAAGTACCCAGATTCATTTTGAGAAAATATATTGCAAAAATAACATATGTCACCAGCCGATAATGACACACTTAGAGTTGTGGTTGCAGTTTGTGTGTTTTTATTACTTCATTCATACCCTATGATGTTAGGAGAGGTGTTAATATTCTCACCTTTCTCCCAAGATCCAAAGAACAGCCCAGTTATAATGAGGCTTTTCATTGCAATAATCGAGCAGATTGTGCAACTATGAATGTGATTTTAGTATATGTATTGAAATGTATTCAACGAGTAAAAAATGCAGTTGCAAGAAGGCCAGTAAATGAACAAGAAATGGTGTGGCACGCAAAACGTTTGTCTAAACTCTTATGCATGATAAACATATGCATGTGCTTTCTTTTCTTCTTTTTGTATCTCACATTCTGAAGTCTTTATCATTCTGATGGTTCAATTGAAACCACGACACATGTGATTTTTCCCATTATAAGTACAAATTATGATAATTTCTTTGACCTATTTGGGCATGTCAAATGACATAAGAGGAATGCAGAAGAAGATAACCAGGAGAAAATACTGATCTTGATAATTTGGCTCACTTGGGGAATAATATGTGGTAACAACATAAGAAAAAAGTGGGGAAGAGGGCATCTGATGAGAGCTCTTATGTCTGCTCTCTCATCCCCAATGTCATGAGTACAGTAAGAACATTCATTTCAGAAGAGATGTTGGCACAGGATGTGAAGTGCCTCAGCCATGTTGCAGCATGTACTACTAGTGGACAGTTCCAAGGGAGCTGGGCAACCCTGTGATGGCGATCAAGACAGACATTCCCATACTATAATGATTATATTAAGACAAAACAAATAGAGAAAGAGCCTGGATAGACTGACAAGATGCTTGTGTATCCTTCCGTGGCACAAGACAAAGTAATAATTGAAATTAAGAGGATGAATTGTTCTGACAAAATTGAAATTACTGTAATGCCTGGATGCTGGGAGTGCGCACAGCTGTTAATCTATGAATGAGTGATCATGATCATGATCAAAGGATGGGAAGATGGGATGCTGTACTGTGCAGCTTATCTACTGAGGAAGGAATCAGTGCACGGGGTGCAGAAAGTGAATAATGAGTGGCTAAAGTCATGGGCCAAGAACTCTAAATTACTGATATGGGTAGATGATGAATCAGCACTAGTGGCTATAGTCCCATTGACTACTGTGACAATGTGCTTTTGAAGCAAAGTTAAAGTCCGAGTTGGAGAGAATTAAGGGTGCAAGAACATAATTGATATTCCAGAAATGAGGAGAGGCACTACTCTCCTAATGGATCGATATTGGGTCTGTGGATCCAGAGCTTTTATGAAGTTGCCCAGGAACTTGGAAGGAGTGTGTTCCATTGTACTCATACATGTTCCAGCCCATGGATTCCCCAGAGCGACCTGAATATTGAGGGATTTCCAAAAGTGGATGAGCACCTGAGTAAAATAAGGTCACTTGCACTCCAAAGGATGAAGACAGAGAATTATTTCTCAGCTAAGTCAATAGAAGCTTTCAATGAGATCCCGGATGAGCACAAGTTGTTCAACAAGACTGCTATGATAATGACTTCTATATTAATGCTTGCACTCCAAGCAGTGGGGAATGCCAAATGGTTGCAGATCACCAGGTGGGAGCTGCTGCAGACAATTAATGCCACTATAAAAGGGTTTAATGCCATAAAGGAAGAGTTTAGGGCCATAAAGTTAATAACACTCAAGCACATTTATGTCCTCAACATGATTACAGCAATGGAAGGAGGTGTTTGCACCAAGGTCGGGCCTTCTTGCTGTACTTTCACACCATCCCATGATGGTGAGAATGGGTGCTATATCTATGTTGACAGAACTGCACAAGAAAATGGAGGAGGAGACAGAGGCTATTGGAGATGACGATTGGTTCTCATTTCTGTTTTCACCCTCAACCCATAGGACCAATCAGGGCACTTTGTCACAGCACCCATTTATATTCCCCAAACAACAAGTGTGGCGTGGCTCTGTGTGCACTCCACCGTCACGTTTTAGTCTAACAATAATATCTGTGTTGATTAACAGGATAATGTACTAGGAGCTATGTATGAGCTCTACTGTAAATAAAAATGGAAGAACAAGCAGGTATATGGTAATGGGGTGGGGACACAGCACCGCCATGTACAACCTTGGCTTTCTTGTTTCTTGGTGCTACTTTTAAGGTATTAACAGAAGACGGGTTGCAGGTTTAATGCTCTCCTGAGTTCTTCAATGTGTTTCTTTTCTCCCTCATTACACTTGGTTGGTTAATATACAGACTACCAATTTATGGAGGTGCAAACCAGAACTATATGACTAATCTTGTATTCCTATGAAGTCAGTACCCAGTGAAAGTATTGCCAATTAAAATGTAGTCAGTGAACACATTGTTGTGAACATTCCTTTGCAGTGAAAAGTAGCCAAGCAAATGTAGTGAAAGAATAAAAATGGAAAGTAGTAAAAAAAAAATGAAAACCGTTAAGGGTGCTAGGGTTAAGGTGGGTTTGACTAAAGAATGTGCTTAGAAGAAGGGTAAGGAGTAGGGTCGGGTGGTTGTGAAGGGCTGGTGATGTTGGGTTTGGTTAGGATAGAGAAAGGGTCAGGGTAACTGTTAGGGTACAGATGATGGCAAGGCTAGGCCCAACAGAGCAAAGGCTTGGGTTAGAGGTAAAGAAAGGGTTATGGAGGTTGGGGAAGGCTAGTAATATTTGTGTAGGATAGGGATTGGGATAAACCTAGGGGTTAGGGTAGAGAAAGGGTTAGGTTAAGTGCTAGAGTTTGGGTTAGAGTACCTTAATGTGAGCGTTCGGGCAAGTGTTTCTGTTTTTGGGGGGCTAGTGATGGGATAGGAGTTAGGGTCACTGTTCATTTTCTGTTTATTCATTTGGTGTTCTATCACTGTGCATGCAAGTAAGATGCTTTTGGGGTGCTGTAGGGTTAGGGAACACGTGAGGGTCTGCAAGACTGCACAAAAATGTGCCCCTCTTTGTTATTTCCTTTCATGCCACATCACGCAATACGGCATAGGCATGCATTGTGAGATGGTTGCGGGAAGTTTCTGAAAATGGCAGCTGGAATGTTCTGTCTAATTGTCCATGCACATGACATCCCTTTTTTTGCATCGCCAATCTCTTCAGGTGAAGCGAAACAGGAGCTTTGTGAGCTTGCGCAAGCACGTTGCATCATGCTTCGCTTCATTTGCTTACTCCCAGTGAATCTGAAGCTTGTGTATGCATAAATCACCAGCCTCCCTCCTATCTCCACCGCCTCTGCTTCTCCTGCCTCACAGCTCTCCATCCTTTTCCAAAAGCATCACCTTGACACATTTCCCAAAGCAATGTTCTCCCTGGGATCCCTTACTCAAGGCCCTATCCCCTTGCCATCGGTCCTGCTCCCTCTAACAGTCAGCCCATATGTGTGATATTTGCTCTCTGTGTGGGATTGGTTATATTTGAATTCACATTTTCCCTCAGGTGATATTGATGAAGGAACCCTGGTCTCTTGAGATCCTCTGAATGAAGCAATTTAATACTGGTCCACCATTTTGGTTTCAGTCCATGTACCAAGCGATCATGGACGTTCTTGGGCTCTCCACCTGTCAGCCGGAGCTAACTGGTTTCCGGCAGTGGCGTCTCTGGAAACTGGAGGGAACAACTCCCCCTTGTTATCCTAGTAACCAGAATTACAACTGTTGAACGAGTACGTTTATACTGAATTGAACATAAGAGGCTCTTCCACTGCCTGATGATGCCCAATAAGGATGAAACATGTTGTGGGGTTGACTGTAGTCTTGTGTAGAATGGATGTGACCTAACAGTTAGGCTGGACTGCCCCTTTTGGGGCTGGGACCAAGCCTTGATTTGTACGGTCTTTTCTCAGCCTCTAGACTGAGAAACAATGGTCTGGAGGGTTGCTCAGAGCAACTCAAGTGACTTTGATTAATTCAAAACCTTCCAGCCATCAACCTTCAGTTTTGCTCCTGTGAGTCGTGTCCTTGGTTGCTTGCTTCTATGGTCGCTCGCAACTCTTCGCAGGGTTTCCATATGAGTCTCAAAGTCTGTGTGGCAGCTGTAGTATAGCAGTAGTAGTAGTTAGGCTATTCATATGATTCTTACCTACACCCTCAGTCGGAACTCTGCTTTCTTCCGTGTCTGCCTTGAGCATTAACTATATGGTAGAGACCTTGGGTTTAGGGTTTTTCTCTCTTTGTATCTTATTCCCTTTCCTTCTAGGAATCCAAGCGGCCAAGTCACCACCTCTCAGCTTCTCGAGCCCCCCAGGCCTGGCACCTTCTGATCTTCCTGACTGTAACCTAGTGAAATGTATCGATTCTGAGTGGACCAAGTGGAAACCAGTAGAACACAGACACCATGGGGGTCATTACGAGTGAGGCGGTAAGGGGTTAAGGGCGCCGGTAAAGGTGCCGGAGCCGTCAACCCCTTACCGCCTCATTACGTGTCTGCTCACGGGAACCGCGAGCAGACCAACGGGCCCGTTGTTAGCACCCTCCCCATTCCCATTGAGCCCTATGGGGGCTCGAATGGGAATTGGGATGGGTTCCTTGAATGAGGAATTACTGGGTCCTCCAAGGTCGGAATGGCCCAGTAATTCCTCATTCAAGGAACCCGGACCCGGTACCCGGTACCCGGTAAGGGGGTAGCCATGCCGCTAATAGCAGCATGGCTACCTCTTACCTCATAATGAGCCCCCATGTCTGATCGGCACATTGACGGGCCCTCATTCAGTTACGGATTGCATAAAAATTTCTCCATGTGCTTTCTCGCCTAATTCTTCTAGTGTCTCAGAATTAATCATTGTTTTGTTATATGGACTTTGTCTTCATGAATGAACTTCGTGTATATTTGGCCTCTGCAGCATTTCCCTGTCATAGAATATAGTTCTTTTATCAAACAGTTTTCCAAATGACGTCAATGAATGTTGATTGTTTGCAGACATTGGGAACAAAGGCAAAACCTTTTCAACCTTTGTACAATTGTTTACAAACTTGGTGTTATAAAAGTTTGATTATCACCTTTTTCCTCGGAACTGGCCTGCGGTCATTCCGGTTGGGCAATATAAAAATCCAGCTAAGTATTAAACAGTCACACCTTTCCCTGGAGACCCAAGTGACTAAAACACGAGACAGTAAACATTGACTATTAGACCAAAACACGCATGGCATTCCCCAGTCAAAGGGAATGCTAAAAATGTAATGAGTGTCACGTGGAGCGATTATGCTTTTATACGACAATGAACATTCAATTCACCAGAGGCTTGACAATAACTGTACAAGAGGCTTATGCGACCTAAAATATAAAAGTAGGTCAAAGGGGAGCTTGTTTTATGACATTCGTTGGATATTTTGAGCACTGCACAGAATTAAGTTCTATTTTCTATTTTCTCATGGCATCCACCCTATTTGTGCAATGGCCATTATAGGTCCCTATGCTTTTCTTAAGGCTGAGGGCAAAAAGGCTGTTGCTGGCATTCCCATCTACACCACCTCCCATACAGGGCAAGAAGGAGCAGAGTTAAAGATGGTGCCAGGAAGGAACGGTACAAGGGCTTCAGGGGTGTAGGGTTACAGGAATACAGCGGTTCAAGGGATACATACCTGAAAAAAGCAGAAGTTGGGGCTTTTGGCCGCTGACATAAAAAACAGTATTTTAACATGAACCTCAAGGGCCCGATTTATGGAAAAGTGCGCATTTCTCCCACAATTGCCACGTGCCGAGAACGACACTGTGCAAGACTTCGCGCAGAATAAAAAATGCGCGCCCCGTGTATTTCTGGAATTTACCAAGCAAAGTAACTGTATTCGCAAGTCGTGCCCAGAGTGCCCCGGACATGCCCCCATGCAAAGCATGAATAGCCAGAACAGCTACATTTGCGGGCTTACCCTGGCGCCAATACACACATCCTTTAAACAGTGCGTGGGGTTCACCACAAGCAGGCCTGCATCGCAGGGTCCCCTGTAAATGTTGCCGGCACCCCAACAACATGCGTAAGACACTTCGTAACTTGGGTAAAACTCAGAAAATCTGTGTGCACACCCCCATAAACCGTTTCTGCACCCCGCTACACTGCATATGCACACCCCTGAGTTAGATCGGAACCCCGTCTGCGTGCACGCACCTCTAAATCCACCATGCAATCCCACCTCTGTGCCGTGATTCTTATGCGCAAGTGTCTGTACGCCTGCCTTTAGGTGGCGTAGAGATCGAGGGATTTGTGTGCCCATTTCTCTGCCGGGAGGCTGCGTGGGTAGTTCCCTGAATATGTGTCATTTGGTGCAATTGTGAGCGTGCAAGGGACTGCCGGCAGGCTGTCCCTGGTAACGCACACTTTTTTGCATGTTCTTCCCCATTGTCTGTGCTCCGTCCCCCTTCCCAGTCCGCTGAGCAAGCCACGCCCATGCTATGCGTGGTCTCTCGCGCAAGGCGCTCGACGACTCGCAGAGACATGCTCAGCCTGGGCGAACTCAACGCAAGTCCTGGAAAAGTACTGCGCATTTGATTCCATGAATCGACAAACAGGATTACCCACGCAGTTTGGTGCGGAAAAAGTCCCCTATTTCCCACGCAAATAATTCCATGAATCTGGCCCTGAATGTCATTGGTTAGAATTTGGGAAAATGGTGGTAGAATGAATTCTATGATCCTGAAATGTAACCTGAGCCCAATGTAGCCTTTCATAATGTGGTGCCCTGTTGTCCATTCCCTGAAAGCCAACTTCAAATCTAGTATAGGGCACACAAATGGGCACCATATGCCTGTGGTTTTGGCTACACAAAAGCAAAACATTGGTACGAATAGCTTGTAGGCAATTGAACCGCTGAACTGCAACATTATCACCTCTTGTAATCTGCAGTCCAGGCTTGGGCATTTTGTTTCATGATAAAGTACACCATTCTTTTCTGCATCTGTGTGAGAAAAGGTCCCCAGGCTGACAGAGCCCTACAGTTAAAGGGTGAGTAAAAATGTGCTTGGTAAAAATGTTAGGTCAATTTCACCCTTCCTAAAAGTATTGGCTTCCGGCACAAAATATTTGCGATTTTGAAATGCCATGGTTAATTTGTTGCCGAAATTACGCTGCAGTTTAGGTACTTGGAATCGCTTTTTTTGTGGAACCACCAACAGAGCAAACCTTGAGGTAGGATTCCCCAATTTCGCTTCATTCGTGGTAGTTTCACCCGGTCTACTAACAGGCAGCCTTGGGATTCAAACTGCTCCCTTTCGGTTAAGTTTAGCAGCAGACAAAAGGGTGCACCTGTTCTAGCACTCGCCCCGACGTTCAATAAATGTATCTATTTGGAAGAATGGAATGCTTCCCAAATTATATAACTTTATTCAACCAGCAGTCTTCATGTGTCAGTGTTGGAGTTTCCACTCACTGGAACACGTGCCTCTCCCACACTAACGGAACTGGGATGTCTGTGGTTGTCCTCCATGAGGGAAGGAAAGGGTCGTATCAAGAGTATCAAGATATCCAGAGTTGTTAGCTTTGTTGAAGCCAACTCCAACATGAGAGTACTTGGCAATCTGCCCAAAGTACAATAACATTCCAGTGTGCTTTACAATTGCCCAGTCTACTATCAAGCAACAAGACTACATCATTAGTTTGCAGGAGGAGCTTTTGTAGGAACTTAAAAACCTGATTGGCTGTCCTACCAGGATTTATCATGATCAATTCTGGGCGACCATTTATTTGGCTGAATCTTTGGTCATTACATTTGGAAAAGGGTAGCTAACGATTTACATGTTTACTGTAGATTTGGGAGGCCGTCCCCCTCCTTTATGAAGCTGGAGATTACTTTGTGCTTATGTTTTTGGTTGTTTGCAGTGTTGTTTTATACATTATGTCTATGGCTTGTTTTTGTTGTATTAAGTTTTTGTATAGAAGTGTATTTTTGTATGCATTATTTTGATCTTATTCGTATGTTTTTCACATGAACTGCTTTGTATGCTGACATACTGGATGTTAGTAATTTGTGTAATCGTTCAAAAAAAATGTTTTTAACCATAAGCACGTTAATTAATCATTTTTAAAAAGTAACTTAAGTAGCATATCGTGTACACCCAGAGTTAGTTTGACTCATTCAGGGGTCACGAGATTGGTGCTAAACAGGCTTGGGGGTATAGCCAATCAGATGGATAGGTTTCTCTTTCGGAATACCATCTATAGGCTTACAACACTCCCCTTTCTGGGGTACTGACTTCCCTTTCCAGGCAGCAGACTTGCTTTGCAAGGTCCCTTCAAGGTTAAGTAGAGATTCCTAATGGGTCTGCTTACTCCATCGAAGTGAACTTAAAGTTCATCAGACATCACCTGTGACCTGATCTTGCTTCACAGATTGAGCTCTTGCAATGTTTCCGAGTGCAAATGTCAATTTCTTCATCTGGCCCAATTTGCACTGAACATTGGATTAGTCCTTTTGAAGTTTACTTTTTTCCTTACTGCTTCTTTTTTAAAATCTCAATCTTTTATTGATATAAAGGTCATATTATTTTGACATTTTCTATTAACCCTTCATGAGGTCATTGTTTTTTTGTTTATCTCTTCAATATTTTAAATTGTGCATTTAGATTTTATTATTGTATATTATTATTGTTGTTGTTTTCTTCACCTATTGGCAAGTTTGGCCTTGTGTGCTCCCGAAGTTAAGTAGGAGGAACTGGGCCAGGGAACATCCCCCGCACTCAGTCACGGTCTCCAGAAATGCGACACATCTTTCACTTTATTAAAACCTTTTGCAACAGGGATTGAGAAGCAGACATTGCATGATTTCCAAAGCTCTCTCTCCCAGTAACAGGTCTGTCACGGGGGTTTTAGGCCCCAGTGACAATACAAACAAACGTACATTCTAAACCTTCAGGTGAGACGGTATCGGTTAAACAGTATAAATAGGTTTGCATTCTATATAGGATAGGTGATCTAATTGTTCTGACCTTATCGGGTAGCTCCACCTGGGACTGCCTACAAGATGTTGCAAGCGAAGTCATGTCGTGCAGGTGTGGTGTGAGTGGCTGCTGTTGTGAGCAGCGTTACAGACGGGTGAGGGTTGGCCATTTTGAGCTTTCTCAATCTTTACTGGGCCTTCATCCTGGTAATGTAGTTGTGTTATTATTGAGAGGCATTGTGGACAGAGGCCTGCCTTGTTTTCTACCCATGCGGGCAGCTTGAACTTCCTTGCCCACTCCTTGAGATACTCATCATTGTCTCTCTCTGCACCACCTACACTGGGCCTGTCAGCAGCACTTGTGTTTGTGGGTTTTGTGGAATCTCGGGTAAAACGTATTAAATAAGATGATACATTTTTTTTAAATGCGCTGTTTACCTTGTTTACAAAGGTGACATGTGCATTTTTGGAGTTTTGTGCCAGCACAAATGTGGCGCTGGCCAGCCTGCTTGCATATCTTAGTGTTGGAAGTGTCTTGCTTACATGAGTGTAGGTTAGGCCCCAGCAGCCATGCATCTGCTGCAAGTGCATTTCACAGTGACTGGCCATTAAAGGACCCGTCATTGTGAAATGTATCAAAGAGAAAGATATGTGTTCCCCTGTTTGATGGCAAGAATGGCAAGTGGGACAAGAGCTGTTCCAAATGCATGCATTGCGCACGCATTAGCACCTGTTCTGAACAGGCACAGGGGAATGCCTTTGTTTTTTGATAAATTCTAATTGCATTTTGAATTTGGGATGCATTTTAAAATGTGCCTAAGTGCCCTCTACCACTCTCCCTTTGCGAAATTGCATACAAGAGGGCAAAGGGGCATATGAATGGGAGCCTCTATGAAACACGCATGATTTGGGAACATTCGCTTTTGTCAGTACTATAAGGAATGTGCTAGCACATCCGGTCCCTTGCGCCAAGAAAGGTTTTGTGAATAGGGTCCTAAGTCTTTATTTTCTCTTATCTCAGCGGTGGCATCCTTAGTATAGCTCACTGAAGTCTGGCGTTACCGGCCATGAAAGTCTGATTATATTTGAGTGCTTGTTGTAAAACTATTCAAAAAGATATATTCTGGAGATTCGCAAGACAAAATCCAAAATGCAATAATTCATTACATATTGCATTGGGATGTGTGTTCGAAAACTGTATAAGATGCAAATCTCACTTTTCAGGTTGGATCTTGTGTTTGATTTGAGCCCGCAATGCCTGATAGTGTACCATCTCCTCTTCACCGACTTCCTCTTCATTGGGGAGTTCAACCACTGAACATTCCACGTTCCCAGTTGGGTACGATCACCCCCCCCCACTTCTAACTCATCTCCTGCCATGACTCCCAATCACCCAGCTAGACACCCTCAAGGCCCCCGTGCACCAAACGCCACATATACAGCAAGCATGCACATAGTCATCTCCACAATAATCATTTGCAAATTAACTCCCACAAACCACCCCCTCCCAACCACCCACTACAACCAGTAAACATTTGTAAAAGAAATACTTAGTTTCACCCGCCTGGTACTTGGTGTGGGAATCCTACTTGGAGGGAACCTGAACATGCCTTTAAAAAGTCCCCCCCTTACCCCGTAATCCAGAACATCCCAAAACCTTTACCCAACCCTGACCTCTAACAGGCTATATGAGCAAGCAGAACACAGGCCAGCAGACAACATCAAACACCCCCCAGTACACCTACTGTTTAACCCTCTCAGGTTTTCTGAGTCAGACCCTTCACTTTCCTCCCCCAGCCACCTTCAGCCATTTCTGCGACCTGCCCTGGCCAGGGACTGAGCTCGGCCCTGCCATCTCACCACCCTCACAGCCCCAACTCCCTCCCCTCAACAAGCTCTCCCCCTCCTTCGGATTTCAAACCGCCCAGCGCCTCGCTTGATACGAGAAATTGAGTGCTGTAGGAAACACCCATCTGTAATTCACTTCCTTGTTCCTCAGCCATTCCGTCAATGGTCACAGCACTCTCCATTTTGCCGCAGTGGAGGAGGCCAGGTCTTGCTACAAGGAAAGGGACACATTACGGAAGGTGATTGTTGGGGACGTTCTAGCTGCAGCCATTAAGCGCTCATTCAACTTAAAGAAATGTACCCAGGACTACACATCCGGAGGCTTGCCCTGGGGCAGGGATGTCTGGGCTTTTGTTCGATGATTCCTGTCCAGTTCAATTGCCAAGTCTTCAGGAAGGTCCAAAATGGATCAGAAGAGGCCTGACACAAAGCCCAGAAGTTCATCATCCTGCACAGCTGAAGAGATCCCACGGATGCAAATGTTGTTCCTGCGGGAACGATGTTCACCATCTTTTTGTTTATCCTCTAAGGCTTTACAGCGTGCCTCCAGAGCTTCTATTTTATTGGAGCATTCCCCCACCTCATACGACTACTCACATAATGTATCTTTCAACTCTGAGACTCTCTGCTCCATTTGAGACACTCTCTTATCACGTGCCAGAATCTTATGAGAAAGCTCCTCTGTACTTTTATGAATTTCCTTCCTGATTTCAGCCACCAGTTCTCGTAAATTCGTCTTGGTGGACATCTTCTCAGTGCGCAGAACTGAAAGCGGGTCCGCGGCATGAACTTGGGCCGCCACCACCTCATTGCGTTTATTCTTTTTGGCCGGTGCAGCATTGTGGGATATTGCCCTGCTTCCCCGATTTTGGTGTTTTCGCCATGGTGCAGCGAGAGGTAGTTGCAAGTATGGCTGCTTAGAAAATATTCATGCACTGTGCGCTAATCACCACGTCGCGCTCTTCCACAGTTCTCCCTCCAGAGCACCCCACTAGGGTTCGCTCAGTGCCTCAGCCACTGGTCCCTGTGCCACAAGTGCCCGACTGTAAGCAGTAGTGACAAGCCCAGCAGCTCCCCAGCCAGTCTCCTACTCCTTGTCAGTGGCTTCCCAGGTTATATTTGGGCAAACTCAGGCAGGCCAGCAGAAATCCCGCCTCTGCCTTCAGCAGCACCTTGCACGTGTTTGCAAGGGCACTCCCACCTCCACACCCTGGTGGGCACCCAGCTGCACACTCCTTACCTCAGTGCACTGCACCAGGCACTCACCTCAAAGGGTTGCCTAAGGCAAGGGGCGCATGCTCTACATCCGATGCTTCTGCCGCCCCTGCACCTCCAGCGTGATGTAAATTGGAGGGCCAAGGCATGCCGCCTCACTGTGCGGCCTGCGCTTCAGTCTGCCACCCCCAGGGCTTCCTTGTCCACATGAGATGAGTGGGCTCCTGCAGCAGTAGGGACCACGGAACAGCCCGCCCACCCAAGCTCCAAGTCACTTTCACTGGCCACACTCCATCCAGCTCGCCGAGCTTCACCGATCTCCCGCAGCCTGCTAGGTCATGCGGTTGGCATCGGCTGGTGCTGTCTTGGGAGCGCCTGGGCACATTCTCCAGGACACCCTATCTTCTGTTTGCGGGCACCCCCAAACATTGGCGGAAGGCCCATGGGCTACTCTGCTGCTCGCCCAACTCACTCACGCCTTGGGCATCAGGTCGGGCCACTGGGAAAGGGGTATGTCGCTCTGTTCGCCCTCACATCACCGGAGGCTCTTATCTACTTCTCTTTTGTTATTGTTAATGTTATTTTGCATTTATATAGCGCCTTATATACCATTGGTATGGTCTGAAGGTGCTGGTAGGTTGAACACCCTTGGGAACCGAAGTTCGGGTCAGTAGAGAGAGTAGAGAGAGTCCTAAGGTGCGTGTGCGCACCCGGTATGCGTGCAGCTGGTGCGGAATTCGTGTGGTAGCTGCTTCTTAGCGGTAGGTGTGGTGGTTGAGAGATCAGGAGTATGTGTTCGCTCTGGCAGGATTTATCCAGACTGAGTGTGGCTGCGTTAGGCCTGAGGAGAACGCCTGGCTGGGGGTGTGAAACCAGCAGTGATTACTTAGAGTGATGGGGAGTGAGCGGGAGATGTTGATATGAGAACAGTTATACCGAATGGTGTCATAGTATCTCTGTGTTCTATTTGAGTAGTGGTGTAAAGAAGAGAGTAAGCGTGGGGTGTGGTATGATATATGCTCTTTCAGATGTTCCCTGCATTCCAAAACATATTATGTA
Source organism: Ambystoma mexicanum (assembly GCF_040938575.1). NCBI lineage: Eukaryota > Metazoa > Chordata > Amphibia > Caudata > Ambystomatidae > Ambystoma > Ambystoma mexicanum. The sequence goes on from NC_090927.1 coordinate 1,179,364,841, forward strand.
AGGCACACAATTCTATGCGATCAGGTCCGTTCTATGCATTATTATTCATTTCATTTCAGGCGTTCAAGATTGCCCTACACACTGTTTGCTCGACACACTCACATACTCTAAATGCAATTGGGTACACTTCTAAATGCAATTGGGTACACTTCTAGATACAACTTTTCTAAGAGAGCCTATTGGTCATAATTTCTAAATGCAATTGGGGACACTTCTAAATGCAGCTTTTTCAGAGAGACTATTGGGCACAACTTCTAAATGCAATTGGGTACACTTCTAGATACAACTTTTCTCAGAGAGGTTATTGGTCACAACTTCTAAATGCAATTGGGTACACTTCTAAATGCAACTTTTTCAGAGAGACTATTGGGCACAACTTCTAAATGCAATTGGGTACACTTCTAGATACAACTTTTCTCAGAGAGGCTATTGGTCATAATTTCTAAATGCAATTGGGGACACTTCTAAATGCAACTTTTTCAGAGAGACTATTGGGCACAACTTCTAAATGCAATTGGGTACACTTCTAGATACAACTTTTCTCAGAGAGGCTATTGGTCATAATTTCTAAATGCAATTGGGGACACTTCTAAATGCAACTTTTTCAGAGAGACTATTGGGCACAACTTCTAAATGCAATTGGGTACACTTCTAGATACAACTTTCTCAGAGAGGCTATTGGTCACAACTTCTAAATGCAATTGGGTACACTTCTAAATGCAACTTTTACAGAGAGACTGTTGGGCACAACTTCTAAATGCAATTGGGTACACTTCTAGATACAACTTTTCTCAGAGAGGCTATTGGTCATAATTTCTAAATGCAATTGGGGACACTTCTAAATGCAACTTTTTCAGAGAGACTATTGGGCACAACTTCTAAATGCAATTGGGTACACTTCTAGATACAACTTTCTCAGAGAGGCTATTGGTCACAACTTCTAAATGCAATTGGGTACACTTCTAAATGCAACTTTTACAGAGAGACTGTTGGGCACAACTTCTAAATGCAATTGGGTACACTTCTAGACACAACTTTTCTCAGAGAGGCTACTGGTCATAATTTCTAAATGCAATTGGGGACACTTCTAAATGCAACTTTTCTCAGAGAGACTATTGGGCACAGCTTCTAAATGCAGTTGGGTACACTTCTAAATGCAACTTTTCTCAGAGAGACTATTGGGCACAGCTTCTAAATGCAATTGGGGACACTTCTAAATGCATCTTTTCTCAGAGAGACTATTGGGCACAGCTTCTAAATGCAATTGGGGACACTTCTAAATGCAACTTTTCTCAGAGAGACTATTGGGCACAGCTTCTAAATGCAATTGGAGACACTTCTAAATGCAACTTTTCTCAGAGAGACTATTGGGCACAGCTTCTAAATGCAATTGGGGACACTTCTAAATGCAACTTTTCTCAGAGAGACTATTGGGCACAGCTTCTAAATGCAGTTGGGTACGCTTCTAGATGCAATTGGGGACACTTCTAAATGTAACTTTCCTCAGAGAGACTATTGGGTACACTTCTAAATGCAATTGGGCACACTTCTAAATGCAATTGGGCACACTTCTAAATGCAATTGGAGACACTTCTAAATGCAATTGGGTACACTTCTAGATACAAGTTTCTCAGAGAGGCTATTGGTCACAACTTCTAAATGCAACTTTCACAGAGAGGATATTAGCACACTTCTAGATGCAACTTTCAGAGAGAGGCTATCTGGCACACTTCTAAATTCACAGGGAGGCTATTGGTCACTGCTTCTAAATGCAATTGGGTACACTTTTCACATGCAACTTTTCTCAGAGAGGCTATTGGTCATAACGTCTAAATGCAATTGGGGACACTTCTAAATGCAACTTTTCTCAGAGAGACTGTTGGTCACAGTTTCTAAATGCAATTGGGGACACTTCTAAATTCAACTTTTCTCAGGGAGGCTATTGGTCACAACCTCTAGATGCAACTTTCAGATAGAGGCTATTGGGCACACTTCTAAATTCACAGAGAGGCTATTGGGCACACTTCTAAATGCAACTTTTCTCAGAGGGACTATTGGTCGTAACTTCTAAATGCAATTGGGAATACTTCTAAATGCAATTGGGCACACTTCTAAATGCAATTGGGTACACTTCTAAATGCAACTTTTTCAGAGAGACTATTGGGCACAACTTCTAAATGCAATTGGGTACACTTCTAGATGCAACTTTCTCAGAGAGGCTATTGGTCACAACTTCTAAATGCAATTGGGTACACTTCTAAATGCAACTTTTTCAGAGAGGCTATTCGGTACAACTTCTAAATGCAATTGGGTACACTTCTAGATACAACATTTCTCAGAGAGGCTATTGGTCATAATTTCTAAATGCAATTGGGGGCACTTCCAGATACAACTTTCTCAGAGAGGCTATTGGTCACAACTTCTAAATGCAACTTTCACGGAGAGGCTATCGGGCACACTTCTAAATTCACAGAGAGGCTACTGGTCACTGCTTCTAAATGCGATTGGGGACACTTTTCACATGCAAAGGACAGAGTTTCTGAAAGCAATTATAATGAATTTACGGTGGTGATACATTGTAAGATGAGTGGTAGGGTATTATGGCCTGAAGTAGTTGCTTCTGGCCCCGCCCTTGCCACACTTACTTGTTGTTGGCTTCTTGCTTCTCCTTCCTCTGCTCATACTTTCATTAGACCACGCTCCTTGGATCTAACTCTCTCTGCCATCTCCTTTGCTCCTCCATCGACTGACCTTTCCCTTTTTATGTTACTCTGTTCTCCACCTCCTCTGCTCCTCCTTTCACCAGCCTCCCTCCTCCCTCTACCTCTTCTGCTCCCACTGCCTCACAGCTCTCCAGCCTTTTCCAAAAGCACACCATATCCTTCAGAAAATTCCCAAACCATTGCTCTCCCTGGGCTACCTTATTTAAGGCCCTATCCCCTTGCCATGGTTCCTGCTCCTTGTAACAGTCAGCCCATATGTGTGATATTTTCTCTTTATGTGGGATTGGTTATATTTGAATTAGCGTTCTCACTCAGGTGCTATTGATGGAGGAACCCAGGACTCCTGAGTTCCTCTGGATGAAGGTATTTCATACTGGTCCACCATTTTGGTTTCAGTCCATGTACCAAGCAATCATGGACATTCAGGGTCTCTGCACCAGTCAGCCGGAGCTAACTGCGTTTCCGGGAGTGGAGTCTATGGACACTGGAGGGAAAAATTCCCCCCTCGTTATGCTAATGACCAGAAATACCGCTGTTGAGCGAGTACATTTTCACTCAACTGAACATAAGAGGCTCTTCCACCACCTGATGATGCCCAATAAGAATGAAAGATGTTGTGGGGTTGCTTGTGGTCTTGTGCAGAATGGATGTGACAAAACAGTTAGGCTGGACAGCCCTTTTTGAGGCTGGGTCCAAGCCTTGTTTTTATATGGCCTTTCCTGGCCTCTAGGCTGTGAAACAATGGTCTAGAGGGTCACTCATAGCAACACAAGTGACTTTGATTAATTCCAAACCTTCCAGCAATCAACCTTCAGTTTTGCTCCTGTGAGTCGTGTCCTTGGTTGCTTGCTTCTATGGTCGCTCGTCAACTCCTCTCAGAGTTTCCATCTGAGCCTCGAAGTCTGTGTGGCAGCTGTAGTATAGTAGTAGTAGCAGTAGTAGTAGTTAGGATATTCATATGCCTCTTACCTTCACCCTCAGTGGGAACTCTGCCTTCTTCCCTGTATGCCTCGAGCATGAACTGCAGTGGTCGAAGTGGGTGGGAGCGGTTGGGAGCAGTTATCCTCGACTTTTTTAAAATTAAGTTTTTGCAGTTCCCATACTTTTATTTTCAAAAGAAACCGTCGCAGTATGAATTTGTTTTTAAAATAAAAGTGTAGGAAGAAGTTCAAACTTGCACTTCAGTGGACTGCACTGAACATTCCCTTAAAGAGCAGGTGCGTTCGGAGGTTTGGATTGCACGTGGAAGGGGGTGTGGTGATGCACTTTGTGGAAAGCGGGTGCAGGCCAGCAGGGAACATAGTTCCACTACTTCTATTCGTACACTTCGACCACTGATTAGCTGCATGGTAGAGGTTTGGGGTCTCTGTTTTTTCTCTGTTGTATCTTATTCCCTTTCCTTCTAAGGATCCAAGTGGCCAAGTCACCACCTATCAACTTCTCGAGCAGCCGAGGCCTGGCACCTTCTAATCTTCCAGGCTGTAACCTAGCAAAATGTATCTATTCTGAGTAGACAAAGTGGATATCAGTAGAACACAGACATTTGTCTTCATGAATGAACTTTGTGTATATTTCGAAATATGTCCAAATGACGTCAATGATGTTGACTGCAGACATTTGGGACAAAGGCAGAACATATTCAACCTTTATACAAATGTCTACAAACTTGGTGTTATAAAAGTTTGATTATCACCTTTTTCCTCGGAACTGGCCTGCAGTCATTCCGGTTGGGCACTATACAAATATAGCAAAGTATTAAACAGTCACACCTATCCCTGGAGACCCAAGCGACTAAAACACGAGACAGTAAACATAGACTATTAGACCAACACAAAACGAGTAGGTCAGGCCACAGTCAAAGAGAATGCGAAAAATCTAATGAGTGTCACGTGGCGCGATTATGCTTTGATAAACAATGAACAATTCAATTCTTCGGATGCTTGCCAACCTAGCTCTGTCATTGGTAACTGCACAAGAGGCATATGTGCCCCCCCACCTTTGAAGGGGAGCTTGTTTTATGACATTCGTTGGATAGTTCAAGCACTGTCCACAGGTACGCTCTATTTCTTCATGGCATCCACCCTATTTGTGAAATGTCCATTCTAGGTCCCTGTGCTTTTCTTAAGGCTGAGGGCAAAAATGCTGTTGCTGGCATTCCCATCTGCCCCACCTCCCATACAGGGCAAGAAGGAGCAGAGTTAAAGATGGTGCCAGGAAGGAACGGTACCAGGGGTTCAGGGGTGTCGGGTTACAGGGATACTGAAGTACAAGGGATACATTCCTGAAAAAAGCAGAAGTTGGGACAGCATTTTAACATGAACCTCAAATGTCATTGTTCAGAAGTTGGGAACATGGCGGTAGAATGAATTCTAAGACCCTGAAATGTAACCTAAGCCCAATGTAGCCTTTCATGATGTGGTGCCCTCTTGTCCATTCCCTGAAAGCCAACTGCAAATCTGGTTCATAGCACAAACATGGGCACCACACGCCTGTGGTTTTGGCTACACAAAAGCAACACATTGGTGCAAACAGCTTGCAGGCAATTTAACTGCTCGCCTGCAACATTATCACCTCAGGTAAACTGCAGTCCAGACCTGTGTATTTTGTATCATGATCAAGGTCCACAGGAAACAGAGGCTTACAGAGGATAGCTCAGCGGCTCAGGCGCAACGTGATCGCCTTCAAAGCAAGACGAGACAGAGCAACACAGGTTCGATCACTGGGTCTGCGCTTAGAAACCTCTGGGCATTAAGCACGTCTAAATAACCTATCATATCATACAGGTAAAGGGTGGGTACAAATTTACTTGGTAAAAATGTTAGGTGAATTTCACCCTTCCCAAAAATGTTGGCCTCCTGCACAAAATATTTGCGATTTTGAAATGCCATGGTTATTTTGTTGCCGAAATTACACTGCAGTTTAGGTACTTGGAATCGCTTTTTGTGTGGAACCGCCAGCAAAGCAAACCTTGAGGTAGGATTCGCCAATTTCGCTTCATCCATGGTAATTTCACCCCATCTACTAACAGGCAGCCTTGAGATTCAAACTGATCCCTTTAGGGGAGTTTAGCAGCAGACAAGAGGGTGCACTGGTTCTAGCAATAGTCCAGACGTTTACTAAATTTATCTAAATGTAAGAATGGAATGTGTCCCAAATTATATATATTCATTCAACCAGCAGTCGTTGTGTGTCAGTGTTGGAGTTTCCACTCACTGGAACATGTGCCTCCCCCACACTAACGGAACTGGGATGTCTGTGGTTGTCCTCCATGAGGGAAGGAAAGAGTATCAAGATATCCAGAGTTGTTAGCTTTCTCGAAGCCAACTCCAACATGAGAGAACTTGACAATCTGCCCAAAGTACAATAACATTCCAGTGTGCTTTACAATTGCCCAGTCTACTATCAAGCAACAAGACTACATCATAGGTTTGCAGGAGGAGCTTTTGCAGGAACTTAAAAGCCTGATTGGCTGTCCTGCCAGGATTTCTCATGGTCAATTCTGGGCGACCATTTATTCGGCTGAATCTTTGGTCATTGCATTTGGAAAAGGGTAGCCAATGATTTACATGTTTTAGTGTAGATTTGGGAGGCCGCCCCCCTCCTTTATGAAGCTGGAGATTACTTTGTGCTTATGTTTTTGGTTGTTTGCAGTGTTGTTTTATACATTATGTCTATGGCTTGTTTTTACTGTACCTGAAATATATGAAGGGGCAAGGACCCTCTTTTTTGAGTTGGGGGGCCTGACTCTGGAGGGAGGATAGAGGACTATCATAACAGTATGTAGAGTCAACAACTACCCCTTTTCCATAGATGCACGGGAGGTGCACCTATACTACCGTGTGGCTAGGTTAGCATGTGCTAGCACAGAGATCACAGGAAAATAGAAGTAAAACAAAGTTTCATTGTTAACTCAAAAAACATTTAAAAATAGGCAGAAACCTATATGCCATGAATGGTATAACATACATGTGAAACCAATAAATGCATTGGTGGGTTAGTAGCAAAAAGGTGCACAATGATTACGTACTGCTACTTATACAGCAGTACATGAAATTGCACCTTTTTGCTACTAATTAACTAATTAAAGATTGGACAGAAGCTGTTCAGTCTCCCGCGCCTTAGAATGGAGCCCGGAACTGCAGACAAATCTGCATTCTGATGAAGAACAACTGGAACCAAACCAACCGTGGTGAACAAAAGACTGGAACTCAAATGGGCTCGTCCTTTTTGCATAGACTTGCATAATAGCCTGGCAGTTAAGGGGTTAATCTAGTGCTACAATCCAAAACAGGAGGCCTGACTAACCCCATATCCCCCCGGCTCCCCAAATAACCGACTCAACACCCCATCTGTTTGCAACTTACATTAGACCCACCCTGACCACGCCACGCACGGCAGCGTTATGCCTAATAATGTCACATTATGCATTGTATGCCAAAGCTCACTTCTTTAGCTTCGACACAACATACCCCAACGACCAGTGGCAAACCTGGACGCACAACATTGTGAATTGCTGAAGCTCCTGCCGCACACCACATAGAACCATTCCATCACACAAGACTTCCTTCTTTTGCCTGCCTCCCCATATATCCCATTACCAAGAGTCTTCGTTTTGTGAAGAGTCACACACAACAGGGCTGCCAAAATGGCAGAAGTACATCACCCAAGACTACTTTACATAACAAGAAGTAACAGTTGATTTGAAAGTGCAAAGCAACGAAGAGTTGAAAGTGCAAGACAAACCCATCTTGTTTCAGTCCTTACTTGTTAAGTAAAAGACCTAGCCTCAGCTTTTCACTTACCGCTTTTGTAAATAAATATGGCATGGTGCTCTACACGCTAGCTGTCCCTTTGAAATGGGCATTTAAAAGTATGATTTTTAGGTGATATTCTCTTTAGTCAAAAAATAGTGTTTGGGCAAGAAATAATATTCCACTTTGATGGTTGTCTTGGCAGAGAGGCCAAGGATTGAATGGTTATGAATTGTGTAGTGCCCTGTCACAAGGTTGACCAAGTACATGGCCAGGCAGAGTAAAAAAGGCTGCATTGCTGTATACATTCTACTTCTGTGTGGGCACCGATTTGCAGACTGAACCCTCAAAGGTCATTGGCTGTGTGCACAGAGATTGACTGATTAGAAGCAGTGCACTCAGAGATTTTCGGGGGTGAGGCCTGTTAGAGAAGGGGCGGCCACAGCTGAAATGTAATCTCTGATTCGGAGATGCATGCATTTTCAAGGGCAGCAGTGACGCCTCATTCTTCTGCACCTGATTTCCCCTCTTGGAATGAGGTGCAAGGCAATGTGATATGGGGGTCTTTCCACACCCATGCATGCATTTCTGTGCTCGCGGTACAAATGGTCATGCTCAGTAAAAGCATTTCTATACATTGTTTACATCACTGCATCCCTAACAAAATATAAATTCTTAGGGGCCAATTCATGGAATTAATTGCGCAGAAAATAGGCTACTTGTGCCCAATCTGCACGCGCTACTCTGTTTGTCGATTCATGGAATGGAATGTGTGGCACTTTCCCTGGTTTTGCGTGGATTTTGTGCAGGCCTGGCACGCCTGTGCGAGCCGTCGAGGGCCTTGCCGAGACTCCGAGCAGAGGGCTGGGAAGGGGGTGGCACACCAGAAATGGGGACTAACTTGCAAAGAAGTGGGTGTTCCGAGGGACATCCTGCAGGCAATCCCTTGCACTCCCAATATTGCGCGGCAAGAGACCTATTCATGGAATCGATCGTGCAACATCGCTTCTGGGAAATGCCCATGCAAGTCATTCATAGGATCCGCCAACCGAAGGCTGGTGTAAGTACAATAGCGCATAGGATTTTCAGCATGCAGGTGGATCGCATGTCAGATTTCGGGGTGCTTGTACTCAATCGGGGTTCCAATGTAACGTAGGGGTGCATGTAAGCCGTGTAGCGGGGCACAGGAACGTTTTTTATGGGTGTGCACGCACATTTCCTGAGTTATTGCCCAGATAAGAATTTCCATACGCATGTTGTTGGGGCGCCCGATAAATTTATGGGGACCCCACGTAGGCTCCCCAAGCGCAGGCCTGCTTACGGGGAACCCCACCCACTGTTTGAAGGGTGCGTTTATTCGCGCCTGGGGCAGCGTGCAAAGGTAGCTTATCTGACTGTTTCCTGCTTGGCGTGTGGTGGTGTCAGGCGTGCCAGCCGTGACTTGCGAATGCGGTTACCTTGCACGAACAATTCCATGAATATGCTTTGCACGCATTTTTCTTTCTGCATGCAGGCTCGTACAGTGTCCTTCTTGGCACGCGGCCCTTGTGCTATTTGTGTGTGAAATTCCATGAATCAGCCACTTAATTGTAATGACACACCATTTTAAAGCTGTGTCCAGGTGTAGAGGAGATATCATCCATTAAATACCTATGCACTAGGAACATCCCTGATACTTAGGTATGTATGGAGGGGCAGTTCCTGCCGCTGTTGTTCCCCCCTCTTGAAAGCAAACCCCTTTTTGGAATCATGGATTTGTGCCATAGAAAATGTATGTGCAGGATTTTGGCCTTCAAGCTTTCACCAGTATTGCTTCATAAATTGCCCACTGTGTATTCACGTTTACAGTTTATTTGAACTGGTCTGGTTGTAAGTATTGTGCAGAGAATGTTCTCTCTCCACAGGGCTAGATGAGTGCTAAACAACTGAGGAAAAAATAAAATAGTTGTGTGAGCTCGTGCTGCACAAATGTATGAGTATCCTGCAGGTCATAGATTTTAATTCTCACATGACCTTCTCCCCCATCTATCCTGCTAGTGGTCTCCTTCTCAGGGCACAGTTCTGAGCTAGTGATGAAAGTAGTGAAGAGAGCAGACATTATCTCTCTTCCAGTTTCCAGCACCACCAGTCTGAGATGGGTGGAAGAATTGGAGGGTAGATGTCGTGCTTTCCAGCAGCAAAGGCTGCTAAACTCTATCCTTTTCACAGAAACATGTGCTCCAGTGGCCCTGCAAGCATTTATTTGAAGACTGACACTTTTCTAATTTAGGAACGTTTTTTTAAACTAGAAAAATAATGCTGCCGTCTAAGAATTGCTATTTTTAGAAAGGGAAATGTGTGCAGTCGAGTTTAAATTTTAACTCCTTTTTTGAAGTGCAAAATCAGGGCTTTTGGAAGGACACCCCTTCAAGGGCGTGCCTGGCATTTCTGATGATTAGCAGTGCCGTTGTCAGGCCGTAAATCAGGCACTTACAAAAGCTGAGGCTTTCATGTCCTTAGCCCACATTCTTTGCTGTTCAGAATATAGTGCACGTTCTAAGAAGGAGTATGCTTGTCCTTTTTGCATAGACTTGAATAGAGGTCAGCAGTTAAGGGGTTAAGAAATGGTTGGACCAACACATTTCTATTTTCATACAGACACCAGTCTAAATATGAACATTGAGAGCAAGGGTTCACAGCTTACCACTAGATGGCAGTATAGCCCCACGCGTGTACATTGGAAAATCGATGGCAGCTCACTAGACGCAAACAATGCAACGTTCCAACAAAATGGTTCTCCTGTCGTTTTATTAAAAAACCTGAGATTTGTTATGAGGTGAATTGTTAGTGTAGGCCCCTTGTTCCTTCTGTTATTTCTCTGATGAGCTGTTTAAGATTAATTTGTGGATTAATGAACCTCAATGCTGCAGGCTCCAGTCTCGGTGGGTGCGACTCTGCCTTGCAACCTCTCGGCAGGATATTAGGGGTCTGATTCAGAGGGAGTGACCTGGCGTGGAATTACAACATTGTCCACGCCAAAAATCGCCACCCACATTCTAAAGTGGGTGACACAATTGGCGTGGGGCAGTTGTGAAGTCCACCTCACCGTCCATGCAGAAACACAGGCACTGCAGTGTGTGCGTTTGTTTCCCTGCTACAGCAACCGTTTCTAGCAGAACACACCACTTTTAAAATGTAATGAAACAGGTGATGTCCCACGACACATCTGTACCCTTCAAAATTGATGTTAGAAATGGTTGCTGCCTAAGAGAAAGCAGACACAGGGAATCGTTACGGTCCGGCGTTAACCCTGCCGGTGCTACTGGCGGGATGCTGCCGGACCTGTAAAACTGTACCGGCACCTGACTTCCCAGTGCCACCGGCTCATTCGAGTCCAGCAGCCAGGAAGACAGGCGCCCGTAAATTTGTAATTCCCTATGCGCATAGAGTCCCATAGTACTCTATGGGAGTGGGGACATGGAAACATCGGCACCGTTGCTAACGGTGCCAGTGTTTCCGTGACGGCTTTGCCTACCGTGACCGCTGGGCCCGGTAGGATCAGACTGTCGGGCACAGCTGCTCCGGCAGGCAAACACGTAGTTTGCCGGTCCGGAAACAAGTATGGCGGTGAGCTTACTGGCACCCTTGTTCCCGGACCGGCAAAATTGTCATGAGGCCCACAGTTTCCAGCAACCTAACAAACGAATACAACGCCTGGAAAAGAAAAACAAGTTGGTGAAAACCCGCAAGCTTCCACGCCCCATCATCTGCCTCCCCATCATACCGCCATGTTTGCAGGCTACTCCAAGCAGGAGTGCTCCATTGCCTGCCTGTTCATGCTGTCTCTGTCCCGTGAATCCCTGCTCCACCGAAGCCTCGCTCTCAGCGGATCCCAATGCACAGCCGACCACAGACCAACTGCGCATGAAAAGTAGCCCAAAATGCAGCCCAAGTACAATCTGGCAGAGCAGTGGCCATGTTGGAAATGTATGAGATGAATAACACAGATTATTTTCTGTGTCTGTGTTTTACTTTTATATTTTCAGTACTTAATATGGCAGTTTGTAGGCTCATAACGATTTGCATTGTGGAGCTTGTAGTCTTCCATTCGGGGCAATAGAAGCTAAAATAATATATTTAAGCAGGCTTAAAAAACTATATGTAACTGAAAGCCAAACATCAACAAACATTTAAAACAACTTGCATATGGAATGATATGTGGACAAGTGCATCTTTACACAACAGCGGCCTGATTCTGAGCTCCATGTAGAATGAGAAATGGAAGGAACGTTCCTTATTTTACACGGAGCTGAAGGTGCTTTTCTGTTCAGGAAGGAGACCTCCCAGGTACCATTAATAATCGCCTCTTTCGGCTGGTGTCCGTGCCAGACACTAACACATGAAGTGGTTGGCAAGGCTGTTGCTATGCCCACCGCTATGCAGGCATGGCTGACTTGATTTACTACCGCCACTCGCGCGTTAGGTCAGAAGCCTTTGCAGCATGATACATTGTCTTTATGCTAAGACACAGCACTTTTCCTTTGTAACATGACCTCAGGATCAGGCCCTAATAGTATATCGAGTTGAGGGAGAGGAACATTTGTAAGTGCAGCTCTTGAGTGTATATATATCATTACTTCTGAACTTTTCTTCCAATTTTACTTTAAATATTGATTTTCTCCTTGATTACTCTTGGTTACGTATTCACAGGAGGAGTCATCAGGGCAAAGGACAGCCCATCCCATGCCTACTCCATGAAGAACGTCTATATACCCCATGACTTCATGAACTTGCACTAGGAGAAAGGCCGTCAGGCCTAGTACGCTAGTTACTTTTTGTTAGGCTTAGTACGCCACTTTCTCTTTGTTCGATCATTCGGAAACTTCAACGCCTAGGAATAACTATTGTATCCCCTTGCTCCCCTTCCCGTCTTGAAGTGCTTTGAAGCACTTCACTTGTGAATAAACGCTGTACAAATAAACAATTACAATTACAATGGCATTGGTGCCCAACACTCTGACCTCTTCACCCCCTACCAGCCCAGTTACCATACCTACCAATGAATGAATATCCGCTAACCCACACACACTGGGCAGACATGCGAACACATGCCGCTGAAAACCTGGCCGCTGAAAACCTGGCCGAAAACACTCTCCAGATCAGCCCAGGACAGACTGCGCCAGTCCGCCTTACTCCATCTCGAAGCCCTCAATGCCTATGGGGGCGAAATGGCCCACCGTAACTGACTACAGCCATAACAAAGGAGAACTAGCACATGGAGACCGGGTTCTCAACAATGTGCACGCACAGACACGTCAGAACGTTACACACCCAGGGACTTGCACCACCATAAGGCTGCCCAAAAAGGCAGAGACTGCACTTCACAAGACTTAGTTACATTACTTTATGCAGTACCTCATGTTTTCTGAGGTGCCACGTGAGGCTTGCAGGCTGCCTCAGCGCACTAAGAGGCAGACACGCAACGACCATTGGGCAAATGGGGCTTTGCCCTCCCCGCCCCCGGAAAGTATGGGCCATGTTAACTTGCTCGCGGTCACCTAAGCAGCTGTCAGCAGGCAGGGGAGGGCACGTATGATAAACAGTGCCCGGGTCTGCGCTGCTAAGAAAGGCCAGCCATTTCCGCTGTAAAGCATTTCTTAGCAACTGCAGTTTTTGCATGCGTACATATTTTTAGGTAATTCAAGTGGCGACGGGCTGTCAGCACTTCCACGTGAGGGGAGTACTTGGAAAGGGACAGGAGACAACTCAGTCTCACAGCAATACTTAAGTGCCTGGTTGCAGGTGTGAAGGTGAGTTAGCTGCTTTTAACACCGGGCCCGATTCAAGGAATTTTTTGCGCGCTTTAAAGTGACTTCGCACTGCTGAAAAGTGACTTTGTGCTGCCGACACAAACCCTGATTAATCGAACTGTGCCAAGTGTATTTTTGCAGTGCAATGTCCGTGCAAAGCCATTTTTTACTGCAAAAATGACTATGCGCTGACTTTGCACGGCGTTTGCACTTCATTAATACACTTTGCACAGTTCCATGAATCAGGGTTTGTGTCGGCAGTGCAAAGTCACTTTTCAGCAGTGCAAATTCACTTTGAAGTGTGCAAGAAATGTCTCACTAGAATATGTAAAGCAGGTAGATGTGCTAACCACCACATTTGTGCCAGAATGCCCACAGAAAGAAAGTGACTCACAAAACAAAGCGACGCTTTAAAGCTTTGTTTATATCCTTGAGGTCAACTATTTAAAGATGAAAAGAAGACTCCATTCAGTGGCGTGACTCCGGCCTAGATGGGTTTATACTGCGATGCAGCATGCCGTGCACAAAGCCAACCACACACCACATCCCAACCACAGCATTACCGTGCTGGCAAGCATCAAGGGAAATGGGCATTTTGTCCTTCAATCCTATCATGTTTAGGGGCTGTGTCAGTGGCCTGGTGTGCATTAAAAACATGCCTTGGTGGAGAACGCCCCCACGCAGTAAGTTCCCCCACAGTCACTTAAATTAGCCCCTCTGCCAAAATGTATCGGGTTAGCCTCCTACTCCATGAGGTTTTAGGCTAGTTATGCCCATGCCAAGAGGTAGGGTGGTATAACTGCCCGCGCCCCGTTCAATTCAATTCCAGATACCTCTTTATCTGAGGTTTGTCTGCTCATTTGTGATGCTGCAAGTTCCACATGTTCGAAATGGCTGCAGTCAAAGCGATTACAATCCCCAATCAAGCTCTTCCTTTCCTTGGGAAAAGGTACCTTCTGCTGGGAGCCCAGCAAGGCTATGAGCAGGCTGGGTTTCAGGGGCCCTGCTGGGTCCTACTATTTCTCTCATGCTTGGTTCCTGCTGGGACTTCCTTGCCTGATTGCTCTGTGTGCTAAAAGTCAATAAAAAAAAAGAGTGACAGCACTGCTCTTCCCCAGCAGGTGTCGCTATAACCCATGCTTACAATCCAATTAGAGTTTTGTGTATTTGGAGTAAAATTAATTGTTCTGTAATAGTCTGAAGGGAAATTATAATATAAAGAGTACTTTCATTTTGGCAATAGATTATTGAATCGAGGTCTTGCAATCAGAATGATTGATTGAATGAGTTAAACCATGTGAATTACACATTTCAATCAAAAGAACTGATGCTTTGGAACCTGTAGTCACCCATTTTTATTGTATTTTTATATTTTGTTATGTTTTATTTTAGTGACATTTATGACTATGTTATGTTTGACACACCTTTTTGATGACATTGTTCTCCCTCTCATGCACAGTATAACATTGTGTCCCTGGCCCTCATTACGACCCCGGCGGTAAGTAATGGACATTACCCGCATGGCGCAAATAACGTGTCCGTGCTGGTCTGGAACCGCTAAAAGCGGTAATTTACGACCTCTCGGGCACGAGCATTGCGCCATGCCGGTAATGTAATCTGCGCCATGCCGGTAACATCCCAAAAACGTCAGCTACCGGCATCGTATGCCGTGCAAGCTGCACCACCGCCACCCTATCCACCTATATTAGCGAGCACCGCAAATAGCGGTGACCGCTATTAGCGGTGACCGTAAAGAAGCGGATCCGGAACTTACGCCAATGCACCAGAACAGGAAAGAGCACGGCGGCCATCTTTAAAAACACAATCCATTGCAATCCTCCACAACAAGTGCACATCTGACCCCGAGACCTGGCACAAAACTTCACCCACATCCACGCATTCCCCCAATGCCGAAAGTTGTAAAAAAATCGTGCGATCGGCAGCGGCAGGAGCACTTCAGTCGGGAAGAGCTTACAATGTTGGCGGAAACGCTCCAGGAAAACGCGGGCATCGTATTCTCCACTGAAATGACCAGACCGGCAATAGGACGGAAAAAGGCCATATGGGAACTAGTTGCACAACGGGTCAGTGCAGTAGGAACAACACCCAGCACCACCAAACAGTGCTGGAAAAGGTGGGACGACATCCGGCTCCGTGTAAGGAGCATACTGTCGGCCAACCGAAACATGGGCATGGCAACTGGCGGAGGAGCAGACTCACCTATTAAAATGGAGCCGTGGGAGGAGATATGTGCCACAACGATTGGCATCGAGAGCATCGAGGGGGTCGGTGGAATGGAGAGAGGAGCCCCGACAACTGGTGACACAGGTAGGTGCCTCAAATTAAGCCATGCTTAACTCCCTGAAGTCCACTTACATGGGAATTACAATGTTGCCCAATAGGGTTAACGCAACACATCAGCAGAAGACTGCCAGCAGGCATCATTGACCTACACCCTGTACACATGCAGTATGCACACTCCACTGTAGGCACCCACATTCCTGCATGCTTAACCCACCCAAAAGGGAGACAACCTGTATGTCACTGCCTCCAAAGTGCACCATCTATGCATCAAATTCATGGCAGTCATAACAATGCCTGCTCAATGTCCGCAGACACATCAATAACACTTTCCCTCCTTTGCTCCACTACAGGCTCCCATTCGGACCCCGGCGAGGACGAGACTGGCACCACACCTGCCAAGAAGGCCAGGCCAGAGGCATCAACACACCAACCCTCCACCTCTGCTGGACCCAAAAAACCCCCACAGAAGCCAAAATTGACTGCCACAACACAGCCCAGGGCAGCGATGATCCCCAAGGCAAGCAGCATGGTACCACCAGCGACAGACATGCAACAACTGGTGGCCACTGAAGGGGATGTGTCTGCAGCTTGCTCGGACAGTGATGTGGGGAATGATGAGGATAACATAGAATGTCCCCCCACTGCCCACCCTCATTCCCCCCACTTGTCCCCATGTAGCCGGCACGCTGATAACACACAGGGGCTATCCCCTGATAACTCCTGGCCAGCCACTCCATGTCCAGTGGGAGGTGTGGAGGAGGGGAGTAGCCCAATGACCCCGCCAATTGCATCATTCAATGCCCCACAATACCAACAGTCGCTGGACCAAATATTGACAAGGCAACACCAACTGTCCTCACTCCTTACGCAGCATGTGGCCGATTGTGGAGGTGCCAGTGCTGAAATGCAAAGATGTGCCGAGACTGTGAAGGCAACCATCCAATCCTCCAGCAAGGACATCTGTGCTGAACTTGCCGCGGTGCGGCACGTGCTCTCTGAGCTAGTACAGACAGTGAGGGACATGCTGCGGAGCACAGGCAGGGGTGCCCTGGCGGCCGGCAGAGGGGGCTGCCAGTAGAGGCCACCCAGTGGGTCAATTCCACATTAGGCACTGCGACACAGGGATCCACGCACTTTTGCGGGGAGTTGAGGAGGGGAGGGGGGAGTGGGTGTGTTGGGGAGTTGAGGGAGGAGGGGGGAGTGGGTGTGTTGGGGAGTTGAGGGGGGAGTGGGTGTGTTGGGGAGTTGAGGGGGGAGGGGGTGTGTTGGGGAGTGGAGGGGGGAGGGGGGAGTGGGTGTGTTAATTGAATTCACATTTACAATATATTTTTTCTTGATCACAAATCACATGTGTGGACATTTCTCATTGCTTATATGTGATTTATTGGAGAACAGTCCACAGTGTCCATATCCCAGACACACACAGTGCCCCAATTGCCATCTCCATGTGACACCCCCCATCCGTGTGTGCTAGAAACATTGGTTGATCAGAGTCCGACGCAATTCACGCCCCTCCTGTGCATCGCTGCCTCCCTGAGGTGCTGCCTCATCCCCACCCTCCTCATCCTCATGTGGATGCAGTTCTGCGTCAGGGGGGAGGGGCACATTTCGTCTGATGAACATATTGTGTAGCATGACACATGCCATGACGATCTTTGCCTCCTTCTCATGGCGGTACAGGAGTGCCCCACCAGACCTGCCGAGGCAGCGAAACCGTGCCTTCAGTAGACCGAATGCCTGCTCAATCACCACACGGGTACGTGTATGTGCACGGTTGAAGTCCTCCTCGTGCCTGTTCTGTGGGTACCGGACTGGTGTAAGGAGCCACCTCTTCAGGGGATAGCCTGCATCACCTGTATGCGGGCAACAATGTATGTGTCAGTCATGACATCAAATCTCAAATCATGACGTGCCACCATGGCATGCATTAAACTCTTACTTTGTACCACTTTTACATGCACAAATGGATTTTGTGACCAGTATATGTGTATTCCTCTCATGGACTCTTTTGCATGCCATCCACCACTATATACAGGGGGGGGTCAAGTGCCTTGTGAGTGCCCATCCACTGTGTTCGTTCATGGCGTTTGTTTTGCTGAGCTGGCAGGTGTCCTGTGATATCAACGCTCTCGTCATGGCAACATTGCTGTCAGCCTCATGATGAACCCACTGAGCACTACTAATGTTGATAGGGAATTTTTTGGGGCCTCGGTGTCTGTGTAGTGGTGTATTGATGTTTTTGTCCGTCATGTGCCTCCTTTGTGCGCAGTTATGGGGGACTGGCCTTTCAGTTGATGGTGTTTGGTGCTGTGTATTGGCTGAAGTCATTGCATGTAGGTGCATTTTGTTGAAGTCAATGTGGTCCGAATCGGTACAATGCACTTGCAGATGGTTGTGTCATGGTTGGGACACACCTTCATTCGCATGGTAGGGCTGCTTACATCGGGCATTATGTGTACAGGTGTCAGTTGACGTTTGTGCTGCTCTAGGGTATGATCTGGCTGCATTGCCTCTGCTACTCGCAGCCAGGTAAAGTATACATCATCCCCCCCCCTCTTCAGCCAGGTAAAGTATGCATCATCCCCCCCCCCCCTTTCCAGCCAGGTAAAGTATGCATTGGTACGTCAATCACCTACCCACTTCGCATTTCCATGGCCATGACATGAGACTCACCGAGTAGCCAGGATCTTGGGCCTGCATGTCGCTCCATGTAGCGTGGTATTGTGGAGTTCCTCAGGACCATAGAATCATGGGTTGATCCGGGGAATCGGGCACAACAATGTGTGATGATCTTCTTGGAGTCACATACCATTTGCATGTTGATTGAGTGGAATAGTTTAGGGTTGCGGTACGCTACCTCAATGGCATGTGGGACCACCAATTCCACATGGGTGCAGTCGATGGCACCAATGCAACCAGGTATGCCGGCTAGTGCATGGAAACCCACTTTGGTGTTTGCAATCTCCTGGGCAGACCATGGTAAGGAAATGTGGTCGTCTGTGTGCTTGAGGAGGGCATCGAGCACTTGGATCAGTGTACGTGAGAATAATGGTTGTGAAATGCCATGCAAGTGCCCCACTGTGTGCTGGTAGGTGCCTGTGGCCAGGAAGTGGAGCACGGACACTACCTTCAGTAGGGGGGGTGGCGGTGGGTGTTTCTATCATGCTGACGATGTCGTTGTGTATCATGTCAACTATGGTGGTGATGGTGTCCCGGTCCAAACGGTACAAGGTATGGATCTGCTCAGCGGTGAGGTTGAATGGACTGGCTCGGATGTGTGGGATTGGGGGCTGCCTGCGTGGTGGCACTGGCTGTGCTGGTGGGGCTTGCTGGCCCTGCCTTGCCCTCCTTCTCCTCCTGCGTCTCCTCTGTGCTGCCTGTTGTTGTTGTTGTTGTAGTTGTAGCATCTGCATTGCAATCAGGTCCTCCAGTCCCAACATTGCTAGTCGTATTGGAATCATTGTGGAGTGTGACTGGGTGTGGGAAGGGGTGGGGTGTGCTCTTTTTGTACTTGGTGAGTCTGTATTGCCTCCACCTGTGCTGATTCTGTGCACCTGTGGCAGCTGGGAACACTGCACATGGCCATTTACAGTTTGTTCGCGATGGCGGAATTAGCACCATGGCGGTAAGGTACTTAAAGGTCTTTGCGATGGCGTTAAGAGCATGTCCGCTTGGTTCGTGATTTGCCTACCTTTGCGCGATGCCGGTATTTACGGCGTGGAAGGTTGCGTGTGCGCGAACTTGGTGCTGTTAGCGGCACCGTTAACTACGATGCTGCTAATAGCACTTTCACGGGTCATGATCGGACCTAGCGGAAAACGATGCGGTATTCATTTACCGGCATCGTTTTTCGCTTACCGCCTAGGTTGTAATGAGGGCCCCTGTCTCTTAGACCTCTCCTTTAGTTACATAGGACCCAAGTCTTTAAGTGGTTCCATAGCTAGTCGCCATTCTTATTGCATGCTACACATTCTTAGGCCCCGCTCCCACATATTGCTTTATGACTTATTGGGGTTCCCCACCATTTCTTTTCCCTCTTAAATCACTGGGACTTGTTCGTACTTAACCTCTTAAGTGCCAAGGATGAGTGTGCTCATCCTTTTTGCATAGACTTCATTAGCACCCGGCGTGAGACAATCATAATGCAACAAGCATTCTGATTGGCTCTCGCCGGGTCATTACCCGGCCGAGAATCCTTCGATTCTCGGGCGGGATTCCAGCCTCCTTGTCCTCGGCGGGGGCGTGGCAGCCCCTCTGCCAATGAGGAGGCTCGAAGCGGGGCCATCCCCGCTCCGAGCCTCCCCATGACTGAGAAGCTGCCTTCGCCCCCCGCCGGGGACTCGGGTGAGCTTTTTCTTTTTCCTTCCCTCCCTTCCTCCTCCCTACCCCACTTACCTTTTTGCTCCTGCGTCCCTGCTGGGCAATGATAGCAGGCTCCATCGTCCCCCAGCGGGGGGACGCAGATACGTTTTTTTTTCTTCCCCTCCCTCCCTTCCATCTTCCCAACCCCACTTACCGTCTGCTTCATTTTTTTTCTTTTTCAACGGGCTGGGGTGCTAATGACAATAAGACCCTCGGCAGCGGGCCAATAGCGCCGCAGGTAATGCCCGGGGGCTTCGTTAAGGCCCTTGCTACGCTCGGGCCTATAACTACGGCCAGGGCATTACCTGGGGCGGCATTGGCCCGCCGCCGAGGATTTTATTGCCACAATAATAGCCTGGCACTTATGGTGTGGTTATTTATAACAGTTTGTGGATTAGCTTCTTTAGACATCTGTTCATTGCTGTTAGTCACGTGTCTCAGTGTGTTATTTGTATGTTTCACACAGTACACATAGAGCACCCCTGTGCTTACTTCGCAGGTAACTAGTCTATATGTTGCTCATCATTCTTAGGCTGCAGACCTGTTGACGTTCTGCGAAGGCAGCAGATATTATTAGCAAAAATAGGTGGTCGAGAGGGCACACTTCAAGTTATGCTACAATACAACAGGTCAATACTTGTTATGCTGTCCCCACACAGAATTGGGGTTCCTCCACACACAGGGTGTCTATTTATATTACAAAGAAGGGTGGATGATCCCAACACTTTATAAAAGAGCCCTAACGCTAAACTATGTCTGTCCCTCAAGAAGAACTCTCCGGTCCCTTGATCCAGCTTCCCCTAGATGGCGCTGGTGGGCCACCTATCTAACAGGGATAGCAAGGAGAGAGATTTCCAAGGGATACCAGGAAAACCCCTTGTAGCATGACATAGCATTTGAAATCCCTGTTTAGATACTTAGATGGTGTTTAGTTTAGTTTAGGAATAGGGGCGTCTCTCCTTGCTATCCCTATTAGATAGGCGGCCCAGCCGCGACATCTAGGGGAGCTCGATCAAGGGACAGGATAGTTCTAGAGGGACAGATATAGTGTAGCATTAGGGCTCTTTTATAAAGTCTTGCAATCGACCACACAATGTTAGGTTAGTATTGAATCCACTTTTCCTTTCATCACTTGTCCCCAAATCTACCCTTTGAACTTATTTTTTCATAGTTTTTGCCAACGCTAAAATAGAAAATCTAAGTTACAGTTACTTCTTAATGTTTTCCATGGATTGCGGGAACCGTATTCTAGGTGTGCTGCCATGTTCATGAATTATGCTCCACATCTCATGGGAATGGCACCAGTCCCATGAAGTGTGGCCTCGACCAATGGGAAGCCTTGACGATCCACCTGGCTCCTTAGATGCAGTGTTCCCCAAGCATGACAATCACCTTCACTCAATAAAATACTGCCTCTGATTCGCTCTCCATGCCATGAGCTTCCAATTGTGGAATATTGCGGCCAACAGCTATCCACCAATGTATTCAATCTTCTTTGCATGGGAGGAGTTTGCCTTCACAGGAAAAGTAAACCAACCACTAAAGAAAACATTTCCAGATGTGAAAGCTGGAAAGAATAGAAATTACTCTGGTCAAGTCCAGAATACGAAGACAGTCTTCAGAAACCTTCAGAAATGTTCTGAAATCTCCAGAAATCCATAGAAATCAAAGCATCCTTGGAAAAATCACAAGTTGATTATATACAATAATGAAAAAAATAGTGCTATATTTCTGTTCAAAGCATAGCGCAGTAAATATCCAATAATGTGACACAAAAGATTGCTTTTTTTTTAAAAAATCTGCACTTTGAAAACAGAATGGCATTAATTTAAACCGCACATGTGAACTCTAATAAGTCATTGATAATGCTGTCAGATTTGCAGAAAGGGCTTCATGTTATTGTCTTCCTCTTTCTAAAGGTTGGAACAAATGACCTGATTGGCTGCTGCTTGCGCTGTGTAGTTGGCCATGCTGGGAATCTACCTTGCAAAGTCCAGGGCTGGCCTAAGACATAGATAAGCGCTTCTTCTGCGAATTTCCCACCCAGCATTCAAGTATACTTCCTTTAGGTTTCCACCTACAATTTGAAAAAAATACAACAGGATTCTACTTCCTGCTTACAGTTATTATGTTTCCTGTTTCAAAAAAGCATGCCACACTAATCCAAAACGAAACTATTTACTATAAAAAAAATTATACTGCTGTGAATGAAATTATGAATGACCAGCCGATAATAGCACAATAACTATCAGTCTATAAACAGATAGGTTAATAAAAAACAAAACACTTTTTTAAAAAATAGAATTAAGGTTACAACCTGAGAAAAGTGGTCTATGAACTTTGGGAGCACTGACACATGAAACCTTCAACAGCAAAACCTGACAGCACTGTTCATGGCTGCCAGCTCTGGCCAAAGTCCACTTTGTCCAGGCCACCCAAAATAACCTCTGGCTATCGATTTGCTTTATGCACCCCCAGTATCTATGGCCGGTCGGGGCTCCCACTAGCTCCACGGACATGGTCAGCTGCCCGGCGTGGCCACGGAGCATGGCTTGGGCCATATCCAGTGCCCTCTTTGCCCCGAGCATGACTTTGGTTATTTCCCAAGCACTTCTAGTGGCCATGGGAGGTCAGTGGGGTAATGAGGTCAGCCACCTAAAGTGGCCAATAGCCTGTGGTCTTGCCAAGCGTCCACTTTGCCCAGGACATAACTCTAGAGGGCTGTAATGTTGCCCTCTAAAAAAAATGCAGCTGGTGGCTTGCGCGATCCCCCAAAATTCATGTGGTAGCTGGTTTGCCCCGAATGTGTGGATTCGGCCAAGGTCTGTGTTATGTTCTGCTGTAAAGCCATCAAGGATCACACGGGAGCAAAGTGTGATATAAAACATGGCTGCAATTATTTGAGATATGTAGCATACATAAGCTTTGCATATGTTGTAACCGCTGCGCCCTGATACCCCTGGGTCTGGTGCGCATTATAAATGAATAAACAAACAAACAAAAAAACATACATAAACAGCGGCCTCTGGCCAGCACCGGCAACCAACGGACACTCTCTGGAACCTGGAACCCTACATGCTCCAGACCGCCCAACGGTTCCAGGATGTTGACAGAAAGCGTCCACAGCTTTAATGAGCATCTGTGAGCCCAACACAGATGCAATGATTGCATGAACAATAACAAAACCTGAAACATGACATCATAATAATGATACATAGACACATGGACAAACCGCTCCTAACAGTCTGTGTGTACAAATTCCAAAAGAGCTCCCTGTGGGTCCACAAATCAATCTGCTACCCTGAAATATGCAAAACAGAATTGTGCCCACTTTCTTCAGATTTAAGCAAACCACTGCACAGATCTGCTGCAGGGCCAGTGAAGATCATCAATGAGACCAGTCGCAAGCTTGTCACAAATGTTTTATGCAAACCTATCCAGCAGTTTTGATGTAGGTGACAGGGATTCTACCTGGTCAGAACCCGAATGAGCCTTTCCCCTAAAACATCAGTTAGGTGTGTATTGTTAACAAGTTCATGCAGATTCCTTGAACAGTGGCAAAAGTAATTGGAAACTGAAAAGTGCTCCCCGTATGGGGCGCCCAACCGAAACATATATACACATGCCAACCCCCCCCTCCCCCCCCCCCCGATTCAGGCAGGAAACTCCTGATTTTTTTAATGGAAAATATTGCCGGTTTTTACTTTCTCCTGCCTAGAATAATAAGCACCCCAATGCAATTCAATCCAATCCAATGGGAGAATTCAATTCTCCCTCTTTCGGTAATGGAATCTCCTTTCCAGGTGCTGCAAAATGTTGGCATGTACGCCTATACATACATGCCATCTCTTATATTCACTGTGGAACTATGCTGCGCCACTTGTAAGAGAGTTTGCAGGCTCACACACCTTCCCCAAATATTTGCACACATGCACCTCACATGGTAAAGTGCTGGTGTGTCACGTCATCCTGCGGTATACCATAATTTCCCCGCATAATTTAAAACGTCTAGCACGGCACGTTAAGCACCATGTAGGGCAAGATTTCCTGTTGGTCCAAGGCAGGCGCGCCTAGCCAATGAGCTAATCGGGCTTCAGTCCCCACCCCTGAAATGTGAGCTGAGGGGCGGGGCTGAAGCCTGATTAGCTCAATGGCGTTGCAGGCCATACTATCCTGTTAGTCATAGAGGGGAAAGGAGCCTTTCCTGAAACAGGCGACTTTAAAGTGTTACTGTGTTTGTGCGGAAAAATGTATTTGCACAAATGCCGCACAACTTTACAGCTGCTAGTTTTAAGAAAGTCTTCCGCCACCTCTCTGCCTAACAAAAAATCTATGGGCCCATCAGCCCCCTCCCCACGAATGTGTGCGAACATTATATATATAATAGGATAGCTCAGGGGCAGCGCGCTCGCTTAGGAAGCAAGACGACGCTGAGCAGCACAGGTTCGATCCCTGGGTCTGTGCTTAGAAACCTCTGGGTATTAAAGCGTGTTACAAATAACCCATTGCATTACATCTGAGAGGAAGGGGCTGCTGTGCACGATTGGCTCTTGTTAGGTAGAGACGTGAGGAATGCCTTTTCTGAAACTAGCAGTGCATATCAGCTCATTGTGGATGTATGCATGCATGTGTTCAAGGAGTGTGGGTGTAGATGAGTCTATGATGCAAGGGATGCTGGGTGTGCATGTAAATGAGCAAGTCTATGGTAAATGGGATGTTAAGTGTCAAGGACGAATATGCTAATCCTTTTTGCATAGACTTGCATAATAATGGCGTGGCAGTTAAAGGGTTAAATGAGTAAGTGAATGTGTGTGTGTGCACCTATATGTAATGCCGGGCTGCTACCATTTGATACTTGGGTCCCATGCCAGACAACCCTTGGGGTAGAACAGAGGGTGCGTTGCCTCCAAGTTTACCACAACCATTTTATAAAGTGGCCCCTCCCATCACCATTTAGCCCCCCACCCCCTGCCCCTGAAAAGTAGGTTTCGTTGGGCCCAGGGGACAAGGCGTGTTAGTTCCAAGATACAAGACTGCTGGTAAACGTGGAAAGAAAGAATCTTGAATCTTTTTCTGGGTTACAGGTCAGCGAGCTACTTCCTTTTACCACTTGGTGGCACTGTTCATTTACTTGCTGTCTACGGGCACCGTGGAACCAGAGCAGGACGTATTGGCGCAGCCAGTTCGGCGCGGGCCGATTCGGCGCGACCGCTTTGGCCCAGCAGACATTTTGACGCGCCCAGTTCGGCGCAGGAACGTTTCGCCACTGGGATCTTTTGGCGCGAGGGATGCCGGCTGGAATGCTGTGGCTGGGTGCTGCAAAAAATAGGCAACCAACAGACACATAAGCAATCAACAGATACATATTCGAAGCAGTATGTACGTAATGCTGGCTGGATGCACAGATATGAAAGCAATCAACAGATGCATATTCCGAGGCATACAAAATACATTTTCCAATGCAAGATGGTATTTTCCAATTCATCGATGGGGCGTGGTGGTGGTGGGGTGGTGAGATCATGTGAGGGGAGAGCAGGGGAACAACTCAGAGGAGTGCATTGTGAAGGCAATGTACGCGCACGTCCGCCTGCAGTGTGAATACCTGCTTCTGCTCTGTCCCTGTTTTCTCAGTGTGAGAGCTTGACCCCTGTTTGTGTCTGACCAGCAACGTAAGAGTACCTGTCCCTGTGGTGTTGACCAGCAACGTAAGAGTACCTGTCCCTGTGGTGTAAGGCACTGCGTCCCCACTGTGAGAGTATGTGCGACGTCCTGTGCGATGTCTGCGCAGTGCGGGTCTCGGGCCACAATGTGAGAGTGCGTGTACCTGAAGCAGTGTGAAGGCTTCCCCGGCAGTGTGTGCATTGGACCCAGGTGAGAGTACGTGCCTTGCGGCATGCAGCTGCACGAGTGTGACACAACAGTGCAAGAGTTTATGTCCCTGCAGTGTGTATATGCGTGCAGTGTGCCTGTGAAATGTGTGCGTATCGGTCGCCACACAGTGTGAGAGTTCGCGTCGCTGCAGTGGGAATTTCAGGGTCACAGCGCCTGAGTGCTTTTTTTCCCAGTAGTGCAGTGAGAGAGTGTGAGTCCTTGCACTGTGAGTGATTTTCCCTACGGTTCGTGCTTCCTGCATTGCGTGTGTTCCCATAGTCTGCCATTGTGTATTTCGGACAGTGTGCTGGTGCCTTTTTCCGTAACGCGATGGGTTGTCTCTGCGGTGTAATGTTCGAATCTATGCAGTGTGTCTTGAGGCCAGTCCCACAACGCGAGTGTGCGTCTCCCTGCAGTGTGGGTATTGGACGCACGATATGCGGGCGTGTGTAGTGAGACAGCGTTTGTCCCTGCAATGTATGCGTATGTACCTACTGTATAGTACAGTTTGCTACCGGCTGTGTGAGTGGGTTGGGTGACTGTAGTGTGAGCTGAAGCACAAAAGCGTGTCCCTGAGCTGAAGCACAAAAGCGTGTCCCCCGCAATGTGTGTATATCTGCCCAAAATGCGAGAGTGCGTGTGCTTGCCGTCCAGGCAAAGGCAGGGAAGGGGGGGGCAGTGCGTGCTGCTGAAATGTTACTGTAGGATACTGGAGTGCAGAGTGTCACTGACCTGTAGAACACCTGCGCTTCTCAGTTTGCCCATTGCATAGTTTGGGGTGAGGGCGTTTAGACGTGGCTGCAA
Source organism: Ambystoma mexicanum (assembly GCF_040938575.1). Taxonomy (NCBI): domain Eukaryota; kingdom Metazoa; phylum Chordata; class Amphibia; order Caudata; family Ambystomatidae; genus Ambystoma; species Ambystoma mexicanum. Next base: position 1,179,391,445 of record NC_090927.1, read on the forward strand.
TGTTAGCCAAGTCCAAACGTCCCTCGCGCCAAATCGAAGGCGCCAGAAAGGCTTCTGCGCCAAAGTGGTCGCGCCGAATTGGCCGCCGCGCCAAACCGGCCCGCGCCGAAACAGCGGCGGCAAAAAGGGGTGTACCGCCGTGGAACCGAATGCCGTGAAGGGCTTGGTCCCAGTTCCTGCTGCTGTTGCTTGAATGCCATTTTTAACTCTGTACCCTTCTGCGGCAGTGCACAGCGTAATACACTTGGAATACCACAGCAATGTTCACCATAGGATTTCGCTAGCCTTTCGCCTCGTGCAGGGAGCACGTGTTCTGCGCAAAACAAATACAGCATCTAGCATTTCCCCAAAATAATAGACTTACAGATAAAATATTAATTGCAGTCTTCCCAGAATTCTTCAGATTTTTTGAAAAAATGTGCCAATTTCCGCTACTTTTTCCATCGATTTATTGCACCATAAAAAAAAAATAAGCGTAAAAATACCCCGAGCTGCCACCGCACAAAGCTCGAAGGTATTTTTTTTTATATTTCATTCATTTTTATGCATTTTGATAGCGCGCAGAGCAGGACATCTGAGCACGAGGACGCCCAACCGAAAAAGCACAGTTGTGTGGGTTACTTAGGCTACCGCTATCAGGAATACTTATGCGTGTTCATGTGATTGACAGCAGATGCGCGGACTGCGGCACAAATAAAGCTGCGCAGCAACTTGAATACATGAATGAATGAAAACATTAATAAATTCTAAAACAAAGTGCGCCACATTTGCAGACTGTAGTGCGTGGAGGGTTGGTGGCGGGGCAGGGGCCCGTGGAGGATGGCAGACATTTGGTGATATTTGTACTGAACCACAAGGACCGCAACACTTTCGCATACTAGGCTGTCAGGCCGGCCCTTCGGGTACGGCACCTTTGACCCATATGCCCGTAGGATCCTGATTTTCAAGGCGGGTTTAAAGTTCAAGAATGTCATTTTTACAGCTGCGGGTGTTTGACAGACAGGCGTGGAGGCGGGGCACAGAGAGATAAAGGAAGAGAGAAAAAAGATACAAAGTTACTTGGAGGAGCGGCCCACACATACGATAGGAGAGTGGGAGAGGGGCGTGTGTGCGTAAAATGAAAACTCGTTGGGTGCGGGTTGCGGGGGGGGGGGGGGATCGAAAGTTCTAATCCTGAGTGTGTATTTCTGGATTCCTGAGTGGGGGGATCTGCTCAGGGAATGAGAAAGGGGACCTGCTTATGAGGAGAGCAGCGAAAACAGTAGTGTGGTGAAGGAGGAGTAGCACCCTCCTCCATGGTAAGGAGGTGCTGAGGGGAAGAATTACCCCTTGCTCCCCTAGAATGCAGCGGAGGTATGCTGGAGGGCCTTCTTGTTCAGTGAGGTTAGAGGGATTCAAAATGGCTGCCATGTTAGGGCAGTGCCTTCTGCAGACCTCTGATTTTACAGCTGGACTGCAGCTCAGCTCCTGCACCTCTGCGTTCAACACGCCTATGAGTACTTACGCGTGGCATGAAGATAAACTGGCACTGAGGGCACTGCATCAAGGGGCTAACAGCAGCAGACCTTTGCTAAGGATATTGTTCCTGCTCCCTTGACTGCAACTTTTATGTTGGTGCAAAAGCTTTCCAACACCATCTTATGGGCTCTGCCATATGGGGTGGTTTTTGACCACCCACACAGTATTCATCATGGTATGGATGAAATATCCGGATATACTGCCTGACATTACTCGACCAGGATGCTTAGAACAATTGCTGAATAAGAACGGGTAAAGGCAATGCGCCTCTGCTGCAATGCAGGGTGCCGGGAACAACTACTGAAAGAGAAGGAGCTGGGAACAACTACTAAAAGAGAAGAGGTAACCTCAATGAGTCCCTGCTGCAAAGCAAGGCTCTGTGACAAATTACTGAAAGAGAAGGAGTACACCCAACGAGTCCCCGCTGCAATGAAGCATGCTGAAAACACCTACTGAAAGAGGAGTACACTCAATGAGCCCCCATTGAAATGAAGGGCGCTGGCAACAATTGCTGAAAGAGAAGGAGCTGGGAACAACTACTGAAAGAGAAGGAGAAACCTCAATGAGTCCCTGCTGCAATGCAGCATGCTGGGAACAATTGCTGAAAGAGAAGGAGTAACCTCAATGAGTCCCTGCTGCAATGCAGCATGCTGGGAACAACTACTGAAAGAGAAGGAGTAACCTCAATGAGTCCCTGCTGCAATGCAACATGCTGGGAACAATTGCTGAAAGAGAAGGAGTAACCTCAATGAGTCCCTGCTGCAATGCAGCATGCTGGGAACAATTGCTGAAAGAGAAGAAGTAACCTCAATGAGTCCCTGCTGCAATGCAGGGTGCTGGGAACAACTACTGAAAGAGAAGCAGTACACCCAATGAGTCCCTGATGAAATGAAGGGCGCTGACAATAATTACCGAAAGAGAAGGAGTAACCTCAATGAGTCCCTACAGCAATGCAGGGTGCTGAGAACAATTACTGAAAGAGAAGGACTAACCTCAATGAGTCCCTGCAGCAATGAAGGGTGCTGGTGTGAAAACAAGGAAATAATATGAGGCAGGGTAACCAAAAAGGAAACACACCAAACACAGGTTACAAAGGAACATACAAAGTACTTTATTTTATACTGAATCCAGTTACAAAAGAACAGAACAAAATTCAGATAGCTATCGACCCTCAGTACAACACAGCGAACTCCGGCGTGGTTCGGTGTGCTCAGTGAGGGCAAATATTCATTGAAACAGTCAGGCTTTTATACATTTCTCCAGCCTGTTGTCCAGCCTTTCTGCAGGTTAACCATTCCATAAATAAGTTACTGCTCTAGGGTCCGTTGCCAGGTCAAATCTAGTTCATCTTAGGTTTATACATTAACAAGAAGAAATGGTAATAATGTATGCTCTAGGCCTAACATTACAATGCAGGACTTAGTTTATACAATGTAGTTAAGCAGGTGTTCTCATTCAATTATAGATCAGTTTCGGTGATACAGGTAATCCATTGCACACAGGTCAGCAGAAGGACAAGGTCTCAGCTCATGACCCTAACAAGTGGCCTGCAGGCAAGTTATACATTAGCTGTACAGCGGTCATGACAATCAAGTTCTGTTCTGAATAACATAGGCTACCATTTTAGCTCACATGGTGACTTTATAGAGCAAGAAAACCTAAAATGGCGGCTTGACCCAAAATGACAGTTTACATGGTTTCTAAGGTCAGGACCTTGCAATGCGAGTTTATTCACATGTAGTTTATAAGCAGCTTGTTAGCAGCTTGGCGTAGGCCAATATACATATATTCATAGCAATCGGAGGCACAATATAATTTCCAGTTTGACAAACCCTCCTTTTGGCCTTTGCCAAGTGCTAAACTACTTCTGATCTCCCTGCAAATAACTCCATGTGTCATCGTCCATACACCCTGAATAGCTGTCAGAAATATCTATCGCCATTAGATCTTTTCCTAAGATCTCCTTCAGTACATACTCCTTAGAGGTTTTATCCGGGGCATACACTTTATGTCCTATTGTACCTATCGCCTGAGCGCAACATCCCCCTAGCTTTGAACATATACTTGGTAGAAATTGGATACAACAACAAAGAAATAGCAGAATTCCCAAAATAATCAGCAAGACTGAAAGCACTTTCCAACCCCAAGACCGCAAGAAGTCCCAGAACCAAGCGCTAAGATCCCAATTTCCCTCGGGAACATGCACTTCTGAACTAAGAATGTGCAGATTCTGTATTGCCTTAAAAATAGTTGGGGAGGAATCCGGTACGAAAACACAGCAAGCGGACCCCACTAGTTTACATACTCCACCACGTTCAGCCAGAATGACATCTAATGCCATCCGGTTCTGAAGCGCTACCAATCTGATCGCTTTCTGCTCTAAAGTCATATTATAGAGTATATCTGTGGTCCGGTTGATGGTTCTCTCCAGTACTCTCGCTAGTTTCCTGATATCCTCGGAATTCGCTATCTGCCCAAAGAATGGAAGGAATGATTTCGCTACATCTCCTAAAACCTGTGCTGGAGTGTCGCCATTCTCGTCCCGCCGTGGACGAGCCTTCGAAACCTCTACAGTACTTGCTATAAACACCCCAGATAACAGGATTCCTAGATAAAAAGTTCCATGCCAATCCCTGGGCAACCATGGAAATGCTACATTACCGCAAACAAAATAGATAGGTTCGCCTACATACAAAGGTCTGTCTTCCCCAGTCAAATTTGCAACGTTGGCACAACCTTTAAAATCTCCCATTGACCGGGTGCCATTCCTCTGTATGCAGAAAGAAACTGAATCAGGGCTATGGTTAACAGTATAAGAAGGAGGCACGGCATCCTTATTGCCTATCGGAGCCATTTTAAAGGAAATCAAAGATTGGAAAGGACGAGACAGTCTATCAGAAGGCCTAATAGAAGCAATATTGAGCTTACTCCTATTTGCGAAGAGCGAGCATCCCAGGGGAGTCAGAACACGTTTCTCAAAACTATTCAAATTAGTGCCATCAAAGTTCCCCGAGATGCTATCGTTCCATCGGCCAAAGAACAGTGCTCTAAGTGAAGCATAACAAGCAGTTGTCAAAGGTAAAGGGTGAATATACCAACCTAGCCCCTTATCCCCATGTTGCGGTAAATGTGAGCAGACCCAACAATTAGTCTTATTAAAAATGGCATGTGTTGCATTCATTATAAGCAACAAGGTATTATTGTGATACTTCTGTCTATGCTGTGAGTCCCTAGGTGACAGAGTATGCAAATGTACAAAAGCTGTAGGAACAGTGGGTACAATTTCAGTCGGCAGCAGAGACTCTAAAGGATGAGTTTCTTCAAAATACCAAAGGCCTAAGACAGTGACTATTATAAAACCAAATATTATCATAAAAACACAGCAATACGTTTTCGGGGCCCAGGCACATTGTTCATTGTCTGAGTTGGTCACCCCCTTATTTATAAGTCCAATACGAGCAGCAGCGGTGGCGGTAGCAGGCATTGTAGATTTTCAATCGACGACCCCAATGTTCGTTGCTGGCGACACTACGGTCGCGCGGCTTCTTAGTCCTTCCACAACCCCTAGCCAACAGAATCCCCTTCCTCAACTTTTTGGGCAAAAGCAAGCCCTTGATGATCCTTTCCTTTCTTGAATGCACAGCCGAACCGTGCCGTATGTCTATCAGATGCACAGCAAAACCGTGCCGTATGTCTATCTTCGTGGCCGGAAGTTGTATCTTGCTGTGCCTAGTATTGTTTGATCCGAGAACAAGATGTCGTCACTTCCCGTTGGAAGCAACGTATCAGAGGCAAGTGAAGTTGGAACAGCAATTTCCGGGAGCAAAATTTTCGGAGAGTGCAGAGACAAAATGGCAGCTTCCCCAAGCCTCACGGGCTCAGAAAGATTCTCTGACGCACTCTCAGTGCTACTCACTGCTTTGGGATCATTGGTTGCAGCGTTAGCGAGGGGTTCTGTTTCTTCTGTAACGTGTGGCACTGGGTGAGGAAGTTTCTTGACATGCGTCGCGTGGATCCAATGCTTCCGGCCTGCGACACGCACCGCTGTTTGGGTGACCAGCAGGACCTGGAACGGGCCCCGCCACCGAGGTGCAAGGCAGGAAGATCGGTCAAAGGATTTGACCAAAACCCAACTTCCAGGTTGTATACTGTGGCCTGGGCCCTCGTATCGCGCGGGTTAAGCGTTTCGTACCTGGTGATAAATGAAATACAGGTTTTTAGTCAACTGGCTACAATAGTCTGAAAGCAATACATTTTCTACATTCCTCAATGCCCTAGGCTTCGGAAAACCCCAGATATTGGCAGGTCTCCCCATTACCACCTCAAATGGAGAGAGCCCAGTCTTAGTTTGAGGGGTTGTACGCATGGCTAGTAACACGATTGGTAAGGCGTCCGGCCATTTTAATTTGGTGCCGGCACACGTCTTAGCGAGCTTGTTTTTTATGATACCATTGTGTCTTTCCACTAATCCGGCGCTCTGAGTATGTCTGGCCGAATGGAATCGTTTGTCAATTTGCAATGCCGTACATATCTGTAGAATTACAGCAGCGATAAAATGCGGACCATTATCCGACCAGATAACTCTCGGCAAACTGAACCGTGGGAAGAATTCCTTTAACATGGTCTTTGCAGTGGTCATGGCTGTAGCGTCTTTAACAGGGAAAGCCTCGACCCACTTACTAAAGGCGCAAATGACCACAAGGACATATTTTAGATTGTTACATCGCTCCATTTCAATAAAGTCAAAGTGAATCACTTCAAACGGGACAGAAGGAGGCCCAAAGCTACCTCTTGGAGTTGCTGTCCCCTTTCCCACATTGTGTTGTAGGCAAATCATGCAATTTTGGACATAATGCTGGGCAATTTTTGAAATCTTATCATTTACCCAGACTTTCTCTAACATTCTCGTGTTCTGTTGAGCGCCCACATGTGTGGGACCGTGTGCCATGGTAACCATCATTACTATATAGGCATTAGGAAGCAACCATTTCCCTTCAACCATATCCACCCAACACCCATCATCATCGAGTTTCCCCAAGCCCTCAGCCCACCTCTTGGATTCTTCTAATGTGGCATCGGCTTGGATATCCCGTACAGACCCAACACCCTCATCCATTGCATAGGCATCTACAGTCTCCCTTGAAACATACATCTCCGTGAAGAGATCAGAGGCAGTTTGTCTAGCTATTTGATCAGCGAAAGCATTCCCTTTCCCGACATCATCTATAATCTTGCGATTTGCTGCGCACTTAATGATTGCTAACTGACTAGGGAGCGCAAGAGCTGAAAGCAATTGTACTATCAGGGAGCCATGTTGGATCTTGGTGCCATGCGAAGTTAAAAACCCTCTCTCTGACCAAAGTCTCCCAAAGTTGTGAGCCACCCCAAAGGCATACTGGCTATCAGTATATATGTTTACTGTTAGCCCTTCGGAAAGCTCACAAGCTCGAGTCAATGCTATAATCTCTGCGGCCTGCGCAGAGTTATGCGTAATTCTCTTGGTCTCCACAACCGTACTCAATGTAGTGACTGCATAAGCAGCTGTGGATGTACCATCCAGTAGTTTGAAGCAGGAGCCATCACAAAACAGCTCCCCTTGTGGGTTATCCAAAGGAGTGTCCCTAAAATCAACTCTGTCTTTTGTATCTTGTTCAGTAGTATACAGGCAGTCATGTGACTCTTTGTCACCACAAACAGTATTTTGCGGGAAAGGTAGGAGTTCAGCCGGATTAAGAACGCAGCACCTCCTAATTTGAATGTGGGGAGCAAACAAGATTAATTCATATCTTGTCAGTCGTGCGGAAGTGAGGTGTTGCGTTTGGGTTTTGTTCAATAGAATATCTACAGAGTGAGGCACCATCAGGGTTAAATCATGGCCTAGGAACAGTCCCTCACTCTGTTTTACAGACGCAGCAGCGACAGCGCACAAACATCTTGGCAAAGCGCATGCAACAGGATCAAGGGCGGAAGAGTAGTAACCGCATGGCCTATTCTTCCCTCCATGTTCCTGCGTTAATACAGCCAAAGCACATCCATCACATTCATGCACAAACAACACAAAGGCCTTCTCATAGTTCGGTGTGCCCAAAACTGGAGCGGAACATAATGCAGTCTTGAGCAACTCGAATGAATGTTGATGCTCCGTATTCCATGGCAATGGCGAAGAAATACCCTTCTTCGTCAAGGCCAACATCGGTTTTATCACTAGTGAGAAGTTTGGGATCCATAACCTACAGTAAGAAGCCATACCTATCAAGGCTCTAACTTCCTTTTGTGTATTTGGGACAGACATGCCAGAAATGTGTTTTATTCTTTCAGGTGTCAATCTTCTTCCCTCCTTTGACAGGAGATAGCCTAAATAGGTGACCTCCTGGCAACAATATTGAAACTTTTTAAGCGAAGCTTTGTGACCATGCTTAGCTAGATGGATGAGTAACAACACAGTGCCCTCTTTACAAGAGCTCTCAGAGTCAGCGGCTAAAAGCAAATCATCAACATATTGAAGCAACGTACAAGTAGGGGGCAATCCAAGGGTATCAAGCTGCTCTTTCAAAGCCCTACTATAAATACTAGGACTCTCAGTATAACCTTGAGGTGCACGAGTAAATGTGAATGAGCATCCCCCTAAGGTGAACGCGAACAAGTATCTACTATCCTCATGTATAGGAATACTGAAGAAAGCATTCTTTAGGTCCACAACACTGAAGTGAGTAGCCGTAGCTGGAATCATGGTTAATATTGTCGTCACATCAGGCACAATTGGAAATTGCGGAGCGACGACTTTATTAATGGCACGTAAATCAATTATAAAACGAAATGGAATTGCATTATCACCTTTTTTGTACACGGGTAAAATCGGACTATTGCACAAACTTCCTGCAATCTCCTCAATCACCCCACGATGCACAAAATCGGAAACAATGCTGTTCAAAGCTCGCTCGCCTTCAACTGAGATCTTATACTGTGGAATACGGGGCAGCTTAATTCCATGTTTCAAAACTATTTTAACAGGCTCAATCTGCAAAACACCGACATCATTGTCATCAACTGCCCACAAACACTCTGGTACATTACTGAATTCTGGCGGCAAAGGTCTAGTCAAGAATTGCGAAACAGAACATTGCTGTGGTGAAATCGTCAAACGCACTCCATCAGAAGAACAATTAATTATCGCATTTAATTCCTTCAACAGATTCAACCCCAGCAAATTCTCTCCACAATTCGAAGTCAAGAGAAATGGACAGTGGTCCGTAAAGGGACCCAAAGAAATAGGTACCGGTGAAGAAACCGGACAAGCAACTGGTGTGCCAGAAAACCCTACAGAAACATTGGTTTGCCCTGACAGTGGAATGTTTGGAACCCGAGAAGGATCAATGGAGCACTTCTGTGCTCCAGTGTCTATCAAAAATTGATGTTTTCGATTTCCCACTACCATTTCAACGTAGGGACCTTTCTGATTAACGGGAATAGGTGTAGGTTCCAAACCCTGCTTCGGGCAATCCTAACGAAACAAAATATCATCAAAAGGAAGCTCTTCAGATAGATATGCAGCAGAAGAATGATCAAATATGTTTCTAGTATCCACACTCGAAGTCTGATTATCCTGTGAAAAAGGTTGTTGGGGATCCTGCGAAAACTGGCCTCTACCAGGGCCCCCTACACCCGGGCGACCTCTGGATCGTCTACCCATATTTCCAAATGTGTTATTCGACCTCTGTCGAAGGACGGGGCATTGTGCACGCCAATGACCCTCCTGGTGACAATAGGCACACTGGTTAATATTCACAGGACCCAAGGGCACATTCCCTTGTGGAACATACTGACCTCTAATCTGCGAACTACCCCCTCTGGGGCCTCTAACAATTTGCTGTAACAATACTTTAGTCTTCAAATCACCTTTTCTCTTCTCGACTCTATCTTTTTCATTATTGACACGGTTCTCGTAGTACTGAGCCATGTGCAGTACTTCTGATTGAGATTTCGCCTGCCAAGCGCTCTCAGAAGACATAATTTGTGACTGGATGTCAGGCAGCAATCCACGTACAAATGTGTCCACAAATAATCTTTTCCCAGACTCTGTGCCTAAGTCTTGTCCACTGAAATCCGAGAATACCTGTTCGAACCGATTAAAGAACTCGGTAGCACCCTCAGATTTTCCTTGGACACAGGCCGTAAGCTTGTCCCAAATAATTCTCTTTTCGGGGATTATAGTTTTCAGTTTTGCAATGATTCTGTCAGGCAAAGTTAGTATCACCTGAGGTGGTCTCTCACCAGCTGGCCTTTCCCCATCAAGCCTAACTATGTTAGCCCATATATCTCCCAACCCTGGTACATCGTCTATAGTTCTAACTTGTTTCCACAAATCTACAGGCAGGAGTACAGGGAATAGCAAATCAATGTCGCCTAGGGTAAACACTGAGGACTGCAAAACGGACTCTATCTCTTTATAGAACCCTGTCGGATTTTTCCTAATGTCAGGAATAGTTTGTCTAATAGTATTCACTTCCTGTCGTGAAAACGGGACGTGAACAAACTGCGATACATAATGTGCAGGAATGTCCACAGCAGGTGTACCTGCTGCAGCATTAGCAGGAATCTCAACCTTTGGGACAAATGTCGGAGGAACCTCTCTCATAGGCAACTGAGATGTAGGCAACTCCGAACGCTTACTAAGCAACAGAGCTAAGTCGAGCGCTAAAGCTGTTGAAGAAGTGTCAAGTGAAAAAGCTCTCTTATAAATGCTCAATAACTCTGTGGGACAACTAACCTTTCTCTTTAAACATTCATCCTGCAGGTACTCTACCATTACCTGTATCACTTTCCTCTGCATTTCTAGCGTATATTGACTGTATGTGTCATATACCTCAACTGGAGTTATCGATATGTCTGAAATCCATCTAATCGCATCTTTTGTACAAATTCGCGCCTCCTCAGATGTCGATTTATGACACGGAAGAAATCGTTTCTGTACATACATACTTTCTTCTTCATCATCCTCATTCCGTAACCTTTCCAACTCCTTCCTATACTCAAATATCCTCTCAACATGCTCATGTACCTTCTCCACAGTGTCTCTTGAAAACGCTAAAGTATTCAGGTCCCTCAACCCTTGTGGGAGGTCTGCATTATTTAATTTACCCCACATTACACATAAATGAATCCCTAAACCTTCAATGAAAACATTTTTCTCAGGAAAATTATCCATATTAGAAAGTGTGGCAAGAACATTAGCTCGATCATCTCTCTCCATACAATGCTTAGCCCATGCAAACAAATCCTGTTTCTTTTTTGTAGGAACAGTATTACGAGTAACAATCCTCGACCCCGCACCCTGATCAACTACAAGCGGTACAGAACTACTTGGGAGTGAGGGTGCAGGCACATTCAATGGAGGTACTATTACTGGTGCAATGGGAAGAGGCAGAGGAGCAGGTGGAGGAACAACAACCGGAGGAATAGGAGCAACAGGTTGAGCAGGAAGAGCAGGAATAACAGCAGGAAGAGGTACAGCAGGAGGAAGAGGAACATACAGAGGTGGTGCAGAGGCACCAGGCCTTCGTTCATTTAAGAATTTGTCGATAAACTCATCAGAAACATGAAGATCTTTAGAAGGATAGATTTTCTGAATACCGAGTGAGAAAGCCATGTCCATATTCCTAACCGACTCAGACTGTTTGTCCTGATCATATAACAACGCCTTTTCAGCATTTGTTTTATGACGGCGCACATGTTTTTCCCTACTTTTAAGCTGCTGCAACGCTTCTTTTTTCCAATTTTGCAAAACATCAAATGCTGCAGGTCTGGCCTTCTTTTTTAACAAGACTGACTCTAAATATTCAATACGAGGGATCTCAAAACTACCATTGACTGGCCACTGAATTTCAGAGGCATGTCTGGTTTGTCTGTGCCAAATTGTATTAAATACTACACTTCCAATGCCATGCTTACAGTACATAGTACATGCCGGTGACCCCTCCTGTGGTGCCGGACGGCTAAATTCCAAAGATTGTCTATCGCTGCGGAATAATGCCCTAAAGCAGCTAGACAATTTCCCAGGCATTTCTCAAATACTCGGTGTTACCTGGTCAATAATTGTGTCTGCAGATACAATGCACCAAATTCAAATTGTCAGGGTTAAATTAAGAGTCGGGTAACGACTCACCTGACCAAACCTAAGGAGGACCGATCGGTTTACAAAGGACTTACCTAACGAATTTTACCTTGTGTATGGTGATTTCGGCAAATCTGGCCGCCTCAAAAAATTGACCCTCGTCAAGATGCCGTCTCAGACCACACGGCTATCGTTCAGGGAACGGATCGTGCAGCGCTGTTGAGGTGTCGCGTCTTGTTCAGTCGGGCCCGTTATGTCACACCGTCCGATCCCGGTCCGATAGCGTGCGTCAACCTTCAATAATCCGGCATCCATCTTGAGGGTCCCTATTCCGGGCGCCAACTGTGAAAACAAGGAAATAATATGAGGCAGGGTAACCAAAAAGGAAACACACCAAACACAGGTTACAAAGGAACATACAAAGTACTTTATTTTATACTGAATCCAGTTACAAAAGAACAGAACAAAATTCAGATAGCTATCGACCCTCAGTACAACACAGCAAACTCCGGCGTGGTTCGGTGTGCTCAGTGAGTGCAAATATTCATTGAAACAGTCAGGCTTTTATACATTTCTCCAGCCTGTTGTCCAGCCTTTCTGCAGGTTAACCATTCCATAAATAAGTTACTGCTATAGGGTCCCTTGCCGGTCAAATCCAGTTCATCTTAGGTTTATACATTAACAAGAAGAAATGGTAATAATGTATGCTCTAGGCCTAACATTACAATGCAGGACTTAGTTTATACAATGTAGTTAAGCAGGTGTTCTCATTCAATTATAGATCAGTTTCGGTGATACAGGTAATCCATTGCACACAGGTCAGCAGAAGGACAAGGTCTCAGCTCATGACCCTAACAAGTGGCCTGCAGGCAAGTTATACATTAGCTGTACAGAGGTCATGACAATCAAGTTATGTTCTGAATAACATAGGCTACCATTTTAGCTCACATGGTGACTTTATAGAGCAAGAAAACCTAAAATGGCGGCTTGACCCAAAATGACAGTTTACATGGTTTCTAAGGTCAGGACCTTGCAATGCGAGTTTATTCACATGTAGTTTATAAGCAGCTTGTTAGCAGCTTGGCGTAGGCCAATATACATATATTCATAGCAATAGGAGGCACGATATAATTTCTAGTTTGACACTGGGAACAATTACTGAAAGAGAAGGAGTAAACTCAATGTGTCCCTGATGAAATGAAAAGCACTGGCAACAATTACTGAAAGAGAAGGACTAACCTGAATGAGTCCCTGCTGCAATGAAGCTTTCTGGGAACAGCTACTGAAAGAGAAGGCGTAAGCTCACTGAGTCCCTGCTGCATTGCAAGGTGCTGGGACCAATTACTGAAAGAGATGCAGTACACTCAATTAGTCCCCAATTAAATGAAGGGCGCTGGCAACAATTGCTGAAAGAGAAGGAGGAAACCCAAGGAGTCCCTGCTTCAATACAGGGTGCTGGGAACAACTGAAAGAGAAGCAGTACACCCAATGTCGCCCTGATGAAATGAAAGGTGCTGGCAATAATTATTGAAAGAGAAGGAGTAACCTCACTGAGTCCCTGCTGCAATGCAGGGTGCTCGGAACAATTACTGAAAGAGAAGGAGTAAACGGAATGAGTCTCTGCTGCAATGCAGGGTGCTGGGAACAAATACTGAAAGAGAAGCAGTAAGTTCGGCGAGTTCCTGCTGCAATGCAAGGAGCTCAGACCAATTAATGAAAGAGAAGGAGCACACCCAATGAGTCCCCTATGACATGAAGGGCGCTGGCACCAATTGCTGAAAGAGAAGGTATAACCTCAATGAGTCCCTGCTGCAATGCAGGGTGCTGGGACCATTTACTGAAAGAGAAGGATTAAACTCAACAAGTTCCTGCTGCAATCAAGGGTGCTGGCAACAATTACTGAAAGAGAAGGAGTACACCCAATGAGTCAATGTTGCAGTGCAGGGTGCTGGTAACAATTACTGAAATAGAAGGAGTACACTCGGTGAGTCCCTGATGAAATGAAAGGCACTGGCAACAATTACTGTTAGAGATGGAAACTCGGTGAGTCACTGCTGCAATGCAGGGTGCCGGGAACAACTACTGAAAGAGACGCAGTACACCTGAGTCCCTGATGAAATGAAGGGTGCTGGCAATAATTACTGAAAGATAATGAGTAACCTCAGTGAGCACCTGCTGCAATGAATGGTCCTGACAACAATTACTGAAAGAGAAGGAGTAAACTCAATGAGTCCCTGCTGCAATGCAGGGTGCTGGGAACAACTACTGAAAGAGAAGGAGTAAACTCGGTGAGTCCCTGCTGCAATGCAGGGTGCTGGGACCAATTACTGAAAGAGAATGAGTAAACTCAAGGATTCCCCGCTGCAATGCAGGGTGCTGGGAACAACTATGAAAGGGAAGAAATACACCTAATGAGTCAATGTTGCACTGCAGGGTGCTGACAACAATTACTGAAAGAGAATGAGTAAACTCAATGAGTCCTTGCTGCAATGAAGAGCGCCAGGAAAAATTACTGAAAGAGAAGGCGGAAACTCAATGAGTCCCTGGGCTGCAATGAAGGGCAGTGGGGCTGCAATGAAGGGCAGTGGGAACACTTATCAAGTGAGAATGGGTAAAGACAATGAGCCCTGTTGCAATGGTGGGAACTGGGACCAATTACTAAAAGAGGGGTAAAGACAATGTGCACCTTTTGCAATGACGGGAGCTGGGAACAATAACAAAATAGGACTAAAGACAACAACCCTCTTTTGCAATGATGGGACCCGGGAACAATAACTAAAATAGGAATACAGATATTCAGCCCCTCTTGCAATGATGGGAGCTGGGAACAATAAAAGAGGAGAAAAGACAATTAGCCCTTGCTGCAATGATAGGATCGGGGAACAATAATTAAAAGAGGAATAAAGACATTGAGTCCCTGCTGCAATGATGGAAGCTGGGAACAATAATTTAAAGAGGACCACAGACCATTAGCCCCCTGCTGTGATGATGGAAGCTGGGAACAATAATCAAAAGAGTAGTAAAGACAATGAGCCCCTGTTTCATTTATGGGATCTGGGAACAATAACTAAAAGAGGAGTAAAGACAATGCGCCCCTGTTGCAATGATGGGATCTGGGAACAATAATTAAAAGAAGAGTAAAGACAATGAGCCCCTGTTGCAATGATGGGTGATGGGGAGAATAACTAAAAGATGAGTAAAGACAATGCGCCCCTGTTGCAATGATGGGATCTGGGAACAATAATTAAAAGAAGAGTAAAGACAATGAGCCCCTGTTGCAATGATGGGATCTGGGAACAATAACTAAAAGAGAAGTAAAGGCAGTTAGCCCCTGCTCCAATGATGGGTGCTGGGATCTGTAAATAAAAGAGGAGTAAAGACAATGAGCCCCTGTTGCAATGATGGGATCTGGGAACAATAACTAAAAGAGAAGTAAAGGCAGTTAGCCCCTGCTACAATGATGGGTGCTGGGAACAATAACTAAAAGAGGAGTAAAGACAATGAGCCCCTGTTGCAATGATGGGATCTGGGAACAATAACTAAAAGAGGAGTAAAGACAATGAGCCCCTGTTGCAATGATGAGATCTGGGAACAATAACTAAAAGAGGAGTAAAGACAATGAGTCCCTGTTGCAATGATTGGATCTGGGAACAATATCTAAAAGAGAAGTAAAGACATTTAGCCCCTGCTACAATGATGGGTGCTGGGAACAATAACTAAAAGAGGAGTAAAGACAATGAGCTCCTGTTGCAATGACGGGAGCTGGGAACAATAACTAAAAGAGGAGTAAAGACACTGAGCTCCTGTTGCAATGACGGGAGCTGGGAACAATAACTAAAAGAGAAGTAAAGACATTTAGCCCCTGTTGCAATGATGGGTGCTGGGAAGAATAACTAAAAGATGAGTAAAGACATTTAGCCCCTGCTGCAATGATGGGTGCTGGGAACAATAACTAAAAGAGGAGTAAAGAACCGCAGCCCCTGTTTCATTTATGGGATCTGGGAGCAATAACTAAAAGAGGAGTAAAGACACAGAGCTCCTGTTGCAATGATGTGAGCTGGGAAGAATACAAAAGGAGAAAAGACAAAGAACCTTTCTTGAAATGATGTGTGCAGGGAGCAATTATTGATTGCAATGAGTAAAGACAACACATCCCTATCGTAAAGAAGGTTTGCTTAAGCGTTGCTTCACCTAGTTACCCAAAAAACGCCAATAGAGGTCATTAAACAGGTCACACAGTAGATAGCGCCAGAGTCATCGGAGAATCCACCTTCAGGATTTACATGAAATTCAAAGCACTCCCCTCAAGACACTTTTAAGAACACATAGATTCGGCAATTGCTGGTTTTCGGTAATAAAACAACTGTTCCATTGCGTATGAAGGTTCGTGTAAGTTTATCATTGTAGAGGAGAGAGGAAGGGAAAGCCTTGATGGTTCCTGGTCTAGCAAAATGAGTGTCACGTGAGCCTCATCTCAATCCTTGAGATGAGGAGCAGGACGGCCCCCTGGCTGGGATACTGATTCAAAAAAGCGACGGTAACCATGTTCAGGTGGCAGTCCCAAACGGAGGCCATTTTGAAAGAAGCTCATCCGAGGGGCAAGGTTACTCAATGGGTTCACGTGTAAAGGGACAAACTCAACCAATTGGGTGCCTATGGTAATTAAAGGGATTTCACAAAATCGGAGGGCAATAATGCATGTACATTGTTACTTCGACTCAGGGTTTTTTCTACATTTTGAATTTCGATTGTGCATGTTTTTCTAGCTCCCTTGCCTGCCCTTTTCATTTCTAGATGGGGTTCCTTCTAAATCGCTCTTCACACACCTTCCAACCCCTCCAATGAACCCTTCTCTATGAGCCCCAGGTATTTTCATGCCACTTTCCAACTTGGATGTGGTGATCCATTTTCAATGTAAGGAAGTTTTCGTCATTTTCGTAAGAGCCCATCGTGGGTCTTTGTCGTTCCTTCGAGCCAGGCTTTGCTTGTACATGAGCCTGATGGGGCGTATAATGCTCATTAGCACCTGGAGAAAGGTGAGCAACCAATCCTGTTGCTCGGAACACGGGCTGAACCTACCGATCTAAGTCTGCGCTGCGATCAACCGTTTGGCTGCTTCCCCCACCCCGCCTTCTTCCCTCTCTTCCCTTCCATTCTTTTTTTAATCCCGCGGCGCCACTTACCTAATTTCTACAGCATTACAAGCTCGCTACGCTCGGGCCTCTAACTCGGGCACCGGGCCAATAACACCCGATCCGGCCCGCGAGCTTTTTTATTTGTATCTGACGCAAACATTTGTTTGATCAGGGATATTAGTGAGCAAACCATGGCATACAGATATGAATATCTATGCAGTCAAGTGCTTGGCAGGTTCAGATGGTGTTATGTAATCCCTGCCATCCCTCAGTGCCAGCCTCTATTGTTTGGCTTCAGGAGTTGAGCAGGTGTTTCTTGTAATGTGGTGATCTATGCCTAAAACAATAACAGCAATGCAAAACAGATGCCCCCAGGGCATCATGGTTACATAAGCTACCGGAGGTGCATTTAAGGTCATTGCCAAGTAACTTACAGAGAGGCCCCAGGGAAGGCTTCACTGTACACCCTATGTGACAAGCCAATGGACAGTACCAATACAACAGAGCCGTGAAGTATGTGTAATTCTATATCTGCGAAAACAGCAAGTATTGATACTACATGACGTGAATCTGAGGAGCAGACGAGCAGAACCTTCTCATGAGTCCTGTAACAAAATGCATGCATATATTTCCCCCAACTCCTTCTCTCTGCTCTGGAAGGAAAAAAATGACACTCTGAGTTGTAAGACGTGTCATTAATGTTTTGTTCTGTTCTGTGCTATACTATGATATGCTAGACCATGTTAGGCTGTCCATGTTTTCAAAGTGCATGCTTGCCATAATATTGTGGTACTTACGGTAAGGCAGAGCAGTGACACACTTGACAAGGTATTAGTGTGGTTCAACGACTGGCTTTGTCAAGTATTTTCCAGGGAACCCTCATTAGTGCTATTTGACCCCCTTCCATTTTCTTATTGGTGTTTGTCAAACATCTACAATCAGAGGGTACCAGACTGTTTGTATAAGAATGGTGACTTTCTATAAAAAAATAATGTAGATGGTTATTCTAGGTTTTGTTAATGTACTTTGCTCAGTAAGACAAATGTAACATTGCTATTATCACTAAACCATATACAGGAAGTGATCATTAGAAATGAACATTGTAGAATTTAAAGAGAGCCAGTTTACAATGTTAGTCAAATTAAATAATTACATTTTTGTATAGCTTCTTTTGCAGGCATGATACACCATTTTGTCTTCCTTCTTGGATAGAGTCATGCTTAGATTAAAACCAATGTTCTGTTTCTTCCGTGAGCACCAAGGCAATGTTTCTTTTTTGAGTGATGGCCACTGATTGGTTGGTGATGGTGCTGAATCCGCTCATGTGTCACATTTTACACAAACACTTATAATAATTAACAGAAAATAGAAAATGACAAACATAGTTTTAGATGCTGCAGACTGGACTTACGGTCCCTTACAATGTCTGTGGGACCCCCAGCAACACCCGCGGAGCATATCTGCCCGCCCCGACCTTTCCTCATATGGACAATGCACCCTCAGTGGGGTGCAGACATTTATGCAAGACACATGCAATGACAATGTACGTCTCCAAATGCCAGGGCTTACCCTACCTCAGGGATGCCTCTGTCACTCCTATTATACTTCTAACCATAAAAGCCACAGCACCCTCCTGCTGCCAAGTATTTGTGTTTTTCTCTTGCCGTGGAGCTGTCAGTAACTGGTGAGGTGGCTATAGCAGAAGCCCATCTAACAATGCGAGAGAGATATATAGAGAGAAAGAGAGAGAGAGAAGGAGGCAGCGAGGGAGAGAGAGAGAGGGTGAGAAAGGAGAAACGAAAGAGAGAGTGGGGTGAGGGAGTGGGAGAGAGAGGGAGAGAGGGAAAGAGCAGTAGGAAGAGAGCAAAAAAGAGACAGAGAAAGGGAGAGAGTGGGAGGGAGGGAGAGCGAGAAAGAGAAGATTACGAGGAAGAGAGGGAGACAGAGAAAGAGGGGGAGAGAGAAAGAGCAGGAGAAAGAAACGGGGAGTGAGAGGGGGAAACAGCAGGAGAAAGAGTGAGAAAGAGAAAGCAGGAGAAAGAGAGGGAGAAGGAGAGTGAGTGAAAGGGAAAGAGCAGGAGAAAGAGAAAGATACAAAGAGAGGATGGACTGGAGAAAGAGAGGGGGAGATTGAGAGAGAAAAAGAAAGACCAGGAGAAAGCGAGAGAAAGAAGGAAAGAAAAAAAGAAAGAAAGAAAGAAACAAAGTAAGAAAGAAAGAAAGAACAGGCAAAATAGAGGGGGAGAGAGCACAAAAGAGAAAGCGCAAGAGAGAGAGCGAGGGAGAAAGAGCAGGAAAAGTGTGAACGAGAGAGCAAACGAGAGGGATAAAGCAGGCGAAATAGGGAGAGGAAAGGAGGGAGAGGGAGACAGAGAGACAGACAGAGAGAGGGGGAGAGAGAGAGGGAGAGAGGGAGAGAGGGAGAGAGAGAGAGAGAGAGAGGCAGAGAGAGAGACAGAGAGAGAGAGAGAGAGACAGAGAGGGAGAGAGGGAGAGAGAGAGAGAGAAGGGGAGAGGGAGACAGAGAGGGAGAGAGAGAGAGAGAGAGAGAGAGAAGGGGAGAGGGAGAGAGAGAAGGGGAGAGGGAGACAGAGAGGGAGAGAGAGAGAGAGAGAGAGAGAGAGAGGGAGAGGGAGACAGAGAGGGAGAGAGAGAGAGAAGGGGAGAGGGAGACAGAGAGGGAGAGAGAGAGAGAGAGAGAGAGAAGGGGAGAGGGAGACAGAGAGGGAGAGAGAGAGAGAGAGAGAGAGAGACAGAGAGGGAGCGAGAGAGAGGGAGAGAGAGGGAGATAGAGAGGGAGAGAGAGAGAGAGAGAGAAGGGGAGAGGGAGACAGAGAGGGAGAGAGAGAGAGAGAGAGAGAGAAGGGGAGAGGGAGACAGAGAGGGAGAGAGAGAGAGAGAGAGAGACAGAGAGGGAGCGAGAGAGAGGGAGTCAGAGAGGGGGAGAGAGAGAGAGAGAGAGAGAAGGGGAGAGGGAGACAGAGAGGGAGAGAGAGAGAGAGAGAGAGAAGGGGAGAGGGAGACAGAGAGGGAGAGAGAGAGAGAGAGACAGAGAGGGAGCGAGAGAGAGGGAGAGAGAGGGAGACAGAGAGGGAGAGAGAGAGAGAGAAGGGGAGAGGGAGACAGAGAGGGAGAGAGAGAGAGAAAGAGAGAGAGAGAGAGAGGGGGAGAGGGAGACAGAGAGGGAGAGAGAGAGAGAGAGAGAGACAGAGAGGGAGCGAGAGAGAGGGAGAGAGAGGGAGACAGAGAGGGAGGGAGAGAGAGAGAGAGAGAGAGAGAAGGGGAGAGGGAGACAGAGAGGGAGAGAGAGAGAGAGAGAGAGAGACAGAGAGGGAGCGAGAGAGAGGGAGAGAGAGGGAGACAGAGAGGGAGAGAGAGAGAGATCTAGTTAGGTGTATGATGCATCTAGTTTCCATGGGATACCCTTTCACATTCTCTGCACTGATGTAGTTTCTGTGAGGGTCAGCCTCTTCAAGTCAGTTTACTCTCCAAAGTGGTTTGAATATGTCTTGTTAGAGTTACCTTCACAGATATTGGGCACATTCCATGTCGAGCCCGTCTTCCAAGGGATGCATAGTTTCTTTTAGATGGAAAGTGACGCCATTTTCAGTATGCACCCCTTCCCCCCCTGCAAACCGTGTAAACATAAGGTCACCAAAAATCGCAATGGAGCCTGCATGCAACTCTTCCAGCAGGGGAGCTGCCTCCGTCCAGACATAGACAATGCCATGACTGACACCTAAGAATATGATGTAAACATGCGTTAGGATCATGGATGGAAGTTATGAGGGCACACATGAAGAAAAGGTATCCTCTCAGCCAGCCCTCAGAGGTTTGTCAAAGCGACTGATGAAAAGCCCAGTGGACTGTGCAAAACACGTGACATGCATTCTAGATACATGGAAGCTAATCGGTATTACCCAAATTGGTCATTTACAATTGTTCGAATGAACAATTGACCATGTATATATATGTATAATGGTTTAGTAATATATATATATATATATATATATATATATATATATATATATTTTCGGTCAATTGTGAAAAGGTCAATTGTGACCCTTTAAATTCGGTCAATTGTTCATTCGAACAATTGTAAACAACCAATTTGGGTCATATATATATATGGGTTTTGGGGGGTTTGGCGTTGGGTGAGGGGTTGTGGGGGGTTTCCCCCCACATATATGGTTCAATTGACCTTCACAATTCGGTCAATTGTGAAAAGGTCAATTGTCATTCGAGCAGTTGTAAAATGATCAATTCGTATAAAATCAGCTGATCAGCTTATGTTATGCTTTGTCCTCTTGGGAAATGTGTATGGGGATAGAATGTTGAGCAGTTTGAAAGTGTTTTGTTCCAATGTGTGGAACAGGGTTCAAACAGGGGTTCCCACCTCTAACAAAGCGGCTAATGGAACATTCCAAACTGACCAATAGGAAGATTTCTTTCTCTGAGGAGAGTTGGTGGTTGGTGCTATGGAAAAACAGACAGAGAGGAAGAATGCAGCCTTTGGAAATCCTCTCGGGCTAGATTCCTCTCAAGGATCCTAAACTGATGTCCCAGGTGTTTGCACATCAGGGAGCTGCCTCCGTCCCATCAATGTGAGCCCCGGACCACTGCAGTTTCCAATGGCAACATAATCTTGAGGAATGAGGACAGAGCACCAAATACTGGGACAGTCCTGGCAAAACCGCGACATCTGGTCACCCTAGTGAGGAGTAAGGAAAACAGCCTTGGTGTGGCAGGGTCTTGCTACCTGGTTCTCCCAGAGCTTGAAAAAGGGCTTGACATCTGACAGTGTGGCGCACCGCTCCCGGAAGAGAGCAGAGCTCCCTGAGTGCTGCCTGAATAGACCTGAGAGTAACAATTGCATCAGGAGGAAGGATAGCTCAGGGGGAACGTGTTTGTCATGGAAGCAAGACAACGCAGAGCAACACAGGTCCGAATCACGATCCCGCGCTTAGAAACCTCTCCTGGTATTAAGCGCGTAATAAAAGAACAATTATAATCAGTGCTCCTCAGTTGAGATTATTGGCAGGTGGCCCTCCTCAAGCAAGGATGCCAATTTAACAAGTGCAGTGAAGTTTGTCATTCCTTCAAGAAATTAAAAGAATGCACCACCAGTTTTTGCATACATTGCAAGGCAAACTTTACCACAGGCAACTTTGAGCTATGCTCTATGTTGTTCGTTTGGGCACAGATTTTGATTCCCCCTTTTCAGTTACATCAACCTAATCTTCCCTGCCGGCGAGGTGGATTAGACTGTACGGTAAAACCGGCAGGCTGCCGCCAAACATGTGAATTTTTCCAGGCCCTAGCAATGGGGAAATAGACGGCCATTACAACCCTGGTGGACCCTGTATTCCCCCATTGCCAGGGGCCGGAAACTTTTACTCCCCATTCCCATTTGAGCCCCATAGGACTCAATGGGAATGGGGAGGTCGGATGCACCGGCACCATTCAGAATGGTGCCGGTGCATCCGACATGCTCTGCTCCCGGGTGCCGGTACACCATCCAGGTCCGACCTGGCAGGTGAAAAGGCACCGAGAGCAAAACTCATAGTTTGCCGGCAAGCGTACCGGTACCGTAGTTACCAGACCGACAAACTCGTAATGAGGCCCGTTGTGTTTTCTGTAGCTTTGATTTCACTTTTTGCTCATTCCACCCTTTCCCCTTTCTATTTGAAGTGTTTACCAAATTAAATGGTATCTTGATTTGAAGACTTAATACATTCTTTATCTTTCTGGTACAGATGAGTGCAAATATGTTAGGTGAAGGCCACCCTATGCATTTAGGCATAGCTCATAGTGGCAACAATGTCCTCCGTTGTGTACGGTGACAGCGCTGGTGACTATCTGGGTACCTCTAGATTGTTGGGCAAATGATTAAATCTATGTTTCTACACTCTTTTGGTCTGATTTACAAAAACATTTTATAATGGTGTGATTCAATTGAAAAACGCGTTGTAACTAAGGGCCAGGGTCTATGGCAGATTATTGCTGATGTCAGCAAAAAGCACTAGTTATTGATTTCGTATTTACCCCAGACAGAGGCTAAAGGCAAGGGGAAAGATGGTGGGGACATGAGGGATAGTTGGGTAAACCCCAAGTAAAATAAAAGATTGGGAACATGTCTGTAAAAATCAAACCGGCACGTTCGCTTTGCACCCCAAAGGAGAAAGGTTCTGCTCATCTCCCTCATACAAGTGCCCCTAAATGACATATGTTCCTCATAGCCCTGTCAACACTGAACTCATTCGGGGACTGGGCTGAAATAGTAGTAGTTTGTCATTTATATAGTGCCTTTATCCCATTACTATGGCCTCAACACGCTTGTTGTGGGAACACCTTCGGGGGACCAAAGTCCAAGATAGGAATAGAATGCATGCGTGCTTTGGCCAAGATGGGGAGTTGGGTGGGCTGGCCGAGCTCCAGTAAGCTACCCATGACGGTCAGGAATGTGGACGGATGCTGAGAGGTGGTCAAGAGAGTCCACGAGTACAAGAGACTCGTTATGTGTCCAGCTAGATTAAATATTGCGATATTAGATCCTAGCTGCATTCTAATGGCACAGATGTTGTGCTTTGTGTTTGGTGTGGTGTATAGAGGCAAATGCATGCAGGAGTGCGGCCATGCCTGCGGCTGCAGTTCCATAGGCATGGAGTGCAATAGGTTCAAATGCATTGGCTAGATCTAAGAAATGCTTTAGTGCACTCGACACATTCAGCATTCACCTATGCCATTATTATTTTTGAGTAGGTCAGAATTATGAACAGTTACATACAGATAGGCAGAGCAACAACGAGCACTATATACCTGAAAAGATTCCAACTGACAACCTGTCAGTTTGATAGAAAACTAAACACCTGCTCATAGTTAAACCTGTATTTCAGGAATAGCTTTTCAAGAATGTCTTCCAACCGGTGTCAGAAATAAGTAAAAGGGAGACCCCAATCTCGGTCATTTTGTACAAAGTTTGTAAGTGCCTGCGGGGGGCCACCAACCTTAGCATTTGACATGCGTGTGGGTCACCTGCATGCAATTTTCCACATTTGCAAAACGGAGTGTAAAAGTAAAGAGTTAAATCAGGGAAACATTGACTTTACTCTTTACTTTCCATTTTGTAAAAGAAGTAAATTCTGCACGAACATAACACTTTCCAGACGGCATTTACAATGAATCCCTATACAATCTGCCATCAGTTGCAGGTACTAAATGCAGGCGGAATCCATTCCATTTACACCTGCATGAAACACTGCTGCAGGCGTAAAAGTGTGCCCCCTTTGAACTGTGTGTGGGAACGCGAGGTAGGAACGTTAATTCAGTTTTGTGCTTTGTTCCTTCTGCAAAATGCCCTGGGAGTGTAAAAGGAAGCTGCAAGTGGCTATGGTATGCCCGGACGTTGGTCCTGTGCCTGCTGGGCCTAGAGACCCAAGCTACTCCTCACCGATGAAGCCCAACAAGGCTGAAACATGTCTGGAGAGGCTTGTGGTCTCGTGCAGACGGGATCTGACCAAGCAGTTCGGACTGGACTGCCCCATTTGGGGTGGGTCCAAGCCTGATTTGCATATTGTCTTTCTTCTTTTGTACTAGCTTGGCAGACGAAGAACGAAGGTCTGGAGGGTTGCCCAGAGCAATGCCAGAAGTTACGATTAACTCAAAACCTTCCAGCCATCACCTCTTTTGATTTGCTTTAACACGTTGCTTTTACACCGTGTATGTTTGCCATCTTCTGCTCGTAAAATGACTTCCTAGGAGTCTTTATGGAAGGAGAATGGATAGTCATCATATTTCCTATAGGGCTGGGATCGCTGAGTCACCGAACACCACAGCACAGACGTGTTTACAGAATGAACAACAAATATACAAATAACCGCCAGGGAAATTCAGATGGTGGACCCTTTTCTGCTGCTTATTCTTTGGGCGGAGCATGAATGCTTGACTGGCTATTGCAGCGCAGCGTGATGAATACCTTGCCAGCCACCTTGTGCCCTAAATGCCAGTCACCATAAAAAGGCACTTTATTGAGTCAGAAGCTCTTCATTGAAAACATTCTAAGAAATAAACATTTAACCCACTGAGGCCCACTCTGAGTCTCACCCATTCAGGTTTGGGGACCAGAGAAAAGCAATCCGGCTCCCGGATCATTGAAAACATTCTAAAAAATAAACATTTAACCCACTGAGGCCCACTCTGAATCCCACCCATTCAGGTTTGGGGACCAGAGAAAAGCAATCCGGCTCCCGGATCATTGAAAACATTCTAAAAAATAAACATTTAACCCACTGAGGCCCACTCTGAGTCCCACCCATTCAGGTTTGGGGACCAGAGAAAAGCAATCCGGCTCCCGGATGCGTCCCCCAAAGTTTAAAAGCCAAGTGCATTGTTCAGACTGGCAATGGCTCTGTCTGATCCTACTTTGCCTTTGCGACTGGCAAATTCCCAAAACATTTGTACACTATTGCTTTGCTTGTAATGTTGTCATTCTATTTTGTTTTTCAATGTTTCGGTCACATATTGAGGTTTGGTTAGTAAAATTGAGACCCTTTATACCCCCCCCACCTCCCCCTACACACACCCATGGTGGGAGACCACTGTCTTCCTAGGTAGTAATGTTAGCTACTTGGGGACGCTGCAGCAGCCGGCCCTATAACATCATCTATTCATTCATTTGGTTTGTGGTAAGGAGCCAGCCGCCAGGTACACCACTTCATAGCGCCTCCAAAGCGAAGGGAAGAGCAATAGGGTAGGAGGTGTCACATTTTAATGGATATCTCCTATCTTTATCCGTTGTCAGTCTGCCAGCGAATAGAGGTTCTCCCGCAATGAGAAATGCAAAGTGCTTTAATAATTGACCTCCTCTCAGCCAATCAGAAGGCTTAGTGTAGTCAATAACTACTTGTATTGACTACATCATGAACATTCTGTTTAAAGAAGCAGACAGGAATGCAACAGTGCAATATCCAGGCAAGATTTTGTTTCAACAAAACTCTTGCTCTCTGAGAGGACCTTTTTGTGCTGAAACATGCTGTTTAAAACACAAAAGATAAAGACGAAATAAGAGAAGAGGCCTGATCCATGGAAGTGTTTTATAATGGCACAATCCCATAGGAAAACGTTCCATGAATCAGGCCCAAGATGTTTACTTTTGCATGACATCTAATGCATGCTCACCGAAAACCTGTTCTAGTTCAACAAAGTTGTAATTAAAATGCTTAGCTTGTGAAGACAACCATGTTATTTAAATACTGCAAAATAAAACCACATTTAAGGTAAACACGAGAAGGGGCACTAGAAACCGAGGCAACGCATGCAGCACTTCCAAATAAATTGTACACTCCATGAATTTGGCACTTACAATTGAGTAACGTAAACCAGCAGCAAAACACAGGAACGGGAGGTGTAGCCCACACCTCATATACTGACTGGTAAGGGCTATACCCAGATATCTCAGTCTCTGCAGGACACTGTACTTAGCCGAAAGACTGATCCATGATTTGCGCCGAAAGGCGGGACGAGGACCAATCGCTGGCCCCCCCCCCCCGACCATCTCGATAATTGGTTATAAGCGTCATCGGGCCATCTTCCCGTACGCTTTACTGATATCCTGACAAGGGCATTTGAGCCCAGCTAACTTGAACAACATTTTATTCAAGTGGGATCTCCTATCCAGATCCATTCAATTGTACTGTGTGACACACCCAGATCACTGGGAACCTTATAAAAAGTTCTTGCCTTGAAAAAGACCTGTGAGGGTTGAAACACGTGTTGGCTGATGAACACAATTTTCAATTACATTTCTTTTGATGTGCATATATGAATAATGTCATTCTTACTTATTTGGATTAACCAGCGGGAGATATCTGGGTATAACCCTTACTCATAAAACCACATTTAAATTACTAACTCAGTTTATCCATTTACTTTACTCACTCTTAAAGCGCCATTTTTTACTTCACCACCCAACCGTATATTTCTCCTACAACCATGTGCTAATAGCCTTATACACCTCAGGAGTGGGCATTATCACTTTAGTCCATAAGGCTATATTAAAGAAGAGAACAATATTTATGAATTAGGCACTGTGATTCCCAAAGACATGTTTCAACATGCATGAGCTTACTGCTTAAGCAAGTAGGCGCGGCAGTCTGCAACCTGCGGCTATACAGGTGTTTTTGGTTAAGACTCCCATGATCCCCCACTACTGACTATGCTGGCCAATGGTGTTGGGGGTTGTAGTCAAAAACATCTGATGATGCTTTGCGTTCTGGCAATTCACAAAAGTGAATCCCTGCATGCGCAAAATGTTTTGTGCATGAGGTACAGACCAAATAGGAAATGTGCGTCCATAGGCGTGCATGTGGGTGTTCCCGGTGCATTTCTGAGTGAGTCCCAAATGCCCAAATGTTTGTTGTCAGGGATGAGCTCCACCATTACCTTGTGCTTGTTCTGTCCTATCATGTGCCAGGCTCAGAGAAAAGTGCAAAGCAATTACAGGTTTTACAGAACCTTATCTTTCCTGCAGTGCGCAGAAATATGGGTGGGGATTCCTGGAACAGCAAAAAACATTTCAGGTACCTAAATAGGTGAAGGTCTGCCCAGCACTCCTGCTACATGGGTGCATGGGAGGGGGGATAATGCCTTCCTGAGTATGGGACATGTCCTCGACACTCAGATAAGTAATTGGGCCAAAGTAGTGCCGCAAATCCGCACACAGCCTTGCTCTGTTGCTACACGCTGCTCTCCTTTGTGACTAAGTAGAACTGCATGTATGCATTACAGGATGGCCGCTGTAGGAGATTTAGAGATTGCTTGTCACTTCCAATAACTAACTAAGAAACAGGCCCAACACAAAGGCCAAACACTAAGGCCTCCCTCCACCGTTGTCTGGCCCGGGACCTCTGTGTGGAGATGAAGATCATGGCACCCAAGAGCAATGAAGATTCCTCACTGCTCCTGGGAGAGGCCTTTGTGCCCCAGCCCTGCAGGTAGGCCATGATGGGCTTTTAGATTGCAACATCAAATGAGATTCGAAATTCAAACATTTGCCTAATTTTGTTGTAAATTCATCTGCAAGCCTTCCTGTGCCCGTACAATTTCCCTTCTTCACCATTCAACTCGAGCATAGCCAAATGTCCGCCTCTGACGAAAGCGGATTGGCCCTCTTCAACATCATGTGTCCCTGCATTGTGGAACCGGCAGGTGAAACTGGCCCCACACAAAGGCCAAACACTAAGGCCTCCCGACACCCCTGTCTTGTCCTGTCCGGGCCTGGAATGCCACAGCCCCCTATCACTTCACCGGGTCCGGCGCCTCCATTTGCTCCACAGTGTTCCCCTGACCCCTCCATGCATTCACAGTGCTCCTAAGTTAAGATCAACAAAACGTGGCATCATGTTGATCGCTTTCATATTCTGCGATCGACCAATCTACCGTTGCTCTCACGCTGCTGCCTCTGCACTTCACCTCTCCAGATTCACAGCGCTGCCCCAACTAGTAGCTTCTTTCTGGGCCATATCCCCCGATCCTAAGTGTTGCCGTCGCATGCACCGGTTCTTTGCTGGGACACTTCACTAAACCGTTACTTTGGTCTTGAACTCTGCACTATGACTTTTCAGCTTACATTGGTTTCACTGCCCCTCCGACTGCTCCTCGTACTCTGTGTTTACATCACTGCATCCACTTTGTATTGCATTATGCACCCTCTGGGTTATTCAAACCTAGGTCTGTTTTGTTTTATAGATTTTGCACATCTGCTTAAAAATCTAATCGGCCTGTTGCTTGTTGTGATTGTACTATTGTGTTCCTGGTGAGGCACGGCTTTTGCCAGTCTATGCACCCACCTGATTGGGATTGCTCATCTGCATGTGTAGCCCCCGGTTCCATGAGGTGCGGATTTTGCCAGTCTATGCACCCACCTGATTGTGACTGTTCATCTGTATTCCTGGTGTAGCCCCTCCCCCGTACCATGAGCATTTTTTTTTTATTTTTTATTATAAACATAGTTTATTATTAAACTTTTTGTTTTGACACATCATCTTTTACAAAACAATTCCATTACAGCCTCAAGAAGCCCGCCCCTCCCTTCACATGATCTTTACAGTTGAATGGCATCGAGGAAGTTTACCATGAGCATTTACCCGACTATATTTGTATAACTTAAGACTGCCATCTCGCACTTTCTGTAACTAGCGGCTTGATGCCCGAGGGTTTGGTGCGCTGCTATACATATAAAATAAATAAATAAAATATAAGGTTTCATGAATTACCCTCTGTCTTCATAAAATGAGTGCAGCGTAAACATTAAAAAGTTGGAGTTTCCTTAGGGAACATGTTTCTACTGACCCAGTGGCGTAACACAAAATGTGGGGGCCCCCCTGCAAGCCATGCTGAGGGGGCCCCCCAACTCGGCAACAAATCACTGGTCGCACCTCACTCTGGGCCGGCATAGATTATCACGCTTGCGCAATATGCTCAAACGTGCTGCTGAAGGGATATGCCGCACACTGCACTAGGAGAAAGATATACATATGTGTTTTAATGCGATATACAGCCCACTTTCTGAGAAAAATTGGCTAAAAAGCCAGAGTGTTTGCAATTGTTTTGTAGGGTAACACCAATCCAATACATTAAAGTCGCCAGCAGTGCACAGGAACATTAATGCTTTGCTATTAAAAATGCATGCCACAATGAAAATATGTCCAACTGGCTGCACAATGTAGACCAGTGTAGACATATAATAACGTTACAGTAAAGCATGCCAGGCCACATTTAGACATCCCTAAACTGTTTGCACCAAAACGCCAATCGAAGCAATTACACTCATAAAGAAGATAACACACATTCAAGCCTGTGGCCTCCAACAAAACGACCAAACTCTTTAAAATCTGCAAGGAACTGGTCAATCCTGTTGCAGTCTTTACCTCTCCTGTTCCCTCCCAGGCCCTCTGTATGGCTCTGTAATCTCACTTCCATGCTAAAACTCAGGACATCCTGTCCTCCATCTCATCTTCCTCTCCCTGACCCCCTTAGGCAATCTCTACCTCTCTTTCTCCTTTCTCCTCTTTCTCTCAGACAACGTCTGATGAGGTTTCTAGACAAGTCTGATCTATGAAAGTGTCACCAAAACAGGTGCTCCCCTGCTCATCCAGAACCATCAAGGACCATATTGACACCCTCGCTCCAGCCTTGGCCGATTTCTGTAATCACTCTTTCGCCACTGAAACGTTCCCCTCTCCCCTTAAGCACTCCCTTATGCACCCACTCCTTAAGAAGCCATCTGCCGATCCTGCCTGCCCGGCAAACTATCGCCCAATCTCCATCACCCCTTTCCTGGGAAAACTGTTAGAAAAGCTGGCCATCTCCCAGCTTACTCTCCACACGGAATCTGTTGGTTGTCTCCATTACCTTCAGTCT
Organism: Ambystoma mexicanum; assembly: GCF_040938575.1. Classification (NCBI taxonomy): domain Eukaryota; kingdom Metazoa; phylum Chordata; class Amphibia; order Caudata; family Ambystomatidae; genus Ambystoma; species Ambystoma mexicanum. Next base: position 1,179,421,628 of record NC_090927.1, read on the forward strand.
GACTTCAGAGCTGCCAGAGTCACAGAAACTGCTCTCCTGAACACTTGTGAAAGTATGCTCTCTAACCTTGATTCCAGCATTCCTTCTGCCCTCATCCTCCTTGATCTTTCCTCTGCTTTCGGCACAGTCAACCACTCCATCCTGATCAATCCTGATCAATTGATTCCATGAGAACCTGGGCATTACAGATCATTCCCTTGATTGGCTGACCTCCTTCCTCTTGGACAGCCCCTCCCAGGTCCAATTTGATCCCTTTCTCTCTGCTCCATCCTCTCACTCTGGTTTTTGAACCTCTACTTGGCCCCTATGGCCCACCTGATCTCAACCTTCTCCCCTAACTTTCAGTGTTATGCGGATGACACTCCGCTTTCCTTCAGGCTCCCCTCACACTCTTCTCCTCTCTCGCTCATTCCTGACTGTCTATCCGTGATTCAGGATTGTTGTGCATCCAACAATCTCTGCCTTGATGTCAGTAAAATGGAATCCTGCTCATTTGGACTCCTGCACCTGCTTTCCCTCTCTCACTCTGGCCGTCCACCTTGGGCCCTCTTCCTTCGCCTTCCGATGTGGCAAACAACCTTGGTGCCATCTTTGACTCCACTCTCTCTTTCTCACCTCACATCTCGGACATTGCTAAGAAGTCCCACTACCAGCTGCTCCTCGTCAAAGGGACTCTTCCCTTTCTCACTTTCCCCCAGAAGCTCACTGTCTCGAGAGCCCTGGATCTTTCTAGGCTGTACTACAGCAACAGCCACTTTCTCAATCTGCCTTCCTTTACAGTCCATCCTCTGCAACTAATCCAGAACAGGACTACGAGATTTATCCTTGGCCTCAAGCCCAGGGATTGTATCTCTCCAGCCCTGAAATCTCTTTACTGGCCCCCACCTGCTGCAAGGATCAAGTTCAAGACACTTTGCTTTGTCCACAAGGCTTTCTGGGCATGGAGCCCGCAATGCATCCAATGCTCTTTTCCAAAATATCTTCCTTCTCGAGCCCTTCGCTCAGCTACCTACAACTCTCTTAGGGTTAGATGCTTCTCCAGGCAGAGAGTGGGGGGTAGATCTCTCTCCTCTGCAAGTGCCTCCCTCTGGAATTGCCTTCCTGCCCCTCTCAAACTTGAGCCGGACTACCTGACGGTCCGAAAGCAGCTCAAAACGTTCCTCTTCTCCTCTGCTTTCTCTCTCTCCCTCCCCTGCTGGCCTACCTAACCTACCTGTCTGCTGTACCAACTGGTTGCTTGGCTACCCTCAGAGTCTGACTGAGTCCAGGTTCTTTCTTGATCAGTCACCCTTGCACTGCCTCTGGGCCTACCACGCACTTAGGGGCTGTAATTGTAATCCTACAGTCTCTTGTTCTCCTTGCACTACCCAGAGCCCCGCTGCCCTGGCTGCACTTACTCTGAGCATTGCTGCCCTGTTTTACCCTCCCCTCTCCCTTGCACTTCCCCCCTCCCTTTCCCCTTGCACTTCTCGTTCTCGCACTTGTACAATCTGAATGACACAAAGCCTAGTAAGATCGTTTGTCTTGTCCTCCCTCTATCTTCCCTCACTTTTCTTGTCGTGCCTAGAATCACTTGTGTACAGGCGCATATAAATGACTTATATCATATAATTTGATCACAGATACCCAGAAAAATATACAATGCTGCATTAGGAAACGGCTAGATTGGCAGCACACAAATGGCATTCTAGCCAGGTAATTCACTTAGCAGGACTGCTTTATCAGAAATGCCCAGTTATAAAAAAAGTCATACCAAACTGAGTAATGACTAGACTGGCTGCACCAAAATGCCTCTCTAGCCACTACTACCACATATCATGCCTGCTTATCCTGGACATGGACAGCCATTATGATTTGTTTCACAATCCTGTCCCCCCCCACACATCCCCTCTCCTTCCCAACCCTACCCAACCTACAAAGTCAGCTCCTGGGCCCAGAATTACCTTTACATCCCTCTTCCTTGTCCCAGAGCTTACTTATGAGGCTCTTTGCCTCATAGATAGATACTGGCATGAGGAAGAGTGGGACTAGGAGTAATGACGATTACAGGTAGATAAGTCAGGCATTACCTCCATGTACCTCTACCTAATCCAAGTACTTGTGTATGAGGCAGAGTGCCTTACACACAAGTACTGTCTCATATACACTGGGACGAGGAAGAATAGGGCTAGGAGTAATGGGTAATCAAGGCATTAAACACAAGTATTGGTGCAACACCATTTAGTTGACTGGGATTCAGCACTCCACCCCCCTGAAATTTTGGGCTATGTTGACTAGACCTGACTGACCTTGAGAGCAGTTTCCAGACAGAACAAGACACAGATGTTAAATGGCACCAGGGTTTCGCTGTTAACAAGAGCACAGCAATTACAAACATAAAGCATTGCACAGTTAGTACCTGCATTCAAATGCCACATTTTTTTGGCAATTGAAATCGTGATGTGGGTTTAATACTTGCATGCCAGGGGAGTGATTGGAAGGGTAGATAGGGAACAGGAGACCACTCATTCTCACAGCAGTCCATAAGTGGGTTCTTTCAACCTTAAAGGAGAGAGTTAACTGCTTGTAACATTGAAGCTGCACTAGAATAGTCTCACTAAAATGCATAGAGAAATGAGATGCCCCCAAACAAATAAGTTTGCCCCTCCCCCACCGTCAATGAAGTTAGCGCCTCTTCCAATATTTGAAGTGTTAGCCCACCGAAATGTAGGTTTTGTTGCACCCCTGAACGCAAGCACATACACCATTCACCATATAGACACACACACACACCCAGCCATCCATACATTTAAGTGTGCATTCTTTCACCATACAGGCACACCCAGGTAGCCATCCGTACATTTAAGTGTGCTCCCTTTCACCATACAAGCACACACACACTGAGGCACCCAACCATACATTTAAGTGTGCACCCTTTCACCATACACTCACACACTCAGCCACCTATACAGTTAAGTGTGCACCCTTTCACCATACAGGCACACCGAGACAGCCACCCGTACATTAAAGTGTGCACCCTTTCACCATACACTCACACAGTCAGCCACCTATACATTTAAGTGTGCATCCTTTCACCATACACTCACACACGCACACGTCATGGGGTTGAGGGGAGCCTTAATACTTCAAAAAGAAATTGGGCCTCATTACAACTATGCCGGTCTGGAAACAACGGTGCCAGTAAGTTTACCGGCACCGTTGTTTCCGGTCCGGCATAATAAAGCTCTGCGGGCGGTTGCCGTCGTGCCCGGCAGGTCAGACCTGCCGGGCAGAACGGCACCCATCCGCAGAGTTTTCACTGAAGCACCGGCACCGTTATTAACGGTGCCGGTGCTTCTGTGGTCCCCATTCCCATAGAGTCCGATGGAAATGGGGACTTACCATTTGGTGGCACCTGACTTCCCGGACCACCAGGGTTGTAATCCCCCAGTGTTACCAGGAAGTCAGGCACCGGTAAATCATTACGGTCTGGCGGCAACCTGCCGGTAGCACCTGCACGGTTACCGCCAAACCCGTAATGAGGCCCATTGTTTCTTTTTGAAGTCACTCTGACTTCAAAAAGAAATCATTTCTGTTAAGGACCAAACCATAACGGAAATCATTTCTTTTGTGAATGCAGACTGACTTCAAAAATAAACTATTTCTTTTTGAAGTCATAGGGCTCCCCCCACCCCATGACATGGAGGCCTTCAGCCTACGGTATTCCATGCCATGGGGAGGGCTGTGCCCTCGGACTTCAAAAAGAAAGTTTCTTTTTGTAGTCACTCTGCCTTCATAAAGAAATGATTTCTGTTACAGAAATAATTTCTTTATGAATGCAGAGTAAATTCAAAAAGAAAAAAATATATATTTTTTGAAAAAATAAATATTTGTCTTTTTTTCCTCTAGTGGGGCCCCTTCCCAGGACATGTGTTGGCGGGGCCCCCGGCACCGCGGAGGTTGCGGGGGCCCCTGTTACGCCAGTGTACTGACCACTGTGCATGCACTGGCTCATAAGACAATAAGCCAAAAGAGCCGTCACAGGCCCATGTGGGACGCTTTTGATGCATCAATGTGCGCCACTCTGATGAATTAGTGCCCTGTGCCTCTAGTAATTCAGCCATTGTAATTGGCCGAATGTGATTTAAAATGCCTCATTTGCTTCAAAAGTTCCCAAAAAGGCACAACCATGTACTACTCAAACAAGGGGGGGTAACACAAAGTCATGACGTCTCATTTGCGAACGTGGACCCTAAATTTGGGTCATACACTGGTCTACTTGGTTATCCCAATCTGACCCTGCAGACCCCACACAAGGTACTGTCAAGTCACACTCCCGGCATTTCATATTGCGGGCCACAACCGTCAGCGTTGCAATCAGAAACTTCTAAATTGGTTGGTTCCTGATTTTTGGGGGTGGGGGATATTCGCAGCTGGAACGCCCCTGTTTACCAATATACTTTCAAACTGGACACAGATGTACTCCATGGACCTTAACAAATCCCTGCACGTGCAATGCAGATGCACTTTGCATCGCATAAGATCAGATTGATAGTGACAAGACTCTGCTTTTGAACGGCTCTAGTGACTGGCTGCGGTCATTTGGTTACATCTCTTCTGAATACATTAGTGACATACAGGAGCATGCCTGCTACTATTGTGTGCATTGGCTGGGGTCACCCACTTGAGTGGAGGGCAGACTGGGAACTATTCCCAACTGTGAATCCCCGAGTGCAGACCGTGCATGGGGTCCCTCAGGACTCGTCACCAGGCAGGCCCCAATTAGGCTACAGACACACAAGCACAGAGTGTGCCAGTGACGACGGAAGACAACAAGAAATGGAGGAGGCTACCCGATAACTCGTGCAGTGTCCCCCTCCCCCATCCCCCGGCGGCAAGGGGGAGGAGCCAGCCGAAGCGCGGCAAAGTAGGAAAAAAACCCTGCGAAGGGCCAACAAAGGAAAGGGGCGTGGATGCCCTTTTATAAACGGGCGGGCTCCTTGCTGCAGGAAGCATCCAGCCCCTGCAGGAGGACTCCCAACCTGAGGTACAAGGAAGGATTTCGTTTCGACTCTTCATCGCAAAGTGCTGCCGGAATTGAGTGGGACCGACTGGAGGAACAAGGAGCTGGTGGAACAGCTGTCGTGCAAACGAAGACAAGGCGGGACGTGGACCAGCTGGGAGGCTGCGGTGCTGGTGCTGCCTGGTGCGCCCCGTCGGGCAGAAGGAGCAGCCAAGAAGCGGAAGAGCATTGCACAGCAGGCGTCGCAGGCAGAGCAGAGAGTCAGCCCCGAAGCAGTCCAGGATCAACGTGAGCAGGCATCGCCATCTCGAACGAAACTCATCAACGGTGAGAGGAGTCGGGGGACATGAGGCGGAGCTGGAAGAGGGAGAGCTATGCGGTTTAAGCAGGAACAAGCGAGGAGAAGGCGCGCAGCTTCAGGTAAGGCAACTGCTGGGGGAAGGAGGCGCGCAGCCTGCCTAATCACAAAAAGCGACCGGCCTAACGGCGAGGAAAGGGGTCCGGGCCCGCCTGGGTGAAACATTGCGGGGACACAGTTGATTGTAAACTAAGGACAGCGGGACAGTTTCACTTTCACCCAGCTGCAAATTAAAGCGGCAAGCACAAGCATCTGCCTTGCAAGGAGAGGGACAGAAAGCTTGTGCGTATACTGAAACCTGCACAGCCTTACTTTTCAAACGTGGGTTACAGAGGCCAGTGTTTAATAACTGTTTGGATAGTAGAAGAAGCTTTCATGGCAATTGCCAGGATGGCTGCTGCAAAAACACGGGCCCAATTGGATGGTAGCAATGGTCACGCACCCAGGGGAGGAACAGGCTGGCCCCAGCCAGAGGGACGGATTCCCCTCTAATGTTCCCCAATATCGACAGCAAGAAGGCCTTGAGAGAGTTTCAAGGACTAGAGGGGGAAGAGGAGGCGGAGGACCACAGAGAGGAGGAAGAGGAGCCTGCCACAAAAAGAAAGAGAACCATGACACAGAGGGCGAAAGCAAGCAAGGAACAAGCCAGGACCAGCAAAAAGCCCAGAGCCACCGGGGCGAGAGGGAAAGGAAGGGCGCAGGAAGTTGTAGCCGTACTGGCACCTGCACCTGCTGAGGCTCCATGGAACCGTGGTTCACCTAGCGCTCCTGTAACCAGACCGGTGGTAGTTGCTGCGGAGGGGCCCACATCCTTGGAGGCAGTGAAAGGTATGGTCATGGAATGTATGCAAGCATGGGGAAATGGGGGTAATGGGCAAGTTTTGAGTGGGAATGTTAATGCTTTTAATCAATTGGCAAGTAATACAGTGGTACAACAGCATGGGGTGAATCTGGGGTCAGCAGGGCTTGGGCCAAGGGGTATCAGGCAGTAACTGCGCACAACGCAGGATTCCCAGGTGCGGTGGTCCAGTTGCCTCAGGTGAGGTTGACTTCAGCAGGGGGGTATCACGCTAAGACCTTAGCTAACTCGAGCTCCTTAAGGGGGGTTAATACGTTGCCTCAGGTAGGCACAGCGCTGGCAGGGGCACAGCAGGGGCTGACCTTGTGGGGGCAAGGGTTGTCGGGGCCCGGAGTAAACACCGTTAGTGGGGAGAATCAAGGGGCACACACTGCAGCGGGAGCCAATGACGTGCAGGGGGGAATGTGGGGCAATGTTACCCAATATGGGAGACCAGTGCCTGGCTTCGCTCCGGTCCGGGTGTCAGTGAGTTCCTTGGTGTGGCACACCCCATGGGCTACCAAGGAGAAGTTGTGGAGAAAATAATTTATTGAAATCCTAGACTTGGTAGGAATGGAACCGTCAGGGGAAGGTTTAAAGGATTTGTCGGAAAAAGAGAAGGAAAAGAGTAAAAGGGAAAACCCCAAGGTGGAGCCAACCATCCACAACTGGCTGAAAGCATTCAAAATGTATATGTCAATTATGCTAGAGAAGTACCCACAGGATGCAATGTCAATGATCGCTTATGAGCAATATATCCACAACCTGTACTTGAAACATGGGGGTGATGGTTGGTTTTAACCGAGGCTTTCGGTTAAAAGTGCAAGTCTGGCTCACCATGTCTTCGGATGAGCTGGACATTGGGGGGGTTCATAGATAAAATGGTGCCTGCAAGTGAAGGGGGGGACAAGGCTCAAGGGGAGAAACCTCAGGTCTGGAGAGGCAGAGGGGGGTATTCTCAAAGGGATAGGGCGTCCTTTCGCGGGCACTCCTGGAACAGCCGTGCCAGCCACCAGGGGGAGCAAGTAGAATGCTGGAGGTTTAATGCTGAAGGGGGCTGCCCCTTTGGTAAAGCATGTCGCTTCAGGCATGCGCGGGGCAAGGGTGCAGGAGACCGTAGCTGCTCTGCCATGTAAGGGAAGCAGAGGAGTAGCCCCAAAGCAAAAGAGAAAGGAAAGAGGGAATGAAGAAAAAGCGCTCATGTTAAGGTTTACCTACCCACGGGTGTCTCAGATTGTAATTAAAACTTGTTTACCCACACCGGTTAACCTCCAGGCATTGACTCCCTTTTTAAATACATACCACAACAGCAAGGATGTGAAGCTGCTATGGGAAGGTTTCATGTGGGGTTTCAAAATTCCCTGCAGAGGAATTAAGATGGGTAGGGAGGTACTCAATTTACGGTCGGCATTGGGCATGCCAGAGATGGTGGCACTTAAAGTGGACAAAGAAATCAAACTGGTTAGAGTGGCTGGCCCTTTCTCTTGCCCACCAATGGAGAATGTTGTGGTGTCACCACTGGGGTTGGTCCCTAAGAAGGAGGAGGGGCAATATTGCTTGATCCACCACCTCTCCTTTCCAGAAGGTGATTCAGTGAATGATGGCATAGTGAAAGAGTTGTGTCGGGTGCATTATTCCTCTTTTGATGATGCGATGGAAATGGTGAGGGCAGCCGGGAGGGGGACCTTATTGGGGAAGGCCGATATTGAGTCTGCATTCCGGTTACTGCCTATTCACAAAGAGAGTCATCATTTGTTGGGGTTCAAGGCAGGGTTGGACTGGCCCTGTCGGCCAATCGGCCCGTGGCCGATGCGATCCGAGGCCCTGGGGGCCGGTCTTCTAATGTGGGCCGGTGTGCCACGTTACCTTGGCTCAGGGCACTGGCTGGCTTGCCTGCGCGCTGCCTGGAGCCCGCTCAGCAGCCATCTCCCGCGACAGCGGATGCATTCATTAAAGAAAGGTAACACAGAAGTGTTAACTTTCTTTGATGAATGTATCACGTAGCCGCAGGCCTGCTGGCCTAGCAGTGCCATGGGCCCTGAGCCGATCCGGCGCCAGCGTGATGCCAGTTGTTGCAAATGCAATGAATCAAACCAAAAGGAGCCAGTCCTTTTGTTGCGATTCATTGCCTTTGCAGGCCCGTGCCCCATTCCTTTCTTGTCTTCTCTCTCCACCTGCTGCAGGCTGCAGCCCCTTTCCTGCAGGGAGTCCCCGGCTAGCGGCTGCCCTGTGACCCCAAGTCCAGGTGCCAGGTCAATACCACGTGACTCTGGAGAGAGAGGATATTGCTGTTGCTGGGTCTCCCTGACACCCTGGGCATGAATATTTTGGCCACGGGCACTGCAAGTCAACTGCACCCAGGACCCAGCCCAGCACGGAGGCCGCCCACCACAGCATCAGCCCCCCAGCCCAGCAGCCAGTGCAGCAGCAGGCCAGCAGCCAACCTACAATCCAGCTCTGGGACCCACGTGTGCCTGTACAGACGCTTGAAGGCCAAGAAGAACCTCCAGTTCCCGGACCGTTATACGGAGACCTTCAAGTGAGCACTGCAAGAGGCACCTGAGCTTGCAAGAGCGTGGTACTAGCATGCTTCTTTTGGGGGCACCTCTGCTCTGTTGTGCACATGGCTAGTGTCTGTTCTATCGTGCTATTTCTGTGTGCTAGTACAACACTCTCTCTCTCGCCTACATTGTACACCCACAGCTTGCATACTGTTTCCCCCGGGGCGTGTATGGGGATCTCTCTCCTCCTGTCCCTTTTGCGTGCACACGGTATGCTCCACTGTCCCGGCGTAGAGTGTGGAGCACACTGCACTGCCCCTGCCTGCCCCCTTCTGTGTGCACACATGGAACACTGCCTTTCCCCTGCTGCTGGGTGCATATTGAACTCTCCCCCACCTCTCTTTGTGCATGTGCCATGATACATCCAGCTTTTGATGAGTATGGTCAAGGTGAAAAACAAGCGAAAACATGCTTTCGCTGCTTTTCCCGAAATATGTTCTATTTTGTTAGAGATTGTCGGCATGGAGCAGGAATCTGATGGAAAATCATGTCTGTGAGTTTCTGCTTCATTTGGGGAATCTGCATACATCCTTGCAGTATCATTAGTTTGGCCTATTAGGAGAAGCTACATTGTGACACCTATAAATCTATGCATTAGAGTACAGCTAGGGAGGAATCAAGAATGGCATATGAGGAGGGAGGGGAGACACAGCCTGTAAGTGTTGTCTGGTTATGTACCCACCTATTCACTGCCCATAGCCATGCTAATCCCTATGGCCATTCCCAACCAGTTCTTCACCCTCCCCACCCAAAACACCTTCTGATGGGAACTCTTTGAGCTCGCTTTATTCAAGCCTTACCATCAAACTTTTCACTCAAAGTAGCTGCCAGTTTTTCTTTTTTATTACACTGTTTTTTACGAGTAATATCTTTGGAGTTGTAAACCCACTACTGGTGTAATAGAAATGTCTTACCAGGTCTCCCTTCAGCCACTCGATTTATAAGCACTCTGTGCCCTTCACTGACGTCCTGTTAAAAACAAGCAAACATTGTCAAAGTCAACAGTTTTGTGTGGGCAGTTAATACAACTACGTCTGTGTCTGGAATGCTTGTTTTACTCATGTAAACGGGATGCCAGGAATGTCTCTGGACTTTGCTTGCTTTTTAGTGGGTGCTGTGCTAATCGGCCGGATCAGTAGGTGCAATTGTAGTCGCCATGTTTTTCATTAGTGATCTCCGAAGAGCACAAGAATGCGTTCATGGCTGAGATCAGTTTGCATTGCTCTCTCTGGTGGCCCGGGCATTGCAAACATTAGGGATTCAGAATTGTTAAAGCGGGAATCCCTGTTGGTAGTGGCTATTGGAATCTGTAGCTGTACATGCAATGCAATTGGTTTCACTAGCCTGTTCCAGAGTCGGGGAAAAAACCTACACACTGAATATGGATCGTTAAGAGAACCAAAGAAAAAAAAGTCAGCACTGTTTTTCACATATTGTTTAGATTGTTTGTCATGTCCCTTTGGAAAACTTTTCCGTGTGTCTGAGTGTATTAGTGCATGAATGTTATGTAAATCAGAGGGTGGGATTCAACTTTTTGGGAGGAGCAAGTGCCTGAAAGTCCTTTTCTCGCAGTAAATCTCTCTGCAAGTTCACGCTCATTGGGGGCCATCAGTGTGGCGCTCTGTGACGTCCTTGCGATTGGAGCATTGCGGCATCTTTAGCAAACACCATTAGAGTAACCTGGGATTGTTGGTGGTACTCTTTTTCATAGGACAAGACTGATATTCAAGTTTGATTTCTCGCCTGTGAGCAGCACAATAAGCTAAAGTGCTTATAACTCTCCTGAGTGGGCGCATTCTCAGAGGATGGGTTCTTTGGCCGAGTTTGTTCTCATTAGAGAAGCTGCCACATTTTTAGCAAACCATTAAAGATATGGTGTGTTCACTGAATGCATGACCATGCCCTGCCGGCTGAAATGTGTGCATTTAGTAGGCAATTTCAGCAAGCAAGCACACATCATAGCGCCTGTAGGTGACGCATGCACCCGTGCTCTCTCTGTGCACGATGTAGCATGATGCTGCTCGGTGCCTTCTGGATATACACATGCCCTGACAGTATACAGTGTACTGTATACTGCCCTTTCTTTCTGCACGGCAAACTCTCACTCACCATTTGTGTGCACACGGTACACGCCTCTTTGTGCAAAGAAGGCATGCTGTCCTGTCCCTTCTGGGCGAATGATGATTGAGGACCCCCCTTGCACATGATATAAGGCCCTAGTGGTTTCATGTGCAACTCTCACCTAGCTCCCACCCTCTCTTTGTGCACGTGGTATAATGCCCTGCGCCCTCTTGTGCATGTGGAGTGCTACTCTTTCCCCACACGCCCACTGGCACTGCACATAGCACACTCCGCAGTCCCCACTGTGTGCACATGGCACCTGTTCCCTCTGTCCGGCCAGTGCATATTGCCCCGTCCATTTTATGTAACTCTCCCTTTTCCAATCCGTGTGAATATGGCATCCTACCTTGCACCCTTTTGGGAACATGTGGAATTCCCACCTGCCCAACTGTGTGCCGGACATGGCAGTGGCACTGGCAGTTCTGTAGAGGGTCGTGCTAACTTGGGGGCGCTTCCACTCAAAGGTGAGGAGATTGAAAGAGACAATCAGGGGTTTGAAGCGGAAGAACAAGGCAACCCTAAAAGAGCTCCAGTCGCTGGCAGGTAATCTCAATTTCGCTGGGAAAATCATCCCGGCAGGCAAAGTGTTTTCAAGAAGTGTCGAGCTCAAAACGGAGGGGTTACAGCATGCCGGACAACATGTCAGGCTGGGATCCGAAGTGAGGGAGGATCTCGGGGTGTGGGAAAACTTTTTGGAGGATTTTAATGGGGTGCTACTGTGGAGGGAAGAGTGGACCAGCAGCGACAGGCTCAGGCTATTCACGGATTCATCAGGTTCCTTAGGGTTTGGGGCAATCCTGGAAACAAGTGGTGTGGTAAGGCTTGGCCAGCAGAGTGGCATCAAAAAGGGAGCACAAGGGACATCACGCTGCTGTAACTATTCCCCATTGTGGTAGCCTTTAAAATGTGGAGGGAGCAGTTGAAGAACAGAAAGGTTTTGCTCTGGTCAGACAACCTAGCAGTGGTCCAGATAATAAATCAAGGTTCATCCAGCAATGCACGGGTTTTGAGACTGCTTAGAGAGCTCAACAAGAGCATGCTTGCGTTAAACATCGAGGTCAGAGCACACATATTCCGGGGGTCAAAAACATAGCCGCTGATTCTCCTCTCGTTTACAGTGGGAGAGGTTCCGGGGGAACTGTCCAGGAGCAAACGAGGCGATGTCCCCATTCAAAGCTCAGTGGTGGGGCATGATTGGGGCGATTTGAGTTCTCTGATCCACACGGCGCTAGCACCGGACACGGCAAGAAGATACAAGGCCTGCTGAGGACGGTTCTTGGCCTTCCAAGAGGAGGTGTTGTCGGAGGGGCATAGGGATCTGCCTGTGAGGGCCTTTGTGGGCTGGCGCTGGCATTCAGGGAGGACCAGAACATGGATGGCCTATCACTTAGCTGCAATAGCCCATTATTTTAAGCTGGGTTGTAAAAGTGACCCCACAAAGGAACATTACATTGTAATGGCCATGAAAGGCTGGGCGAAGCAAGTGGTGAAGAAACCTGATGAAAGACGGCCCGTCGACTTTGTAAAACTGCATGGCTTGGACAAATGCCTAAGGGAGGTGTGCCATGAGGAATATGAGAGGGTTTTATTCAGGGCGGCCTTCACACTGGCGTTCTTTGGGGCATTTAGAGTGAGCAAGCTTGTCCCGGAGAATAGGGAGGCCAAGGGAACAGGGTTTCTACAATTGGGTGATGTGCACATGTCTGAGGGCCGGTTAAATATGTTAATAAGGAGGTCTAAAACCGACCAGGAAGGGAAGGGGTGTACAGTGTCCCTTCACCCCATCGCTGGGAGTATAGTATGCCCAGTAAGGGCTCTGGCAGCCTATCTCCAACAAAGGCCGCCGAGTGGGGGTGAGTGGGTGTCCGCTTCTCATTCATTGAGATGGGTCCTCAGTGAGCCGCTTCCAGTTTAGAAGGGTCATGGACATGACACTGGGGAAAATGGGGGAAACAGAAGGGGTGTTTGGGACACATTCTTTTAGGATAGGGACGGCCACTTCAGCTGCAGCTATGGGCATGGGGCGGAGGACATCAAGCAAATTGGGAGGTGGAGATCAGGGTGTTTTAAAAGATACATCAGACCTGAGAAACTGTAGAGGTTACATGCTGCCTTCTCATCCCATTAGTGGCGGCACGGAGGAGAAGGAGGTCCGTCTGGGTAATAGGACACTCCTTTGTGTCAAGGGCTAGGGCGAGCTGGATGCTGGCACAAGAGGAGTTCACGGCCGGTGAATTCAGGATACAATTTCATGGGGTGCCAGGGATGAAATGAGCCCAGTTGCAGGGGCTTGTTTGCAAGTTGCTGGGTAAGCAGCAAAAAGCAGACGTTTTGGTTGTACATCTGGGGAGTAATGATTTGACAAGCCTGGGGAGGGGGGGTTGATGAGGGAAATGATGTTCTCTTTACAGGAGATGGCGGCACAATTGGGAGAGACAGAAATCATCTGGTCAGAAATCATTCTGAGACAGGAGTGGAGGGGCATAGAGAGCCACTTAGCGGTGTAAAAATCTAGAAGGAAATTGAATTGTGCAATGTAAAAATTCTGCAGGGGCAGAGGTTTTCCACAGATCAGGCATAGCCTGATTAACCTAAAATCCCCAGAATATTATCTGAAGGATGGCGTACATTTGCCGGCAATGGGGATGGATCACTTTTATTGGAATATCTGCGCAAAACTCCTGGAAATATAACATAAGAAAAGGGGGAGCCGCGGTGGACGGGAACCCACCGGTGGTGTGGCAGTGTTTGGGCGACCAAGCACAAGAGACAGACTCCAAATGAGCCAGGAGAAAGTCGGAAGGGTCTTCGCTCATCTCAGACCAGCGCCTCTTGGGAGCCTAAGCGGCAGGGGCGTCTGGTGGTAACAATAAGGGCTCAGCTTCCCCCAAAGAAACAGCGTTCTCCCCACCCACGGACACCTGCAAGGGCAGGCGAGGCTTAGACACGAAGGGTTGGGAGAGTTGGACCTACTGTGGACTTTATGGAAAGAAAGGGGGAAGCAGGTTGTTGGACACGGAGCAGTCACCGCATCTTCAGCGCTATTTTCTCTAATGTGTGCAGTGTGGTTTTATGATGTTGTGAAAATAAATCTGCTGCCTTTTTATGCCAAAAATAAGGACAAGGCTCATTCTGCAATTTACTTGGGGAACGGAAGGATGAGCATGTACAGTATTATGGGTCCAAATGGACAGATGCACGGGTTATGGCTTGGAACGTCTTTATTCTTTCTGCACTAACGGCTAACTGCTGAAACCCTGTGACCCTCTTAGTCCTGCCCACTCCCTAGCCCAACGTCCCTTCCCAGTAACTTGGTCCAACCTGGAGGCCGCCCACATAAAGATGTGGGAGAGGCGAAGTTGGGCACGTCACGACGTGACACCTACCATGTCATAATCCCCACCCACATTTACAGTGATGAGCCACAAGGGGCCCTTCACTGTAAATGCATTGCTTCACTTTCTGAGCCCCATTTGGGAGATATATAGAATAGAAAAGCTCATGCCAAACATCAACATTCACATACAGTGAAGGGAAATACTTCCAGGGTTCTGCACAGACCTTTGAGACACAAGGGGTCTCAGGCTCAGAGCAATGAAAGGCGTGGCAGGCACTCTTAGAAGTGCATTGTAATCGCATTGCACTTTCAAGCCTGCCTGTCACACCCCTTGTTCTCTCAGTGGCCGCAACTTCATGGCCATGACTGTTAAGAGGCATTTGCAACACTCAAATGCAAATGTGTGCTGGAGATGCATTTTTGAAAATCAGGGTCAAATGGTTGTCTGTTTTGTGTGTATGCGTGTGTGGGTGCATCGCACATGCATATGCACACATAACTATTCAGAATAGGGCCCTGTGTGCCCTCTCACTTCATCTCCCTTGACTAGGAGATCCACAAAATGGCACCTTTCCAGTTCCTAATCTGCCTGGCAGTCTGAGGGCAGCACTATCCACTGCTTATGCTATTTCATTGTATGCCTGTCAACTCACATTACCCATTTGCCTATTGTACTCAAAGCTTAGTGTGCGGATTATGAACGCCATGTTAGGTTTGCTTTTCAGATTCATCTTAGAGCAACCGCCGGCAAGAATAGGCCACATCGCCTTTAAAGTAAGCTTTGAAGCGTATGCGACAAAAAGGTCACAGGGTGTCTTAACATTAAAACAATTTGATATTTAACCTAATTCCCTAGCAAGGCAAAGAGTGTCTTATGTAAAGGTTTGGAAAGAGTGTACAAATGAAAGTCGGCGACTAATGGTTCTTTCAGAAATAGTTCGGTGCAATACAGGAACTATTCTTCATGGTCTACAATGCATGGGGATTGGATTGTTTGGAGGATTTGATGTCGTGACAAGGACGCTTCCTATTAGGAATGTGAGTCCTTTCTTCATGTTTACGGAAGCTAGAAACACATCCTGTGTCTGACCTGGGATGCCACGTGCTCTTCACAGTACCTCTCCCACCAAGCCCGTGTGATGCAGTCCCATAAGTCTCCCATAGTCCAAAGCAGCGTTCTTTCTTCTCGTTGCTGAAATGTAGATGTCTAGTACTTGCATTTTAAATCCTGTTTACATTGCTAGCACATATTTAAATGGCGAATGGAGCAATTCATAGCTTAACGGGCGCTAGGAATAGAACAGGTATTCTCGTTACACGAGAGAGATAGGAGTCATGGGCAAGAGTGGTGATCTGTGGTGCCACACAGTGGTACTAGTGATACCAGGTCGGAAAGAAAAAAATAACCTAAATGTCCCCTCAAAACAAGCAAAAAAACGAGCTGACTTCTATGCAAATAAGATGAACAACCAAGCACACACCTAAAACACAGATGGTTGGGCTTGTGTGCAACAACCTTAGCATAGTATGTTAGAACAATAAGCTTATGTTATAATAGCATTTTTCTGAAATTAGGAGCTCATTTTGTATAGGGGTGTAACGTCAATGGAAGGCATGAAAGGCTTCAAGGGCCAAGAGGAGCGGTGCAACACACCTTGCGTTTTCACCGCTCCCTTCCTATGGGCCATACAAACACGTCAGCATTTGCGCAGTCATGGAATTTCATGTTGTCACAAATGCCGGAGATCTTTATGAGGTCCGCCGGCTTTATGCAACCCCACAAGGAGGTTTGATGATCTTCACAAACATTGCAAGTGAGTATTTTCATTAAGTATAGTCACTGATTGGCCAATTGGGTTGTTGTGAATTTAATCATCAATTAAGTCGTGTAAATACATTGATACATTTGTGAACTGAAACTCTAACCTTGATATAACTTCATATGTATCTATTGATAAAACGATAATCAATAGTAGCTAAGTAGTCGCTGGCATGCCGCTTCACGCTGGATTCACTTGTGCTTCTCAGCACGTTTGCCTCGCTAGTCGTTCATTGGTTAACGCTGAAGGGCAAAGTTAGAGCTTCAGAGCACCCGGATGGATTGAGACAAGTTGCAATGAAAGATTGTGCTAAATCAGCAATGTTCAGTGGGTAAACCATATGACGTTGCTGTGTCACTAGATCTATGTACTTTACCTCATAGCAGCAAAATATTCCTAAAGGAGTTCCTCCATTACGTGTTCCTCCTCGGTAACCCGGGCGATCTTTCACGCTGGCTTTATGGCACCATCATTTGAGCGAATTGAGATTGTATTCATAGTCAGGATAGGGAGGATAGCTCAAGGGGTAACGCGCTCACCTTTGAAGCAAGACGACGCGGAGCACCACGGTTCGATCCCCGGGTCCGCGCTTAGAAACCTCGGGGTATTAAGCGCGTTATAAATAACCTATCATATCATTACCAGAGTGTGTTTGATTACGTGACCATGTATTCTTAACTACCTTTATGTTACATCTTCACCTTGATCCCCCTAATTGCATGTGTACTGTAATATATATTCAAATCCTTTACAGTATTTAAGTAAATTCAGAAAAGGCTCTCGTCAGATGAGGCGTGAAGTCCATCAAATGGTTTGCTTCATAGTTGAGGATTTGGTCCTATGCTGTTGCTATAGACCCCACTTTGAGCGTGTTATTGTTTTATGTGTGGTCACGTGACAAAGGATTTCCACTAATTTAACAACAGAAGCCATTTTGAAACTGCCATATAGGTATGTGCATTGCAGTCAGTATTTTAGCTATTGGCTTAAAAACTCCTCAAAGTCAATAGTCTCTTCATACATTGTTCATATTGTGTGATGTTGGAGATTTGCCTGCGAAAATCACTTTCGATATCATCCGGGTAATTATTAAATGGGCCCATGTCTAGCATAGTGATTCTCTCATTTTGATAACCAATTCAAGTTATGTTGTATCACAGTGCTGGAATCAATATTGAATGCATTGATTACCCTAAACCTATTTGTACGGCAAGTGAACTAAATAAATTACATGTACAAAATAAGTGATCGGGATAACCATTTTGGCGTTGTCTTGTATTTAGAAAGCCTACTTGTGTGCTTTCAATAATGAGTGTGCCAGCCCTCTTTTCTTTTACTGTTTCCTTCATATTTGTCAACGACCACCCTCGGTCCCGATATTTCTTGTTGACAAACTATCGTTAGTGATCTAAAGGCTTCAATGTCCATACTCTCTCGCACTCCCAGAAGACGCAGAATATCTCTTTTTCCACTTGGTCTTTCATCTTTAATTATATCTCAATTTTTTACAGTCTGGGTCTCCTTAAGTGTAACAGCTGGAGCTTATATCTCTATCCCCGTATGTAGTAAATGATTTCTTACTTTCCATGCGAACCGGAGGACCATATGTGAATGAAAATGTACATTGACCCTATTAACTCTGGGGCCAGGCCCAAACTTCACTTTCTTCATATCTCTGTGGATATGCCTTTCAACTCAGGGATAGTCCGAAATAGACCCAAAATACTCCATCTATTTAGCAGGATCTCTGAGTTCTCTCTCTGCAGGGCCAATTAACAAGGGGGTCCTGGGAGTTCCTCTGCCAGACATTAGTCCTGGTTACAAGAGACTTACCCAGAGTCTTCTTAGAGAGGCACAGATGCACCTTACTGATGAGGTTCAACCAGACCGAAACACGTGTCTGGGGTTTCTGTTGGTACTCAGCATTTCGTTGCTGGACTGCCCCAGGGCAGGACAAGGACTGATATGTTTGGGATATTTCTTCTCTGTGAAAGATAGTGAGCTAAAGACTCTGGGTAAGTCTCTCATAAACAGGACTAATGTCTGGCAGAGGGACTCCCCGGACCCCCCTTGTTAATTTGCATATTTAAGTAACTTTGGGTCTCACCCTATGCTACTAGGGGAATCCAGACATGGACCCCTTGCTCACTATTCTTAGAGAGGCACAGATCCACCCTACTGATGTGGTCCAACCAGACCGAAACACGTGTCTGGGGTTTCTGTTGGTACTCTTGTTCAGAGGAGAATTGCCTAGCATTTCGGTGCTGGACTGCCCCAGGGCAGGACAAGGACTGATATGTTTGGGAAATTTCTTCTCTGTGAAAGATAGTGAGCTAAAGACTCTGGGTAAGTCTCTCATAACCAGGACTAATGTCTGGCAGAGGGACTCCCCGGACCCCCCTTGTTAATTTGCATATTTAAGTAACTTTGGGTCTCACCCTATGTTACTAGGGGAATCCAGACATGGACCCCTTGCTCACTATTCTTAGAGAGGCACAGATCCACCCTACTGATGTGGTCCAACCAGACCGAAACACGTGTCTGGGGTTTCTGTTGGTACTCTTGTTCAGAGGAGAATTGCCTAGCATTTCGGTGCTGGACTGCCCCAGGGCAGGACAAGGACTGATATGTTTGGGAAATTTCTTCTCTGTGAAAGATAGTGAGCTAAAGACTCTGGGTAAGTCTCTCGTAACCAGGACTAATGTCTGGCAGAGGGACTCCCAGGACCCCCCTTGTTAATTTGCATATTTAAGTAACTTTGGGTCTCACCCTAAGTTACTAGGGGAATCCAGACGTGGACCCCTTGCTCACTATTCTTAGAGAGGCACAGATCCACCCTACTGATGAGGTCCAATCAGACGGAAACACATGTCTGGGGTTTCTGTTGGTACTCTTGTTCAGAGGAGAATTGCCTAGCATTTCGGTGCTGCACTGCCCCAGGGCAGGACAAGGACTGATATGTTTGGGATATTTCTTCTCTGTGAAAGATAGTGAGCTAAAGACTCTGGGTAAGTCTCTCGTAACCAGGACTAATGTCTGGCAGAGGGACTCCCAGAACCCCCCTTGGTAATTTGCAGGGCCTTCATGACTACTTGAAGATCACGGGAGGACTAATTTCTCTTTCGGGGTTGTTGTCAGTAATTCCCTCTTGACTTGTTGCTGTGACGTCTATACTTGCTTCTAAGTCATATCTCTCAAAACCATCCTCAGAGAGCTGTTTTGTTTGAGGAAGGACAATACTCCCCTGCCTATGCTCTTGTACCCTTTATTTATGCTCTTCTGGGATTCCTAGGACTGCTGTATGTTCCTCTGAGGTAGCAATCATCTCACTCTCTTTATCTTGTGTAAAGTATGGTCTGATGCCAGGGTCGTCTTCATGTTTTTGTCCTTTTTTTTGGTTTATTTTTATTGTTATTCGTTTGCTTTGTTTGTCTCTCCTTTGATAACTTCGTAACCAGGGGTGGTGAGATAGCTAGTGAAGACGCCCTTTGGGCCAAGGAGAATAGGAATTTGCAATAATCATTTTCCTTGACCTTTCTGCCCGCTCTGTATGATCTTAATATTTTTTGGCTTCTTGGATTGAATCTCCTTGTATTTTTTGCAAGGCCGTCTCTGAACCCCACTCTCGCAACCCTCTTCAGCTGTAAGATTTTCGTTACTCTGTATATCATGCAGGGTGTTGGGGGTGACATATTTTTTCAAGTTAGATAGGTCTTTGACTTTGTTGATCGTCTCATTGCCAAATTTTGATGTTGATTAACACTTAGTACCCCAAGAGATACGAATGTATCTTTTCGCTTAGTTGAGTTTGATCTTACTTCTGCTCTTATATTGTTATATAGCCTGAATATTGCTTATAAGGTATACAGTTCTTTTGCCGCAGGATTTTTCGTCCAAGTTCAGGAGGATCCTAAGGTATCTACCTCTGTTTCAGATGAGAACATACTCTCTTCCATGTGCCTCTTATGTGAATGGTGGGGGGAACTCTCCTGAGTTTGTGAACCATCCCCAATTCCAATGGAGCATCCTTCACTTAAATTAGAGACCTGTTCCATGATCAGGAAAGGGAAGGCCCTCAATCTCTCAGTATTCATGCTCAGTTCCACGATTTCCTTTTCGATACTTAGGCACATCTCCATTAGCAATGAGTTAACTACATTTTCTGTGTGAATTGGCCCCAGGATTTCCTCCCCCTCCACATGCAAAATCTCATTTGGTAGTTTTTCTTTCCTGGCTTCCTCACCAGCCCGGTCCACCGGTACTGCATGGCTACAGGATTTTATATTTTATTTGGGAAAAAATACAGTTATCTTTCCAATTGTGGGATCTGTGTCTTCTATCAAAAATGGAGAACTAATAGTTAAATCTGCCACTGTAATCCTATCATTTAGAAATTTCAATCCTGCAGCTTTTCGTCCCTTCTTATTTTGAAGGTTATACGCAGATTTAGCAGTCTGCATGGTTTGGGGGGGTCGAGTGTTGTTTGATCCTCCAAAGGCCCTATGCCTGTACTTCTACTTGTGTAAACACATGTGGCAGAGGGAGCAAGTGTTAAAATTCAGGCAACGTCTGCACTTATTTGAGTTGTCTGAGTCTCTGGTATGTTCCTGGTTTACATATGGAACTGCTCGATGTCACTGAGGTACTATCCAGGCAGACCGGCCGCACGAAAGCTGCTGCCTCATCCCTCGCTCACTGCTCTAGCCGCCACAACTGCACTTTTCTCGCACTACCAATATACCAATTTCCCTGACCGTTGCACACGTGTGGCAACACAAATGCTTGGGAGTGGAGGGAGTCAAGGGAATTCCCTAACGTTTGACTTGTGAAAAGGTTTTCTTCTGCATTACTGCAGTGTTTGTAGAATAGATATGACTGTAAACTTGAGGCTTCCGTTTGGCGTGCGCTACGTATCACCTCACCCTTAAAATAAGATCTTTAAGAACCTCGACTCTGTGCAGTACTAAGGTGTATAACATAAGAAATGAAGGGAACCTGCAGAAGTCAGGACCTGAGAGAAAGGTGTTTACAACTAATCCAAGTATAAGAATCTCTCACAAACAGTGGCATGGCAATTAATAAGACACACAACAAAATCAGAGACACCCTTTAAAAGAAAAAAAAAGGGAGATAAAAAGAAAGGGAAAGTCTACAAAGCTTTGGAGAGAAATGCCGAAACTAAGGAGTTACTTGACAGTCTCCACAGTCAGTCTCATGCAGCACATTTAGCAAACCCAGAAGAAGCAGAATCTAAGGAAAACTCACTTAAGGGTAACAATAAGACTTAACGAGTAATTCATAATGTGATAGAGGGACAGAGCAAGATTACACCATCCTTTCAGGCAGTTAATTCGTCACAAACAACTCAGTCCACACAAACCGCTGTTGCACGAGGAACCCATGGGGGTTGGATGGGAGATTGTCTGGTCACCCTACAGATTTCAATGATGACAATATCTCAATCATTTCAGAAGAAACAGACGTGACAAATGCAAATGTAAACATACAAAAATGAGCAGATAAGGGTCCATAGAGCCAGTGCAAGTGCATCCAGTGAAGCAAGCATGGAATTAAATGCATTGATTGACTATATACCACGGAGCAGTACCGACAACGTAGCAGCCCAGAAAGTCTCTAAGGCAGAAAGAAATTTGGATGAATAGTTTGTAAGATTTGTTTGTAAGTGGGAGAAAAGGAGGTAGACCTAGAAAGGAGACTCATTTAGATCCAGAGCAAGAAGAACCTAACACATCTTTCAAAAGGAATTCAATTGAGATGCTTGAAATTACAGAAAAGTTTATTAAATCAGGACTGACTTCTACTCATGTCTCGTTTTCATTAACCGCATTTCACTTATTCTTAAAATCGCTCATTAAAGTATACTATTGGTTGCAGAAGAGGTAGCTCCAAATGTGACCTTAGACACAATACAAAATAATCTAGGAAAGATCTTTGAGTTAAATACAATGAACATAAAGACAGCCTTACATCCTCATTGCTATCACCCCAGGTGGAGAGAAGGGCGGAAGGCGTTAAGAAACCCCAATAGGTTTAAGAGAGGAGGGGACTAGCACAAAGTATGACGAACAAAAGAAACTGACAGTTGCTCATGTGAAAGTTCTTTGGAGCAAGGGCTGACAGGTGGATCTGAGCGACTACCTAGAGCTGAAACACGCAGACCTAAAGCAAAGAAAAAGAAACAACTACAACTTAAGACTGGAAACAACAAACAGAAAAGGTCTGTTGCCTGATTATGGCACAACTGTGAAGTTATTGAAGTTAACAGAAGCACAATACCTAAGAAAGTATTTTTCCCTCTGCCCCCCAAAACCCCTAACAATCTTTAAAAACCCTGGTCAGATGGATAAAAATCTAATTCAGAAACTCCTAAAAACCTCAAACAACAAACGTGGCTCACAACTGAATGGGCACCAGAAGAAGGAAACTAAAAAGCTGGATATTATTCTGATACAGGCCCAAGACCTTCGTGAAATGTGGGCTCCGAACTGCTAAGAGATGACGTAAATTTGATTAATCCATAGGATTCGGTAAAAGCATTTAAAGAGAACCTGGAAGCAGAAGAGAGCATGACCTATAGTCTTGCCGGAGGGGTTCTGTGAAATAAACTGCCTCAAGCTCTGTTTGACATCTCTAGTCCTAAAATGCTTGTAATTGCTGACATTTTCTTTGAAAAAGAAAGTGACTTTCCCTTAGGTTTACAGAATGTTCTAAATTTGTTTTACCAAATACCTGATTGAAGGGTGTTAAACACACACGATGTTGATAGGGTAGAATTTATCCATGCAAATCATAGTAGAAACATGTGTATTCATTTTAAAACCTCATTCCCAGCTACCATGGTTTTTGAGAATAGAGAACTCTGTAAAATGGATAATATATGTCTCAAGAGTCTGCTAACAAAAACACCCCATGAAGCTTACAGGATATTGTGATTGGCATGATAGAAAATAAAGAAAGGTGGAGTTTCAACATGAGTTTGGTAACAACAAGAGCAACAAAGTTTATGATAGGAATTCTGCACTCATAGTAAACCGCCAAACGTACCCTCATTACCCACGAAACATATTACAAATATTTTGGAGTAAAAGGGGGGGTTCAACCGTTTTTACTAGTAATGGTCTTTCTTTAGATATAATAGGAGTTCATGATATCATTCTCTTACAAGAACCACGGTTGGACCAAGACCCCTTGTTAGAGGATTACACCAGTATTATTAAACCAGAAATAAAAGAGATACAATGTAGGTATTATGTTGGTTTACTGACAGGAGGGAAAAAGAGTGTGGTATAAAAGAGTTGTATAATTTACAGGGACGTCAAAATGCTTTGACATTGACCACAAAACACATTGATTCTGGCAAGGAAATGATGGGCATATATGTTTACGATCCTCTCATTAGGAATGTTAGCATGGATCTTGAGAATCATGTGTAATCAATTTATCTAACGCTTGAGTAGCACACACATTAGATATAAAGTTCTTCCTATTCTATTTAATAGAATAAAAGCAAAAAGCGCTGCATAGGATTGGAATAGAAACTATGAGGTTATGGCTGGAAAAAGACCTCCTAAAGAGTTTGTGAGGCTCACTGTGCAAGTAGGAATAGCAATGCCTAATGTAAGGACATGTCATGATAAGATGCTATGTAAGACATACATGTATTACAGGTTTAACCTAATTCAAACTAGAAAGTTTAGAAACTCCAAGGAAAAGAACAAACAAAAAAGTTATGAATGTAGATTATGCAAGAAGGTGGGTTTCAAGGAGATTACCAAGCACTGGTTATCGAAGTCCAATTCCTTGGCACTGGACATATGTTTGTTTTTTAGTAGATTTGTATATGACTCGAATAATTTCTGGGAAAGATGAGAAGTAACCGAGTGTCTCTGATTTTAGCACTTTGTACATTTTTAAACAAGATTTCAGAAGCAATAGAGAAGGTGAAAATGTTAGATTCAATTTATGTTTATCTGGAATTAATAAATATTATGTACTGTGTAAATAGGATTTTGTATGATTTGCACAATGTTTTAAGTTAAGTTGAAGAATAGTATTAACTTAATGGATGATATGTGTTTGCTGAAGGATATTACATAAAGTTAAAAAAAAGAGTCTTTAATACTTCTCACCATCTCAATAATACTTTGAACATGGCAGAAGAGACAACGACGGAAGGTACCCCAGATTGATCCAGAATCCTTGAGTGGGTGGGCTCATAGAGCTCTCTATTTTCTATGAGATGCTAATGTTGCCATTACTCCGGAGTGGAAAAATGGCATCCTTGTTAAAAGAAAACCTAATCTGGGGAATTTAGCTGAATACTGAATAACACCTTGGGCCTGATTCACAGAAGTGTTTTATAATGGCACAATCCCATAAGAAAATACTCTGTGAATCAGGTTCTTTGACTTTGAATATGGCTCCTTCTTGTCAGTGATCTAGGAAAGTGGGAAAATGGGAAACTGAATGTCCACTTTCACTTCCCTTGATAATGAACTGGGTCAGTCAATAGTTTCAGTGATGTCAATTAAGAGTAAGTAGAGGTACATTACCAATGTCAATGACAGAGCTATGCATTCAATTATTTATTCAATATACACAAATCATAAAAAGGTGAGCTCCATGCATTTCGGGATCAACCCTTTGTCACGAGAAACATTTGCAATTAGCGCTAATGTGTTTCTTAAAACTTCATGAATCACATATAAAGTAAAAGAATATAACAGAAATCTGTTACTGATAATTCTAGGTTATTTATGTGAAAACAAAAATATATGTGATGAGTTTATATTCCTTTTTTGATCACTTGGCTGACTTCACAGTGAGGAGTCTTCTTCAAAGTCCTTTTATAGAGTCTATCAATTTAGATCCTTATGATTAAGTAATTGTCTCTCCAGCTAGTATGAGGAAGATATTAAAAACAACATATGTATCTTTATGTTTTGAAGCACTAACAATATTCTGTAACCGGTGTATCTCAGTACATATGCTTAATCTTAGATTGACTGATTGAGCATACCGCAATGTGCATGAGTAGAACACCCTGTGGTGTGTGGTCGATTGATCAGTGAATCTATTTCACAAGTGACAAGTAATTCACTCTCCGCACTAAGTAATTCCATCTGGGTTCCAATACTGACAGTTTTATCCAACTATTAGTCAAGGAATCAAGGACTTTCCTCCAAGATACTACCTCAGTGATTAGATTACTTGAAGGCATGCCTTTCAATGTGGAGAGTGAGTTAATTGACACTAGAACATAAATTCACTGTATACTAATATTCCTCAGGATGATGCTATGTGGGTCCCAGAATCGAGATTAGATCAGTGTCCTGACCCACACAATGCTCCCACGAGGTTCCTGGTAGAACTGCTGCATGTGGACCTATATGAAAAGCTTTTCACGTTTTGTAATGTCATGTTCATACAGAAAAAAGGAACCACCATGGGTGCAGCTTTCGCCCGCAGCCTGGCAAACTTGTTTATGACAGATTTCGAAAACAAATATATTTTCTCAAATAATCTTTTCTCATCCAGTATTAGGAATTGGAAAATATATATCAATTATATTTTCGTCATTTGGTGTGGCAAAGACCTAACAAATCTTCATGGACTAGCTCAACAGCCGTACGTAAAAGCAATTTGAAGTTCACTAACAATCGGATAAAGTTGAGGTACCTTTTCTTGACCTTCTAATTAAATATGAACATGGAAAGATTTACACTACACTGTACAGAAAAACAACACACCGAATTCCTTGCTACTTTTTAGAGCGTTATGTGAGAACTCATCATATAGCCAGTTCCTTAGGGTTAGAAGGAATTGTTCCTTAAAGATGATTAAAGATGATTATCAGTGACAGAAATGCCCTTATCAAGCAACTGCAGAACAGAGACTATCCATATAAACTGTTAAAACATGCATCCAAGCGAGTCTACTATACAGGTATGGATGCCCTCCTTTTACCTCGGCCAAAGGATAATTTGGACAACAGACTCATCTGTCACCACATACTTTAAGAACATCCTCAAGATTAAACATCTTGTGAATAAAACACTGGGATTTAGTTCAGTGCACTGTGTGTGCCACACAGCCCCCTCTGTTTGCCTTGAAAAGTGGGCAAAATATTTACAACAATTTGGTGCATTCATGCTGCACTAAAACCGGTCAGAGGAACACCACCCTTTTGTTACTTTGGAATTTGCCCAGTCATCCAGTGGTAGGCCATCATCCGTGCAGTAACTGTACTTTCAGTGAATTCATTTTGTCCATCACCTTTTTTTAGTTAACAAGAGTACCACTGGGCTTTGAGATCCCACACTAATTGCAACTCAAGAAATGTGGTCTACATGGTGCAATGCCCCTGCGAGAAGGTGCACATTGGTATGAACACTAAAAAGGTGTCCACTTGCTTTTGCAAACATCAGTCTAGGATATACAATTTAACTCCTTGCTCCCTTGATACAACATTTATTAGACCATGGGCACACTGACCGAGATACACGGTGGATGGTCATCGACCATGTTACTCCAGATCTCAACAATTTTAGTACTTACAATCGCCTTCTCAGGCTTGAAGAATGCTGCATCTTGAGGCTAAAGACACATGAGTCTGGCCTCAATGAGGAAATCCATTGGGCTTTACTGATCTAAAATTGCTCTGTACTGAACACATACTTCTAAACTGTTTACAGGCACCCATTGGTCTTTACTTCGTCCCAGCACATGATGGGTTTTGATCTAATGTTGCCATAGTGCACTACATGGGATTCATAATTTAATGTATTTTTAGACGCTTTTACACATCTCTTTACTTTACCTAGACTTTGGGTTTGACTGTGTTAACACAGCCAAAAAGCTTTTGCCACACATTTTTTTCATTTTGTTTTAAATTTGTATCCTTAATTCGGCTGGCTCGGTGCCACGACTACCGGCCTTACTCATTTGCATGAGCCGTGCTTTAGTTATAGTCAATCCACAGGATTAGTGATATGATAGGAAGCTGGTGACGGTGCTTTTTAATCATCACTACTTATTGTGTCACTTAATGTGTTCACATATTTACCCTGGCTTGCATAGCTTTTGAACTATCATGCAACTACGATCTTCATAAATACATGTCACTGTAGATCTCATGCGGTGCGCCATTTTTTCTCTGCATAATGCGTTTGTAGCCCTTTTGAAATTAAGGGTTATTAGTCTCAGCAGGTTGCTCACTGATAACGTTCCATGCCACACAATTGGTGAAAGAGGGCTGTCCCTACTTTCTATTCGTATGGGTTATGCAAACTCACGCCAGTATTCACGTGATGTGCCACGTGATTTAAGCCATCTTCCACTTTCTTAGTGATTCAGTGCTCAGAGATTGGCATTATGGTGTTTTCACAAGCATACACCTAGCATCGCATATACAAGGTGAGCTGATGGTATATGTGAATACAGTAGGGGACTGATATTGACTCTTTGGTCAATGATTTATTGATGATCCATTAGCACTTTGCCGAATGGATGTATGTAGAAGTATATGAGCAAACAGAACTTGGTTACGCGCTGTGTCCTAAAGAAGCCTGCAGACAGAGCATTCTGCCTGCTTTCCACTGATTTCTGCATTTTGATATGGAACTTAGATGCGCATTGTGGTGGTGGTATCGTCACACCTAAGCACGGCTCTCTCTTATTGAACATTTTTAGACTGAAGATTTCAGAAAGATTCAACTATTCAGACCTTGGTATATGTTGCATTACAGATTACACTTCGTTTTCTTTTATCAGTACCCGGCGAGGCAGAATCAGAATGAAAGAACCATTCTGATTGGCCCTCGCCGGGGCATTACCTGGCCGGTAATCCCTCAGATTCCATGCCTTTGTCCCCGGCAGGGGGGTGGTTGCCCCTCAGTCAATGAGGAGTCTTGAAGCGGGGCCATCCCCGCTCTGAGTCTCTACACGGCTGGAGGCCGCCTTCGTCCCCCGCCGGGGAATCAGGTATGTTTTTCTGTCCTCCCCCCTCCCTGCCCTCTGAACCCCACGTGCCTTCAGACAGCTTTGCCTCTGGTGGGGGACGATGACAGCCTCCAGCCGTGTGCAGACTCGACCCGCTCCGAGCCTCCACACTGCAGGAAGCTTCCATCATCCCCCGCCGGGGACCCAGCTACATTTATTTTTATTTCCTTTTTTTTCTCCCTTCTGCCCTCCCAACCCCACTTACCTTCTCTTTTTTTTCGGGAGTGGACAACGCTAGTAACAGAAGTGTTCCCAGCGTGACCGCCCCTGATGGCCGCCATGGAAAAGGAACATGGACTCCGTTTTCCTTTCACCGGCGGCCATTTTCTGAGTAATTTTTTTTTTGTTCTGAAACGCTGCAGTGTTTCGGGACAGAAAAAAATGCTTTTAGTACCCCGATCTCGCAGATCTTGCAGGCCAGGGTACTAATAACAATTTGCCCCCCACGTACGGGCATTACCGAGTCAGGTAATGCCCCGGGGCCTTCATTAGGGCCCTGGCTTCGCTCTGGCCTATAACTATGGGCCCCGGGGCATTACCAGACTCAGTAATGCCCCCGCCGCTCAGGGCATTTTGCTTAATTAGTGTACTGTTAGGATTTCATTATGAAGGTTTACTATGCATCTACCCTTCAGTTTTGGACCAGGTTTTTTGTCTTATCTCTGACTCCCCGTTTCCCCTAGCTGCGCTCAAGTGTACGAAGGGACACTGTTAAATGTCAAGAAAAATGAAACCTAGAATTGGTGCTTGCATACATTTTGTAAGTAATTATGGACCTAGTAGAACATAAATTCGGGTGTGTCTAGATATTGAGCTGTCACATGTGTTTTCAATGTATTTATATTTAAATTTTAAATATATGTCATTTTTTAACAGATGTTGCTAGATTGTTACCATCCCTACCATCTACAAGGCCCTGAATAAGGCTTGGCCACTGAATAGTTGGGCCACAGTTAAGCCGAAACTCGAGTAGGCGATTATTGAATTAACTTACTCTTTGGTTGCTATGATTCATTTGTTGGGCATAGGGGCAAATTGAGTTGTGCCATCTACCCAAGTCAACTCGGAATTAGCACGTAGAAAGTCGACGAGAGCAATGCAGCCTTAGGTGTAAACCCCACTTAGCGTTCTAGGAATACTCTGGGCTTTTCGTATGGCAGCTTTATTTGTTTTTTGTATTTCAAGACACTTTTTGTCTGGTGACAAAAAGCACTTGTGGCTTTCGTCTGTCTTTTGAGATGGTTGTGTCTTTTTGAAGTCCATATTCGTATTGTGTACATGAGCTCCCACACCAGTACTATTGTGTTTTCTACTTTTTAACTCATCACATCGCCTAGATAGGACATTAGGTTTTCTTTATGTACTTTTTTGTTAGTGATTTTTGACTTTGTTTAAATTGTGCTTAACAATCAACTGTGTTTAATGAACTTTAGGAACTTCTCTTTTGATTTCTCCAGATGTAGCCTCTAAATCAGCAACAGCCTCCTTTTTACTTTTGTGTATTCATGGATTCAGATATGGGCAACATATTCCCTTAGCTAAATTATATAAAATCTTCTCTAAATACGGTGGGCTTTACGGACCTTTTATTTATTTATTTATTTATTTATTACAAAGAATCAAGTTGTTTGCAATGAAAAAAGCAGAAAACATTTGTGGAATGTTTTTTCACTTTTAAAGCAAACTCTAGGAAGAAAATAGATCTTATCAAACAGAGTGCACAATTCTATCAGACAAACATTCCCTATGCGAGTAATCCAAACTCTGTTCAATGATTCGAACGTCCGAGGAAAAGGGACGTTTTCCTTCGTCTCAGAACAAATGTATTACTTGTAAAAGGCACAGCTGCACATTCTAAGATTGATTCTAGAAAGTAAATGTATCTGTAAGTGGCACAACGCCGATGACTTACATCATTTATGTAATTGTGTCCTGCCTACGTGGATTTAAGAAAGACATTCCTCTTCCCAATACTGAGGGTTTGGGGAGAAAGACAGGTGCAAGCAGCTTTTAAGTTGGTGCCAGCAATCCCTGTCCTATTTTATATTGAGCAAGCTTTGCCACCAAGGAGTCATTTGCTACAAAGGGATGATGTTTAGCAGAGCATGGATTTACCTCTATTATCTTCATTGATTTAACTATTTATTATCGATTACGTACACGTTCTTTTTACTGTTTTTAATTTTTGATGGCAAACTTTGATGAAAATGTTTCATTTTCGAATAAAGTACATTGACTTGACGGGGTGGTCAGACACCGTGGCTTAACAGTTGGAGTCTGAAAGGTAGGTGCCCAGTGGCATAATCTGCCCCCCGCCCCCCCACCCCCTCTGCCCTTCTAGGTAAGGTATTGGGAAGACAGGTACTTTAGGGCTGTGAGCCTTTTCCTGTTGCATCTCCCCTTTACATCACCTCCAGCCTCCCTCTGCCAATGCATTCATCCCTCATTGTTCAGTTCCAAGCTTTCCCCACCCCCTGCTTGAGTGACAGGCGGCCACGGTGACAGGTAAGTTCAGCGTGCATGCTGACTGGCTAGCTGTGTGCTGCTTCAGGATGCCCTTGACGTGCCTATGTGTATATTTTCGTTGTGGATTCGCTCTGTTTGCTTTCTCGAGGTTTCTTGGAACTGTTCATGTGTAGCGCTGCTGCGACAGTCCCTTGCACTCCTTGCCCCTGTTTTTTTTTATACTTCTTTCTCTTTCACCCTTTCTCTAATTTGTCCCCTGCGGCCATTTCGCGCCTCTTCACTCCTGCATACTTAGCCCTGCTTTATTTGACAGCCCTATTCTCACTTTTAGGACTGGATTCTCAATATGGTGCTCAATTTTCTTGCATGTTTCATATTTGAAATGTTTTCATATTTTTCATGTTTACATCTGATGTTCATCCCCTCCTACATGGCTGGCATGCTTGTGAAATCTATCTATCTATAGAATTCTTATATGGCGCCACACGCCCTTTACATTTTTTTAAAGGACTGAGAATTATCAGGGTCTTGGGGTGGGGGCATGACCAAGTTGATAGGTGGCCTCCACAGACGTACATACAGGCTTTTCCCAGTGAAAGACACTGGGCCTCATGATAAGCATGGCGGTAGCAAAACAGGCACAGCTTCCTCCGGAGTTGCATTTTTACCGCCACCGGTCAATGAGGAATTACCGGGTAATTCCGACATTGCCGGTCCCGGTTATTCCAGCATTGCCGGGTGCCGGTGCCGGTCAGTCCCCAGTCCCATTTGAGCCACATAGGGCTCAATGTGAATGGGGACATCGGATACACCGGCACCGTCAACGTTGGTGCCGGTGTATCCGTCATGCTGCGCTCGCGGGTGCCGCTCTGCCTGCCAGGCCAGACCTGGCGGGCCGACAGGTGCCCGCGAGCACAGCTCGTAGTATGGCGGTCTAGGAACTACGGTACCGGCATGCTTACTGGTACCGTAGGTCCCGGACCACCATGCTTATAATGAGGCCCACTGTTTGTAGCTTAACTACATTGATTTATGTAGATCAACAGATAATGCGCACAAGCTAAGGCACCGGCTCACCCTTTAATCCCACATAATATCTTGTTTCTCAGGTAGCACTTCATGCTGGATTCCTCCAGTTTCTAAGCACTAAAATAATAACTGTTACAATTACCCATTCTAATGGTAGCGAAATAAGCACTCCCGAGAAGGATTAAATGCTAAATTGGCCCAGCCGGGATTCGAACTTGTGAAGTACATGTTTGCCTCATATGAGAGATGCCTGCAGTGAACTATGCACAATGACACCAAAACTGCAGCACAAAACCTCCCAATTCAGAACTTACACCATGTGCAAAATACGTCTCACATGCTGACTTGTATGTCTATACTTGGTTTACTTATCGGTAATCTTCATCGCTGCTTTTCCTACTCTTTCTCATCCGAGTACTTATTCTGCATCATGAAAACATCCGACGTTCCTGACAGCCTACTCAATCAAACATCCTAATTTTCCTTAGCCCCACCACCGCTCCCTTCCATTCCATTAAACCTCTTCGAATATCAAGAAGTGGCTGCGCCTAGGACTGTACTGGTACAGTGGGGAGGGTGGAACTTAAGTACTGGGGCGAGGAAGAGTAAGACTATGAGGAATGAAGATTAGCAGCAAGTATCACCTCCACTTTCCTCTTCCTCTTCATAGCACTTAATCTACATCATGAAGAATACCAACTACTGGAAGAGGATGTGCATAAATAACACACAGCACAGAATGGCCTGCACACACTGATGGATTTAATTCTGTCACCCACCCAAGCAGAAACTTCACCCAAAAAAGAACGAGTAAATAAGTGATCCTCCCGCTCAGGCAGGATCATGTGACAGTATCTCAAAAAGGTGAGAGAAGAGGCCCAAGTATTCCAAGGTGGTGCGGAGCCGGTGCGGGAGCCGCGCATCCAGGCCCAGCCTAGAGGGGTTGTGATGATGAAATGGGGGAGGTCCATGGCATGACATGACACAGGACGGTCATCCCAAGGACCTCCCTGGAGGCCCTTCAATCCTGCCCCAGCATGGGAACGGTGGGGCACCCTACTTCAAGGCCCCCCCTCCTCCTAGTTCAAGCAGGGGTGGGCAAGAGTCTACCAGCTGTTCCCTGGCCAGCACCAGGTAACGACATTTTAAGGACCAGCACTGCTTGCCCTCAGTAACTGTCCAGAAGGGCGGAACCAAAACAAGAAGCCGGATGAAGGCCCCTGTCAGGGACAGGAAGCTAGCAGCTAGCAGGGGAACATTAGGATTTCTGAGTGGGTAGGATGCCGGTCCTGCATACTGTAGAATAAGGACGAGGAAGAGGGATGTGGAGGTAAGGATTGGCTACGTGAAACTCGTCGCTGCTCCTTGGGGCCTGATCTAGGCCATACAAATACCCCCAATAAAAATGACATTTTAGAAACATGTCTTCTGGCTGGTAAAAATGGATGTGTGGTTAGGAGAAACCACCTGTAGATGTAGACATGCCCTTAAATATGACTACTGTTTATAAAATTACACATTTACTTACACCCAATGCCTTGTAAAACACGCTTGGGGAAGCAGAAAGACTGCTTTGACAACCAAGTGCTCTCATTGCTTTCTCAGACCATTCCGCCTAGAGTCATTTTGTCCCTAAAGAGTTATGTTCCTGCTGATTCTGGCCAGAACTGGTGGGTACTGTCAACATTTCCAAACTGACACCAGCAAAGCCGCTCGCGGAAGTTTTGAAAGTTATTTGCCTCAGGCACATTTCAGACGCACTTCTCACACAAGCGTGCTTTGCATTACACACAGTGCAGGCAGGGTTATTTAAAACATGTTTGGCCCCGGGGAGGCTCCTGCCTGTTGTAAGTGGGAAAAGGGACAGAGCCCCTTTAAGAGGGGAGCCCAGGACTATGGGAGGGAGCGGGAAGCGGGAGGAAAGGGAGGGGCAAGGGAAGCGGGAGATCGGTAAGAGTATGGAGGAATAAAGAGGAGGTTGTAGAGCACAATGGCTCCTGCGTGGTCATTTGGTGTGCGTGGAGCGGCCCCATGAAGGGGGGCTAACAACTGGCGACGAGGCAGATGCGACCCCATGCTCTGCAGTAGTAACGGAGGGCCTGAGAGCCTGCAGTGAAGAAGGGCCCGTGAGCCCAGCAACCAAGGTGGGCCTGTGAGCCCAGTGGAAGGGCTTGTGTGCCCTGCAGTTGCGGTGGGCCCGGGGGCTAACACTGCCCAAAATACAGCCCCCCAGCTAAAGAAAACAGGGGATCTAATAATCTTTTTTCCCTCCCGCATTGCGTCGCGATCCCAACCCATAGCGTGATATTCTGCCCCGGTAGCGGTCAAAATAAACACCGGGACTCCCCCTCAAAATCCCATGACCACCTCCATCCATGCTGGAATCAAAATAACACACACGTGGCATTTCAAGGCACACATTAGCAGTCCACGGCGGGGGTACTTGTGTTCTGCACACGTACGGGACACTTGTATAGGGGCAGGACCCATATCAGTAGCCTGCACACGTACGGGGCACTTGTATAGGGGCTGCAGAGCAGATACAGGACCCATATCAGCAGCCTGCACACGTACGGGGCACTTGTATAGGGGCTGTAGAGTACATACAGGACCCATATCAGTAGCCTGCACACGTACGGGACACTTTCATAGGGGCAGGACCCATATCAGTAGCCTGCACACGTACGGGACTCTGTTATGGGGGCTGCAGAGCAGATACAGGACCCATATCAGTATCATGCACACGTACAGGACTCTGTTATGGGGGCTGTAGAGCAGATGCAGGACCCATATCAGTAGCCTGCACACGTACGGGACACTTGTATAGGGGCTGCAGAGCAGATACAGGACCCATATCAGCAGCCTGCACACGTACGGGACACTTGCATAGGGGCTGCAGAGCAGATACAGGACCCATATCAGAAGCCTGCACACGTACGGGACACTTGTATAAGGGCTGCAGAGCAGATACAGGACGCATATCAGTAGCATGCACACGTACGGGACACTGTTATGGGGGCTGTAGAGCAGATACAGGACCCATATCAGTAGCATGCACACGTACCAGGCAATGTTATGGGGGCTGCAGAGCAGATACCGGACCCATATCAGCAGCCTGCACACGTACGGGACACTGTTATGGGGGCTGCAGAGCAGATCCAGGACCCATATCAGCAGCCTGCACACAAACGGGACACTTGTATAAGGGCTGCAGAGCAGATACAGGACCCATATCAGTAGCATGCACACGTACGGGACACTGTTATGGGGGCTGTAGAGCAGATACAGGACCCATATCAGTAGCATGCACACGTACCGGGCACTGTTATGGGGGCTGCAGAGCAGATACAGGACCCATATCAGCAGCCTGCACATGTACGGGATACTGTTATGGGGCTGCAGAGCAGATACAGGACCCATATCAGTAGCCTGCACACTTACGGGACACTTCTATAGGGGCTGTAGAGCAGATACAGGACCCATATCAGTAGCCTACACAAGTATGGGACACTTGTATAGGGGATGTAGAGCAGATACAGGACCCATATCAGCAGCCTGCACACGTACGGGACACTTGTATAGGGGCTGTAGAGCAGATACAGGACCCATATCAGTAGCCTGCACACGTACGGGACACTTGCTTAGGGGCAGGACCCATATCAGTAGCCTGCACACGTACGGGGCACTTGTATAGGGGCTGCAGAGCAGATACAGGACACATATCAGTATCATGCACACGTACAGGACTCTGTTATGGGGGCTGCAGAGCAGATACAGGACCCATATCGGTATCATGCACACGTACAGGACTCTGTTAGGGGGGCTGTAGAGCAGATGCAGGACCCATATCAGTAGCCTGCACACGTACGGGACACTTGTATAGGGGCTGCAGAGCAGATACAGGACCCATATCAGCAGCCTGCACATGTACGGGACACTTGCATAGGGGCTGCAGAGCAGACACAGGACCCATATCAGCAGCCTGCACGCGTACGGGACACTTGTATAAGGGCTGCAGAGCAGATACAGGACACATATCAGTAGCATTCACACGTACGGGACACTTATGGGGGCTGTAGAGAAGATACAGGACCCATATCAGTAGCATGCACACGTACGGGACACTGTTATGGGGGCTGTAGAGCAGATACAGGACCCATATCAGTAGCATGCACACATACCGGGCACTGTTATGGGGGCTGCAGAGCAGATACAGGACCCATATCAGCAGCCTGCACACGTACGGGACACTGTTATGGGGGCTGCAGAGCAGATACAGGACCCATATCAGTAGCCTGCACACGTACGGGACACTTGTATAGGGGATGTAGAGCAGATACAGGGCCCATATCAGCAGCCTGCACACGTACGGGACACTTGTATAGGGGCTGTACAACAGATACAGGACACATATCAGTATCATGCACACGTACGGGACACTTGCATAGGGGCAGGACCCATATCAGTAGCCTGCACACGTACGGGGCACTTGTATAGGGGCTGCAGAGCAGATACACGACACATATCAGTATCATGCACACGTACAGGACTCTGTTATGGGGGCTGTAGAGCAGATGCAGGACCCATATCAGTAGCCTGCACACGTACGGGACACTTGTATAGGGGCTGCAGAGCAGATACAGGACCCATATCAGCAGCCTGCACACGTACGGGACACTTGCATAGGGGCTGCAGAGCAGATACAGGACACATATCAGTATCATGCACACGTACAGGACTCTGTTATGGGGGCTGCAGAGCAGATACAGGACCCATATCGGTATCATGCACACGTACAGGACTCTGTTATGGGGGATGTAGAGCAGATGCAGGACCCATATCATTAGCCTGCACACGTATGGGACACTTGTATAGGGGCTGCAGAGCAGATACAGGACCCATATCAGCAGCCTGCACATGTACGGGACACTTGCATAGGGGCTGCAGAGCAGATACAGGACCCATATCAGCAGCCTGCACACGTACGGGACACTTGTATAAGGGCTGCAGAGCAGATACAGGACACATATCAGTAGCATTCACACGTACGGGACACTTATGGGGGCTGTAGAGCAGATACAGGACCCATATCAGTAGCATGCACACGTACGGGACACTGTTATGGGGGCTGTAGAGCAGATACAGGACCCATATCAGTAGCATGCACACGTACCGGGCACTGTTATGGGGGCTGCAGAGCAGATACAGGACCCATATCAGCAGCCTGCACACGTACGGGACACTGTTATGGGGGCTGCAGAGCAGATACAGGACCCATATCAGTAGCCTGCACACGTACGGGACACTTGTATAGGGGATGTAGAGCAGATACAGGGCCCATATCAGCAGCCTGCACACATACGGGACACTTGTATAGGGGCTGTACAACAGATACAGGACCGATATCAGAAGCCTGCACACGTACGGGACACTTGTATAAGGGCTGCAGAGCAGATACAGGACACATATCAGTAGCATGCACACATACGGGACACTGTTATGGGGGCTGTAGAGCAGATACAGGACCCATATCAGTAGCATGCAGACGTACGGGACACTGTTATGGGGGCTGTAGAGCATATACAGGACCCATATCAGTAGCATGCACACGTACTGGGCAATGTTATGGGGGCTGCAGAGCAGATACCGACCCATATCAGCAGCCTGCACACATACGGGACACTGTTATGGGGCTGCAGAGCAGATACAGGACCCATATCAGCAGCCTGCACACGTACGGGACACTTGTATAAGGGCTGCAGAGCAGATACAGGACCCATATCAGTAGCATGCACACGTACGGGACACTGTTATGGGGGCTGTAGAGCAGATACAGGACCCATATCAGTAGCATGCACACGTACCGGGCACTGTTATGGGGGCTGCAGAGCAGATACAGGACCCATATCAGCAGCCTGCACACGTACGGGATACTGTTATGGGGCTGCAGAGCAGATACAGGACCCATATCAGTAGCCTGCACACGTACGGGACACTTGCATAGGGGCAGGACCCATATCAGTAGCCTGCACTCGTACGGGGCACTTGTATAGGGGCTGTAGAGCAGATACAGGACCCATATCAGTAGCCTACACTAGTATGGGACACTTGTATAGGGGATGTAGAGCAGATACAGGACCCATATCAGCAGCCTGCACACGTACGGGACACTTGTATAGGGGCAGGACCCATATCAGTAGCCTGCACACGTACGGGGCACTTGTATAGGGGCTGTAGAGCAGATACAGGACCCATATCAGTAGCATGCACACGTACCGGGCACTGTTATGGGGGCTGCAGAGCAGATACAGGACCCATATCAGCAGCCTGCACACGTACGGGATACTGTTATGGGGCTGCAGAGCAGATACAGGACCCATATCAGTAGCCTGCACACGTACGGGACACTTGCATAGGGGCAGGACCCATATCAGTAGCCTGCACACGTACGGGGCACTTGTATAGGGGCTGTAGAGCAGATACAGGACCCATATCAGTAGCCTACACTAGTATGGGACACTTGTATAGGGGATGTAGAGCAGATATAGGACCCATATCAGCAGCCTGCACACGTACGGGACACTTGTATAGGGGCTGTAGAGCAGATACAGGACCCATATCAGTAGCCTGCACACGTACAGGACACTTGCATAGGGGCAGGACCCATATCAGTAGCCTGCACACGTACGGGGCACTTGTATAGGGGCTGCAGAGCAGATACAGGACCCATATCAGCAGCCTGCACACGTACGGGACACTTGCATAGGGGCTGCAGAGCAGATACAAGACCCAAATCAGCAGCCTGCACACGTATGGGACACTTGTATAGGGGCTGTAGAGTACATACAGGACCCATATCAGTAGCCTGCACACGTACGGGACTCTGTTATGGGGGCTGCAGAGCAGATACAGGACCCATATCGGTATCATGCACACGTACAGGACTCTGTTATGGGGGCTGTAGAGCAGATGCAGGACCCATATCAGTAGCCTGCACACGTACGGGACACTTGCATAGGGGCTGCAGAGCAGATACAGGACCCATATCAGCAGCCTGCACACGTACGGGACACTTGTATAAGGGCTGCAGAGCAGATACAGGACACATATCAGTAGCATTCACACGTACGGGACACTTATGGGGGCTGCAGAGCAGATACAGGACACATATCAGTAGCATTCACACGTACGGGACACTGTTATGGGGGCTGCAGAGCAGATACAGGGCCCATATCAGCAGCCTGCACACGTACGGGATACTGTTATGGGGCTGCAGAGCAGATACAGGACCCATATCAGTAGCCTGCACACGTACGGGACACTTGCATAGGGGCAGGACCCATATCAGTAGCCTGCACACGTACGGGGCACTTGTATAGGGGCTGTAGAGCAGATACAGGACCCATATCAGTAGCCTACACTAGTATGGGACACTTGTATAGGGGATGTAGAGCAGATACAGGACCCATATCAGCAGCCTGCACACGTACGGGACACTTGTATAGGGGCTGTAGAGCAGATACAGGACCCATATCAGTAGCCTGCACACGTACAGGACACTTGCATAGGGGCAGGACCCATATCAGTAGCCTGCACACGTACGGGGCACTTGTATAGGGGCTGCAGAGCAGATACAGGACCCATATCAGCAGCCTGCACACGTACGGGACACTTGCATAGGGGCTGCAGAGCAGATACAAGACCCATATCAGCAGCCTGCACACGTATGGGACACTTGTATAGGGGCTGTAGAGTACATACAGGACCCATATCAGTAGCCTGCACACGTACGGGACACTTGCATAGGGGCAGGACCCATATCAGTAGCCTGCACACGTACGGGACTCTGTTATGGGGGCTGCAGAGCAGATACAGGACCCATATCGGTATCATGCACACGTACAGGACTCTGTTATGGGGGCTGTAGAGCAGATGCAGGACCCATATCAGTAGCCTGCACACGTACGGGACACTTGCATAGGGGCTGCAGAGCAGATACAGGACCCATATCAGCAGCCTGCACACGTACGGGACACTTGTATAAGGGCTGCAGAGCAGATACAGGACACATATCAGTAGCATTCACACGTACGGGACACTTATGGGGGCTGCAGAGCAGATACAGGACACATATCAGTAGCATTCACACGTACGGGACACTGTTATGGGGGCTGCAGAGCAGATACAGGACCCATATCAGTAGCCTGCACACGTACGGGACACTTGCATAGGGGCAGGACCCATATCAGTAGCCTGCACACGTACGGGGCACTTGTATAGGGGCTGTAGAGCAGATACAGGACCCATATCAGTAGCCTACACTAGTATGGGACACTTGTATAGGGGATGTAGAGCAGATACAGGACCCATATCAGCAGCCTGCACACGTACGGGATACTTGTATAGGGGCTGTAGAGCAGATACAGGACCCATATCAGTAGCCTGCACACGTACAGGACACTTGCATAGGGGCAGGACCCATATCAGTAGCCTGCACACGTACGGGGCACTTGTATAGGGGCTGCAGAGCAGATACAGGACCCATATCAGCAGCCTGCACACGTACGGGACACTTGTATAAGGGCTGCAGAGCAGATACAGGACACATATCAGTAGCATTCACACGTACGGGACACTTATGGGGGCTGCAGAGCAGATACAGGGCCCATATCAGCAGCCTGCACACGTACGGGACACTGTTATGGGGGCTGCAGAGCAGATACAGGGCCCATATCAGCAGCCTGCACACGTACGGGACACTGTTATGGGGGCTGCAGAGCAGATACAGGACCCATATCAGTAGCCTGCACACGTACGGGACACTTGCATAGGGGCAGGACCCATATCAGTAGCCTGCACACGTACGGGACTCTGTTATGGGGGCTGCAGAGCAGATACAGGACCCATATCGGTATCATGCACACGTACAGGACTCTGTTATGGGGGCTGTAGAGCAGATGCAGGACCCATATCAGTAGCCTGCACACGTACGGGACACTTGCATAGGGGCTGCAGAGCAGATACAGGACCCATATCAGCAGCCTGCACACGTACGGGACACTTGTATAAGGGCTGCAGAGCAGATACAGGACACATATCAGTAGCATTCACACGTACGGGACACTTATGGGGGCTGCAGAGCAGATACAGGACACATATCAGTAGCATTCACACGTACGGGACACTGTTATGGGGGCTGCAGAGCAGATACAGGGCCCATATCAGCAGCCTGCACACGTACGGGACACTGTTATGGGGGCTGCAGAGCAGATACAGGGCCCATATCAGTAGCCTGCACACGTACGGGACACTTGCATAGGGGCAGGACCCAGCGCTTTGAGGTCACACCAGTGATACATAAGGCTGTATATAAATGCCAAGTAACACAACATTACATATGGCACAGCTTTTATTGCCACAAGTCGTGGGATGTGTCATTTCATGTCATCTGGATCACATTGTTTGCCAGTTTTTGTCATATCATTTATAAACGTTTATCATTCCTTAACTCAAATGTTACCGTTTGCAGGCCTGATCTGGAATGTACACAGATAACACGATTTTACAATTTCTTTAAAACATTCTTTAGAAACAAGTTATGTAAAATGACATTTTTCTATTGTAGATTTTTTTTCTCTTTCATCAAGGGAAGTAAAGTAGTTCCAGAGCACTCATTTATGTGAGCCTAAAGACAAAACCTCATCTGGGTTTTAATCCAATATATATATATATATATATATGTATATTTGTTTTATTGGTTTATGTCAAACCTTTAATAATTAAGCAATTAAAAAAGGCCATCTATACCCTCTTATACA
The DNA here is from genome assembly GCF_040938575.1 of Ambystoma mexicanum. NCBI lineage: Eukaryota > Metazoa > Chordata > Amphibia > Caudata > Ambystomatidae > Ambystoma > Ambystoma mexicanum. The sequence continues at coordinate 1,179,462,999 of NC_090927.1, forward strand.
ACAGTTCAACTAACTCAAAATAATACAACGTATTGTAAATCACAAGGAAAAAAAAAGGAAATTAAAACCAAAAGAAAAGGAAAAAAAGAAGGAAATTGAACAACACCCTGTGTCCAATGGAGGAGAGGGAGAACACCATGAGAAAGTAAGGTATGCTCTCAGAACCCTCTCGCCACCCCTCTTGTCATATAGACTTCCCTGTTCACACCATCAGGCTCTGTATCTATGCAATATTTAAAAACCAGGGTGCTGCCACGTGGCACTTGGCATGTGCACCTTTTGTCCTTCCATAAGAAATGCTTTGTCTAGACAGGCACAGCGGCTTGTGAAAATGACGTCACTGCAAATCATGTATTTCCTATGGCTGCAGCTAATCTGGCCTGAGCGATCTTGCTCTGCTCATCCACCCATATAATTCATGTTTCCAGCTGCTAGAACACAGAGATATGATCTCAATCAGGTCTGGGCTGCTTCTCTCTGCAATGCGCCCTTTTTCATGGGGCGACTGCTCTCCTTGTATAACGTGGTTACACATCTCAGGGGCGGTGTTTATTCATGTGCAGGACATTGAGTGCCAGGCTCAGTGTACACAGGACTGGCGCAACCCATTATTTTACACCGCATACTCGGGAGGATAGCAAAGGTACAATACGCTCGCCTTGGAAGCAAGATGACGCAAGAGCAACACAGGTTCGATCCCCAGGTCTGCGCTTAGAAACCTCTGGGTATTAAGCGTGTTATAAATAACCTGTCATATCATATGCACCGGCTCCAGGACGGTGTATATGCCGAGCATGCATCCATGGCTAGATTTTCCTTCTGAATACAAAGCATGCACCCATTCATCAGGACGGTTGTATTGCAGTGATAGTCAAACTTTGTGATGCTGTGTCCCCCACCCCCTTGATTAGAAATATATATATTTGTTATTGTTATAGTTGTAAAACAACTTTTCAATAAACATTGTTTATCAAATTTACACAAATGTATACACATGTTATTATACATTTAAAAATTGAGCTAAAAAAGAAGACAAGTATAAACAATTTAAAGAAGAATACAGAAGAGAGCAAATTACAAATATCGTAATTAGGCATTCTTCAGCTTGAATTTCAATTCATCTATTTCTTAATGAAACATCTAGTTTTAAGAGAATTATGAATTTAACAATTGCGATTTGAACTGCAATTAGGTTTGTGTGATAAAGCCTCTTCCACAAGTCATCCAAGGTTAATATTTTGTATTGTTCAAAATACGATTTGAACCACATATTCCGTTGATTGACTCGGGCAGAACACTCAGTTAACAAATGTTGGAGCGTCTCATGATGGTCTTGATTGCAGTAAAATCTACAGAAATATTCCTAGTCGGTTAATTGTTGTCGTCGAGCTTTCGATGATTAGAAATATTGTTGTGATGCCCACCCCCCCCTTGAGTAAACATAGTGTGCCGGTCACCATAAGATGCCATATATGCCTACACTTTCTTTTTTTTTAATTGTATGTGCTTTACACACACCTTTCCGAAACAACAATGATAAAAAATAATTTTCAAAAATACAATACAACATACAATATAAAACAGAATTCTTAGTAGCAAACAATACCATTTCATCACAAATGTAAAATTAATCTCAATTAAAATAATTCCTAGATAAACAACATCCATTAACCTTCTAGAATCACATAGAATAAATACACAGGGGCTTTAAGAACGCCGCTGCAGACACCCGATCCGATCTATTCTCACAGCTCAAACATCTTTTCCGTAGCCTTTCCTTATTTTGCCAATCTATTCCCAAAAACACTTTATGGAGGTAGCCCATTCTCAATACACTTAGCACAGTACATGACATCATTAGATGTCTCAGGGTTTCTACAGAATCAACACTCTTGCAGAATCTATACATTACTGTTGATAGATCGATCAGCCCTCTCCTGCGCAGGATCAGACTGGTCGGTCAATAAATTCAATCTGACCTTTATCATAAGAGACATAAACAAATGGTTAGGAAATACACAGCAACACTGGTGTGTTTGTGGGATAAATGGACCAGTGAGGTGTAAGTATGAAGAGTCAATCGTATTCACCCAGTCAAAGTCATAAAGGAGATTGTTAATCCGGAGTCAACAGCAAATCCTTCTTACTCAGGCCATCTCATTTAATATTTGTTCACAGTAATTCCTCAGGATGACTGGATAATGTGACTCCCCTCCCCCCCACAAAGGAGTCGCTAACCGTTGCTTGTTTGATGTCAAAATACAACAAACCCCCCTGTGAGTCCATAATATTCCTATATAGGGACAGCAGGCTCCAACTGGCTCCAATTCTCAGAGACAGTGCACCCAGCTCATTTCGAATAGCTGGAAGCGGGACTGACTTCAGGAGGGTCAGAATAGCGTCGCCTCTAATAAATCCACGCATTTGAAAGTATCTTCCGACCGTAACTCTGCAACCGTAAATCAGCTTTGCAACAATCTTCCCTTCCTAAAAAGACAAGGCCGGTTTAACAGAAAACCTCCAGGATTTCCTATCAAACTTTACTAGTTGGTTTACAAGGTACTGCACTTTCTGAAATAGATAGGAAGAAAGATCTGTAATCGAGTGTTGAATAACAACAACATAGAAGCACAAATAAATAACGCTTGGGGAACACTTAATCGCAGCATTAGATAACGTCCAACCCTCGGGCGACTTCTTCCTACCTTTAGTCATTTTTAATATCTTATTCTTTACAGGATTACTTATAAGACTATTTTATTTTGCATAATTCTCGAGGGCTAACAGCAATCTTTGAAAAACAACGCTGGTGTTATCAAACAAAAGGAAATCGTCTGCATAAACGAGTCATACTATTTTCTCTTTGTGAATTTTTGGGAGAAACAAACAGTCCCTTACGTAAGACACATCTAGGTTAAAAAGGCAGGGGGCCAAAACGCACCCCTACCGTAAACCTAGACTAGTGGAGATCCTCCTAGAGATGCTCCCTGTTGTATTCAAATGGATCTGAACTCTGGTGTTTTCGTGGCGTTTTATAATCCACTTCAATAGACCCCATCTCAGCCCCAGGAATCCAACTTCTTCCATGTATCCGACCAAGGACCAAGGAAGCCCATACCTGAGTTGTCATTTTTTTTGCGAGGTTATTTATTGGTTATTTTATAATGCGCTTAATAACCAGAGGTTTCTAAGCGTGGACCTGTGGATCAAACCTGTGTTGCTCCATGTTGTATTGCTTCTAAGGTGAGCATGTTGCCCCTGAGCTATCCTCCCTGCCTCGAGTGTGCTATGTCTGCCCTATCCACATCAACTGGGGAGGGCAGTACCCCCACTTTGAGGCAGAGGGTGGCCAACTTTACCTTGTTCCCTTGTTCCCCCTACCCTTCTAGCACACAGGTGTTGCCTGTTTCGCTTGATTCTTCTCCCCTGCCCCCCCTCTCCCATCCAGCTTACCTCTGCAGGAGTCTGTCCTGATACATTCTGGTTTCAACATCACCGTCTTGTGGCCAATGCTGGATTTGACTTTTATGGACTTCATTGATTCACAGTGCACCACCCTTTCTCAACTCTCATGATGGACTTCCTTTGCAGCTTGTACTCATGGTGGCCCTGAATCATGCTGTTCCAATCTTCATCTTGTATCCTGGCTTGCAACATTATGTGTTACTACTGACTTCTGCAATTGAATTTGCTCTCACCTCTTGCTTCTCCACTCTTTTTGACTGCGTACTCTCTGTTCTCTCCTCCTCTCCCTTTCTCTATCTCCTCCCCTCCTTCCCTCCTCCCCTTACTTTCTTCTATGCACTTACTCTATTAGAATTGTCCCTTAACCGAGTATGATAGCAACCTCGTCTGTCTCTTCCCCCCTACCCTGATTTGTTTTTTTACCCCCCCTCCAGCATTATCCGAACTGTCATCAGGCCTAGTACGATAGTCGCTTGTTTTGTTCCTCCCCTCGCTTTCTGCACCCTTCTCCCTCACCTTTTGTTTTCACCGTCGCTACCAGAAATGTCGTCAGGCCTAGTACAGTAGTCGCCTGTCTGTTTCCATTTCCTCCCCACTCTCCCCCTCCCTTCCTTATCTATGTCTTAGCTCTTGCACTATCTGAAATGTCGTCAGGCCGAGTACGAAAGTTAATTTCACATCCTTACTGTTCATGGCCTGTAAGAATGTAATTGTATTTTCCCTTGTTCCCTTCCTTGCCTTGAAGCACTTTGAAACACATTGTGTATAGGCGCTATATAAATAAACAATCATATCATAACACTGAAGTGGTGGATCTGGTCCTGGGCACCAATGATGTCCTCTTGAACCCAGCTACGCAGCTGGGTATCGACGCAAGGCTAAGGATCTTGGATGACATCACAGCTGCCATCAAAGCGGAGGGGGTGGCTGTCCGTCCCGGGAATACGGTCCAGAAACGTTTGGATGACCTCAAGACCCGTAGTCATACCAAGGTGGTGGCAGCACTATAGACAGAACCCACTGTGGAGGTGTACCATGCTGGCTGCCACCGGTTCACCCAGACACTGCTGCAGGTACTTGAGAGGTTCTATCTGGACCTCCACCCCCGGTTCTTAGCATGGAAAGGTTGTCTGGATGCCGCTGGTGAGTATTTATGTGGGGCAATGCTCTAGAGTGCATGTGTGACATGCATGTTTGCAGATGCGACATCCTGTTTGTGGCTTGTGTGTGTTGTGAGACGCAGCTGATTGCTGACTCATGCCAATGCAAGCCTTTTGTGGCGTCAGACATTGTGTATGCTGGCATTTGTGTGAGGATTGGAGAATTGTGCATTCAGGGCTTGTAGTTGTTTTGCACATGCAGTGTGTGAGCATGGCACAAGTGTTTGGACATGACAGATGTGGATATGCTATGTTGTGGGCATGTGAGTGACGTGCATGATGTCCGAGTCCATGTGTGACACAACTGACAGTACATCCATGCAGGCACATCTGATGATGTGACACATGCGCTTTGATGCCTGAATGTGTGGAGTTCATGCACCTTTGGGAATGGGATGTGACCTATCATTCCACTGGATTTCTAGAACAAGTGTGCACGTCCAATATTTGTATGGTTGGCCAACTGGCATGTGCAATTTGTTCACAGATATGTGTCGCAGTACCTGTTGCTTGCTTGTAGGTCATGCTGTCACATGTGTACGTTGATGACTGTGTTTGTGTGGGCAGGTACCCTGGTGCTGTCCCTATGACCATGACTGCATGTCATCGTTGAGTTGGATTTTCATTGGTATGGTGGCGTTCCCTGTTTTAGGTGATGTCTTGTTGGGCACTTTACAATGTGCATTGTTCACATGTGCATGGGTCATGACTGCGATTGAGCCTTCACACTACACTCATGCAACATTTGCAATACAGTTTTCCAGGGCACATACATGGATGAAACATGTTGCATGATTTATAATGTTTATTTTGTGTATGCCAGACATCCATTGATGACGATTACTGATGTCAAGGTTTTTTCTCAAAATTATCAACAGCTGCTGTAGCTCGTGAAGAGGGCGATGGCATCGTTGTGGAGCCAAAAGCCAAGGACAAAACCACCAGACAAAAGCGCACACCACAGAGTCCACATCATCAGAGGGTGAGTTGGCTGGGGAAGTGCAAGTTCCATTGTCGGAGCTGCTGGGGGTACGTCCCAGGAGGTTTTTGTGGAGGGGACTCCTTATTGGCTGTGGGCCATGGTGCAGAGACAGAGGTGCCTACCAGGGAGGAAGACTCTCTGGAGTCATCCAGGGAGATGGAAGTGGTGGTGGAGGAGGAGGAAGATGAAGGCCTGCGCACTGGATCGGGTGGGGGCATACAGGATGGTGTTCAGGCTGCACCCATGGAACAGAGACAGGAGGATGTGCAGTGCACAATGGAGGGAGCTAACCAACCTCCTGTCCCTGATTCAGCTGATGCAGCGGTGACCACCATAATGGATGTCTCCACCCAGTCCAGGCCCCCCTTTTGGGCCACAGAGATCACCCTTGAGCTTTCACACGCCATACTGGCTGAGATTGCAAGGCAGACGGGCTTGATTCGTGATGATGTCAGAGTGATTCATGAACTGTTCTCAGATCATCACAGATCGATATACGTCTCCCTGGCTCAGCTGGCATGTGCACTGCTTTTGGGTCGTCTCTGTGCACTGGCACATTCACCTGCCCCCCCGCCCCCCCTCCACTGCCTCCTATGTACCCCAGTTGTCCTCCAGGGGGGCCTTGCTTGCCAGTTCCCATCACGGCCGCCTCTACTCCTGTCCTACCCATACAGCCCAATCTGGTGGGCAGCACGTCCCTGCCTAAGGTGGAAGTCCAACAAAGTACAGTAGAGGTGGTTACTGTGTCTGGCCAGGAACCTACACAGAAACAGGCCTCAGTGGGGCAGCTGTCACATCAGGACTGTACTGGTACTGTACCCCCGCATCATTCAATATCCAGATGGCGGGGGTGCATGCGCAGGGTACGCTTGGCCAGGCAGCAGCACTATATGAGTGTACACGGGCACTCATCACAGGGCCCTTCTACATCAGGGAGGCAAGCTACGCAGCAAGGTTTGGACACCTGGCAGGAGGAGCGCTGCCACTTTAGGCAATTGGTGTGCGTCAGGATGGAGTTATGGATGCAGCTGAGGCAGAGAGGCAGCACGCTGGGATGGGACGGGTTTCCAGGGCCAGATGGTGGAGAGGAGGACACAGAGGCGGGTTGACATCCTGGAAGAGGCTTGCAGGAATGCAGGGGTGGAGGAGAGGAGAACGAGGGACGGCCTGCAAGCCATCCAGGACTGGACAATGGCCCGCCTCCAAGTGGAGGATGAAGAATGCGACTCTGCCCTGGAAGACACAATGGCAGCGTATTGAGCCGCTGACTATGTAAATAGTTAATAATGAGTTTTTTCTTTTTTTTGTTCTATCCCTTGGATATTTCCTCCTTTCCACATAGTGGTTTTGGATAGTGTAAATATGGTTAATACAGTTTCTTGTTATTTATCACACAGTTGTTGGTGTCTCTTTGTTCGTGGGCGGAATGTGGTTTGCTTTGATTTAGCTAGGCATTTGTTATGTGACTCTCATGTGGGTTAGGGCCAAACTGTGGAGGTGTGGTATACACTCATCAGTCATGCAGGGGGGGCTCACAATGCATGGACACCCACCAACACACATCAGCTACCATACAGTGTGTGCTCCCATGTCATGCTGCACATCTGCCATTGGAATGCTTCTTCATCACATCTGAGTTTGGTTATATCTGGCGGTACACATCATCCATCTGCTTGGCTCACACACTCTCAGACTTCCTTCACATTACCCCAAAACATGCCTCTTCAAATTATATAAGTTGCTGGGGCTTTGAATGCAGTGCTTTCCGACCTCAGTGCCTTGATTCATTGATTATTGTTTGCTAATATGCACTGACATTACATGTGACTCTATCCCTTCAGTTATGTCTTGGAATACTGTCCTCCTAGGTCATTCACCTACAGCACTTTGAGGCAATTGCAATGGCACATGTGCACAAAGATACGTCACATTGCATCACAGTGCTTTAGTGTGTGACTTGTACATAGTGCTTTCACTGCGTAGCAGCAGCTAAATTCAGCTGTCCTGTTTCTGTGCCACTGGTTGTGATGTACCACAGAGTCCTGTGATGAGCTACAAACATAGCTTCTGCATCAGTTCATCGGTTGGTGGGGATATGGGTGGGTATGTTGCCAGTGTGCTTCATGTTGGTGGCAGGGCAGTCGAGTTGAGGTGAATTGTTGCTCTATATTGCACTGGTAGGGGTGGCATGTGGTAGGGCCAGGCTGAGTTGGTGTCGGAGGTGAGGGGGGCTGGTGGGTGGTGTGAGGGCTGCCTGGGGTATTAGCGGGGGTGAGAGGGGCAGGTGGGTGGTGTCAGGACTTGTGGGGCTGCCTCTGGTACTGTTGGAGGTAGGGGGGCTAGTGGGTTGGGTCTGGACCTGAGGGGTATGGCTGGTTGTGGTGTTGGAGTTGAGGGGGATGGTGAGTGGTGACTGCACCTGAGGGGCATGCCTGGGGTTGATGTCAGAGGTGAAGGGAGCTGGTGGGTGGTGTGAGGGCTGCCTGGAGTAGTGGCACAGGTGAGGGAGCTGTTGGGTGGTGTCAGGACTTGAGGGGGGTGCCTCTGGTACTGTCAGAGGTGAGTGGGCCTGGTTGGTGGTGTCTGGACCTGAGGGGCATCCCTGGGGGTGGTGTTGGAGGTGAGGGGGGCTGGTGGGTGGTGTCAGAACTTGAGGGAGCTGCCTGTGGTACTGTCAGAGGTGAGGGGGGCATGTGGGTGGTATCTGGACCTGAGGGGCATGGCTGGGGGTGGTGTCGGTGGTGAGGGGGCTGGTGGTTGGTGTCAGGACTTGAAGGTGCTGGCTGTGGTACTGTCGGAGGTGAGGGGGCTGGTGGGTGGTGTCTGGATGTGAGGGGGCTGCCTGGGATACTGTCAGAGGTGAGGGGGCTGGTGTCTCGACCTGAAGTGCCTGCTTGGGGGTGGTGTTGGAGGCGAGGGGGGCTAGTGGGTAGTATCTGCACCTAAGGAGGCTGATGTGCAGTCGGGGTATGTGCCAGCACTTTGTGTGTGGTGGGAGTGTGGTGGATGGTGGGAATACGGGGCACGGTTCTCAGGGGTGGAGCCATTAGTTACATGTGACCTAGTGCAGAGTGGCTGGGATGCAGCCTTTACTTACGTGGGGACTCGAGCAGAGTAGCTGGGGTGCAGGCATTACTTATGTGGGACATTGCGCTCACGCAGAGTAGCTCGGGAGCAGCCGTTACTTATGCGGGACCTTGCACAGAGTAGCTAGAGTGCAGCTGTTACTTACTGGGACCTTGCGCAGAGTAGCTGAGTTGCAGCCGTTGCTTACGTGGGACCTCGCGCAGAGTAGCTAGGGTGCAGCCATTACTTACGTGTCACCTCATGCAGAGGAGCTGGGGTGCCGCTGTTACTTACTTGGGACCAAGCACAGAGTTGCTGGGGTTCAAGCATTACTTACGTGGAACCTCGTGCAGCTGGTGTGCAGCCGTTACTTAAGTGGAACCTCACGCAGACTAGCTGGGGTGCTGGATGTTGTGTCAGAGGTGGACACGGAGCTTTGCACAAAGGTTTGTCTTCGGCTATGTTTTTGGTTTGCGTGGTGGTGTCTTATGGGCGTTCCTCGCTGAGCTCGATTCCCTTTTTTGTGTGTCGGCTGGGAATGGGCATTTGGATCCATGAATACGAAAGGGGGCATATTTACTGATGCATGCAGGCTTGCGCAGTGTCGTTCTCGGCGCGCGGCTCTTGCAGAATTTACATGCTCTTTTCCATAAATCAGGCCCTTGGTTTTAGTTTGCTATGGAGGGAAGCCCTCTTTAGGATAGGGAAAGAGAGGCCTTTATCCAACACTTTTTTTTAATAAAGAGGTATGATAAAGAAAATATGAAAACTTTGTGTCTGTTTCTCATTTCTGACCACTCACACAAGGGAAACTGCACCGGAGTCTGGGTACACATTACTGCTGAAAAAGCGGTTTTATTGCAATTTAGGTACTGTGTACACATTAGACAATCACTCTGTCAATGGAGGGGACCAAGCGCACACAACCTTAGCCTTAGCTGGTCGCAGCCGGCTTTCCCAGGCTCTTGTGTTTCGGCTCCTTTCCAGCCCCAGCCAGACTGGTCTGGTCTGCAGATGGTATCCACGATGAGAAGGCTTTCTATTTCAAAATAAGTGGGATGCACAGTGATGAAAAAGATAAAAGGTCAGTGCAAAGCAAAACAAAGCATGCAGGAACCATGCATCATTTCTCCTGGGATCAGTCATAATCGAACTGTAGAACTAAAAAAGGTCCAAATGGGGTCAGAGGGCAACAAAAGTTGTTTTATCAGATGTAGGGCACTCAATGCACAATGCAGGATGTTTTTACCTCTCCTGAACCCTCGCATCTTGCCCTGTAAGTGTTCTAGGAAAAAGACATAATTTGTCATATCGGTGGTTGGGATCTACCCTGAAGGTCTCCCCCCACACTTAAAATAGAACATAATTGTTGTTTTACATTCAAGGTTTTTGACCCCGCAGTGAAAACGTCGATGTTTTAACATAAACTCTGAAGAATGTTTAAACATCAGAAAACTACTTGGAAATGTTGACATGAAACCCATTGCAAGCTTAGGAATTAAACAGTCTTCAAGACTTACGAAAATAGTGACGGGAGCTGGTTGTCGCCAGCACAATGTGACACGTGCTGTTTTGACACACATCTGAGATCTCATTTGCATTTGAAACTTCAAACCAAATCATTTTGAAAGCTGTGCACGCTAACTGCAGTAAAGTTTTTTCTAAACTCCCCCTAGACTCCACATTCAAACTTCAAGGGGGAACGATTTATGTGGACTCACGTGACGTTTGGTATTTCTAGGTTTATTTTCTATTTTTATTATTTGCGAATGTGGCGCTAACACCCAGAGGTATCTTAGTGCTCGCGATTTACATAAGAGCGAAAGTGAGAGGCGAACTAAGATCTGTGCAGGAACCCCACTTTACCTAAAGTGGAGGGTTATAATTCTCCTAAATTGAAGGTGTTTTTTTATATTTTCATAGGTTTCATAAAAAAGGTGCCTATAATTTTTAAAGGGGGTTCTTTTCCAGGTTTTAACAAAAGTGAAAGACAAAGGGCCTCATTACGAGTTTGGAGGTAGCCCCATGGCTACCTCTAAACCGGCCTCCTTTTCCGGGTTCCTGCAATGAGGAATAACAGGGTCATTCCAACATAGGAGGACCCGGCAATTCCTCCTTGCAGGAACCATTCCCCATTCCCATTTGAGCCCCCATAGGGCTCAATGGGAATGGGGATGGAGGTAACAACGGGCACATTATAAGTGTCCCGTTGTTACCTCCTTCTTTCCCTCGCGGGACCTGGAAAGCATGCCTGGTTTTACCTGCGATGGGAACCCTGTAATCAGCTCTGATGGAATGAAGGGGGCTGGTTCCGTACCAGCCCCCTTCATTCCGTGAGCGCAAGCCTTGTTATGAGGCCCAAAGTCATATGACTTCTTAAAGCAGAAAGTGACCTTCGTTTCACTGGGAAGAAGGCTTATACTGGCCTTTAAAGCAATCAGGCAATGCCCGAAGAGAGGACAGATAACACTTGCGGCTGATGACGTTTGGTGGTGTGCTTAACCGCTCTATGATAGCAAGTGGCAGATGTGGGCTGCGGTGCGGATGCACCAGACTGCCAGCAAGTTTGGCGATGAAGCGGAACCTGAGTCTGATTGCCCTTTAGCACCAAGGTGTTTTCACACCAATGTTTCCCTCTCTGAAACAGTATTGTCTTATTGTATAAGCGCCTAACAAGCAAATAAATAAATAGATAAATTACAAAATGCAATTCTGGACAATTATTGGCTGGATCCAAGACCAATGTGAGTATGTGCACCCTGAAGCTTGTAGTTTTAAGCAGTTTTACGAGGCCACTATGATTGTGGATGTGTCATTTCACACAAAAGATTTTAAAAAAATGCCTCCATCCTCAATGATCTACTCAACGAGGTATATCGTGAAAAACTATGTGGTTGAATTGTTTCTGGTGCCCGGGACTATATGTTTTCTACGTCCAAACTTGAGGGAAGTCTTCTTGCGCATTAACAAAAAAGCAAACCGAAAGTTCTGGGATCCCAGGTGACCTGGCCTGTCCACTTGCAGATAAAAGTAAATGCTGGCTTGCACAAAACCATGAAAGATCTCACCGCCCAGCAAGGATCCAAAGATCCTAAGGGCTACTTTTCCTCTGCCGTCGCTCGTAGATAGCAAACTGTGCAGTGTTGTTCAATGTTGTGCAGAGCCTACCAGCTTGAGCTGAACTCTTCTATAAAATTCAAAGGGGAAAACCATGTTAGCCAGAGAAAAAGGCACATGGGGCCTCATTCCGAGATTGGTGGTAGTCATGGCGCTATTTGCGCCATGACTGCGACCAATAACGGGTCCGGCACCGGTGTTGGTCAATGGGGACTTACCGGTCCATTCCGACCTTGGAGGGACCGGTAAGTCACCATTGACCAAACCATTCCCCATTCCCATTTGAGCACCCATAGGGCTCAATGAGAATGGGGAGGGCGCAAATAACGGGCTCGCGAATGGCAAGCCCGTTATTTGCGCCCTGGTCCCCTAACGGGACCCGTAACGGACGTTTGGTCTGACCAAACGTACCTTACGGGTCCCGTTAGGGGACCTCGGAATCGGGCGGTAGGGGATTACCGGCACCGGTCCACTTACCGGTGCCCGGTATCCCCTACCGACCGACTCGGAATGAGGCCCATTGTTTTTAAAAATAAAAAAAGACTCTCGAGTAGACTTTCACCATAAGGATAAGGCATATTCTTGATTACTAGCTTGTAAGACCACACTGGTCCTTTTTCCTGGCTCTTATACTGCCAAGGAAACACATAGTTTCTTTAAGGGGAAGATCGGGTTAATGGCACTTTGCCCAGTTTTCAGCAGCTGGAAACACAGGTTTATTGTATTCTATCCTATTCTATTCAATTTGTATTAAGCGCCAACTCGTCCGCGGGCCTCAGAGCGGTCACAGACAGTACAAACAGAAAACGTAAAGGCAGGAAGCAGTGGTGATACAGTTACTGGGCCTCATTACGGGTTTGCCGGTCTGGAAACAACGGTACCAGTAAGCTTGCCGGTACCGTTGTTTCCGGACCGGCAAACTACGAGTTCTGCGAGCAGGTGCCTTTCAGCCTGCCAAGTCTGCGGCACCCGCTCGCAGACCTTGACGGATGCACCATTCATGAATGGTGCCTGTTCATCCACCCTCCCCATTCCCATTGTGTCCAATAGGACTCAAATGGGAATGGGGAGTAATATTTTCCGGTGCCCGGGAATGGGCAATTACTGGGTCCGCCGGGGCTGTAATGTTCGGTAATATCCCCAATCCCGGGCGCCAGAAAAAACATGACTCCAGCGGCAGCTGTGATGGTATTTACAGGCACGACTACCGCCAACCTCATAATGACCCCCACTGTGTTACTCGATTATCCGATTCATGTTACCCACACATGAATTAGGAGAGGAGCAGACTGAGTGACATACAGATTATACATTTCCTTGGAAAGCCATCTTGGTTGTTTTTCCCTGCTTAAACGTGACTTGATCGCATGATCAGCAGGGAAAACACTGCCTGGGGCACTTTCCCTTGAGGAAGTGAATGCCTCACTTGAACTGCTGGTCTCTTATCCTCTGCTCGCTCTGCAGATCCAGGCGACTGTGAACTTCAGGAAATACTTATCTTAAAGGCTGTTAGCCAAAGAGCCGAACGAAGATGTATCAAAAAACACTGATGCTGGACGTCATAAAACACATTTGCAGCTAAGCACATTACAATGTTCCCTCTCGGCTGCTATCCAAGTCAGGCTGACAAAAGTACGATCACACATGCATGCCATTTTCTAGAGCGAATGAACTAGGGGCCTCATTACGACTTAGGCAGAAAATCGGAGGTACATCCTCCAAAAAATAGCTCTGAGGAATTACCGTTACCGCCACTTGGTCAGGCGGAATTGGTCAGGTGGCAGTTTAATTCTCCATTTATTTTGGGTCCATTGGACCCAATGGGGCTTTCTTTGCATAATTACGGTGGCAGAATTACCGCTGTGGTAATATCGCCAATTCTGCCAATTTTTGGGTGTTGAGTGGGAAGATTTACCTCCAGGGATTTGCAGGAGGTAAATCCTCCAGTCAAAACACAAACTTATAATTTGGTATAGTGGTAAAATTGGCAGTTACTCAGTTACCACCAATTTTACTACTTACCACCTAACTCATACTGAGGCTGTAGGGGTCACCAAAGCACCTTCAAAAGAAAACACAGCGAGAAAAGTGTCAGCTGTTCGTCTGCCACAATCAGAACAAAGACTTTATTTGGTGGGTTTTAGCGTATTAGTCCTTCTTCTATCTCATTTACAGTAGGCTGGCGACTCCTAATAAAGTAGTCTTTCATCTAGCCTCTAGGTCGGGGCTACTGATTCTACACATTCCTTCTTGTACCCAAGAGTAGAAATTGCTCCCAATTCTTTTGGGGGGGCGCTCAGATGACCACTAAATAGAGCATTCCAAGTGATAACCCAATGCTCCTTAGGAGGGTCACAAGGATCAGCCTAATGTTTTCTTGAAGTCATTTCATTAACGAATGTCCCGCATTCTCATGTACTAACATATATCCGTGGGGCACCTTAAAATGTCCATGTTTAGCCATAAACTACAATGCTCATCCAACAAATGTCATGTTTCAGTCTTGCATGCCCAAGCACTGTTATGATTATGTTATGTTTTAAAGCTTTTGTGTTGCACCAATCACCACTGTGATTTCAGAGAAACTGGCCTCTTCCGCCCCAGCCTGGGGGTAACCAGACTGTTGTCAATGGAAGAAGAACAAAGGAAAAGGGCAAAAGTAAAGAGTAGAGAGAGGCAGAAATAGGAAGAGTCGTATAGAACTAACACATTGGGAAGATACGATGGGGTTGAGATAACGGTAACATGGTTGTATACATTGGGGTGCACGAGTCATCATCGTAGACAGTGGATCAAACAGAAAGCTGATCCTGAAAGAGGGAAGATAAGACATCTTGTGACAACAAGCAATTATCCAGTGGTGGAAGTGTATAACACCTTGGAATGGAAGTATTAGAATTAGTGGAAGTATGTTTGTGAGATGTGCCCCGCACACCACTGAAGTGGGGTGCTCTGATTTGTAAGGGGGCTCTAATCTGCATCTGCCAGGCCAACTATCAGAAGTGACCAATCAGTGATTGGCTGTATAAAGAAGGTCAATGTGGGGAAACCCCAGTGGGGCAAAGGGAATAGGGACGAGGAAGTGAAAAACCTCCCTGCAAGAGCCATACCTGCCTGGCCTCTCAATGAGAAGGACATTATTGAATAGAAAGAACACCTCCATAGGCTCGGATTCAGCCTCACATGCCAACATACACAATTAGTCTAGATTTAACCATTATATACAAAGTATTTGCTTATATTTCAGCATCTGTCAGAACAGCTTCATATGCCCAGGTTCAATGTCAAATCACATGCCTGTCGACTATGCTATGTCAATTTGCACATTTGTTTTGCAGAAGTAGTTTCATATGCCTATGTTCAGTGATTGCAGTCTCCAGATCGCTCCTGCACAGCGTAACTCACAAAAGACTGGTCCCGGTGGCACACACAATACTTTGCGCTTTGTGGAAGCGGACTGGAGACAGCAATGAAGATGGAGTGGGGGCTGGTAAAGGTAAGTAGAGAGACACGTGGGGGGGGGCTAGTGTGAGCGAGGCAGTTGCTGATGCGAGCGGGTGGGGGGGCTGCCGGCCACACAGCAGCAGTGGGGTTGCAGGGAAGATTCCCTGAAATGGATAAGGGGAAAGGGGAGTTGTGGGGGCAGACTTAAGGGGGAAGCCTTTTGCAATGTCCCTATATCACATACGGTTTTTAGACATAGAACCATGATCACATGATTAGCTACTTCTTTGTCCTAATAAGTACATATTGATTTGCCACTTTCAACATTGAACATAGAATTTTGCAATGCCATTTTCGACATTGATATGCTACATACAGCACAGATAGCAGCAATGCATGATTTGCCTATACTCAGCAAAAAGGTCACTTGTGTACAGCAGTTGGAGCTCCACTCATCCAGAGAACAGGGCAGTAACAGTTAGCAGCAGTGCAAGCTTCTCTCACACAAGAGCTCCAGGTAAAGCAGCAGCAGCAGTGGTAAGCACTTCACTACCAACAAGCAGGTACAGCATAGCAGGCAGAAGTGCACGTGGACTCCTGCACTACATGCTAAGCAGCATAGAAGATTGAATTAATTAAAAATCAGATGTCAAAATACGCAGTAAAATCAGTAAACAATGACATAAAAAGCAGAAAACAGCAGATCCTTCCATAGAATATTGGAGAGCTAAACAGTATGATAAACAGCTGTGCGACATCAATCCACCATTAAGACAAGAGTGTAAGAAATAACTCAATACTTCTTCCTGATGTCCAACGGAGAACTCAAAAAAGTCAATACGGTCCAAGAAATCAGGGGAGTGTCATATAATAAAATATAAAGCCTTGCTGGTCTGCATTGGTCAAAGTTAAAATTGAGAAATAAAGAAATTAAAATGCGAATGCGAACATGATCATAAATTTGATGAAAAAATAACAAATGTAAAAGATCCTCTGTGCCATTATTGCACAAATCACTAATGACATCCAAATGATCACCAGAAGCCCATCTTTCCATAACAGACTTTAGGCGAAGTAAATTGAAGCGGGCTCTCGCCATCAAACAGCATTCATTTAAGAAGTTTGAACATAACAGATATTTTTGGGAAACTTTTGAAATCAACAAGGTATGCTGTCGATTAGTGCTTTTCAGTAGTGCTATTTATTCGATATGAGCAATCAAACTGGGACCAGGTCTGTTATGATACATTTTTATCTTCCTTTTTTTAGCGAGACGGGATTAGTAAACAGAGAGCACAATTCAAATTATTTTTGACGTCTCCCTAACGTGACCAATCCAACGTATATAGATAATTTATTTCCAGATTTTAGAAGCCAAGTAATAATCTGTTGGGATAGGGCGGCTTTAGGATGTCCTCAAATGCGAAGCCATAAAGGAAATGACTCTCATTTAAATTCATTGTCCAAGGAGGAAAGCGCTAGTTCCTGATGGACTGCAAAATTAGCAGAGGAAAGCGGAAAGCCCAGCAGTTGCTTCAAAAACGTATTTTCGTGGACCTACAGCTCACCATACCCCAAAAGCCCATACCATATTTGGCAGTAGCAATAATGATTGCGTGATATATTTTTAACATTGTTTCATTTGGTGAACATCTGTAAAGTTTTACAAAATGAAGAACCCCACCAATGACCCGAACTTTGCAGTTCGCTAGTTTAGTACAATGATTCAATGATTAGTACAGCATAAGGAGGGCATGACGGTCACCCCAAGATAATCACATGAGCCAACAAGATTTAATTTAATACCTTTAGTGACAAAAGAGGAAAGGGTTCAATCCCGCCTGCAAGGGTGATGAGGTTGGCAAATGACCATTCATAAACTCAGTGGACACACCTATGAGACTTTGTAGAGATATCGGGGTCCTGGCTATCAAGACAGTGTCATCTGCATAAGCGAGAAAGGGGACAGATAAGTTACCATCAGCCCGCGCTTGCAATTTTCTTAAAATAATTGTATCAAAATTCTTAAATTGTGAGTCAAGGAGGGATATAGGCCTGTAGGAGATAGGAAGATCTCTGGGACTCTTCTCATATATAGGAAAAAGGACTGCCGATTTCCATGTGTCCAGGAAATTAGTATTCACCAGAAAAGCTTTGAACAAATAGGAAGAACAAGTTGCCAGAAATCCATTATGTTTTTAACAAGATCCACTGGTATGCCCTCAGACCCAGGGCGATGACTCTCAGATTATGAAATTAGGGCAGCTCTTACTTCATCCAAAGAAATTTGCAAATGTATAGAACTTACTTGTGTCAGAGCAGGTAAGTTGAATACCCTAGAAGGGTTAGCCTTATAGAGTTTGCTCAAATGAGACACTCAGGTCAAGTCAGAGATATTGGACGAGGTTAAATTAGAATTCTCTTTATGCTGTGGACCATGATTAACTAAATTCCAGAATGATCTGGGGTTATTGGACCCTGCAGCTATAGATAATTCTCCCCAGTCCTCCACATCAAGGGAAGCCTTTCTGTCAGCAGTAACTCTTTTATATTCTCTGCGGCCTTCCGCAATCAGTGCACTATTACATGTAAGGGATTTCAAGAGGGAAAGTAGAGCTCACTGTATTTTTATTTTGTGTATTAAAAGATAGATTCAAATTACAGTTTTTGTCATCAATATTGCAAATATATTTCAACAAACGTTCCTAATGTATTGATATATTACTCAACTATTGACTGACACTGCTCAGCATTTATGGTGTGCAGGGGATGGGCGTGCCGATACATAAGAGCACTATTTTCTTTATTTGATATAGTAGCAGCTTCGTGTGCCAGAGCTGCAATTTCCCCCCTGCACTCCAACCTATCCTACACAATCCTATAACTCTGTCACAAGTCATAAATAGACTTCACAAGAATTGGTGTGTGTACCATAGGAGGTTTTCTAATGTGTTGTATCTCATCTTTTGGAGTGTCACAACAATTGGCTCGCACCCATATAACTTACTAGTATTCTAAATGATGTCATTGTTTAAGATTAACCTTCTAACAACCAAACATACGACCAGGGGCGTTGCTATGGGGATGCTAAGGGGGCTATAGCCCCTGCTCTTTTGGTTGTAGCCCCGGATAGAATCTCAGGAGCTACAGCCAAAAGACTAGCTAGCCCCCAGTCCCAACAGTACTTACATCAGCTTAGCCCCGGGTCTTTTCCAGACCTAGCAACTCCCCTGCATGCGACTACCTTAGCCTTCAGGGAAGAGGAGGCATCCTGCATCCATGCATTAATTAAAGACAATGAAATAGCTACTCCCACCACAGAAAGCCCAGACAAATTAGCGAATAATCTAGAGAAATTGATAAGGAAGGACATCTCCCAAAAGTTGCTTTAAAGCACAGCGTATACCGAGAGACCGGAGAATGTATTTAAGACGTACACTCTGTAAGCAGAATAATGAATTTGTAAACAAAACGGGAACAGATTTTAAACAAATGCTCCCTGGATCTCATCTTACTGATGATAGAAGAACTGGACAAATAACTTTCAAAAATAGACACAGAGATCACTGACTTGAAAGAAAATCTCAGCAAACTGCTGTCGCAGAAAGACCTACACAAGATTCTTGAAGACACCAATAGGAAACTTGATTCCTATCAGAAAGAGCTAGAGCACAGGAAAATCAAGAAATTTGGACACAACACAGAAGACTATTCCCGTGCCATAGTATACACGTGGCAAGAATAGTACCAGCAAAAAAGACCATTTAGAACAGACAGATCAGACAAACCACCCAGAAGTAACTGTACAGAAAACGACCCTTCCAGCGACACCTCCAGCAGTGGAAGAGAGCAGCCACCAACTGGTATCCCCAGAGACACAACCACACCAAGAACAGCAAGTGCACCTACAGATCCAATCCCAAAAATACCATCTATGGAACCTGCTACCAGTAGAACCAGTGAATGCCCTTATTTAGAAATAGAAAGGTCAGGAAAGGACACATGAAAACTAAGAACCAAGGGAGAAAAACGCGAATTAGTGATTAACATTTCCAGTTGTACTTTCTCCAATCAACACATGGATCTACTCAGTTTGGGTCTATCCTTTGTTCACTAATAATTCATCCCTGTTTGATGAACGGGCTCACCTAGCTAAATTAACTAGCAAAATGCAACTACAACTATTCTTTGACTCAATCCCACCCATTGAAGAGATATCCAAGACATTTGACTACCTTTAGATGAAGCCTAAGAGTGCTTTTCATCCTAGTGTATAGAACTCTGCATTGGAATTATTTGAAACAAAATGATCAAAGATCTTAAAAAAGTAAAATTCTTTGACATGAGAGAAACATATTTTGAGAAAATATAGTCTCAAATTGTTGAAACAACTTGCTGAAGATCCAATGATAGTAATCAAACCAGCAGATAAAGCAGGGCCAACTGCCATTATGCACAGTGATTTCTATGAAGCCAACTGTCTTGAACTCCTACAAGACGGACATGATCAGACCCATTATTGACACAGTCTTAGGAAACGATCTTGCAGAGGAATACATTACTCAAAAAACCAAAGTATTTCTCACAAAGAAATTCCCAATCATGCCTGTGTTCTATGGTTCACCAAAGATACACAAGAACCTGCTCCACCCACCATTAAGACCCAGAGTAGCTGCTACAGAGAGCATATTTGACCCACTAGCTAGATATTTGGACACTTTTACAACCACAAGTTAAAAAAACATCCACATATTTTCGTGACACCACACATTTTCTAACCACATTAGATAGTCTGACTGATCTCCAACCAGAATGGAAATTGTTCACACTAGATGTACAAGGTTTATACACCTCCATTCCAAATGGAGAGTGCTTAAAAGCTCTGGAATGGGTCATTTTGCAGGAGGAATACTTTCAATCCAATAAAATGTTTGCATTAGAGCTTACAAAAAAATCATACTTTCTAATAACTATTTCCACTTCAATAAGAATGACCATTTACAAGTATCAGGCAAGTCAATGGGTTCTGCGATGGCCCCAGCCTACACAAACCTTTTCATGTTTGCCTTTGAGACAAAATATATTTTACAACATCAAGAATGGCCAGACAAATTGAATGCAAAAGATTCATGATGATGTTTTTGGGATCTGGAAAGGCCCACGCCAAGAATTCGACAGATTTCTGATTTACTTGAACAGTTGTCACCCAAGGATCAAGTTCCTGGTAAAAGTAGGCTCACTGAACGTACACTTCTTCGAAGTAGAAGTCATTCTAAAGGAAAACAAACTAACAACAATGATTTGCTGGAAACCGACACATTTCAACAATACATTACACTAGGTCAGTTTTCATCCTCAACACCGTAAAGATAATTGACCATTTAGTCAATGCTTGAGAATTAGAAGAATAGTATCTGATGACACTGACCATGAGGCAGCATCTAAAATACTAACTGAAAGGTTCAAATCCAGGTGGTATTCAGAACTGGTCCTAGAGAAGGCCTGAACAAGACGTAATGCACTCACCAGGAAAACCCTGCTCGAACCAAAGAGTAAAAAGAGAAACCACAGTTCATACACCTCATGAAATTCTCAAGAAAAAGCACCCAGATGAATCGAATTTTGAAGATCACGAAACTAGGCACACTAGGCACACAACTCATTAAACATTTCCCTAAACCACCTATAGGAGCATACACTAAATCATGTAATATGAGGGACAGTCTGGTCAAAGTAGAAAGGTTAGACCAATTGAGACAATCTTAGCTAACTAAACCCAAACATGGGACCTTTCCCTGTTTACACTGCAGTCACTGTAATAATGTGCAAAAGGGAGACCACATCAGACACCCACGCACCGGACAAATGATTGAGTTCAGACATTTGGCCACCTGTGACCCCAAGCATATTATCTACGCCTTGGTTTGTCCCTGTGGCCAATTTTACATAGGAAAAAACACCAGGTAATTCAAAGAAAGACTAACAGAACACAAGTCCAACTGTCAGAATGTTCACCCTCACCACCCTTCTCCTCACCTGATGCTTCCTCTTGCTTGTCCTTGGAGTGCTTGGAGGATCTTCGGGGGGTTCTAGTATCTTCCTTGGTAGACTTGTCTCTGGACCTCCTGTCATGCAAGTAGGGTCTGGCTCCCTCGGAGGCCACCTCGGCAGGAGGTGGAACCTGTCTTGGGGGGCCCCGGGGAGCCAAAGCCCGCGACAGGGAAAAAACCGATGGGCGGTAAAAAAACCCTGTGTAGTCTTCCGGAGATGGTATGAAATGGGAGACTCCAATGGTGGATGTGGTAGCAAGAGATCCGGAGCGAGATCAGGAAACAAGAGGATCCAGCGACTTCGTTCGGTCCACCAATGTGATGATGACTCAGGAAAAAGAAGGCGGAGTCCAATCTGAAAAGGCTTGGCCGAATACAAGGTAGCAGCTACGAGAAGCAATGAAGGAGGAAAGAAAAGAAGGAAATGGGGAAAACGGACCGAGCAGAGTGGAAAAGGAAGGGAAAGAGGGAGAAGCAGTAAAGTCCCTACTTACCAGAAACAGTTGGATCCACGAAAGGCACTGAGAGGAACACGAAGATACGTGAGGATGGCGGCGGACCGCTAGCGCGAGTGGCAAGATGCCTAAAGCAAAAGTCTGAAAAGAAGAGCTGGGCAAAGTGCCGAGGACGGACAAGGGAGCACGGGGAGGCAGAAGAAAAGACAGAGGTATGACAAGTGGGAAGAAATAAGCACTACTGGAGGGGCACTGGAGGGGCACGGAAGGAGCTGAACAGAGTATAACGCTGAGCGCTGGTATCAACTAGGAGTAACAACACAGATACAACGCGCCGGGAGGTGGGCGGGGCTTGCTTAAATAACAAAGGCCGCCATGTTGGATGAGGACTGGACTGCTAAGTGAAGGTTCTCCGCGGCGAAAACTTCCACTTCTGCCATAGTCTCCAAGGACGGATCCTGACAGTATAACCCTTCTCCCTCCGAAAGCCCCCTGGTTTTCCCGGATATCTCTGGTGAAACTCTCCCAGCAATCTTGGAGTATGCAGATGTTGTCTGGGTTCCCAGGTCCTTTCTTCAGTGGAGAAACCCTTCCAATGGACAAGATATTGGAGACTGCCTCGATAATACCGAGAATCCACTAGGTATTCCACTTCATATTCTTGTGGTTCTACTGTGGACGGAGTCTTGGTTTTCCGAAACTTTCGTGAAAATGGATCCATCTTATATTCTTTAAGCAGCGATGTGTGGAAGACAGGATGTACTCTCTGGAGGTTCTTAGGCAGGCGGATTTCGTATGAAACTGGGTTTATTCGTTTCACTATAGGATAAGGACCCAGATACCGTGGAGCAAATTTGCCGGTGTGTATCCACTTGGGTAGATATCTTGTGGATAACCAGACCCTTTGTCCGGACTTCCAATCTGGGTTGGGTCTTCTGCTTCTATCGGCCCACTTCTTTTGTGCTAGTCTGCTGTCCTCTAATGCTTCTTTTGCCAACTTATGTACCTCTCTTAGTTCTGATAACCGGTCATCTATGGCAGGAGATTTAGTGGGTTGCATTCCGGACCAAGGCATCTGCTGAGGATGGTAACCATAAGTGCAATAGAAAGGACTCATCTTAGTCGAGGTGTGGTAGTTGTTGTTATAGGCGAACTCGGCCTGCGCGAGGTAGGAAGACCAGTTCTCCTGTCTGTTGCTGCAGAAACATCTTAAGTACTGCTCAAGTCCGGCATTAAGTCTCTCTGTCTGACCGTTGCTCTGTGGGTGAAATCCTGACGATAGTGCTCTGTGAATACCCAACTGTTGACACAACGATGTCCAGAATCTAGAGGTAAATTGGGTACCTCTATCCGAAACTATGGTACGAGGCAGGCCATGCAAGCGTACTATATCTCGGAGGAAGACTGAAGCAGTCTTTGGGGCTGACGGAAGACCTTCCAATGCTGAGAAGTGGGCCAGTTTACTGTATGAATCAATAGTTACCATGATTGCGGTCATTCCTTCTGATTTTGGGAGATCGACAATAAAATCCTTAGACACGTGTTCCCAAGGCTGGGTGGGTAGGGTAGGTTGTTGTAGTTCGCCCAAAGGTTTGCCTGTTTGGTATTTGTTGGTAGCACAAATCGGGCAGGTCGAAACATATCTCTCTACATCCTTGTGGAGTTCTGGCCACCAAAACCTTCGGCTTATGAGATCTTGGGTCTTCTTGATACCGGGGTGTCCAGCGAGGGGGGTAATCATGACACCAGGAGAGGATCTGCTCCTGAAGTTCTTTGGACGGGAGAAACAACCCAGTACCATGGTAGTACAAGCCATCATCGGCCTGATTGACAGTGGTTGGTATGGTGGATAGCGAACCGTATTGGGAGGTAAGTTCTTGCAAAAAGAGAGAGACACCTGCCGTGATCTTAAGGTTGGGAAATAAGAGATTGTGATCTTGATTGAGGTCAGTTTCTTCTCCTGGACGTCTGGAGAGGGCATCTGCCATCTTGTTCTCTGATCCTGGTAAATAGGTGATGTGAAAATCATAATGGGAGAAGAAATATGCCCACCTAGCATGTCGGGCATTGGTACACTCCATCTGCTGTAACACTCTGAGGTTACGATGATCAGTTCGTACTAGAAACGGGTGTGCTGCTCCTGGTAATAAGTGTCTCCACTCTTGGCATGCCAGTTTGATGGCCAGTAATTCTCTCTCTAAAACAGAGTAATTCCGTTCGCTTTTGGTCAGGGTCTTGGAATAATACGCTACTGGATGCGTGAGACCGTCTTCTACCTCTTGCAACAGAATGGCTCCCACTGCTCCCCCTGAGGCATCAGTTTCCAATATAAATGGTCTTGTTTGATCTGGTTGCACCAGTATGGGAGCGGAGGTAAACAGCTCCTTGAGCTGTAAGAAGGCTCTTTTCTGTTCTGTTCCAAAGGCGTATTGAACCCCTTTTTTAAGAAGACCTGTAATGGGTAACATTAAGTTAGAAAAGTTGGGGATAAATTGGCGGTAGAAATTTGCCAAACCTAAGAAAGACTGGATTTCTTTGACACTTCTAGGCTCCTTCCAGTCCAGGATCGCCTTTATCTTCCCGGGTTCCATCCTGATCCCTTCCTTCGAGAGGACATAACCTAGATAAGAGACCGAGGTTACTTCAAACTGGCACTTTTCTGGTTTGACCAGGAGGTGATTTGCTCGGAGTCGATGTAACACTCTTTTGACTTGTTCACGATGGTCCGGTAGTTCTTGAGAATAGATCAATATGTCGTCTAAATAAACGACCACCGAGACAAACAACATGTCGGAGAAAATCTTGTCGATAAACCTCTGAAAGACTGCAGGGGCATTTACCAGACCGAAGGGCATAACCCTGTATTCATACAATCCGAATGGGGTCCTAAATGCGGTCTTCCACTCGTCACCTCTCCTTATTCTGAGGAGATGGTAGGCACTTCTGAGGTCCGATTTGGTGAAGTAAGAGGCCCCTCTCACAGCTTCAAGGATGTCCCTTATGAGTGGCATAGGGTAGCGGTCACGGATTGTGATCCGATTCAACCCTCTATAGTCAATGCAGGGACGTAGTTCGGTGGTGTCCTTTTTTGGAATGAAAAACAATGAAGCCCCCCCTGAAGACCTTGATTCCTGTACTAGACCGTTCTGCAGGTTGTCATCCAGATATTTTCTTAAAGACTTTTTTTCTGCTAGAGATAAGGGAAACATCCTGCCAAATGGGACAACAGACTCCTGGGTAAGTTCTATGGCACAATACTCTGGCCGATGAGGTGGTAGGAGTTTGGGCATAGTGTCTTCGAAGATCTCAGTATATTCTTGGTACTGACGGGGAACTGATGAGACCACCTTGAGTAGAGGGGATCCCTTGTTCCTGTCCTTTCCTTTGACCCAAAGGGCAGATTGACAATGCTGTTCACAGTAGGAAGAATCAAAACGCACACAGTTGGTAGTCCAGTTTATTTGGGGATTATGTCTTCTTAGCCAGGGTATTCCTATCACCAAGGGAAAGTGGGCTGCTCTAATGAGATCGAATACCAGCAGTTCCTGATGCTCTCCCAAATCCAGACGTAAGGGTATTGTCTCGGATTGGATCGGGCCTGAGGACAGGGGGGTACCATCCACTCCTTCTACTGGAATGGGCCTATCCTTCTGTTTAAAAGGGATCTGTTGTTCTCGGGCCCATCCTTCGTCCATAAAGTTCCCTGCGGCACCGCAGTCCAGCATGGCTAAGACTTCCACACATGAAGTTTTGGTTGTCCAAAGTTTGACTCGAAATACCATCAGGCTGTTATCCTCACTTAATTCTGTTGGTCTGGTAAGGTTGCAAGGACTTTATCTTGTCCCCCCGAGACCTCCCTTGCAAAGGACCGAGGGTGGAAGTTTTCCTTCCTTCTTGGAGGTACTTCTGGGCAATCCCTGAGAAAGTGCTTTGAAGAGCCGCAATACATAGAGAGGCCTGAATCCCTGCGTCTCTTGCGTTCTGCAGGTGTGAGAGGGCCTGGGGCT
Source organism: Ambystoma mexicanum (assembly GCF_040938575.1). NCBI lineage: Eukaryota > Metazoa > Chordata > Amphibia > Caudata > Ambystomatidae > Ambystoma > Ambystoma mexicanum. The sequence continues at coordinate 1,179,488,745 of NC_090927.1, forward strand.
GCTCCTATCTGCATAGGTTCCTCTCGGGTGGATGGTTCCCTCGAAGGGTGAGGAGCTGGGATGGGTGAAGGCTGGCTAAGACGAGGTCTTCTCCTTTCCAGGCGGCGTTCGTTGAGACGATACTCTAATTGGAGAGTGAGTGACATGAGATCTTGAAAGGACGGAGGTCGAGCTACTCGGGCTAATTCATCCTTCAACTCATCCTTAAGTCCCCTCCGAAAGATCGTCTGTTTGGCAGATTCTGGCCAATCTGTTTTCGTCACCAGCCTCAGGAAGCGAGATATGTAGGTCTGTACATCCGTGTTTCCTTGTTCTACATCTAGTATTGCTTCGAAAGAGGTGTACAAAACCTCTGGACGATCGAATCTGGCTTTGAAAAGGTCCACAAAAGAATCATAATTAGCCAGTGCGGGATCATTTATTGTTACCAAAGGGGTGGCCCAGGCTAAGGCATTTCCGGTGAGATTAGCTATGAGGAACCCCACTTTCGCTCTGGCTGTTTCAAAGGCGTGGGGACGAAAGGCAAAATATACGTGGCAGGCGTCTAAATACTCCTTTAGACCACCTGGATAGCCATCATACTTTCCGAAGGATAAAGGCATGGGTGGTAGGTCTCCTTGGTCATCCCTATGTAGGACTACTTGTTGGCGTAGGGCGGCATTTTCAGTTTTCAGAGATTGGACTTCTAGGGTTAGTCCCTGCAATGCTGCCACCAGCTCCTGATATTGTTCAAGAGAAGCCATGATTCTGTCTGGGCGTTGTATTCTGTCAGAATGTTCACCCTCACCACCTGTCAAGCTTAAGAACTTCCTCCCCCTCCTCCTCACCTGGCTCCTCAGAGGTATACTCTATTGGGATGGTCTCGGTCTTCTTTCTTTCCTTCCGTGAGGTGGGGGTGTCTCTCTTGGGTGTCCTGATCTTCTTTTCGTGCAAGTAGGGTCTGGCCCCTCCGGAGGCCACCTTGGCAGAGAAGAAACCCTAACCGCGGGGACCCCCAGGGGGCCAGCCCTAAACAGGGAAAAAGCACAAAGGCGGAAAAAACCCTGTAAATTCAGATGGGTTCAGTTGGCTGTGATCACTTCCTTGATGACCTGAAGGCAGCCGGTGTTGGTAGAATTCAAGGGAAGGTTTGATTGTGGCAGGAGTTTGATGAATAGCTGGAAAAGGAGAATTAACAAAAATGGAAAGGAGTAGAAGAAAAACCCGATAGTGACGGGGACAAGGGAATCGAGAGAAACAGTCAGAGCTAGTAATAAGTATCGAACAAGGAGCAGTAAGGTGCTTACGGAGCGGGAGACCGCTCAATAAACGAAATTGAGGAGCCGGGACCGGCTGCCGAAAAGGGCGTAATAAAGGTAGTCTTAGCAATGTATAAAACAGGAAGACAGAAAACCAGGAAGAGTGTACAAACAATTTTAGAAAGGAACTAGAGAGAAACAGGAGGAAGTAAATAAATAGGACACAGGAAACCAAAAAAAACTATACAGGAAAGACTGGAGGTGGCTAGGATTGCAACGGATAAGGAGCAGGCAAAGGGAGGATACGAAAGGTAGAAAGGAAGTAGACGATCCGACGAGACGGACCAGGAAGGCTGAAAAAGGAAAAGACGGGAAGAGGCAATGAGAATTTCACGGACGAAGCTTCCTCACGAACCGTAGCGTTGGTAAACAGATACAACGCATCGGTCGGTGGGAGGAGTCAGCATATAAGGACTCGTCCGCCATCTTGGGTGAGGACTGAAACGCGCGTGCGACAATCAATGCCTCCAGCGTTTCCAGACCCTCCAATCCAAGTTCCTGACAGTATGCCCCCTTCTTCTCGGAGATCCCCCGGGTTTGCCCGGATGAAGTCGGTGGAATTGTCGTACTAATTGTGGGGCATGAACATGGCTCACTGGTTCCCAAGTCCGCTCTTCCACTGGATAACCCTTCCAGTGGACCAGATAGTACAGTCGTCCTTTGTGGTATCTGGAATCCACTAAATGGGATACTTCATATTCGTCGGGAGCAGGAGACACTTGAGTACCCCCTCTGAATACGGGCCTCTCGAAAGGGTCCTCCTTATGTTCTTTCAAAAGGGAAACGTGGAAGACTGGGTGCACCCTTTTGAGATATTCCGGAAGCTTGAGCTTAAATGCCACAGGGTTTATTTGTTGTAAAATTTGAAATGGTCCAAGGAAGCGCGAGGAGAATTTGCCTTTATGAACCCATCTCGGCAGGAATCTGGTGGATAACCAGACCAACTGCCCTATCTTCCATGCAGGATTGCCACTCCTTCCCTTGTCTGCCCATTTCTTTTGCGAATGTTGACTTGCTTGATGTGCTTCTTTGGCCAATCTGTGTACATTTAGTAGGTCCTGTAGAACTCCCTCAAGAGCTGGGATCTTGGTAGAAGGAGGGGTAAGCCAGGGTAAGTGTTGGGGATGGTACCCATATGTACAATAGAAGGGACTCATCTGGATCGAGGTATGCAAGGCGTTATTATAGGCAAATTCTGCTTGAGGGAGAAAACGGTACCATTCTTCTTGTTGAGGACTGCAGAAGCATCGGAGATACTGTTCAAGGCTGGCGTTTAACCTTTCTGTTTGTCCATTGCTCTGCGGGTGATACCCTGAAGAGAGAGCCTTGTGAATACCCAGGATTTGGCAGAGAGAGGTCCAAAATTTGGATGTGAATTGGGGGCCTCTGTCCGACACGGTGGTTCTGGGTAAACCATGTAGACGGACTATGTCCTGGAGAAAGGTTGCTGCCATCTCGGAGGCAGACGGTATCTGTTTGAAAGCCGAAAAATGGGCCAATTTGCTGAATGAGTCAATGGTCACCATGATGACTGTCATGCCATAGGATGAAGGGAGGTCTACTATAAAATCAGTGGATATGTGCTCCCAAGGGCGGTTTGGTAAGGAATGCTGCTGCAACAAACCTAGGGGTTTTCCAGTTCGGTATTTGTTCGAGGCACAGACTGAACAAGTAGAAACATACTGATTTACATCCCTTCTTAAGGTTGGCCACCAAAAACCTCTCCGTAGGAGGTCATATGTCTTCCTTATGCCTGAGTGTCCTGTTAAAGGCGTATCATGACACCAAGACAATATCTGTGCCTGTAGTTTCTTGGTCGGAATATAGAGTGCACCTTCATAGTAGTACAATCCGTCCTTGTCTCGGCTCACTTTAGATGGAAACTCCGTGCACATCTGATACTGTGGTACCAGATCTTGTAGAAAGGAAACCGTAGATGCCAACACAGTAAGTTTTGGGAAAATAAGCTCATGTCCCTTATAGGAACCAGATTCTTCTCCCAGGCTTCTTGACAAGGCATCAGCCTTCTTATTCTCTGTTCCTGGTATGTATGTAATAACGAAATCATACTGTAAAAAGAAATAAGCCCATCTGGCATGTCTGGCGTTGGAACATTCCATCTGCTGCAAAACCCGAAGGTTGCGATGATCCGTTCGAATGGTAAATTGATGGTTAGCTCCCTGTAGTAGATGTCTCCACTCTTGACAGGCCATTTTAATCGCCAAAAGCTCCTTCTCGATGACAGAATAATTGCGTTCGGAACAGGTAAGTGTCTTAGAATAGTATGCTACAGGGTGTTCATATCCATCTTCCTGCTCTTGAAGTAGGACTGCCCCTACAGCTCCTGAAGAGGCGTCCGTCTCCAGAATGTACGGACTGGTCGGATCAGGTTGGACCAAGATGGGTGCTGTAGAAAAGCATTTCTTTAAAAATTGGAGCGCCCTTTGGGGTTCATCGCCAAAAATGAACTTAACACCCTTCTTCAATAAAGAGGTCAGAGGTAACACCTTGTTGGAGAAGTTGGGGATGAACCACCGATAAAAATTGGCCAATCCTAAGAAGCTCTGTAGCTCCTTGATGTTAACTGGATTCTTCCACTCCGTAATGGCCCTTACCTTGTTGGCATCCATTTCGATACCTTCTTTGGACAAAATGAATCCCAAGTAGGACACAGAGGTAGATTCGAAAATGCATTTCTCTGGTTTAACCAGCAACTGATGGGATTGAAGACGTTGTAGGACCTGCTTGACCAATGATCTGTGATCTGGAAGAGTCTTGGAGAAGACGAGAATGTCATCAAGATACACTACCACGGATACAAATAGCATATCCGAAAAAACCTTGTCCATGTACCTTTGGAAGACTGCTGGAGCATTTACTAGGCCAAACGGCATCACTCTATACTCGAAGAGTCCAAAAGGGGTACGGAACGCTGTCTTCCATTCGTCCCCCTGTCTTATTCTCAGAAGGTGATAAGCTCCTCTAAGGTCAAGCTTTGTAAAGTATTCCGCTCCTTGAACCGCCTCCAGGATATCTCGAATCAAGGGCATGGGGTATCTATCCCGGATAGTGACCTTGTTCAAGCCCCGGTAATCTATACAAGGGCGAAGTTCAACTGAGTCTTTTTTCGGAATGAAGAACAACGAAGCTCCACAAGCAGACTTAGATTCTTGGATGAGTCCGTTCTGTATGTTTGCGTCAAGGTAATCCCTTAATGCCTTCCTTTCGGTTAACGACAGTGGATACATCCTCCCAAAGGGAACCACTGCATCTGGTGTTAGGTCTATGCAGCAGTCTTCCGCTCTATGTGGAGGGAGTTGTCGGGGTATGGTATCTAGGAATACCTCAGAGAATTCCTGATAGTGGAGAGGAACAGAAGCAACAGTGATCCGTTCTGGGATTCTGCTTATGGAAGACTCCGGGTTCTTTGAAACCGAAGGTAATTCAAAACAGTGAGATTTACAAAACTTGGAGTCGAAGTGCACCTTGTTGGCGGTCCAATCTATATGAGGGTTGTGCCTCCTTAACCATGGAATACCGATAACCAAAGGAAAATGGGCTGCTCGGATCTGATCGAAGACCAGAAACTCCTCGTGGTGTTTTAACTGCATTCTCAAGGGGATTGTCTCCTTAGTTATCGGCCCAGACGACAAGGGTCTACCGTCGACCCCCTCCACAGGGATAGGTGTGGCTTTGGTTCTAGTGGATACAAGATGTTCCGCTGCCCACTTGGAGTCTATAAAGTTCCCTGCTGCTCCACAGTCAAGCATAGCTAATACTTCAGTGGGACCGGCCTCTGTCAGCCAAAGGTGAACTCGGAACACCATCAAACTGCAATCCTCCGGAGTGTTTACTGCTCTTGTATGGTTGCAAGGGTGTTGGAGACTTCCCCCGAAACTTCCCTTGCTGTAGATCGGGGGTTGTAGTTTCCCTGTCTTCTAGGAGGTACTTCAGGACAATCTCTTAATAGGTGCTTTGAAGAGCCGCAATACATACACAACCCATAGTCTCTTCTTCTCTTTCTTTCTTCCTGCGTTAACGGTCCTCGGGTTGTTCCGATCTGCATAGGTTCATCAGGGGGATGAGAAGACCTGGTGGGAGGATTAGATGAGGGTAGAGGGGTTGGTCGAGCTGTGCCTCGGCTTCTTCTTCTTTCGGATCGTCTTTCCTTCAAACGAAACTCTATCTGAAGGGACAATGTAACAAGGTCCTGAAAAGACACAGGTCGGGCTACTCGGGCTAGCTCATCCTTGATATCTTCATGAAGGCCGCGTCGATAAATGGTTTGCTGGGCGGAACCTGGCCAATCCGCCTTGGCTGCCAGTCTCTGAAAACGGGAGAGATAGGTCTGGACATCAGTGTTTCCTTGTTCGACATCTAAGATTGCTTCTAAAGAAGAGTAAAACACCTCCGGTCTGTCGAAGCGTTCCTTAAACACCTCCGTAAAACGATCATAGTCGTCCAAAATTGGTTCATTTCTAGTGACAAATGGTGTAGCCCATGAAAGTGCATTTCCCATTAGATTGGCTATTATAAACCCAACCCTTGATCGAGCAGTCTCGTAGGTGTGGCTACGAAAGGCAAAATATACCTTGCATGCATCGAGAAAATCCTTCATTCCTCCGGGGTGCCCATCATACTTGCCAAAGGATAGAGGCATCGTAGGCAAGTCTCCACGGTCGTCACGATGCATTACAACCTGTTGTCGGAGGGTGATATTTTCAGTTCTTAAGGTCTGGACCTCCATCGTTAGATTCTGCATGGCTGCCACTAGTTCCTGATACTGTTCCAATGACGCCATGGTGGATTCTGGGCGTTGTATTCTGTCAAGCTTAAGAACTTCCTCCCCCTCCTCCTCACCTGGCTCCTCAGAGGTATACTCTATTGGGATGGTCTCGGTCTTCTTTCTTTCCTTCCGTGAGGTGGGGGTGTCTCTCTTGGGTGTCCTGATCTTCTTTTCGTGCAAGTAGGGTCTGGCCCCTCCGGAGGCCACCTTGGCAGAGAAGAAACCCTAACCGCGGGGACCCCCAGGGGGCCAGCCCTAAACAGGGAAAAAGCACAAAGGCGGAAAAAACCCTGTAAATTCAGATGGGTTCAGTTGGCTGTGATCACTTCCTTGATGACCTGAAGGCAGCCGGTGTTGGTAGAATTCAAGGGAAGGTTTGATTGTGGCAGGAGTTTGATGAATAGCTGGAAAAGGAGAATTAACAAAAATGGAAAGGAGTAGAAGAAAAACCCGATAGTGACGGGGACAAGGGAATCGAGAGAAACAGTCAGAGCTAGTAATAAGTATCGAACAAGGAGCAGTAAGGTGCTTACGGAGCGGGAGACCGCTCAATAAACGAAATTGAGGAGCCGGGACCGGCTGCCGAAAAGGGCGTAATAAAGGTAGTCTTAGCAATGTATAAAACAGGAAGACAGAAAACCAGGAAGAGTGTACAAACAATTTTAGAAAGGAACTAGAGAGAAACAGGAGGAAGTAAATAAATAGGACACAGGAAACCAAAAAAAACTATACAGGAAAGACTGGAGGTGGCTAGGATTGCAACGGATAAGGAGCAGGCAAAGGGAGGATACGAAAGGTAGAAAGGAAGTAGACGATCCGACGAGACGGACCAGGAAGGCTGAAAAAGGAAAAGACGGGAAGAGGCAATGAGAATTTCACGGACGAAGCTTCCTCACGAACCGTAGCGTTGGTAAACAGATACAACGCATCGGTCGGTGGGAGGAGTCAGCATATAAGGACTCGTCCGCCATCTTGGGTGAGGACTGAAACGCGCGTGCGACAATCAATGCCTCCAGCGTTTCCAGACCCTCCAATCCAAGTTCCTGACACCACCCTTCTCCTCACCTGATGCTTCCTCTTGCTTGTCCTTGGAGTGCTTGGAGGATCTTCGGGGGGTTCTAGTATCTTCCTTGGTAGACTTGTCTCTGGACCTCCTGTCATGCAAGTAGGGTCTGGCTCCCTCGGAGGCCACCTCGGCAGGAGGTGGAACATGTCTTGGGGGGCCCCGAGGAGCCAAAGCCCGCGACAGGGAAAAAAACCGATGGGCGGTAAAAAAACCCTGTGTAGTCTTCCGGAGATGGTATGAAATGGGAGACTCCAATGGTGGATGTGGTAGCAAGAGATCCGGAGCGAGATCAGGAAACAAGAGGATCCAGCGAGTTCGTTCGGTCCACCAGTGTGATGATGACTCAGGAAAAAGAAGGCGGAGTCCAATCCGAAAAGGCTTGGCCGAATACAAGGTAGCAGCTACGAGAAGCAATGAAGGAGGAAAGAAAAGAAGGAAATGGGGAAAACGGACCGAGCAGAGTGGAAAAGGAAGGGAAAGAGGGAGAAGCAGTAAAGTCCCTACTTAACAGAAACAGTTGGATCCACGAAAGGCACTGAGAGGAACACGAAGATACGTGAGGATGGCGGCGGACCGCTAGCGCGAGTGGCAAGATGCCTAAAGCAAAAGTCTGAAAAGAAGAGTTGGGCAAAGTGCCGAGGACGGACAAGGGAGCACGGAGAGGCAGAAGAAAAGACAGAGGTATGACAAGTGGGAAGAAATAAGCACTACTGGAGGGGCACTGGAGGGGCACGGAAGGAGCTGAACAGAGTATAACGCTGAGCGCTGGTATCAACTAGGAGTAACAACACAGATACAACGCGCCGGGAGGTGGGCGGGGCTTGCTTAAATAACAAAGGCCGCCATGTTGGATGAGGACTGGACTGCTAAGTGAAGGTTCTCCGCGGCGAAAACTTCCACTTCTGCCATAGTCTCCAAGGACAGATCCTGACACCAACATACAGACAAATAATCTAAAATCCCCGGTAGCCAGACATTTTTCAACCAAGAAACACACCAAAGCCCAATTGAGATATGTGATACTGATACTGGTAAAGACACCAGTGAGAGTAGGCACCCCAGTGAACTACTTCTTAAAAGAGAGATGTTCTGGAACCATACATTGGATTCATTAGACCCCACAGGTATGAATGAAGAGTTATCCTTAGTTCTGTTTCTGTGAGATTGGCATGACACAATCCATTCATTTCCCTCACTGCGTGATATATTGTCTTGATATCAATACAAGAAGACTGACACTCACCATTACGAAACACATACGGGACATTTTCTCAATTTGGTTAATATTCTTTTGTCATTCTGTTTTTTCCAATAAAAGTGATGTGATAAGACCATGAACATTAATGTGATAACTGTACTTTTAGAAATGCCTTATGCATGCCTTACATGCAGGTGTAACACATATGCAATTAGAACTTTGCCCAGGCATGATTTTATTGTTCTGTAATTCCAATAATAGAGGTTAAGGAATTATCAATGATGTGATAATAATATGTCTGAATCTGTCATGAGACACCAAAGTATTTCAATGTGAATATGTCCCGGGTTATCCTTATATGAATCGATTATTTTAGTCTCTCCAATTCGTTACCGGGGATATAATTCATGGAATCTTTACATAATGAAATGTATTAATGACTCATCTACATGCTGCACAACACATCATCAAACAAATCTATGCGGTACTGAAATTATGATATTGTTATAATTTTGATTTATATTCATTGCCCGAGATATATTTCAAAGGATCATTCCATTATTAAAAAAAAAAGATCTGACTCATCTACAAGTTGCACAACACATCAGCAACCAATTATACGCAGTACTGAAATTACGATGTTGTTATAATGTGATATGTATATATTGGTAAAAAAAAACCTGGATGACATCATATATAACAACAGGGAATGGAGATTACACTGCTCTAGTGTTAACTCCCTTTTCAACTTGCCTGTGCTGATTTCACGGTTGTAATTTCTCATAAACATTGGATTTTTGAGCCTGTTTATTATCAAAATATATTCACTATCTCTGTAACCGCCAATGTCTTTTCATCGATTGAACTGTAGGATTTGACAGGCAGTTTTGAACTTTCAACATCAAAAATCACATAGATTAAGTATATTCACTAAGCGTCATCACAAAACCGATGACAATGATGTCCTTCCCATGATGACATCAACAACGTCTTACGCCGATAATGTCTTATATACAGTGCCCACTTTGGGTCCAGGGCTTACTTGTTCCGAGATCCCTGAATAGCTTCCTCCTTTCAAAATGTAGGTGAGAAATGGCCTTACTTGGCTCACCACGCCTTACAATTGAACTCTGGATATACCATCAATACTGATAGACTCTAATTTATTTGAATTGTAGATTCTCTCTCCTGAGAATCTTCTCACCATACAGACCGGTTTTCTCTTGAAAGTATTACAGCTGAACATTTTTTAAGACCCCTTGTGACTTTCAGGTGAGATTTCAAACAGACATTTAGTTTGATTATACCTTCCTTTTCCATTGAGTGTTTTTATAAGGGCTTCACCTTTCCTATACTCAACCATTATATATGGTTCTTTTCCTAACAGGTAGAATTCTGTGCATAGAAAATGAATTACCCTGACAACTCTCATCATACATACCCTTGCTGAGTTGTATACACTTTTTATACACTTTTTTATGGACCTGTAATTAGATGACCCAGTGTCTGGTGCCCATTTCTCATTGAATTTATTGCAGATTAATAGGCAGGTCTAGCCATTGCCTCTCTTGGATACAGGGTCTTCAGCGAGTGGTCAACCCTGCAGTGAATTATAGTCCCTCTCTGAATTGTGAGTTATGCACCATTAGTGCATTTGATATTCATGATCTGCCTTATATTCACTAAAGTTCTAGTTACTTTGATACCCATTTCTTCCTGTATTAGGTGAAGAGATACAAAGACCACACTAAGGATCAGAGCATGTGTACACTGAGAGATTATTGATGCCCCATTGCTCACTATGAAGTCAGTCAGGTGTCTGAAAATGGAACATGAGTTTTACCACTCATATATTTCTCCATTTGTATGAATCAAGTATTGTTTGGTAACAAATATCTGTTATAGTTCTCACTTATTTCTTCGATGACTCATGAAGTTTGAAGACAAACATATATGCTTAACAAATATTGCTCCTGATGAAGGATTGATCTCGACACGCATAGATCTCACTGTATTTCTATTTTGTGTATTAAAAGATACATTTAAATGAACATTTGTGTCATTGACATTGCACATACATTTCAACAACCGTTTATATAATATTGACATATTACTCAACTATTGACTGACACTGCCCAGTATTTATGGTGTGCAGGGGACAGCAGTGTCTGATACATAAGGGCACTATTTTCATTGTTTACCATTAATAGTCCTTGGACCCTAGCCAATAAGATGGGAGAAGATGTTTAGGCCCATGGAGCACATACGAGAATGAATTATTCGGGTCGAGAGATATTAAGAGAGATATCCTCATTATCGTCAAAATGATTAGAGTCAGAACCTTGGCCAATTTTAGCATTAATATCACCCCCCAGACTTAGCCAATCAGGCCCTACCAGAGAAAGAGGTTGGTTAGCAGCACTTTTAGATGGACAATTAGAAAAATTATCTAGTTAAAAGCCAGTAGAACCGGGATTTCCTAGAATACAAAATTGAACATATTTTGATGTAAAAATAACAGTTTTAGCATGAGAGGCGTACCTAGACTTGACCAAAATATCCATCCCATTAGAAACACGCCCCCTTTGTTTTTTCGTGGCATGAATTTGAAGTAGCCCATGTTTCTTGCAATAAGATAATATCAAACTGTTCCAATCTGGCTAGTACACCGGGTTGTAAAACTTCGATTTGTATCTTGTGATGTTCCAAGAAACAATGTTGAGATTTGAAGACTGGTCTATACAATGGAAAGACTCCATTTCGGCATTGGTAGCAAGTTTATGAAGACGAGGTACTGAGATAGTAGGTAAAAGTCAGTCAATCTCTTCCAATGAGGATAAAACTTTGAACCGGTTAGCAGTAAGAAGAGAACAAGAAACAGGTACAGTGCCAGGAACGTACGCCCGTGTGTTAGAAGAATCTATCAAAAAAGAGGCAGCTAGCAATAATAGGCACACTGCCAGTTAAATACAAGCCGGTAAAATAGCTCAGTGGGTTGAGCGCTCGCTGCTGCGATCTAAGCGTGATCTGCAGGTTGCAGGTTTGAGTTCTTTCATCCTTCCAAGGTCGATAAATGAGTACCAATTTCAGTTGGGTGATATTGCATGTAAATATTTCTCTGTAAAGCGCTTTGGATTAAGGCGCTATATAAATAACACATCATTATCATTATTAGGAAGGAGAAGCAGGGACAGACGGAGGGTACATCTGGCTTTTAGAGCTATGGATGGAAGCCAGGGAAGTAGAGCCAGCACAAAACCCCCTAATTGTACTGCAGTGCCCAGAAGAAGAGGTGCGCACAGAGTAATGTGAAAACAGCTTAAAACCTTTTTATTCAAGTAAGATCATCCTGAGTAGCTATTAGACGATTGACTTTATTGTCCCCCATGTCCATATCAGCCTTATTAGCGGCTGAATTCTGCAAGGCTGGACCGGAAACCACTGCATCAGTCGCAGCTTCGGGAGGTATCAAGGGAGCCTGTGGAATTAGACAAGGGGGTTCTAATTGCATTAATAACATTCTGAGAGTGTATCCCCTGCTCTATACGCACAACCTTCTCAGTAGTAGATATTTGTTGCTCTGCTTAACCGGAAATGGCTTTCAAAAAGGTATCATTAGAGCCTTTTGCAGGGTCAATAGTGTGGTGTCACGTGCCCTGACGTGAAAGGTCACGTGACCCGGAAGGGAGGGGGATATAATAAAGGAATCACCGGAACTGGCGGGGTTCACGCCAGTCCGGGTTTATGCAACCCAACGAGTAGTCGTGTGTTTGATTGCCGCGCTGTGTTTTGCATGCTGTGCGACCGAGCAGGCCTCCGCCGAAGGCCCGCATCACCTTCCTGCTGCCGCCCGCAACACCGGCGGCAGCAGACTTCACAAATAGGTCCCGTATCAATTGCATTCTTGCACTTCTTACCCGATTTCAAAGATAACAGTATCATAGCCTTACAATTATGCAACATTCAAGGGATCCAATGACAAAGCTTCACTCCCACTCCAGAGGTTATCGGCCCGTCACACACATCCAGACTGACCAGATGGCACGGCTGCACTTAATCTGCACTTCGTTGCAGCTTTGCCACGACAGGGGGTTTATATGCCCCAGGTGAACACTTGCCGTACAGCCCCAAGGAAGCAAACAGAAAGGAAAGAATGAAGAAAAGGGGGGTGCTCCCTTCAGCGCACAACTGCGCTTCATCTGCGCTTGAAAGCGCTTGAAATATTAAAAGCTTCCCTAAAACAAAAGTCCCAGCACAAGCATCGGCAGTGAAAAGCTACCCCCCCCCCCCAATGTCCACCCCAAAGTTTGAGTAAAGCACAGGTAGCAGCGGCACAAGTGTCCCTTAGACAGCCCAGGCATTCACAGGACACGTTTCCCTCCCACAGAGAGGGTAAAGCAAATTCAGCAAAGGTGAACCCTTCTATTCCACAGAACAGTTAGAGCATAGGCAGCAGCAATGCAGGCTTCTCCTGAACAGCACAGGTGCATAAAAGGCCACCTCAGTGCAAGATTCCCTCTCATATAACTTCCACAGCGCAGACAGTATCATTGCAGTCTTTCAAGACCCATCTGGTGTAGTGAGAACATCAGCAGTGGGTGGCAAGCACCCAGGGATCAATGGAAGTCTATGTAGCAGCAGTGCAAGCTCCCCTCACACAACATGCCCAGCACAGGCATAGCATTGCCTGCTTCCCTCTCTCAGAAAAGCTAGAGTGCAGCCACAAGCAGTGCAACCCCCCATCCCACAATGCAGTTCGAGCACAGGTAGCAGCAGTGAAAGAAAGCATCACACAATGTGACCAACACAGATAGCAGCACAAACGTTTGTTTCTGCACAAAAGGTACAGCACACCCATTCCCACCAGCTTCTACTTCAAATAACACATGCTTGTTACTCTGGGCCCAGGGAGCCTGCAGAAAAGCTGTTCATTTCTGCCACACTGCCCTCTTCCTAAGACCAGGCTGCTCACTGATTGGCAGGCGTTGGTACCACAGACGTTGCATGCAGTCCTTTTAACCGCCCATACCCTCTCCATGTTTGGCATAGAATAACCCAGACTCCTTCCCAAACCCCAATTATCTGACGCCTGAGAGTCTGTTTGTGACCAATCATACTGGTGTCAGTAGAGTTTCACTTTGGCTGTCTCTACCGCTTCCCTAAGACTGCCTAACAAAATCAGGAGCCGGTGGAAGATTAGTAATGCAGGCTGTCACGGTTCTACAGGGCCCCGGGCATAAGGTTTGATGAGGTTCTCATCCCATCATCTATGTTGAAACCAGATCTCTGTCACACTCTCACATCACCTCTCTGACACCTTTTCTCTCATCCAACCCTTGACCACCCCTCTCCTTTCATCTCCCATAAGATCCTTTCCTGATGCAAATCTCTTCAATGACCATTTGTTTTTGTGGACTTCTTGCTACAGCATTTGTGATGCTTCATGGCATGAGTTTTGCAAACAGCCCAGATTATTCCACTTTTATGATATAAAGACACAGACAAGAAGATCCTGTGTGGTAAAGGCACCTGCTTTTTGTCATTGCTTGTCACAGATTTGCAGCTTGGTATGCACGATGTGAACAACTCACAAACATGATGGACCAATTTATTTATTTGTATTGCGCCGTAGCCCGCAGGCATCTGGGCGCACAACTTGAACACAAGGAAAATAGACATACGGCTACGAGATAACACTTAACATGTATGTCCTGGTCAGGGGGTTGTCTAGCCTTAGTCTGTTGGTCCTTTATCGGAAGAGTGGTGTTTTGACCTTCTTTCGAAAGGAGCTATAGGATGTCTCAAGTCTGACGGACATTGGAAGGTCATTCCATATGGTGGCCACTATCGTATGGAAGGCTGAGCCGAGACTCTTTGCTTTCTTGTATTTGGTTGTTTCTAGCTGACCCTGTGTTTGGGATCTCAGGGACCCCCTTGGTACATACAGGGTCAGTTTGGATTTGAGGTAAGCAGGTGCTGAGCCGTAGATACAGTGGTGGGACAGAGTCAGTGCTTTACATTTTATTCTATCCTCAATTGTTGACCAATGGAGGTTTTTTCTATCCTTGCTTGTGTGGTCTGATTTCTTTTTGCCTTTTATGATTCTCACGGCATGATTCTGAATTTTCTGATATTTTCATATATGGCCCTTGTTGGCTCACAATGGAAGTGCGTAGTCTAACGTGGACAGAATACTTGCTCACGCAACTGTGGCACAGTTTGCTTCGTTCAGGTAGGGCCAGATTTTGTTGAGTAGTCTTAGATAGTAGGAACAATTTTGTTTAGCTGCAAGACATGTGCTTCTGCACTTAGAGAAGCCTCCAAGTGGATTCCTAGCGTCTTGACTTTGTTAACAACTCTTATCTGTGCATTGTTTATCTGTAGGAGCTCATATTGTTGGCTTAATTTGGCTTTGGCTTGGTTTGATCCAAAAATCATCAGTTCTGTTTTTTTAGCATTTAGACACAACCAATTGTTGGTCATCCACGTTTTGATGGTTTTGTATAGATCTTTAACTTTAGCATTGTCTTGAGTGTAATCACTGCTCAGCTTGATGATCAGCTGTGTGCCATCAGAGTAATTTGTAAAAATAATACACCAATTTTTTCGAGGTTCAGACAGAGATATCTGATGTGTAGGTTGAAAAGGAGCAGTGATAAACTCACCCCTTGGGTTACGCCACAGCTTATAATTTCTTCAAGTGAGAAGTTGTCCCCCCAGTGTACTTTCGATGTTCTATTCGAGGGGAAGGATGTTAACCAATCTATTGCTTCTTGGGAGCAATGTGCTCCCTTCCTAGGTGCTTGCTTCACTTGTTCATGATCCAGCAAGTCAAAGGCTGCGCGGAGGTCAAGTAGTATGAGTAGACCAGCTTTCCCTTCTTCAACAATGCTCTGCATGTGAGAGTGATGGTCAATCATAGCTGTTTCCGTGCTATGTGCAGTACGGAAACCTTGGCTGTGGAGTATCTCATTGGCTTCTGCGTATGCCTGAAGCTGTTTGGTAGCGACTTTATCCAGTGCCTTCAATAGAAAGTTACAATTAGTGATGGGTCTTAAATTGTTTGGATATCTTGGGTCCAGTTTGTTTCTTTTTTGTGAAGGTGTGATTATAACTGTTTTTATTTCTGTTGGTACATAGCCGTCCCTGAAAGAGGCATTCACCATTTTAATGAAGAATGGCGCAATGATGGCAGTATTCTCTAAGATGAGTTTGGATGGAATAACATTTTTAGCACAGGTGGTGGGTTTCATTGAGTTTAATATCTTTGTCATTTTTTCAATTGTGATTTGGTGGAATTTGAATGGTTCTTGGTGTTTGTTGTGTTGGTGCTGTTTGTAGCTTCAGTTCTTCCTGGTTGAAACTCGATTTTTGAGCTTTTCTTATTATATCTCTGTCCTTCAAATTTTTTCAGAGAAGGCCTTTTGGACCATGTTACAATCCTCTTGGGTCGGAGAGTAAGTTGTGCAAGAACCTTAGGTTTTTCTATGGTCTTGAGTATTTCAAAGTGGTTTTTCATTGAATTTTCAGCTGTTTTGATTTCTTTATTGTAGAGGTTTTTGTTTGCAGTGCTAATGGCTTCTCTATATAATTTTTCACTTCTTTTCCACTTTTCGTTGCTGTCCAGTGACGTATGTTTTAGCCAATAATTCAAATTTCTCCTTTTTTTTGTTTCGTAAGGGTTGCATTGAACCACTTCTGGTGGTTGTTATTATGTCGTACAAGTTTGTTTTTAATGGAGCGTGTAGATCTACTAGATCTTTTACCTTATAAGTAAAATTGGTAATTCATTTTTCACTCAGAATTTTATTTAAGCACTGTTCTAGATGTGTGGATTAGATTTTTTTGTAGTTCCTACTTTTGGCCTTTTTCGGGTGATTGTCTGGTTGTTTTTCTCCGGGGTGTTTATTATAAGTGTGCATGTGACCGAAAAGTAGTCGGACCATATTCAGGGTTTGGTTTCATAATCTTTAGTTTCAATGTTGTTAGTGATTATCCAATCTAGTTGGTTTCCATTTTCCATGGTTTGGTCTGAATTCATAATCGAGAAATCTATGTTCTTTAAGGTTTTCTCCAAAAGGATGGCCTCTTTCTCTTTTGGGTTCCCACTCCATCTGTTAAAGTCTCCAAGGACTATTGTGGTGGTATTTTTCCCATTCAATGCATTAATTTGCTGCGTGATGTCTTCGTTGAAATCAGAGGTTAGGGACGGGGGCCTGTAACGTAGAATGAAATTAATGCATCTGTTAGCAGTCGGTGTATGTTTGAGGTGCAATATTTCGCATCTGGCGCTTGTAATAGTAGCGGAAAACATTTAGATTTTTTCCTTTACTATCATTGCTACTCCTCCTCCTATTCCAGACTCTCTGTCTTTGTGATGAATCACATAGCCCTGGGGAACTGCTATTAGGCAGGTTGTCCCTGTGGGTTCCTGAAGCCAAGTTTTGGAAATACAGGCAATTCGCCTCATTACGGGTTTGGTGGTAGCCGTGCCCTTATTAAGGGCAAGACTGCCGCCAAACTCGCTACCGGCCCCAGCACCCGTGAATGGGTCATTACTGGCCCATTACGAGATGAATGGGCCAGTAATTGCCCATTTGCGGGTGTCGATATGGCCGGTCTGGGGGTCGGGAGCATGGTTGCACCAGCACCATTCATAACGGTGCCGGTGCAATCACGAGTTCTGCTCCTGGGTGCGGGTCTGCACGTCTGGTCAGACTACGTGTGCAGTCCGGCACTGGCAAGCAGAACTCGTAATGTGGCGGAGTACCAACGGCGCCGGTAGCACTCCCGGCGCCGTGGTTGCCGTTCCGCCACATTCGTAATGAGGCCCAATGTCTACCTTGTATAAGGTCATGAATGTCTTGCGCACATAGCTCTCAACCATTTGTCTTGCAAAGGCGGGTGAAATCACCCGATTTTGTTTTTGGCGGGTGAGACGCCCATTGAAATGAATGGGCGTGCAGGAGGCTTGTCGGGTGAGGCAGCCCTTTGCAAGGCGGGTGACACCCGCCAAAAGCGGGTGAGTTGAGAGCTATGCTTGCGCATGCTCGTTTAGTGATTTCGTATTTAGAAATCTTATTTTCAATTGTCTAGTTGCTTCCTTGATGGTGGCCTTTGTGTTATTAGTGTTGGCGGTTGTTTCCTTTGGAATCCTTAAGGCTGGATTACATTTTTTGTGGGGTTGTGTTCATGAGATGGAAGCTGGCGTGGGTGTGTGGCAAATCATGACCCCTTGGTGTTCCTCATCCAATGCCCGTGTTGTGTTAAGTCAAACCTCAGGTGTTTCGAACATGAATTCCTCATTCTTACCTCTAATTGATGGGGTTTATAACTGGAAGCAGCGATCCTGAGTTTGTGGCCTAACGCCGTGGACGGCGAGGACCGCCTAGGCTTACGAAGCGCCGGCGCTGAAACGCATGACGTTTTGCTTTGAAGCTGCCGGGACATCTGGGACACGTAGTCCACAAAGGTATCTGTCGGCACACAAGAGGTTAAGAATTCACACTCAGCTTCTGTAGCAAGCGGATTCTGCACGTCAGTTTTCAGTAATGAAGGCAACACTGCCTTGTGAATGAGCGAGTCAGTTACACTTTTGCACGTTACACTGTTCAGAGAAAAAAAGCCCGCACGATGTTTTATAGAGTCACAGCGCGTGTATGTGGCGCATTAGCAGGAATGCAAAGCAGAGTTTACAATTCGGTTTGCATACAATGGCACTTTCACTTTAGCAGGTTCTAGTATTCATTCAGCATGCACACGCGTTCAAATAAATCAAGAGGCTGCACCCTGCACAAGCGAGTGATCGCGCTAATGCGTACACAAAGGAACTTTCACTTTAGCAGGTTCTAACAGTCATTCAGCATGCACACGTATTCTAATGAATCAGGAGGCTGCCCCCTGCAAAGCGAATGATCACGCTGTTGCATATCCTCGTAACTACCCTAAACGAACAGCCTTCTGGGACGTATCACTGGGCAGGCCTTAAGTAGTGTTTGTCCGGCAGGACCGGCGCAAGATCGGCTGAGTTTATGAAGCGCTGACACCGAAGCGCCTGACGTTTCGCTTTGAAGATGCCGGGACTTCTGGGACATGTAGTCCAATCCACTTTCACACGTTCAAGAAAGAGGTGTTCTTTGTGATTTCATTACACTTGAAAGAGGCACAGATTGAAACCACAACGGGGTGCTTTGAAATGCATTTGTGCCATTTGAGTGATCATTTCAAAACATTACCACACAAAAGAAACTGCAACTTGTCATAGAATAGGGTTTCCCCCATGCTTCATTCATCATTATGGATGCAGCCGCGCCATGTTGCAAAAGCTCTTCTTAAAATCAATAACATGTGGAAAATACAGTAATTGTTGACAGTCTGTGGGACGCTGGAGAGCAGACTTTGGGCATGTGATACCCGTGCCCTGGGATTGTTTACCATACTTTAATCATACTTTTATTTAAAAAATGACTTTTATTAGAGCCACCATTTGCTTGTTCTACCAGGCTACTAGCAGAAGGGTAATATCACGCTGCACATGTTTATATTTGACTTGTAAGAAACAAGGCAGCTGTATTGGTTTAGTATAAATAGGGAGAGATGGCATTGCAGATACAAAAAATAAGTATTTGGGTGTCCTGGGTTTCGCCGAGGTGCCCTGTAAGCGTTGTCTCATAAGTGATATTTTAGACCAGTTTTGACCTGTCCATGGCACTTTAGAACCATTCTTAGTTTTAGCGCTTACTTTTGGATCACATGGGTGCATTAACGAAACCATTCATTAGTTTTGGCCATTCGGTAGCGCTGTAAGCACTGCCTGTAAGCTAACACTATTGCCATGGGAAGTGAATAGAGGAGAGAGATGGCATGTGAGAAAAGATACTCAGAGCGTGGGTGCTGTTTGGTTATTTACCTACCGCGGCTCTGCTAGCTTCTCTGGACTTTCCAACCGCTTTCTTGCCCCTCTCCACCCAAAACACATCCCACTAGGGTCTCTCTGAGCTAACTCTGTGCTTTCTGACCTGCTTTCTGAAAGGGGATTGCTTAATTGCCGTTGTAATCCAGCTGCTGGTGTAATAAAATGGTAAAAACAAAGTATGCCTTTAGCCACTAGATTTATAATTCACAGAAGCCAATCGCCTTCTTTTTGTTTGCCGGCACTTCATATATTTGACTTTGCTCCATCCTTTCTTGGCCCATCGACCAACAGCCCACCCCTTACCTGTTCGTGAGGTGCAGCTGAAACACAGATTCATTGGCAGGAGCTGTGAGAGCAGCTTTATGCCTGTCACCAGCCTTGCATGACAGTAAAAGTAAGACATTTTTAGTTTTGGCTATCAAGTTGCACCACTTTTAAGCCGAGACTATTGCATTAGAGTAAGGCTAGGGAGAAATGGCATGAGGCAGGACACAAAGCTTGTAGGTGTTGTTTCTCTATTTACCCACCAATTGTTTGCCCATGGACATGCTAAACCCTATGGTGATTCCCACCCAGTTACTGCCGCTGCCCACCCAAAACACATACTCATGAGAACTCTTCGAGCTGGCTTTAATCAAGCATTATCATCAAACTTTATAAAGGGCCTTCCAGTGTTTTTTTCAAGGCAGTCTCCTGAGAGTTTATGACTTAATTGGAGCTGTAAACCTACTACTGGTGTTATACAAATGTCTTAACCAAGTCTGCCTTCAACCACTCAGTTTATAAGTACTATTCTTGTCCTTCACTGAAGATCCATTAAAACAAGTTTTGCCAAAGCCAACTGTTTTGGCTTATGTTACGTATTAGTCATTTGCCAGGCATTGCTAGTAGATACCCATGTCTTCAAACCATTTTGCACCTACTGCCATGAATGAACAATTAACACCACTATGGCAGTGCCTTTCCCATGCCAACACAAAAACTCAAACTGTCGACATTGCCAATGCTTGTCTATAAAATGCATGTTTTATCCTCATGTTTCTGAGCAAAGGCAGGCGGCAAACATAGGACTCTGTCTGTGAAACTACACAACAGAACACAAGCATTCTCCCGTGCCCCCTGCCAGTCACAGCTGAAGTTTCATGGCACCTTGCAAACATCCATGAAGCTAACGAAATCCATTTGGCCTATGGGCCATGGCTGTAGTGAGGAATCTGAGGGTGTCCCCATCCCCCCCCCCCAGATATCCTCCTCCCATGTGGCCAGGAAAAGGCTGTCGCTACCGGATCCCGACCCTGGGAGTGGATATGCGAGAGAGGGCTATCGGGGTGGAGGAGACTTGGGGACAGGTGGGTAGAGACCCTTGGGTGAGACATAGGGCCTCATTCCGAGTATGGCGGTAGGGGGTTAACGGCACCGGTAAGGATGCCGGTGCCGGTAACCGCCTACCGCCATATTACGAGGTCCCTTAGCGGGTCCCACCACGAACGGCTGGTCTGACCAGCCGTCCTTAGTGGGACCCGTTAAGGGACCATGGAGCTAATAACGGGCCCGCAATTTCTCAGCGTGCACTAATATATGACTTTGATGCTTAGACATTTTATCATCTGGTTTCAGGTGTAATTTTGAGTTTGGAGTATTACGCGGCACTGAATGCGCTGCATATAAGATACAACTATGGTCATGAGAAGGGAAGACAGGAGGAAGGTGAGATGTGAGGAGGCTACACAGCCTGGTGGGGTTGTATGGTATTTTACTGACCCATCGACTGCTCATGGCAGTGCTAGTCCCTATGGCAAACCCCACCCACTACCTGGCCCTCCCTGTCCAAATCACATTCCCCTGGAATCTCTGAGTCTAGCTCTCTGTTTTCTGACCAGCCCCCTGAAAGGTAATAGCTTAATTGCAGCTTTAAATCAGCTCGTAATCAAGTGTCAATTGATTTGTAAGCAATGTGTCCTTGCAGCTGTTCCTTGCACTGAATTCCTGTTAAAGCAAGTATTGGGAAGGCCAACTGTTTTGGCTCTTGCAGGCTTGAAAATCCCCAAGATGAAACTTGCATGCAAGAAAAGAAAACAGGAAATAGGACTCTTGCTATGCACTTGCGTTCTGGAACGCCATCCTGGTGACATACCGGACTGTGCCACCACTCTTGTTGCGGAAAGAATTTGAGAGCTTATTCTTCAGTTATACCGTTGTACCACCTAGTATCCTTGCGTTGCTGTGTCACTTCCCACCCCCATGATCGGTACATCTGTGTTACATATTATAACCCCCTTTACTCATATGCTAGCCTCGAAGACATGTACAGCACCCCATTGCTTCCTAGCGAGCTTTGTGCTATATAAAACACAAATACATACATATCCATATAGGTATTTGACAGGAATTTACCAGGCACAGCCAGATTATTCCCAGGTGCTAACACCATTTTCCAGCTTTTGTCATTTTATGGCCAACTGGTACAATTATGCCTGTGGCTGGAAAATGTGCATCCCATTCCTACACAAAAGCCAAAACTGTTGGCTTTGCCAACGCTCATTTTGTGTTGTAGGCACTATTTTACCATCTTCATTTAAATGTTCTCATAAGTGGTGCTTTTACACTGATGAGGTACAAAAGGACTAATAAAGCATTCGTTTTGGCCCATATGTGCTGCTTTAGTTCCATCATTACCTTTGGCTCAAATGGTGCACTATGCACATTGATCCCCAGTATTCCTTTTTGCTTAGAGGGGGCATCCTTAGATTTAGCTTGTGTGTGACCCTTTGGCACCAAGTAGAAGGAGCCAAGGATAGTGTTAAAGATTCATGAGTAGGAGAGTGTCAAGATGCTGTACTCCTCTCCTATGTCAGTCTCTGGTTGGCTTTGCCAGTGCTTGCATTCAAATGGTGCAGGGCTTGTAGCCGATGCCATGCATTCCTTTGCTTAATATTTCTCAGAGACATTGGTGTGGATGCCCCTGGGTTAGTGTTGCCCCCTTTGCTCAATAGCACCAATGTGTGCCTTTTGACATGCCCTATTTTAATAGTTTGGTGTGATAAGATACCAATACAGTTGCCTTTTATTATTATTATTATTATTATTATGGTATTTATTGACCTAGCTTCGAGAAGCAACTGAGTGCTTTACACCAATACAGATACATAACAGAGCACTTTACAGTGGTGTACAACATTACAACTGCATAACGGAGCACTTTTAAGTGGAAACAACAGAATAGATATACAGCGGGGGTAGGATACAGAGGGGCACAAAGGAGGGGTACAGCTGTACCGGGTGGTGGGGAGGAGAGGGGCAGGTGGCGTCTAGCGAGTTAGGTGGCACGCGGGATGATGTGATGACCTCTCCCACCAAACCCAAACTTTGAAATGTTCTAAGCTATGCTGAGATAACCTTTCATCACAGTAGCGTAAGTGTCCGAAGCGGCTGAACTGTGTAAAGTGAAGCGTCCAGTGTGGTTTGATGCTGAGGCTTGTTTCCTGTTGGTCTTTTCCTCTAATGGCAAGGGCACGATGCCGCGCTGCAGCTGTTGCTGAGGACTGGCCTTTCCGGCATTTCTTGGAGGTGTTTCTTGGGCGTCTGCATTGTGGTACCTCTGCGCCACTTGTGGGGGTGAGCTGGTGATTTGAGGGTCCAGGCCAGATCCAGGCTGCACAGCGACCCAGCAAGCCAATGAGCCAGAGAGCCTTGGGATCAGTGACATCTCTGGCAGGCATCCGTGGTAGGCAACTGCGGTCAGCACACAGTATACAGTATCAGAGGCCAAGGTACGGCATCAGAGTTGTGCGGCTTTGCCTCACATGTGTGGCTGATTTAGCCACTCTGCCACTCTCTTGCTCTTGCTCCTGCTCTCCCTTTAGTTATCCCCAACATTTCCTCGTTTCCTCGTTTGCTTACACCTGCACGGGAGTCATTGCCCCCTATTGTAAACATAGTTTTGGCAGAGTGGGAAATTGATTAGAATTGGAGTGTGGTGGTGACTGTGGGGCTGTGTGCCCTTTGACCCACCCAGGGCTACTCAAATGAGATTGTAACAGAGTGTGTGAAGAGTGTGGTCACCAGTGGTCCCATTGCGTTTTTTCTGCAAAGGAGCAGTGCTGCAACTCTTCTGGAGTAAGAGGGAGTGTGCAATCTGCTGCTACTCTTGTGTTTATCGATGTTTTGTTCGCTGTGTACGGCTCCATAACAAATCTACAAAACTGCAGGCAAGGCACAGAGTCCTACAGTGAGCCCACTCACTCGCCAGTCTAGCGCCAGGAGACGCTCGGCGAGCGATTCCGCCAGTATGGAGAAGGAGAAAGCCATCGCGCCCTGTAAAATTCCCAGAAAATATACCAAACGGGAGGGTGAAGAGTCAAGAGACCAATGCGGGGAGGGGGAAACCTCAACTCCAGCAAAATCCCTTTGAATGTCAACACCCTCGAGTGTGGGATTTAAGCCGTCTCTCACACTCCCGATTTTACAAAATCTACACACATCTCCGCACCACGTTACTATGGATGACGGTAAGTCGTTACGCTGTTCCACAGCCAAGAGAACCTCTCTGCCCAAGAGGCCAAACATTAAATCCAAGATCTTTGTGTTCCCAACCGATATTGACACTCTAACTTCCGTCACCATGAACGACCCAGTGTCGTTGACAGAGTTTCCTCAACTGCAGCTATCTGATTGTGATGACCAGGTCTTTCTTTTATTTTGCGCTGACACCGTCCCAATCCCCCCCATCCTGAAAAGCCCATCTCAGCTGAGAGACTCGTCTGCTGGTGACTCAACATCACAGGGCATATTAACAAGCAACTTTTTACAACCCAACGAGGGCAACTCTTCCCTAATTAACACAACCTTCCCTCAGCTATTTCCCGTAAACCCCTGGGGAACGGGGGAAGACCGAAAGCTCAGAAAAGCTGAACACGATGGATGCAATCGAGATTGACCTGAGACTTAACTTCTTGTGATGCCCCAGTGACACAACATATGTCCCGTTTATTGGTAAAAAACAAGTTGATGCTTCTCCTACAGAGCTATCCTTCACCAAACAAACGTGACGTGTTAATATCAATGCTAAAGTTGGGGAGGACGGAACAGTCTCCTCCCGGGCGGACCGAGAAAATGACCCCAGTGAGGCAACGTACGACTCGCTATTCAGCACAAAACAAGTCACTGCGATGGCCACAGAGCTACCTTCTATCAAACAAACCCTACGTGTCAACACCAACACCAATGCATGGGAGAAAGGAACACTCTCCCCATCGAGAGAACGGTCCATGTAGACCCCTGGAGGTTGCCTCATTCATGGACCTCGCAGATCGCAGAAGCCTTGACTTGTCTCGCCCAAATAAAAACACGTCCCTCTTCGACTTTCCTCTTAACCCCAAAACCCTTCCCTCCAAGGTAATGAAATGGAGATGGTCGGGTATACCACCCCAAAAAGAAAGAAGAGGTACTGACCGGACGGCTGGGACCTCTCCAAGAAAGTTTCCTCTGAGGACCCAAAGGAACCTTCAGATGGAGAGAATGCTGGAGGCACTGGTATCCCTTGACAAGAGGGAGACTCGGGTATGGGTCATAGTTGGACAGATAAAGGTCCCGCCCCCCCCACAAAAAAGACAGAGAACTGATTCTTCACTTTTTGGAATGGAACCAGAAATCCAGAGACATTCAGCAAAACAGACAATGGTTAAATTAAAGAGATCTCTGCCGAAAGCCCGAGTAGACATTCCAGATCCATTTCCAAATGGATTGAACCCACCAACTGGCCCAACAACAGGGCACCTAAACCCAGGTAGGATGGTGAACTCCTGGGCCGTTACAAAGACTTGAGCCAACTGGACCAGCGAAGATTCACCCCAAACCACCTCAGCTAAAAAAATGACTCATAGTGGTGTAACCTTGAACCAGTCCCACTGCCGAGACAGACTTAGTCCCAACACAAAAACACCCTCCAGGAAAACACGACACAACCACTTCACCCAATTATCAGTGGTCACAATAGCAATGGTCCCATTTATGAAACTTTTACGAGACGCTAAATGATAACCTCAAAGACCAAACAACACTCTTGGCAATGTTGCACTCCAAGAGGATTTTCATTGAAGGCTTTGTAACAGCTAGCACCCAGCAAAACCCTACCAACAACTTAGGAGAAGCCCCTTCAGGAGAAATACACACAGTCACCAAAAGAAGCAAACCATCTAGAGTCGTAGCTGCAAACACCTCTCTGTCACCCTCTGTCACCATCTGATCAGTGGCAGAACGTAACTCCAGAGGACGGGGCCCCCACAGCGAGTGACGCTAGTCCCCTGGACACTACAGCAACTCCTTCACCATCGCTAGAGATAGCAAGGGCGACTTTCCATTCCACAAGTATCCGGCTTGCCCCAGACTTGCCACAGATACCTTTGGTGAACACCTTTCCACTTTTTCCAAGCCAACGAATGGGACATCTTTTTCTGGCAAGCAGCCAAACCGGGACTCAGTTCCATTAACACCTGGCCTTACGTCCGGTAAGAAACTGCTACCGAAACCCACCTTCCTCCAACTAGACCGAGGAGTGCCCAAAGACCTCCTAAAATCACCAAGAAAAGAATGTATTGTTCTTCTAAGGACACAGTGACACTCAGGACAGGAGGCACGGGCTCAGCCGAAAAACGCCCCTCAATTGCTGAAATCCTCAGTCTACAGAGCCATCTAAATCCTCCCAGTAGTCCCGTAAAATTGGGTCTCAACCGCCCATTGGTAAACCTGACGCCCACACAGCCTGTGCAGGATAAGACCCCTGCAAAATATCCTAATAGCTTACCTTCAATAAAAGATGTGAGTCACTCAACTGGACAGAAGGGCTGGGCACGAGGCGCAGAATACCAAGGTTGGCAAACGGCCAAAACGGTTAGCAATTCTTCTGATGATGGCGAAGTGACCTCGTTATCAAACCTCTCAATCTATTCAATAGACGAGGAAATCGAGGAGAAAATCGTCACTCATGATCCGAACAAATCTGGCAAAAAAGAGGATCGCGGAGGCCCTAAATTGACAACAGAACTGTGGGAGATTCATGTAACCCCATTCAGGACTCTGGAATAAAGGGGAGGATCAAGTGATTCAAAATTACAACCCTGAAAGTAAGTAAAAAAACAATCACAGTAAGCGACAAAAGAACCAAGCACACCTGAGATGGGGACCACACATCCTGGGTCAATCCAGAACAGACCCTGGCCCAGAACTGGTGCCCAACACATGAACTCCCACAAGTAAACTTGAGATCCCCTAGTTTCTTTGAAACAAAAGATTGCATGAGCAAGACTGAGAGACACGTTTCAAGAACAAGGGCTGTCTTAGGACCCTTGAAAACCTGGTTTGATCTGGCGAGAGATTGCGTAGCATTAGACTGGAAAGGATATTAGATCTCGGCCGAGAATGTATCCTGAATAGACACAACATCTTGAAACTGTGCCACTGCTTCCACCACTTGGACAAATAACAGACAATTTTTCGATACTCGAATTTCCAAGAGAAGTTCGCACAGAACTAGTCCTTCTCCATCTTCGATCATTAGTGGTGAAAAACCTTCTCCTGCAAGCCAGCTCAAGCTTTTTAATCTTGGGTTTAGACATACAAGATGTCCGCAACCGGATAGTCCTGGGCGAGACACCTTCTAATAAGGTTCAATTAAAACTACGGGAGAACGCTCCACCGGAATGATTGCAACATTGCAACAAGATGAGCCAGTCCAAGATCAACAGACTTCCCCACCGTGGTCAGTTAGATTCCAAAAAGGCCCAAGGGTGGAAGACCCTCAGAACCTGACAACAAAAAGGGAAAACCTGATCTTGACAATACATTCGGACGGATAAAGGCTAACGAGAACACTTGTCTCCTTTAAAACGAAATTCCTCAAGTACAAACAACCCAAACAAACAGGCAAGACTCCCCGACCACTCAAAGTCTGAACTCTATGCTTAGCAATCACCGGGGAAGGTCGCAGGCAGGAACCTTCTCACTTTAACTTATTGGAACACGCACAGATTTGCTCACTTGACCAGGCATGGCCCAACTAGATCGGCGGCGGCAGACTTATCTGCCTGCAAGAGGTATGGCTATCTAAGAATAGAACATTGGACAGATTTGTTTCCTTCCTCAATCCAGCATTAGCACATCAGGAAGGTTGCCGTTCAGCCGGTCTCCTGGCTTTGACAAAGATGGGTATGAACTTTGATCCACTGCCCTCAAACAACTTTGGCCACTTTGTTCAACTAACCATAATGAAGCAACATCCTAAATGCCTGACAACATCTCAGCCAACCATTAGACACCA
This sequence comes from Ambystoma mexicanum, assembly GCF_040938575.1. NCBI lineage: Eukaryota > Metazoa > Chordata > Amphibia > Caudata > Ambystomatidae > Ambystoma > Ambystoma mexicanum. The sequence continues at coordinate 1,179,516,322 of NC_090927.1, forward strand.
AATTCTGATCAATATATATTGGAATCCGAAGCCCCAAGAGAGCGAGACGATGCTATAAACTGTAAGGAAGGCAATTGAAACAGCTTATACCTGGGGGAATGCCTCAATATTACTGTGTGGAGACCTTAACTTGTCGTCTGAGGATGATTGTAAAGAAAAAGGAGGTGTGGCACCAACCATTTCGGCTGTGAAATCACAAAGAGGAATAGCCTGGAACCTACTAATGAAATCTTGCGATTTACACCGTATTAAAGGGAAAGAGATGCAATCCAACATGGCACAGAGGCTCACAATCATCAGTCATTGATTATATCTTCACCTCTACAAATCTGATTGGTGATATTAAATCACTGGAAGTGGAACATATGGATCAAAGTGACCATAACTAATTAAAACTAGAATGGTATTCAGAGGAACAGCGAGGGAGGAACTTCCGGCATTGCCCTTTGGAGCTAGTCAATGGCACCCCACGACTCAGCCTAAAGAAGAACGATGTAGCCAAAATTAACAGTACACTACAGGTGCATTCAGTCCATTGGGGTTGCCTTGTTATCCAGTAATACATCCGAATATACCACACTTCTGGTGGAACACCGGAAACCCATGCGGGTCACGCATGGGATACAAGCCCTCACAGACATAGCTTTAACGACAAACTAGCTAAGAAAAAGGCAGCACTGAGAAAAGAAGGTAGGCACCTAAAAAGAGCGGACGTGGCAAATGTGGCGGAGTCAATCACGAAACTGACAAAAAGGTACAAAAATGGGCTAGATCTAACAAATACGAACTGGTAAGGGGAGACGCTAAAGAAATGCTGAGAATCTTGGCTCATAAGAACAACACAAGAGAAATGTGGTCAACCATCAATTTGACCGGCCTTAAACAAAACTTACCTTTGATAAATGGAGAAGCTGAAGGGAGATGGATCGACTTTTTTACAACCCTATGTGATGGCCCTAACCCTACTCTCCATCTCCAGGGAAACCAGCCCTGGTCATTGTCCTATCACCTTGCGGATTTAAGATCTCTAATTCAGAAATGAAAACCCTCACAAGCAGCACCAGGCCCAGATGGCATTTCAAACAAAATGCTGAAAGAGAACCCAGAGGAATGGGCTGGGGTGCTCGACTCCATTTTAAAGAAGATCATTGCCACCAAAAGAATCCTGCTGTCTTGGAAGGGTGCAATGGTAATTCCTATTTTTAAAAGTGGAGACAGAGAAGACCCCAGAAATTACCGTCCAACAGCGCTTCTAGCCATTTTGGGAAAACTGTATGCATCACTTCTCCTAAAGAGACTGAAAAAATGGGATGAAGACCAGGGCCACAGTGACCACCTTCAATTTGGCTCCGTAAAGGGTCAGGGAACCTCCACACCTCGCTTCCCACTGGCACTCCTGAAAAACAAGATGCTGAAACTTCTCAAAACGTATACTTGGCATTTGTTGATTTTTCCAAAGCGTTCAACATTATAAGTAGACATATGCTATGGGAAAAACCGAGGAACTGGAATTGGCCAGAAGATCTCCTGGAACACATAAAAAAACTCAGCAGGCATCCTCAGCAATGAAATCCCAACAAACAGATGGGGAAAACAGGGCTGTCCCCTGGCGCCATTTATCTTCAATCTCTACATCTCTGATCTTATAGAATTCATGAAAATCTCCAGAGGTTTTCTCCCAATAATCGGTGGAATGGAAATGTCATACTTCCTCTACGTGGACGATCTAGTCTGAATGGACAGAACTCAAATCGGTCTTCAAAGAAAACTCGCTAGATTGGAAGCCTATACCAGGCAGAACAACCTAGTTATTAACATTGAGAAAATGAAGATCGTACAACTTCGGAAATATAACAGGAAGAAGCAGTCATTCAGCTGGTACATTGGCCCAAAGAAAGGGGACTGCATACCCCATATTAAATACTTGGCAATCCAGATCTCCACAAATGGTCTGGATAACGATGACATATTCGCCCTGAATGAAAAAAGATCAAAATTCTGTCCAACGAAGCACTCATACTAAAACTGAGATTCTGCAACTACATGTTATATCCAATCATTGAATTCTACAGAGACAAGGTGGTCCCCATCTTAACTTACTGAGGCAATGCTTTCCGTACAGGAGAAAGTATGGAACCTGCTTTGAGGAAAGTTCTGGAAGTGAGTACTAGGCATCCCTAGATCCAATCCTATCTTTATAATACGCAGAGAACTGGGTCTGATATCATTAAAGGCAGCAGTCAAATGGAAAGGATTATCCTTTTTCCGGAGGTACGGGGTCCGGGAGGCCATAGCCAGCTATGAAGCCATTATATCCTTCTGAGTTTTCTCTCTGACTCATCAGGTCCCTCCAACTGATCATTAAGTGTCTCCTTCTTTATGGCCTGGCGGATATAGCTCTTCCTGGTGTTTTCAAGGATTTCACAGTAATATCTCTGTGTCATCAATGTTCACTGATTGGACTCTTCTTAGTCACAATATTTTTTAGCAACTAACTGCTGGGTTTCAGGTTTGTGGCTCAACTCTTCCATCCCGTTTCTACCTTCAGTAGCTGTAATACATTTCTGGTGTTTTGGTTTGAAAAGGTTTAATGGTATAAAGGTGTTGCATATGCCTGGGGCAATTGGGCAGTTAAGGGCAGGGCACGGGTTAGACACTTTTGGGTGCACAGGACCCTCGAGTCTATTTGCACTTAAGTTCCACCTGAGCTAGGTTTTGTCCTATGACATGTTAGTAAAGTGTCTCTTTTCTCCCACTTTGACCTTCTAATAAAGATTTGTTTTTCCAACACTGTTTCCCCAGGGTAGCCATGTGATATGTCTTGTTTTCTAATACCATTTTCTTTTATCAATACATGGGATGGGGCCAACAAAACATTTACCCTTCGAGGGGGTATATTTTCTTTATTCCCAGGACGACTAAATGTTTAGCTTCTTACGTTTAATATCTAGGTTTACCAGTAGATGGTATGACATTAAGGGCCTCATTACGAGTTTGGAGGCAGCCATGGAGCTATTAGCTCCATGGCTGCCTCCAAACCGGGCTCCATTACTGGGTTCCTGCAATGAGGAATAACCGGATCATTCCGACATAGGTGGACCCAGTAATTCCTCCTTGCAGGAACCATTGCCCATTCCCATTTGAGCCCCTATAGGGCTCAAATGGGAATGGGGAAGGAGGTAACAACGGGCACATTACAAGTGTCCCGTTGTTACCTCCCTCTTCCTCTCGCGGGACCCGGAAAAGACGTCTGGTTTTACCAGACGTCTGATCCGGGTCCCGCAAAGGGAACCTCGTAATCGGCCCTGACGGAATGAAGGGGGCCGGTCCCGTACCGGCCCCCTTCATTCCGTTAGCGCCAGGGTCGTAATGAGGCCCCAACTGTTTTAATGGTTTTGTGTTGAAGACAGAGGAGCTTAGTGCTCCTAATGCCTTTTGCCTGCAATATCCGTGGAAAGACCTTTTGTCAAGTGTCCCACCCGCCCCCCCAAACCGTCCTTTTTAACCAGGTGGATTTGGTTTATTGTGAGGAATATTGGAGTTGGAACATCTTCCTCGTTCTTTGCAGTTATGACTGTTATGCCTTCTAAGACAGTTCCTGGGGGGAGAATTCTTTTTGCAATCAGTTGATTGTTTAAATAGAAACGTTTTATACATTTTTTCTCCTTTCTATTGTACTGACACTAATGTATAATCATGTTGTAATTAATATGATGCAAGAGCTTCAAACTTGCATAATAAGAGCCTCCTGTCTTGCCATAGAATGACTAATCCCCCTCACTAGCGTGAGAAGGGGGTTTTGATTCTATTAAAGACAAGGAGGCGAGTATTATCCCACCCACCCACCCTTGATATGATATGCATTTATAACGTGCCTATACACAGGTGTTTCAAGAGAGAACATTCTTTGGTTTGTTATTCTTCCCATCCACCCACCCTTCTTTGTTTGTTGGTCTTACAGCTTCGGGCTAAGATGTTCTGTTCAGGAACGTTGGTCACAGTTACAAGATATGGAGAGTGCGTGATCCGGGAGCTTCGCTGGATTTTGTCTTCATAATTTGTCATCTGGTCTGTGTAGTTAACGTCTGGTTCAAGACAGCTATAGAAAGAGGAGTTGAGATTGGAGTAAGGGACTTATATAGAAGAGGGTCCCCGCTCATTGGTCTCCGACAGGGCATGACCTGTCCTCCATGATGGATTGGGGAGTCCCACCTTACATTGACATTGAACTCTATTTAGTTCTGTTTTTCAAACTTTTTGTTTGTAAAAGGTTTTTTTTTCTTTGCTGCTGTGGTTTCAGAGTAAAGATTGTGATGCATAATACTCGCCTCCTTGTCTTTAACAGAATCTAATGCCCCTTCTCACACTAGTGCGGGGGATTCGTCATTGTTTGTTTGAATCAATGTGACGCCACAAGCCCCGCAACCTGTTCATTGAAACAAATCAATTGCTATCAGCACCCCTGGAACAAAAACCCAGAGGGGCTGGATTGGACAGTAATGACCTATCACTTGGACCCCGGGCCCTTACCAGTCAATCCGCACACCAGCATGGGCATTATTGTCATTATTAACAAAATATAAACCTAATTTCCAAACATTCTGACTTGAGTAGCAGCCTGACAAGCAGCACAGAAGCAATTGTCGTCAGCTGGGTAAAAACAGGGACGAGTTTTCAGGTAAACTGCAGTTTAAGATCTTCCCCTTAATACTTCGGACACTTGGAATGTAGTTGTGAGGGGCTGTTCACTTTTGTGTTTTCATGACCTGTATTTCCATCTCCATTCCTTGAAAGATAAAGGAATTAAGCGCGCTTGGGTGCGTGGTCAAGAGCTCAACAAAACATAGAGTGGTGCGTCAGAGGGGGTAATAATAACATCAGAGCGAAAGAGTTTCCACTGCAGAAAAACAAAGGTTCGAAAACATTTGCAGAAAAACAAGCATTCGGGTTTAGGAAAACATATAGACTGGTGTATTGCATTTACAGTGTACTGCCAAGCCCCCAAAGATCTCACTCAGCTTCTGACGTAAAAAGGTCACATTCACATGGGTTATTTGAACTGCCTATTGATTGGTCCTTGCTTTCAGGCCTGGGCCAGTGTCACAGCAAAGATAGCAGAAAGCCCAAGGTCTTCTATTAGCATAAAAAGGGCTCAGCGCTGGCTCCTGCTTCTGATTGGCTGTGGGCGGACACACCGCTAGCTACTCCTAGCATTGCATGACTTGCACTCAGCTGGAGCTCCATGACGCCATTTTGGCTCAGCCCATTTCTGTGACCATGAACAGAATCATTCCGAGGTCAAATACTCCCTCTCTTGCGCCGGCAACTTTCATTTGATAGGAAAAAAATACAGATGCAATTTGATGAAATATGTTGCACCTGACATTGTGAAATTGATTGTGTATTTCACAACGTGTGTGCCCTGATAAGGTAGCTGTTCCAGGCCGGTTTTGCGAAATATTTCCACCCCGGAGAGACTCTCTCCCCAGCGAGCGATTTCACTGCAGAATGAATTCTCCAGGGAAGAGTTTAATTTCAGAATAGTCTCCTGGGTGAGACCTTGGTAAGGGGGAGAGTTTAGTTTTCACACCGGCAAGGTTCACCCAAGCATTAAAAATAGGCTAAGCAGGGCAGAGGGAAGGTTTATTAGATCAATTAGTTACAATTTCATGAAACTGCGCCATCAAACCTGTCTCCCACACATCACTAGCACCCTATAGGCTGAGGGCCTTATTCAGAGAAGCGTATTACAATGGCACAATCTAATTGAAAAACCCTTTGTAAATCAAGGCCCTCAGTGTTCCAGTAGACATGTGGGGTTGGAGGGGCACACACTTGCTGTAGGTGGCATGCCTGCGCCTTATCCTTAACTGTCAAATACCCTTTAAGAAATGTGTTTCAATGTCTCGGGAGCATAGACCAAGGGCAACGTGCTTGCCTTGGAAGCAAGACGACACGGAGCAACACAGGTTCGTCCCCCGGGTCCACGCTTAGAAACCTTTGGGTATTAAGCGCATTATAAATAACTAATCATATTCAATAGGATATGTACATTGCCTGCAGTGCAATAGCCTTACAATGGGCCTCATTCCGAGTCGGGTGGTCAGATAAAAAAGTGCCAGTATCAGTGTATACCGGAACTTTACCGGACCGCCCGACCAAGGGATTGCAAGTGAGGCACCTGGGTTACCCCCAGCAAAATGCTGGAGGTAAGCCAGGTGCCCTACCGGCCACAAAAGCCCTCGTTACCGGTGGCGGTGGGACTCCATGAATGAGGATTTACACCGTACCGCCGGGAACCTGTAATCCGTCCGTAATGCCGCCTGACCGGGTGCCAGTTAAGGTAAGTACCAGATGCCGGTACCCTGACGGTTCTATGCCAGGATACTGGCATAGTCGGAATGAGGCCCAATATTTCTACTGTCATTTATAGGATATTATTCATGATATTGTACTTTCCCTTCCTCACCCCTAATTCCATGGCTCAGTGAGCAACTTTTTTTGGTGCGCTATTGCCCAGTTAAAGAGAGCTCCCTCAGGCAGAGGAAGATAGCTGGCCGCCCATGTTGGCAACAAGCACACAGGATGCTATCCATGACTAAATAAGAAGTGCCTCGTAGATGCATGCTCGCTGTCTAAGGCGCACTGGGGTTTATTTTTCACCAGTTGGCACGGAAAATGCAAGTGTGAAGGGCAAGCATATTGCTTTTACGCCGCAATGAAATGTTCATGCAGGCGTAAAACAAATGGATTTCTATGGAATCCACCTCGCATTAGCACCTGCTAGTGAGCAGGCGGATTCCGAGTAATCCGTTAGTGAATGCTGCTTGCAGAGCGTAATCTGCAGGCCGGTTTTACTATAATTGCAAAACCGAGATTACAAATCAAGAGGAAAGGTGATTTAGCCTTGTTTTACTCTTTACTTTTGCACTTTGCATTGCAGAAGTTGAAAATTGCACGCAGACGACCCAATCGCATGTAAGTGCTAATATTGGTGGTCCCCTGCAAGCAATTTGTGAATTTAAGAAAATGACACTCTCTTTATTCTAAAATAGTGGCAATAATTTTAAAGAGAGCTACGATGGCATTTTCTGAAAGAGCAAAATGCACACAGGGAAAAACCAACATTATCACTTACGCAGTTGGGTCCCGTGCATGCAATTTTCATGTAAAAGGAACGGGTAAATACAGGTGAAATCATCTTTAGTCTTTCATTTTACTTTTTAGTTTTATGAAAAATGTATATGCCGCCTGAAAAATAGGCTTTGCCGATGAAATTTAGTGCCTCATTTTGAAAAAAAAAGGAATGTAAGGGACCACCAACGTAAGTACTTATGTGCTGTTTGGTGCCCTACATGCAGTCGCCCAGATTTACAAAAATGAGTGGAGAATATAAGAGTGAAAACTGGTAAAATTGCTTTTACACCTGCATTTTACTCTCTGTTATGTAAAAAAAATGCAGATGCCATCTGCAAATTACTTTGCTGGGGGCATTTACAATGGGTTCCCCCAGAATCTGCATGCTATTTTTTTTTCTTTTTTTTAGTATTGCGTGTTTAGATTACAAAAAACCTTACACAACATATAGAACAAAAAGCATCATATAAAAATGTTTCCAGTTCTTTGGTTACACCTTGCAGAAACACATTCAGTGCCACAATTAGGGAAATGTTGAGCCCCCACATACATCTACTCCAAAAAAGGTTCACTGACAGCTCTGAATCTTTATCATACCTAGCTTTGAAAATCTGCATACTATTAGTAGGTGCCAATAGCAGCCACATTTCAGAAGGACCCATTAGGCCATCATGAAAATCTCATGCTGGTATAAAACAGAGAGGTTTTGCAGTTGGAAGTACGAAGCAGAACTATATTTCGCGCCCGGTCTCAGTCTCCCACTCCAACCGCGAAACCTTTGCAAAATCTCCCAGAGCGGTATGGTAAGGCGCAAATAGTTCTAAACCTTGATTTTATACTTTGAGTTACCGCTAGGAAAGATTTAAAGCAACAAATTGCTCTGCAAAACATTTCTTAAATCACCGAGAGCAGTGTAGCAAGGCGTAAACTGCTTTATAGCTCGCTATACTGGTCAACATATTATAAAATGACCCTCAGGACCAACTGAGGGACTGCTTGTGCAGTCGAGAACCAGGAAGAGACAATAGAGGCAAGCAAGGGACTATGCAGGCATCCTAGTGGGATGTGAAAAAATGAGAGCGATGGGCCAATGGGAATAGCTATACAACGGAAAGATGGAAGCCAAGAGAGTTTTGAAAAGTCAATAGATACAAACCGCAATAGAGAGATGGGCACAGGCAACATTGAGAAAGATAGACAGAATGTGAAATTGGTCAAAAGAGCTGGAGAGATGGCAGGAGAGGAGACAGGTAGCAGTGAGAGAGAGAGAGAGACATAAAAGGTGCAAGAAGGGGGAGTGGGAGAGAGGAGGCGAAGAGAAAGAGTGGGTTTTTATTTGATGAACCTGAATCTCAGTTTTTATTAGGAATGACCAATAATAACACATTTACAACTGGCGGAGGCATTGCCCAGAAGTGTGGCTGTACAATAGCACAAAGATGAAAAAGAAGTGGTGAGCCAATTTATGAGTTCGTGAACAAAGTGGGACCTGCACCAGTGGCAAACTAAAGTAAGAAACATGTGACTTACAAAGGTAACCTTATCCAATAGTGGCAAATGCTTCCAACACTTGTGTATAGGCGCGTTATAAATACCATATCATATATCATATCATATCATATCACATCATAACTAAAGAGGAGTACTATATAAATGTACACAATCATATTGTCAAGTATGATGGGGAAGAAGTGGGGGGAGTGAGCTATGTCTTTGTCAAGAAAGTGACATTTAAAGCAAAGCTTTGACGAGATCCAAAGTTGGGGTGGCTTTGATTGTGATTGACAGGGGTTTCCAATGGAACAGGGTGTAGCATGGAGCAACCTGTGCTACACTGATGTGGAACCCACAAAGATTCCAGAAGGAGAATGTGGAGAGAGAATGCGGCCACTCTGAGGACGGTTGGAGACACAGAAGCATCTCCCTCCAGAGACTCCTTCCCTAATTTATATATATATATATACTTTCATACTTATATTAATATGTAACCTATATTTACCTAAATAAATCTTATAAACTATTCAAATAATCAATTTGGTCCCGTGCTTCATGCTACAATTGGCGACGAGGAAGTTTGAAAACCCTATTGCCTGGAAGAGCGTAGAAACCGAAAACTGAAGATTCCAGGTGAGCGTGAAGTAACTGTGCTCCCCATGCATATTTAGAGAAATTATAGTGGAATACTGTGAAAGTGGGAATATATCGTATAGATGCTGAGGCAAACTCACAGTTCAATTTCATATTACGCGTGAGCGTCGCGAGCTGCACGCGAAAGTAAACATGGCTCCCAAGCCGATCGCGAGCTCTAATTGCCGAGTCAGTTAGCCTGCGCTTTAGAGTAAAGGACCTTTGACGCTGTGACGCACGTCACGCTTTGTTGGCCATTTTGGATTTGGAAATGCAAAAGCTACAGTTGTAATGCTCGTGATGCCGAGATAACGGAGCTATCAAGGAATAAGGAAATTAAGGAGAATAAATTACGAATCGTCAATTACCGTGACAGCGCCAATTAATACGCTAATTTTGAAGGATAAAAATAAAAAATAATAAATAAAAAGTAATATTTTTATATTCCTGCTCCTACTCGTCGCAGTACTTATGGTTGCACTGATAGCAATAATAAGGGACATTGCAAAATATGAGGGTTGAGTTGGATGTGGATCACAAGAGCACGTGTGAGAGGCTTACTGTGCTTTTAGTAGGATTGTTGAGGCAACCATTGGTGACAGGGGAGCAGGTGATCAAGCTACTAATATGACAATGCACACTGTTCCACCACCAGCCATGTTTTTACTGGAAGCTGGGGAACCCAATTTGCCATGGAAGAGATGGTTAAAATTGTTTGAGCATTATGCCTCAGTTTTCTGCGGAACAAACTATAGTGTGGAGAGAAAGAAATCATTATTACTCCACTGTTTGGGGCCAGCAGGACAGGAAAAGTATGAGGACTTGCCAAATTTACCTGGTGATAATGAAGGGGATTTGAATGAATATGAGAAGTGCATTGCAAAATTGAACAAACACTATGAGAAGAAACTAAGTACAATTCTGGAGAGATATAAATTCGGAAAAAGGGCACAAGAAAGTGGAGAGAGTGTGGAGCAGTTCATAACAGTTCTGAGGAAATTAGCAAAGAATTGCAAGTTTGGACCACAACTTGATGAGAGGCTTAGGGATCAATTTATGTTGGAGTGCAACAGTACCAAGATCAGGGAGAGACTGTGGGGAGAAGATGATCCTGATCTAGATACCATACTACGCATAGCCAAGGAAGTGGAGCATATGGAGAATTGTGTCAAGACACTAGAGGAAAGAGTGAAGAGTACCACAGTGAAGTCAGAGAGTTCCATACATGCAATTCAAATGGCAAAAGCTGATGAATCAAATAACCAAAATACTGTGGTGAGACAAAAAGAGGAATCTAGAACACAGAGCATGCATAAATATGGTACTGATATGAGAAGTAACAGTGATACAAGGAATAGGGGATTTGCACGTGGATTTGGACTATACAACAGAGGACGTTATGTGAATAATAGACGTCCCCAGATGAATCAGAGAGGTAGAGGAAGAATCAGGACGTGTTTCAGGTCTGACAGTCCCATGCATTGGGCTAACAGTCCTGAGTGTCCAGCTATCCACATCATTTGCAAGAACTGCAATGGCAAAGGTCATTTTGCCAACTGTTGTAGAATGGATAAAGCAAATATGAACTGGATTGGTGGTGCAGAAGAAAATTAAGAGGAAGAATGTGTATTTGCTGTCAGTAGCACAGTAAACGGAATGGAACTGGAGAGTCTGAAGGCGATTATCAAGATAAATGATAATCCAGTTAAAATGATGACCGATTCAGGAGCAAAGTACACGCTATTACCTGAAAGAATCTGGAGGAAAATTGGCCCGAGATGGCTGAATGAGTCTGACATCAAACCAAACGCTTATGGAGGAGTCAAAATAGAAATTCTTGGATGGTTTGATGAGGAGCTGGCTTTCAAAGATAGGGTTGCCAAAGTGAAAGTTTATGTATCGAGGAAAGGAGAAATGCCCCTACTCAGCTGGACGCATCAGGCATGGTTGAAAGTCAAATTGGATGCCAGTGCTGAAGAGTTGATCTATATGATTGAATCCAGTGAATTGTCTACTGAGGCAGTGAAGAAGGCAGTATTCAGAGATGAAATAGGCTGTGCAAAAGAGATTACGCATAAAATACAGCTCAAAAAGGATTGTGTTCCAGTTGCACAGAAACTAAGAAATGTTTCGTTGGCAATGAGAGATGAGGTCAAAAGTGAATTGAAAAAATTGGAGGAACAAGGTATAATTGAAAAAATTGATGCTTCAGAGTGGGTATCACCATTGGTTGTGGTAAGAAAGAACTCAGGGAAGGTAAGAGTATGCATCGACCTCAGAGAACTGAACAAGTGTATTATCCCTGAGAGGCATCCGCTTCCCAACATTCAGGAACTGTTATCTACGATGGGGCCTGCAAAAGTATTTTCAACCCTTGACCTCACTTCAGCATATCATCAAATTTGTTTGCACAAAGACTCAAGACAGTTGACAGCATTCATAACTCCAGAAGGTTTGTACCAATACAAGAGAATGCCGTTTGGTCTTATATCAGCAGCCTCTGTATTTCAGAAGACTATGCATCACATTTTTGATGGTGATAAGGGTATTATATTTTTTCAAGATGATATCCTCATATTTGCAGGAGATCAAAGAGAGCATGATAGGATATTGGATGGAGCATTAAGGAAACTGCATAAAATGGGCATGACATTGAGTAGAGAGAAAACGAAGATCTACAGAGAGCAAATTGAGTATTTGGGGCATGTAATCGGAGCAAGGTATTACACCCAAGCCGGATTTATTGTCTGCCATCAATGACATGGCTCAGCCTGATAACAAAGAAGAACTAAGAACCTTCTTAGGAATGACTGAGTATTACTCTAAATACGTTAGGAAGTTTGCTGATCATATGGCTCCGTTGAGGGATCTCACCGGAATGAGAATTGTGAAAAAGATTTCAAGTACATAAAGAGTGCCCTCACCACCTTACCGGCACTGAAGAATTTTACAAGGGGACAGAGAACAGTAATCACGACAGATGCCAGCAATGTGGGTCTAGGTGCGGTGTTAGCACAGCTGCATAATGGAGAGGAGAAGATAATTGCGTTTGTCTCGAGACTATTAAAAGGAGCAGAAAAGTCATATGCGACTATTGAAAAAGATGCTTTAGCCATCATGTGGGCTGTGGATAAGTTCAGGAGTTTTGTGTGGGGAACGCAATTTGAGGTAAATACAGATCACAAGCCACTTGTGGAGTTATTCATGAATAAAGGTTTGGACAAAGTGTCGGCAAGGATACGGAGATGGGTACATAGGTTGCAGAAGTTCAATGTGGTGGTCAAGTATATTCCAGGAGTGAGGAATTATGCTGCAGATTGTTTGTCCAGACTTACTAATACCCAAGAAGATAATAAAAAGGATGATGAAGAGAGTCAACAGGAAATGATATGTGTCGTACAGGACACAGCTATTGATAAGGAGGAATGGCTTACAGGAATGAGTAAAGATGTCAAGCTACAATTTGTGATGGAAAATATAAACAAAAGACAAATCCCTATCTCCAAGATCAAGGAAGCAGATGTACAAGGACTGTGGAGTATCAGGGATGAATTGAGTGTACAAGATGGATACTTGCTCAGAGGGGATAGATTAATTCCACCTGAAGATCTAAGGAAGAAAATAATTGATGTAGGCCACAAAGGACACCAAGGAATCTCCAAGACCAAGTCCAGAATAAGGAACACATACTGGTGGCCGAGATGTGATGCAGAGATCGAGAGAGTCACAAGAAACTGTATCCTTTGTAATAAATCTGATAAGGGTTGTGTGAGTAATGAATACCCGATGGTGTTGACTGATGTGCCAAGCAGACCATGGTTGAAAGTGGGAAATGATATTATAGGCCCCATATGGAGTGAAGTCAGCCAGATCTTTTGTGTGGTTATGATTGATATTTTAACAAGATGGGCAGAAGTAAAAATGATGCCGAGTGTCACGACAAAAAATATTATTAATTTCATGGAAGAAGTATGTAGTAGGGAAGGATATCCTGGAGTTATATTATCTGATAATGGCCCCCAACTTGTCTCAAAAGAAATTGAAGACTATTTAGGAAAGAGATCGATTAAACATGTGACCAGCGTGATTTATCACCCACAAACCAATGGGGGGGTTGAAAGAAACAATAGGATTCTTAAGGATGCCATTAGATGGGCATGGGCCAATGGTGTAGGCTGGAAAGAATCAGTTAAGAATGTCATAATGGCACACAGATTTACACCGCACAGTTCTACAGGTATAGCTCCGTTTGAACTGAGCAGAGGTAGAAAGGCAATCACCAAGCTTTGTCCTGGATGGATGGGTGAGGTGATAAATATGGAAGTTGGGACTAGTAATGCTATAGATAAGATAAGGCAGAGACAATTCAAGAACAAAGCACAGTATGACAAAAAGAGATTCAGGTGTAACAAAATACTTAAAGTAGGAAGTTTAGTCAGAGTGAAGCTTCCAGAAACATTGAGAGTGAGAGGAATCAAGTAGTCGGATCCCATTCAAGTTATTGAGGTGTTTAAGCATGCCATAAGAACAAGTGATGGAAGGGTATGGAACAATGGAAGAGTTAAGGAAGTGATTGGTAAGAATGATGGTGAAGGTGCAGACAAAAGTGGTGATAGAAATGATATGGGTGACACTAGAGAGAAGAAATGTTTTTCCTTACCAACAAACTCCATACATGCTTTGAATGTAACACAAGTTCCGATGTCAAGGTTTGGGAGAAGATACCGACGACCGGAACGATTAATGGACTATGGAGAGTGAAGATGCGTTTGGAAAGAAAGGGGATGGGTAGCATGGAGCAACCTGTGCTACACTGATGTGGAACCCACAAGGATTCCAGAAGGAGAATGTGGAGAGAAAATGCGGCCACTCTGAGGACGGTTGGAGACACAGAAGCATCTCCCTCCAGAGACTCCTTCCCTAATTTATATAAATATATACTTTCATACTTATATTAATATGTAACCTATATTTACCTAAATAAATCTTATAAACTATTCACATAATCAATTTGGTCCCGTGCTTCATGCTACACAGGGCAAGTAGGGAGAAAGAGTGGAAGTGGGAGAAGGCACAGGGGCATTAGACAGCAAGGTTAAGCGCAGAGGAGGAGCAAGGGAAGGAGATGGTGAGTAGAACGAGATACTGTCAGCCAGGCATTGAGGAGCAAGACCATTGATAGTTTTGTAGACAAGGAGAAGGAACTTGAAAAAGAGGGCGGTTGTGCATGGAGAGTCAACCAGCATGATGTCGGTAGGTAGATGTAGGGGTGGATATGTAAAGGATGGAAAGAGTGCAGGCAGCGAAGTTGACTTTATCTGAAGAGACGAAAGAGCAGAGAGGAAGGCCAAAGAGTCGGCATGAGCAGTAATCTAGATTGGGGAGCACGAGGGTGGAGATTTGCGTTTTCTCAGAGTGGTGAGTAAAAGATGGACACATATTCCCAATGTTCAGAGGGTTAATATGAGCAGCAGAGTTGTTGGCAGTGAGAAATTGTTGAAGGTGGAGGTCACTATCAAAGAGTGACAAGTCTTGCAAGGTTGCAAGTCTTGGGAGTGGGAGCAAGTGTGCCAGGCAGGAAGGAGATAGGAGAGGGGAGGCTTTGGATGGAATTTGAAGCCGAGAGAAAGATGAATTCTGCTTTTGAAGAGTTGAGCATGAGGCTCCGGAGAGGTAAAAGGTAGGTACATCCCCATGCAAGCGCTCCAAGTAAAAAGAGTATTCAATTGTGTATAGAGTACAATGTTCAGTTTATTCACCAGCATAAACTAAGATAAGGACCACATAGAAAGTAACCTTTGATGCTTGTGTTAGTGACAGATATACCGTGCTATTAAAGCAAGGTGTTTTTTTGACATAAGTTTAGGGCAATACAATATGAAGGTTCATTGCCAACTGCGTGGCCTACAGTTTCGGCCATCAAGGCTTTTTCAAGGCAGGGTCATTGAAGTGTCATATTTAGTGCATTATTTTAAAGTAATACATTTGTATGCATTTCCATTGTTATAACATGAGTTTCCAAAGCATAGTATCACATAACATAATATTCGGTTATTGGGTACCTGGGGGAAAAAGAGAGACTATGAAGGGAATGGAAAGAGAAGGGGGGTATAGTTATATAATTTCAGGTTATTCTGTGTTGTTTTATGGCAAAGTGCCATGAAATTTCCATGTGCAAGGATGCTGTGGCAAAGAGTGGACGCCCTTAATTCCTGGGTGATTTAGAATGAATATTTGCCAGAAACACAAACAATCTGTTCTGTATGGTTTGGCCATGGGTGTAAGGTGGACGAGTGAAGGGTGGCTGAGTAGATTGGAAATCAAAGTGTTGGGAGTGCACTGGGGTGGGGGCGAGGGTGCGGCAGAGCAGAGTGTAAGAGGGAGAGGATCAATAAATATGCAGGGTAAGTCAACAGTTATGCTGCAAGGCGTCAGGGAGCCCATTTAAAGTAGTTAAGGTTGTGCTGGAAGATGTCGGGGAGGCTGCAGAGAGCCATCCAATGACGGATTGCAGAGAGACAGTTAGGAATTTGTCACCAGCAAAGAGGTGACAGTGAAATCCCAAGGCTGAGAAAAATCTTCTCAGGGCAGAGGTATACAGGCAAAAAACAGAGTTCAAAGCAGGGTTCAAGTCGAGGATACGCGCGGGTGGACGGAGTCCACTCACTTTTTTCAGAGGGTGGACTAAGTCCCCCCCCAGCAAAAATAAGAAACATTGAGTATCTTCTTTGAATGAATGAATTAACACCAGCCTCGGGGCTCGAACAACTGTCTTTAGGTTTGCAGGGTGGACACTTCAGCACTGCACTATATAACCTGATGAAAAACAAACAACTAAAGGTGATTTCTCCCATTTCGGTACTGCAGGCTCCAGGGAAAACATTGGTATAGGTTCTTGGAGTTTAAAACATGCGTACCTTTAAACGTTTTTAAAAACACTATTAGAACAAAACATCCTCTCTTGGTTTTGTGTGTGTGTTGATTTTATGAAACGCAAATGCCATTCGTTCCATGCAATAAAATCTATGTGAAAAAAAAGCAAACACAATAATGGCTGCTATGGAAAGGGCGAAGGTCCTACACGTAGTCCCTTCTATTGTTCCATGACGACCAGTCACAGGAAGAACTCGGGACGTCGCAGAGCTCGGAGCCTTCTCAGGCAGGTAAGACCCGGGCGAGGGCCAATGAGCTTGCGTTTTACTATCTCATTGACCATCGCTGTGTACTAATCTAACATAATCCACACATAACTATTCTCCCCTTGTCATAATTAAACAACTAGGAACACCAGTGACGAGTGTGAATGCATAACAATGATAAGAGAACCAACAATTAACTTCTCAAGGTCATTGCAATAAATGGGCGGCCCGAATATGGGGACAAAATTGTACCAAAATATTTAAAACTGTACATGGATTCGGACTATAAGGGCCTTGTGAAAAGGCAGAATGTTCTCTGTAGATTAATTAAATCCATAATGGGACATCAAGCATGTAGGTTGAAACTGATAAAATGGGTATGCTGTAAGGTGAACTAGCTTTTTATATTTATTTCTCTATCTTCTTTGTCTTTTCCTTTTGGTGCAATTTTTAGTCTAATGAAAATGAGAATTTGAATCAAACGGCATGAACCTTTATAATTAACACTCATGCATATGGCTAGGAACGTACTAGCTGTGTGGGCTTAATGCATTGCTAATAACCAGAGATAATTTGGAGGCCATTTAATGAGGTTAAGCACAATGTGAGGCAGACTGCAACAAGATGTGTAAGAAACTCTTGCCCAGATGAGAGCATATGCTTGAAACACCTGTTGGAAATTTATGATAGGAATACGTCACTTTTCGTAAAACAATGTAGCCCTGTTTGTCATTCAAAATTGAAGTTCTGGGAGAGTACAGAACTGTTGCAGGTATCAGTCCCAAGATAAAACTACTCAAATAATTTCTTTGGTGTTAGTTTTTTTTTGTTTAACAGTTGCAGCTCAACTCCTTTTGACCTACTGTAGTTTAGCATAAGGGATTTGGGCTTCAGCGTACTATGTACTTCACATTTCAAGATGGCAGATGACTTCCAGTTTTGATCCATTTCCATGATGGTGGACATACTGACAGATCATGTGCTATTACTGTTCCAACATGGCTGAATCTTTGCCCAGGCCTTCCCCTTGTTATTGGGCAGTGCTTAGTATACAAGTAGCAGGGGACGGGGTGAAGGTGTATCACAACGGTTCTGCTCCTCCATGTGATACCAGGTCCAAGACAGCAGATTCCTGATCTCCTCACTCCAATCCTTGTCAGAACCAAGAACCATTGTGTCTGTTTTTATGCCATTTATCTTTAAACTACTGAGTAGCTTTTCCAGCTGACACCCTTCCTTAATCTGTGTGCTATCTTGAGCCTGAAAAGTGGCTTTGGGAAAGTGCCATCCCTTTCATAAGAGGATGAGGGAAGGCACGAAACGGGAGTGACCACATGATAGACTGCAATGACTAACATATCGATTGCAGTAAATGTCTCGTCGATATGTAAAGATCACCATTACCCTCAAAATACACCAAAATAAACATGTACAAAACTGTCAGACAAAGATCTTAACTTGGCCGGGGAGTTCCAGAGCTTTCGGAGGTCTACACCCACTTGAAAGTTTGCTCGGATGCTGAACACCAAATTGTGTAATATAAGCCTTTGGGGGCAGTTCTTCAATTTCCAAACATGCCAGGTAGCCATGTGGGTTCAAGGAGATTTTTGGCACCTGCCTGAATCGGTTTACCGTTAGAGCATATTATTTTCTTTTCTGATAGATCAAAGATCTGTTTCATAATTTTGAGATAGGTTGTTGGTCTCAACTTCTGATCCTGTTGGAGATAATTACATAGCCTTCTGACAAAATATTGCTGCAGGTTTGATCTCCCTGCTATTGAGCCTACACAGACCCCGGCGGAAGCTATCAGAGCGTGGATGCTATGGCAAGAACGATTTGCTCAAGGCATTTGCCTACTAGGTCTCTGGCATGGATTTCTTGTGGTGCGCTAGGAATGTCTATGCAGCATGGACTACTTTATTGGGTGCTTTTGGGAAGTTCAGGTTGCTGAATATCCATGTAGATGTGTCCCCTCATGTTATCTATATGTGTATATGCAATAGGCTGAACGAGGTCTACATTAGCCTATCTGTGATGAGTAGAGTAAGGCCATGTCACCACTTCAGAAGGGCAAGCAGGGTGATTTGGGCACGTCATGTGGTATGGCTGCCTGGATGGTCATGCCCCCGGCAGAACCCTGGATAGCATCAAAAGACTTTTAAATTGATGCTCTGAACCAATGAATGCATTATTTTGTTTTCTTCAACCACAAAGCATCCGGGTGGGTTCCTCTTCCCCTGATATTCTAGCAGGATGTGTAGGTGGATGTTCTGCATGGGCCCTGTGAGTCACAATGTCAACTATGTGCCCACCAGCTGATGGGAACCCACTCATGCTCTGCATTCCCATGCAGGGACGTCATTTCACCAAAATGCCAGGGGTAGCGGAAGTGACATCACACGGCCCCCAGATGACATTACAGGAAGTGATTTGACCCCACCCCGAAGTGATATCGCGGGAAGCGATGAAACATGACCTTTCACCCGTTGACAAAACAGGAATGGCATTGCATAGCATTGTACACTATGAAAAATATGGTTACAATATCACTATAATGTGATGTATATTTCATACAGGAATGGATCGCCATATGTATCATTAAGATCAGTGTGTATAGGCCGATATTACCAAATAACTGTGAATGCAAGCAGACGTCCATGACCAAATGATAATGATGTGTTATTATATAGCACTTACGCTTAAGTGCTTTATATAGAAAAAATATACACCCAATATCACCCAACCTGTGTTGGTACTCATTTATCAACCTCAGAAGTATGAAAGGCTGAGATGAGGCGTTTAAGAACAGACTAAATCAGTGACTTCTTTTTTTTTAAGGGGCCTGACAAGAAAGCCAGCCACTCCAGAAGTAAAGGGCCACATGATGCTGGCCCAGGAGCTTGTATTACAAAAAACAAAAAAAACAAACCCCCCCTTTTTTTGTTTGCTTTTTTTTTTAAGAGGTCGCAAGGGAGACCTCAGAGGTCGCAGTTGCTACCTCTGGCGACCCCTAAATCACGTCCCTGTTCCCATGCAGCACCCTCTATTGCACACATGAACACTCACCCTTGGGTGTGACTGCCTGCAGCAGTCTCCGCTAATCTCCGCTAATCTCACGCTCTTGTGGCATGCCATGTGTATGATGCTTGACACCTTTTCCACCCAGGTTCTGAGGGGCAGTGGCTCTACAGTGCCTCCTCGGGTGACAGAAAACTTGTGGTGGTGGGTTGCAAGGGGGCTTCTTGCAATCCTCTGCATCTCACAGAAGATTCCCCACTGCCTCAGCCCCATCATGGATTTCACCCCAGAGTTCCTGCTTGTGGTGAATGCTGCTCTTCCATTTCTGTGGGGCAGGCAGCTCCTTAGCATTTGCCACAAATCTCCTCTGCCAGCACCTGCAGTGATATGTCTCTGTGAATGTAGGCTTCTGCATGCACACTTCAAACACCTTTGCCTTTGTCTTGTCCCCTGACATCTTTTTTTACTGAGTTTGCGGCTTGATGGGACAGGGAAAAGAACGATTTTAAGACGATTACATTTTTCAAAATGGCTGCTCAATTGCTTCAGTTTCTGCAGTAAAGCCATTTATGTACGGTGGTAATTGCACTATTTTTTCACATTATTACTTTACGATAATTCCTCCACTTTTCTTGCAGCAACCCAAATTCCACAGTAAATTAGAGATATCACTGATCGCTAATGGATTTTGGTGCTAATTTCGCTGTGTGGAATTACCATTACAGTCAAGGCTAACTCTTCACAGCCATGTACTCATGATATGGTGTTAATTCCACAAATTGGGATTATTCCACTCTGTGTAATATATAATCTCTCCAATCCAGAAGGGGCAGCAAAGAGCAAGATTCTCCACCAGGCAACAGCATGGAAAGAACACACAGGGAGGTCAGGTGGTAACTGTTCTTGGTTGCCCAGCAATCCAGGGTCCTATGCCTGCTGGAACACCGTTCGTTCCTCGGCAGATTATAATTTTTTGTTATTAACAAGGAAGTGCACCCCGTCAGCCCAGCGAGAGTCATGGGGGTGAAGCTGGGATTGGAAAAGTGGCACAAGGGATGGGTGATTGCCACCTCTGGTTCTGCCACTAAGCCCTCTTTCAGAGGATGAGAAGTGGCATCAGACTCCATTAGGTCTGTGTATGTGTGGCAGCGTTAGGGGAGATGTGTTACTCCAGTGAAATGCTCCGTTGAAAAGCCTTTGAGAAATAGTGCCTCAGGGGTTGAGAAGTTAAGCTTATCTTTCTAATGCAGTAAACCAGACTATGGACCTCATTACGAGTCAGCTGGTAAAATGCTGGTAATTCTGTCGTGCCAGTAGTATCATTTCTGGCAAACCAACCACTGGAATTACTGGCATATTCCAGGTCACGGGCGCATGCTTCCTCCCTTGCGGAAATGGCACAAAACGTCATGCCGGAATTACTAGCAAATACTTCAAAATGCTGGAGATTCTGGCAAACATCTGCCCGAAACCCTGATAGCGACACCCAGACTGCCAGAATCACTGTTGCTGGTAATTACGAAGCCAGAATCACTAGTGCCAGGATTATGGGCACCGGAAACACCATCATTGTCCGAATGGGAAGCTCACTGTTGGCCATTTTGAAAAACAGAATCCATCAAAAATCAGCCACTTCCTGCTGCCATCCATCCTAAACACTTCAGGGATGCCAGGGAGTAGCACATCCAGACTGCCAGAGGTCCGGCCCCGCAAGCCGTGCTTCATGGAGCCAGAACTCACTGCCCTGACAGAGAATGTTGTGACACATGCCGAGCCACTATTAGGGGCTGGAAACCGTTACACCAGCCAAAGGACGATGATGGCCATTTGGCAGTAGGTGGCGTATAAGGTCACTGCAGTGGAGCCCATCCCACACATGCCCTGTAACTGCCACAAACGGTGGGTGGACCTGCGACTGCAGGTGAGGAACATCCTGGCAAGCCAGTCCAGGGAATCTGCAGCCACAGGAGGAGGGATGATGGCGCCCCTGACCATGATGCCCTTGAAGGAGACGTGGAGCTCCATACTGGCTGCAGAGGCCAGAGCCAGGCCACAAGGCAATGGAGGTGAGTACAACAAACCCCATGTAAATGCCAATAATGTGTCCAAATAAATGTTTCCCCAAGGGTCGAAGACATGTCAGTCACAGGAAATGGGCCAATCTCACATACACATGCCAGGGGTTATGGGCAGAGGTAGCCATGCACAAGCATGGTAGACAACATGCACTGCCCCATACACGGACACATGTGGAGTGCCCATGTGCGCCAAGGGAGTACAGGACAGGAAGCATAGTCCCAACGCACACACAACAACAACAACCCACCGTGGCAGACCAACAGTCAATGTGTACTCCCACCACCCACATGCAGAAGCATGCATCAGAGCAAACCGATCAACCAAACAGCATGACAGGAGCAGCACACACACAATGCAGCATCTTTGATGGTAGTTTTGTGAGAGTGGTTGGCAGGCATGTGAAGCTCAAAACTGGTTTGCACTAAAAAATGTTACACATTTTGAAAAGTAATAGTAATATCTCAGATGTGAGCCAAGGGTGCTAATAACCTTAACCGCTTAGGTCTTGGGAGAACTTTAGCGGTAACAGCCCCTAGACCTCACACAGACACTTACATCACTCAGGCCTACAAAAGCTCAGGCTGTTTGTTTTTCCTGCATCCCTAAGTGCAATCAATTGGAAATGTAGTTGTACTTCTGGCAGTCATGCTCTTTTTGTTCATCATCGTGATTTGCGGGGAGATTTGCATAGATTTATATCACTATATTTGTTGAGTGCTCACTGCATCACTTAATTACTTCTTGGCATATTTTCGAGCCTTTGGGCCTCATTACACGGACGGCGGTGGACCAAGGTGCTATTAGCACCTTGGTCCATGCCGGTAAAATACCGGCACCGCCTTGGTGGAAAGGGGAACTACCGCCCTATTCCAAGGTTGGTGGGGCGGTAATTCCCCCTTCCCCCATTGCCCTTCCCCATTCCCATTTTGCCCCATAGGGCATAATGGAAATGGGGAAGGTGCTAATTACGGCACCGCAAATTGCGGTACCGTAATTAGCTCCCTGGGTCCCTTTGCGGGTTGGTTTTTAATGGCTTTTTGCAGGCGTTAAATTCTCCAACCCGCAAAGGGACCTCGTAGTAAGGCGGTAAGGGTTTACCGGTACCGGTAAAATACCGGTACCGGTAAACCCTTACCGCCGTCCATGTAATGAGGCCCTTTGTCTTGATGATGTGGATGCAGAATAAAGGAAAAGAATTCACTTTAGATCTTTAATTTAATTTAAATGTTTTACAAAGGGAAAATGTAACACACATAGGTGTATCAGAGCACTGTTCACAGTACACAGACTTAAAACATACACGAAAATAACACATACAATCATGAAATAATTACAGCGATAAAAAAAATAATTCATCGCAAATAACTAATAAAAACGAAACTAGAAAATGATTCCAGAGCCGTGCCTTTAGTTATTTTTTCCTGAATGCCAAATAATCAACCATAATTCTATGGGAGGTAGGGAGTTCATGCCAAAAAGAAGCAAATAATCATGAAAAAGCACAGGCACACATAGATGACTCATGGCAGCACACATAGATGACTCATGGCGATGTTGAACTTGTACATGAAGTTGGGCTTGACTATGGTATGCTGTAGTATAGCAGCCACCATGCCAACCACATCAAAGAAAAGGTGCTTTTTGGTCAATTCATAAGGTTAAAAAGAAACAGCAGTACCAATGAAGAATACAGTAGAGGCCAATTCTCTGATTGACAAATTAGAACAAGAGGTTATTAAAAAAACAAAACTTGCCAGGCAGAGCCTTCAACAATAATCATGACAGTCTCTTAGATATAAGAGATACCAATTCATCTAAGGGTTGTGTAGTATGTGTTAATACCTTCACCTCTTTATCCTACAGGTTTAAGAATTTAATAAAAAGTATTGCAAAATTATTTTGGGAAGAAAAAAGATGAAGCAACAAATACCACTGTCTTCATTTAGGAAGTGGACTACTGTAAAGGACATTCTCATAAAAATTATTTAGGAATACAGAAAACATCTATCCAACATTGACAGAATTTTGAGTTTATGCAATGTGCAAAAGGCCATTTTGTATGTGGAAAAAATGCTTTGTATGTACTCTCACAAAACAAACCTGACACAGTTACATATAGGTTTGGGTACCACTTTGATCGTTAAAGATTTTGCCAATTGTGGCCGTACCAATAGAGGGTTTTCATATATCCATGTGGTCTAAGACACTTTCTTAAAACCTAGCGCCAAGTCAAAAACAGAATTATTGCACATAGAATTGGTCCTAAAAGACAGAAACAGCTTTGCTGGTTAAACATGTTGTCACGTTAGGCCATGCATCTGATGGTTTTTATTAGACGCTTGTACAAAAAATCAAAGGTCGCAGATAGAAACCGCTTTGCTGGTTAAACATGTTGTCACGTTAGGCCATGCATCTGATGGTTTTCATTAGAAGCTTGTACAAAAAATCAAAGGTCGGCCCCAAACAGATATTGATTGCAAGATTACTAGACAAGAACATAAGCTTATATTCCAGACCAAAAGTAATGAGATTGGATTGAATGAAGCAATGGAATGGTATAATGTCAAATATAAAGGCGCAAGCTAATTCTCCAAAGTCGGGGTTTAATATATGATCTGCTTTTGGTGATCTTTAACATATATCATTTTAATATCTGTATCACATTATATTACAATTCAGCAACATCTTTTGGCTTTGATATACTGCCACTTTGTTCCTTTAATTAAAAATGCTCCTCCCACGAAGTGAACACAATGTTCTAAACATGCTGTGCTTTATGCTGCCTCACGTTGACCTATTTGACTTTGTGAAAATAAGGGAATATTCCATCATTCCCAGCTTCACTTGATGTCAGATACTGCCCTGATGAAGTACCGGTGTGTCCAAAATGCATTGGCCATGTTATCTGCTTCTCAACCATTTGTGACAAAGGAGTAACATTACACATATTGTGTTTGATGACATAAAGACTTAGGGATCTTCCTTCAGTAGTTTTTACTACTAGGGTGTACCACGCACTAGTGGAGGTTCCCCCAGTTCCTTATGCAGTCTTTCTTTTCCCGAACATGTTTTGGGAGGTGGAAGAGCTAACAGTAAGCCAACAATACAAATAAACTATGGGACCAACACTCAGCGTTGAGAGAGCACGCTCTCCTGCAATTCACAATTAAAACTTATGAGCTATTTTAGTATCTAGGGGTAACAGACATGAAGGTGGAGTGAGGTGACACCAGGTAGGTATCAGCCATGCTGGCACTCCCTCACCACCACCACCTCGTCCAGTTTACCTTCCCTGTTGCCACCGGGACCCCTTTCTGTTGTTTCCTTTCTTTCCCGCCTTCCTCCCATCTTCCTTCCTATACAGAGCATGGAATCCTCACCTTACCTTGTTGGGCTTGCAGGGAAGCCCTCAGCAAACTCTCAAAGAAGGTAATTGTGGATGGTGCCTAAGTTAATTTCTCAGACACATAGGGCCTCATTACGAGTTTGGCGGCAGCCATGGAGCTATTAGCCAAACCGGGCTCCTTTACCGGATTTCCAGAATGAGGAATTACCGGGCCATTCCGAGTTCGAGGGCCCGGTAATTCCTCCCTCTGGGAACCCGGACCAGCACCTTCCCCATTCCCATCTGAGCCCCCATCGGGCTCAATGGGAATGGGAAAGGGAGCTAACAACGGGCCGATTACAACCGGCCCGTTGTTAGCTCCCTCTTCCCCTCGCGGGACCCGGTAACGACACCTGGTTTTACCAGGCATCCTTACCGGGTCCCACGAGCGGACCTCGTAATTTCGCAGGACGGGTTTAACGGGTCCACCTCCATTAGCAGAGCCCGTTAACCCGTTCCGCAAAACGTATAATGAGGCCCATAGTGTTATTGTAAGCAACCACAGCAGTGGAAGAAGAATCTTTCAACGTGTCTGACTAGCAGTAACAAAACAATGTAAATGATGCCACAATATTTATGTTGCCCTCTCCATTCGACCATTTGCACCATAATGCTACCTATATGGAGTAGATTTGCAATGGGTCTGTGTTTGGCAGGAACACAGGGATTGAAGGCAGATTTCTTGAGTAGAGGGGATATAATTCCTAATTTAAGGGAGGATCGGAAGTAGCGTGCTGTAAAGTTTGCATTGATTAAAAAAGAAAAATCTTGCAAGAATAATTGCGATGTTGAAACCATAACTACCTGGCAGAGGATCACACTTGAGTTGCGTAAACAGAGATTCAACTAGGTGAGGCACGACTGGCGATAATGAAAAAACATCAGATATAGAGTAAGAAGGCAGAAAAATCACAGAAGACAGAGCAGGTCAGCCAGGCCCTTGGTCAGTGACGGCCAAAAAGAATATGATTTTTAAATAACGTTCTGTCAAAAAAGGTAAGGATTCACACAGACCAGCCAAGGACGTTTTACACCAAAACCAATACACTGTTATTTTTACATGTTTTATGTTTCAGCCATCAAAGTTCCATCATTCGGTTAGCCTTTTTTTTAATTTATTTTTTAGCATATTACAAAACCATCGTGCCATATGCGGCCTGTCCATCTAGCGGATCGGATCACAGATGGAGATCAAAGAGAAACTCTGTCTGAGCTTAAGGTATGTATAACAAACCACTTCGGTGGTCACCTGCTGGAGGCATGGCCATCCATACACAGATATTAGAATGCAGCTTCGACTGTGCCAAATTTGCCCTAGTTGGTCACTTACGTCTTTGCCTCCTTACACCAGACTTGCCTCAACAGCTCTGCCATTACAATACAGCGACAACCTACGACAAATCCCCCCCACACCCCAGCCTTGGGGACTAAGCTGGTAATTGAGTGGTGTGAGACAGCCATATGCCAAGTCTTTGTAATCCATATCAGATAGAAGCGATTTTCTAAAATGAAGCCTTAGATTTCTACAAAATGCTTAATTACTGATCTAGCGTTAATTAGGTCACATTTAAGATGGTTTTGGGAAAAAGTTCTGGCTTTTGTACGGTGCAGATGGAGAACCACAGGTGGAGGCTGCAGGATGTTGTGGCCCGAAAGGGTGTGCTTTGTTGCAGACAAAGTGGCGTAAGGACCTCTTCATGAACACAATGAAGTGTTATCAAGAACGGTAAGGAAAGAAAGTTTCATAAAAAGGGTAGTGATCCTTGCAGCTAATTGCGGCAAACAGTGGTTAACCGAATTAATGGTTTTCTGCAATCCTTCACTGCACGTCTGGCACTTCCCACCTATAACCCCCACTAAAAAGGGTATCAGGTAATAATATCGCCATATATATGGTCGCCGTAAATAATATCGCCGGGAAAATGTCGTGGTGATATTATTTGGGTGACCATATATATGGGGACAGGGGCAAGAAAAAAAAAAAAAGTGTGGGGGTTGCGGGGGTGTCCCCGCATGTTCCATGCAATAATGTCGCCACAAAAAAACGGCCATTTTTCGGTGATATATTTGCATGGCGAGATTTTTGTGGCTACATTATTACATGGAACCCTAAAAAGACAAAAAGGAGTTGCTGCCCCAGTCCCCTGAAAGGCACATCAGTATGAAGAAGTGTGTCCTGGCAAATCGTGGAGATGAAATACCCAGATCCATGGCGACTTCCACCAGTAAATCCACAATCTCCGCCCTGCCGCTTGGTTGCCAAGAATTTGCATACTTCTAAGGGGACTGTGATGTTGAATGCTGATAGGCTGAATAATCCATTGCCAACATATCCTGTGGTTGATAAGGTTTTCTTGACCTCACAATTCTTGTCTTGAGCAGTGAAGTTGGTCACCTGGTCTGCAGATGTTTTGTGGTTGGATGTATTGTTGATCCTGCTGCCCACCTGCTTTGTCTGATATCTGGAGGATTTTTCCAGTATTTCATTTATCATAAGTGAAATGCCTGCACCAAGATGCTATAGAACATGATAGATGGTCATAAAGAATTTTACATTTATGAATCACACATTACATTTATGAAGGTAGTTTATGGTGATTTATTTGTCATAAGGTTTACCCACAGAGTCATGGGTCTGGGCAGCCTGCATCTATTGTCCACTCTCCCGAGCTGCTCTGTCGTTTTAAGTGGATGTTTGCTCATATGCATGGGTTCAAAGGGTATGTGGGTGAGAGGGGGTTCTGGGGCATCCTCAAATCTAAAGTACATAGGGCCTTATTCCAAGTCGGCCGGACCGGTAATAAAGTGCCGGTATTTACAGATACTAGCACTTTACGGGACCGCCTGACTACGAGTTTGCTGGTGGGGCACCTCGACTTACCTCCAGCTAGAAGCTGAAGGTAATCCAGGTGCTCCACTGTTAGGTCAGGTTGCCTGTATTCACCCTGTAGGGAGGGAGGGGCGAGTATGGCCTGCAGGGCGGTGTTACGCAGAAGGCTCTATGTTGAGATTGTTCCCAGCCCTGGGGCTGCGTTCCGGCCTCCTCAACTGTGGCCCGGGCAGCAAGCAGGTGAATCCTGTCAGACTGTCATGAGGGATGGTGGCAAGACTGGCTAAAGGGGGCCCTAGCGTTTGGCTTTGATGACTGCCTGGATGTGACTGTTATGCTCCAAGGAGGAGACTGTGTGGGCCCCCTCAGCGCACGCCGTACCTGTGTTCTGGTGTGGGGCTTGTAATCCCTGCTTTGGTCTCTGTCCGATTCTTCCAGCGTGCACCGTTGCAGCACAGCAGAGGATCAGCTGCCCGTGCTCCCCGGGCCTCTTTGCCAGACTTCGTCTCCTCCGTACGGCACTGGGAGGAGGGCGCTGTCTGCCGTGGCGTGTGCACAGGCGTTGCTTTTTCGTGTAGACAGAGAGGAGAGCTGCGGTATGGCGTGTCACCCCAGCCGGGCCACCGCCTGTACCTCTAGCGGCTGAAGTTAGTGCGCCGGGCTCCCGGCAGCCATCCAGTGCACCCCGCAGCTGCTTGTTGACTGAGACCGCCGCGGCTGTAACTCAGCGCGGTGGACTGGCCATGTCATGCAGGGGGGGTCGCTGCGGGGCCCTCGACTCCGGCTCGCAGGTAGGTGTTTCCTCTTTAATCTCGCTGGATGGGTGGATTTCACCCGGCTTTGAGGATGATCGCGGGCACCTGGCTACCGGTAGGGCCTCTCTCCAGTCCACGGGTCCAAAAGATGTATGCGGGTTTCTGGGGCTCTGGGATGCCGATTTCGTTCCGGATTTCACTGGTGGGCAGGGTGTCACAGTGGCACCAGGATCGGTGCACGGTCAGGGTGGGAGAGCACCGAAACTTGAAGGATTGCTCAGGATTTATTCCGGGTTGCACAGAGCTCACATGGATGCGGCCATCTTGGGTGGCCCTCTAGCGCCCTCTCCTATCCAGGAGCTCCACCAGCAAACAAAGCCCTCATTACCGGCACCAGTATTGCCAGTGCAGTAAGCACGGCAAATCCTCTCATGGAATCCTGTGGGACTACATGAACAGGGATTTACTCCGCCCCTCCGGCACTCGTAATCCGGCAGCAATGACACCGGACCGAGTGTTGGAAACGGGTTTACCGCCAGGATACCAGCAAGGTTGTAATGAGTCTCAGAAGCCCCAAAAGCAAAACTAATCCAGATGCACTGGAAAGAAGGCCTCAAAATCCAGAGACGCCCTGCTGGAACCATCAGCTTATATAGGCACTCTTTCATATAAAAGTGTACAGTGAGCATAGTCCAATCAGAGCATCATGCAGTCAGGGGAGCCGACATATGAATTTCCCGGGTGGGGGGGTCCAAATACAGGAAGTGACATCACTGGCAGTTATAGGACCACAAATTTGCATGTAGTCGCCATCTTGGTTCAACGGAGCGCGGGGGGTTGAAGGGGCGT
This sequence comes from Ambystoma mexicanum, assembly GCF_040938575.1. Taxonomy (NCBI): domain Eukaryota; kingdom Metazoa; phylum Chordata; class Amphibia; order Caudata; family Ambystomatidae; genus Ambystoma; species Ambystoma mexicanum. The sequence continues at coordinate 1,179,545,644 of NC_090927.1, forward strand.
GCAGCGCAGAATAGTGGAAACATTGGCTAGCATGTACTGTATGTACTATAGTTAAGTAAGAAGGAGATTTAAGCCTTTGAATTGCATTCCAGTAGGCCATCACTGCCCCTACTCCACCCCTGTATAATCATCCAGGTTGTAGTAGCCCTCAAAAGGCAGAGCAACACAACTAGGATGGGAGAACGAAATGCCGTCACCTCCTGTGAGTGTGTCAAATGTCAGAGCAAAGACTGTGCAGGTGCCTCCTATCTTGGAGCACAATCTCACTAATTTGGTGCAAATCTCGCAAGTGGGAGCATGGGAATCCCCTGCGTGTTTGTGGGCTGCAGACCCTGGATCACATGCTCACTTCTTCAGTGTGAAACTCTGGCCAACACAGTTTTGCTCCCTCGGTCCGCGCAACACCGGTTTGCTCCCTCAGTCCGTGCTTAGAAACCTCTGGGTAGTACACGCATTATAAATAACCAATTAAAATAAAAAGAAATAAATCTGTTGAGAGTTGCTGGGGCCTTGTCAATAAGAGTGTAGTAGCTCAACTGAGAGGTGCTGATGTCCCATCAAAAGTATAGCAGCCCCACTAAAATGAACTAGCATTGCCTCAACAAAAGCATAGTATTATCGCTGAGAAGATTCAACAATTATAGAAGCCCTGCTACTATCCCATCAAGAGTATAGCCAGCTAACTGAGGAGTACCAGCATTGCCCCATTTCAAATATGGCAGCTCTACTAGAAAGTGCTGGCTCATACGCCTCTGCTCCCCGCCCGTAGCATTCACCCTCACCACGTGCACACTGAGAGACATACAAACAGTCTCATTTGCCCTCTCCCTGCCCCTGCCCCCTCCCTCGCTTTGCATCTGTACCTCCTTTTCTAAAAATCCTTCTGGGTTGGTTGTACCTCTACATCTGTTCACCCCTCTTGCCAAGAGGGGTGCACAGATGTGCAAATACACTCAACCCAAAACGATTTTTAGAAATTGAGGGACCCCAGTGCACAGATGTAGAAGTATACCCAACCCAAAACGATTTTTAGAAATTGAGGGACAGATGCAAAGCAAGAGCCTTTTGTTTTGCATCTGTCCCACAATTTTTTAAACATTGTTTTTCCCTGGCTTTTACCCGGGCCGCCAGAGAGAGACACAGTATGGATGGAACACAGGGCCATCCATACTGCATCTCTTCTCTCTGGCCGGGGGTGGGGGAGGGAGCTCAGCCCCGACTATAAGCTGCCAGGGGGCCTGGGCCCCGCAGCCCCCTGTACTCAGCACCCCTGCATGCAGTGTTACGCTTCAAACACTCCAAAGCAGCACAACACCAAAAAAGGAAATCGTGTGGGTGTGGGGGAGTCCTATCTCACCTTTCTTACACTTCCCCCACTTGTTTCTTTTTTCTCAAGCTTCTGTCTTCTCTACCTTCATGCCCTCGCCTTTTCTCCCCATTTCTCTTCTCTTCTATCTCTCTTCTCTCCCAGTTGCTACTGCCAATCTCTCGAGTCCCCGTTGTATATGTTGAATTTTCCCAACCCACCTTTAGTCCCATCTTTATGTTTGATAGCTATACTCTCGGGCCTTTTCTCTCTCGTTTGTTTTACTCGGAATTGCCTCTGTAGTCCCCTGCTTTCCTCTGTTTCCACTTCCTGACTCCCCAGTGAACAATCCGTCTTCCGGTTGGTTCTTCTGTCATATCACTCTCCACCCCGTTCCCCATTCCGACTTCCCGGACCCATGGCCTGTTCCACTCCCCTGTTTAACCACTCTTCTTTTAGAGTTGTTTTATGCGTTCCTGGCACCGCATATACAGCATGCATGCAAATGCATTTTTTGAGCGGGGTTCGGTCGTGGGTGACTTCTCAATATAAACAGCTTCTTTTCCTTTCTTAGGTGCGAAAAAGTGTGCTGTGAAATCGTGGCTGTGACAAAGTGATCCCGTGCTTCTCCGAGATGGTTCTTATTCAGGCATGAGGATAGACACCCAGTGCATCTGCGCCCACTGTGGATCGCCACACGCTTCCTCCGCGTTACGCAGTTCACTTTAGCTGGACATTGCCACACCAAACAGCAGTTGCTCACTGTGGCCTAGTTGAATTACAGTTTCACGAATAACACCATATAGTTAACCGTGAATTATTGTTAAGATATTGCAATTCAGACAAATGTATAATATCCTTATTGAACCATATTTCTTACAAGGGATTAATCCGTTGAGGATAAAACACAGGAGGTGCACTTACCACCCGCCGCACCTCACATCAACCAGAGTAACCGGCACATAGAGTACTACAAACCTAAAATGGCAGACTCGCACATCTAAAGTGAGCGATGGGGGACACCTTTGCAGAAGCAATTGCAAAAGCCGGTCTGATAAATGTTCACTGTGCCCTGACTACTCTTTTTTTTTTTAGCTCCTGGGTAAACGTTAATGGCCTGAAATAGAAACCTTATCAGGACACCATTGTGAAATACACAATCAATTTCACAATGTCAAGCGCAATACATTTCGACACATTTCATCTGTATTTTTAACCAATCAGAGTAGAGTTGCCAGCGCCATAGAGGATGCATTTGACCTCTGAGTGATTTTTTTCATGGTCACAGAAATGGGCTGAGCCAAAATGGTTTCAAAGAGCTCGTGGTGAGTGCAAGTCATGCACAGATAGGAATAGCTAGCGGTGTGTCTGCCCACAGACTACGGGCCTCAGTCCGAGATTGGAGGTAGCCATGGCACTATTTACGCAATGGCTGCCTCCAATACCGGGTCCGGCACCGGTCTGGTTCAATGGGGACTTACCGGTGCATTCCGACACTGGAGGGACTGGTAAGTCCCCATTGAACCAACCATTCCCCATTCCCATTTGAGCCCCCATTGGGCTCAATGGGAATGGGGAAGGCGCTAATTACGGGCCTGCTCATGGCAGGCCTGTTATTAGTGCTCTGGTCCCTTAGCGGGACCCGTAAAGGACGTGTGGTCCGACCACACGTCCCTTACAGTTCCCACTAAGGGACTTTGGAATTGGGCAGTAGGGGATTACCGGCACCGGTCTCCTTACCGGTGCCGGTAATCCCTTACCGCCCAACTCATAATGACCCCCTATATCTTTGGGGATTGATGACACCATACCATTTCTCACTTAAACGTCTACCGCTTGTCACTCTCATTGATAACACCCATAGCCTTCCTAGTTCATCCCCGGGGTCGCCACTCTTGTGACGTTGTTCAAGCTCCTGATTTTATGACTACCAGACCCAGCCACCCCCCCCCAGAAATGCATTGTCTCATAACCCCTGCTCTCCTAATATGCACGCTCGGTATGCACCCTGCGACCCCCCATGCATAGGGGGGACATCACATGGTTATAGGCTATAAACATCCCTGAACAGTCGTACAGGATCAAACCTGCCATAGCCAGCTAAATATTTGCAACTACAAGACTGTGGGCAGCTGGTTACTTTTCTGCATCTTATGCAAACTGGTTTTCACCCCTTTTTCGGATGCAGATTTAGAGGGAATACTGGACAATTTAACCTTAGGACAACCTAAGGCATGAGGTAGCAGCTGACGCTGTTGGAGGTATGACCTTATTAGCTCTACTGCACCTTTTCAAGACAGTCAAGGGTGGGATTTTACTGGGCGGCTTCAGACAGGTTGCAGGTTTGGTAAAAGACTTGGTCTCATAATGTGTATAATTTCCCCATGCACTTGCGCGCTCTTAATGTCACTGGGCCTAATAAGATAGTTGTTTTTATTCTCCCCTGTCCCCCTCCATTTGCCCGGCCCCGTCACGCTCTGAAACACTTGTGTATGAGGACGATATAAATAAAATATCAATATCAATAATTCCTTAAGGATTAGCAATAAGGGATCTCTACCATCCCAAATGGCCTGTTCAGCTTGTAATTTTACATCCTACACCTCATGTAGTGTCTTCACTCAAAATGCAATTTTACAGTTATGCCTACCGAGCTTAGCTCCTAATTAAATTGAGACCGTCAACCCCCCTCACACACACACACTCCAGGGACAATTTCTTGGACTTCCTCCTGGTTATCAATTCCCAAATGGCACATAACAAACTAAAAATGAATGCATCAACAAGTGTGATCCTGATGGACGATGCCGTAGCAGAAGCCTGGCCCATTGAGGTCAGGCCCTGTCGATGCAGAGCATCTCTTGTATCCTAAATCGCAGCCCTCAAGAGAGCAAACGTTTTCTTCTGGAAGTTGCTTGGAAGGATGTTGCTGCTGCGTAGGCCTTCCAAGAAAGGAGAATCTGTTCTGGCACTTGTCCGTGCATCCGCTGCTGCAAAAAGGAAAGGACCAGAAAAAAAGCCTTCTCTGCCTACGCCCCCAGAACCTCCTCCCCGTCAGCATCAGACACAACCCCAACGCTCCTGCAATTCCTAAAAGAACTCAAGACCCGCCTCTTCCAGGAATCTGTCCTCCTCAACACCTTGGCCATCATGTCACCCCTTGTGCCACCTGACACGCAGAACACGGCCCGCCCCTCTCCGCACCGCCACCCGGTACAGCTGTACCCCTCCTCAGTGCCCCTCTGTATTCCACCCTACTGCATAACTGTTCTGTTGTTACCTTTGAAAAGTGCTCCGTTATGCATCTGTACTGTGGTATACACCTGTAAAGTGCTCAGTTATGCATCTGTACTGTTAAGTGCTCTGGTATGTATCTGTATTACTGTTTTCATCTGTAAAACGCTCCGTTCCTTCGCGAAGCTAGATCTGTGATCAATAAATACCATAATAATAACAATGTAAGTCTCCCTGAGTATCTGATAATTCATCAAATTAACAAGGGGGGTCCTGGGAGTCCCTCTGCCAGACATTAGTCCTGGTTGCAAGAGACTTACCCAGAGTCATTAGCTCACTATCTTTCACAGAGAAGAAATATCCCAAACATACCAGTCTTTGTCCTTCCCTGGGGCAGTCCAGCACCGAAATGCTAGGCAATTCTCCTCTGAACAAGAGTACCAACAGCATCCCCAGACACATGTTTCGGTCTGGTTGGACCTCATCAGTAGGGAGGAGCTGTGCCTCTCTAAGAATAGTGAGCAAAGGGTCCACGTCTGGATTCTGATATATCACTTTGGGTCTCACCACCCCCAGACCAGTGCAGTCTAATGCTTTGAGGGAAGGCACACCAGAACCTAATCTTTTTTTAAAAAAAAGCAAAATAAAAATAAATAAATAAACATCTGTTCTGGGTTTATTGCTTTGGAAGTGATGTTGGTGATAGGTTTTGAGCTGCTGGGAATGGAATGATGCTGTTGGGGTTACTTGATAGTGACTGGGGATAGGTGAATGGAGGTAGTGACTGGACATTCTTAGAAGGAATGCTTTCTTGCTTGTTTTTGGAGGGAGGTAAGATGTTTGTAGCTATAGATTTGCTGTGTCAGATGCAGTCACATAGACATCTTGGTGTGACCTTGCTGGTGCTTGCAGGGATTTGTATAGGACAGGACTGATTCTTGTCTGGTCTATTAGATGGAGCTCTGTTTGGTGGTTCTTGTATGAGAGGACCTTTTGGGTTTTGTTGTCTGCCTTTGAAGGTCTGAACAGGTGTGGCAGTGCATCAGAAATGCATGTGAGCTAAGGACAGATGGGGGTTACATAGAATATCTCACTTGGTGTTTGTTTGCACCGGGGACCATTGAGGTGAGGGGCTCTTTCTTTTAGGTAATGATGCAGTCAGGGTATTCTGTAGCGTTTAAGGTTTGTGAGACTTTCAGATCTTCTCCAGGCAGATTCTGCTCTTTTGTCTTTTGAACATGTATGATGCGGTTGTACTAGCCGTTGCTCTATTCCAGATGACCAATTTGTGGTGTGAGGGGTAGGGTGTTGTTGTTCAGGGAGTGGATCCACTCTATGGATATTGTGCTGTGCCTGGTGCTCGCATATCGTTAGTGAGAGAATTGTAGAAGAGCAGTGGGTGAAGTTTTCTGGATATCTTGAGAGGGTGGTTGCTGAGGGTGTTTTTTGTAGTTAAGGGCAGAGGGGGCTCGTCCTGTAAGATATGGGTTTGTTGTTTATGACTTTGATAGGAAACCATAGACAACTATTTCCCTTTCTGAATGATGTGTCTTTTCACTGTGAACTCGGGTCAGAGAATCAGGGAATTACAAAATCAACTGCTATTGCATCACAGCAGGGGGGGTTAGGGGGAGAATGCCATTGTCTCTGGCGGGCATTTCATTCTCCTTTTCCAGGTTCTTGTGATGTGATGGCGGAGAGATGCTGGTGTTGTTTGTGCTGCATATAGCTCAGGCCTTTATTTATTTATTTTTTCATTTATTACAGCGCACAAACAACTTGGGTATCTAGCCGCTAGTTACATTGAGGAAAGGGTGAGGGGGAAAATGGGGAAGATGGGGGGTTGAGTCTGAAGGGGTGCCACTGTAAGTGATTTCAACCCAGCACTCCACCTAAGTCAATGCCTAGCGTGAAATGCCCAGCTGGAACCCTTATTTATATATTTTTATGTCAAAAGTTCTTTTATTTCTGGATGATGTACCCTTATATAACGCCCCTCTCTTTGAATCCCCCCAGTCTCACTGAACCAAGAAGTAGGTTTGTTTTGCAAAGTTAAAAGTTTATTTGAAGAGTTGCACAATATATATATCAAACTTTTATGAATATGAACAATATCTGAATATCACACTTATGAATATTTATACAATGATCAGCAATGGGTAATATTACAATAATCAACAATCTCTTTAATCAATTAGGAGTATGGATAAGAAGAATAATGTAGCATAGAATAGAACTTTGTGTGGGTTCAATAAAATGCAATGATATGCAATTAATGCAGCACAATTAATGCATGCAAGTAATGAAACTTGATATGAATTTCATAAAAGACAATGGGCCTCATTACACGGTAGGCCGTGGACCAAGGTGCTAAGAGCATCTTGTTCCATGCCGGTAAAATACCGGCACCGCCTTGGTGGAAAGGGGAATTACCGCCCTATTCCAAGGTTGGCGGGGCGGTAATTCCCCCTTCCACCATTGCCCTTCCCCATTCCCATTTTTGCCCCATAGGGCATAATGGGAATGGGGAAGGTGCTAATTACGGTACCACAAATTTGCGGTGCCGTAATTAGCACCAAGGTCCCTTAGCGGGTTGGTTTTTAACTCCTGCTAAAAGCAGGCGTTAAAGTACCAACCCGCTAAGGGACCTCGTAGTAAGACGGTAAGGGTTAACGGTCACCAGTACCATTACCAGTGACCGTTAACCCTTACTGCCTACCATGTAATGAGGCCCAATGTAATCACTCTTTCCCCCTGATACTACTCACTCCCTCCAATATGCAATTTGAAGAGATGGAATGAGGGCACACAGGTTTCAGGAATAACAATCAACAATTGCAGTTTCAATCCCGATTCCCACAGCAAGCTTAGAGAGAACAGGAATGATTTTTAAAACAGGTCAAATGCTTTTAAATGTGGTTTGAAATGAATGGGGAGAAATGCTAAAAATGACTTTAATTCGCTAAATAGGATTCAGAAATAGTGGGAGTTGCTTTGGATTTGTTCAGGTAGACACTAGCAATGATTGTTGAATGATTAGCAGATGGAAAACGAAATTCAGAAGTTGAAAACAAGAAATAGCAATTCTACATGGAGTGAAATTGAGGCAAATGCAAAATCGCGGCTAACTTTTCGGCGCACGAAAAACGCGATTACAGAAAAACTATAAGAAATTGGAATGCGGTTCTTCTAAGGATGTTAGCTTCAAAATGACATTTAAATTTCGTACCTAGCACGTACGGTTCAGAAGTTACAGAGGTTTTAGTAAATGTAGATTTTCCTTAAAAAGAGTCAAGATTTTACAAATGAGATTGCACTTTTGAAGATTTACCAAAAAGATGGGCTTACACTAAGGGGCTATGAAGATGCAAGATACCCGACTGTACAGCCACCAGAACAGGGCGCCTCCACTCTGACTTTTGCACGCCAAGACACTTGACTTTCTTCAGAAAAATATCAGCGCACAGATAATTATCACTCCAATTATCACAGAATTGTATGGATGAGAGAAGGATTCAGGATAGACACAAGAGATTCTACAATGCAGTTATGGATTTGTTGAAATGGGTTGGATTGGATTACTTAATACTAAGAGGTTGGTTATGGACAGTTCTACGCTAAATACTCACAACTATGGTTTGGAATGGGCCCGTCAAAGATCTGGTCAAAGGTTTGGCTGGAATTCGCTCGCCACCGGACAGGTCTCAGGCGCGTGGTTCTGCTCCCAGCAAGGCACTCTGGTCTGCACGGCCTCTTGGACTTGATCTGACGGGTGGTTCTGGGTTACAGCTCTGCTGGACTGATCTGGATCTTGGGTTCTAGCAAGGGTTCTTGGCCCGAAGCAGCCAAAACAGAACAGCCAGGCTGTTGAAGTAGTTAGGCCCCGTCGAAGTTTAGGGGTTAAAATCAGGTTGCAAGATTTTAAAGGCCCACCGAGAAGGGTTCAGCTTTTTGGGTTGGACCTTTTGCTTCAGGGTTCTGGAGTCTGGATCTGGGTTCTGGAGTCTGGATCTGGGTTCTTCCTGCAGAGCGCTTCGCCGGTAGATCAGTGATGGGTGAATGTGTGTGTTTTGTCTGTCCTCAGCAGTCCCTATTTATATATTTTCCAAGGAGGTGGGGAGGCTGATTATACTATGCCCAACCCTCTAAGAATCTGATAGGTCAGAGAATTCCCTATCCCCTGATTTGAGAAGGGAACAGTGTGTCATGATGTGTCATCATGTGTCAGAGTGACACTGTCATTTACAATCCAGGGAGAGACCTCCCCTTTGTTTCTACCCAGAAAATCTATTTTTCCCCAAAAAATATTTCCAATATCTCCAACTGGTTAATAATACATATTTACATTACAGATTAACTAAGGTACGTTTCTGTCAAAGCCTCATTTTCCTACAAGATTTGGTTCACAAATGACAGTTTTTCGCGCTTTTGGGCAGTTACTCCGTGTCAGTTCTGGACCAATATTATTACATACATGCACATACCATCTGGGCATATCCCTGTAAATTTTCTTATTTTTAACATAAGCACAACTGATACAAAGTCCACATTTTGATAGTTCAGTCTCTAAACATTGTAAAAATGTCAGAGTAGTTTCTACTTGTGAGCAATATTTTCATTTTAATAATCTCTAAATTCCATATTTTTGCCAGTTCGGTACAATTTTTTATAAGTCTTTTCCAAAACAACATTTTCTGTGCTTTCTGAATCCACAAAACGGTTTGTCTCCGCCTCTAAGGTCTTGGCTGGGCCAGAGAGTCACATGGGCTTGTCTTCCTGGGCAGTTGGTTTCAGTCACACCCGAATTAGCATTTTCTTTCAGTTTAAGAAACCCATTGTTTCTTCACCAGAGCAGCAGAGCAAGTCTCCTCCTCTTTTCATTAGAATCCAAATGAGATATCCTCTCCTTTTGGTGGGAAGGAAGAGGGTGGTTTGTTCTCAGTGGGGGAAAACCTCTATGAAGTTTTAGCTGAATCAGGTTACCTTACAGTACATTGTGACATTGTTCCTTGTTAAAATTAAAGTTACAATTTTTAAAATAAGCAAACATATCTTCAATTTCAGTCTTTTTCAACATGAAAATTAATAGTGGCAACCTATATTTGCATTTGATGGAAGTCTCTTCTTTCCCCACATTTAGATTTTGAGACACAAGTTTACATGACAAATTTAGAGATCGCCAGCTTCTGACAAAGGCGAGTAACGGTACTGCGCCTATTTTCAACATATTTTCCCAAGCAAGCATCTTTAAATGTTGATTTTCTTCTGATAAATGTACTTTTGCTGACATTATATTTATGTGGATTCCTGAAGTAGAATGATGTTTAACATCCAACAAGGAGGTTGTGTGGTTTGTGAACCATGATTTTTGCAAATTTGACAACCAAGAAAAATGGATTTCCAAACAGCTCTGTGTTTCTTTTGCAATCAGCATTGCTTTTTCAAGTAGTTTCAGGCTACTCTGTGGATAGCCCAATGGTGGGTTTTGGCAGTGGTCTCCTGTGTTACCACTGACATAGGCAAAAGTGGATTGGCAGCCTATTTTTCAGGTTTTTCCTGTGCACTTCTGGGTGATTTTAGCGTGCATAATGCTTTCCAGCAGCCATTCTGATGTTCCTGATGCAAGCAGCGCACAGGAATGTTGCAGGGCCTGGACTAGTGGGTTAAAACATCCCACAAGCCCCCCCTATTGCGATATGCCTGACAATTTGTTGATTAGTAAGTTATGTAAAGATATTGAGTGTGAAGCTGAGCTGCTTGAGTCAAGGCGCAGAATCTGGGTTAGCCCAGATTGGAAGTCAACAAATAGGGGCAGTATTAGACAGCGCTTTTCACAGTTTGTAAAAGTGCACTTTCTTTCCTAGTAGTCTGAAGCATAGAAAAACACAAGGATTTCTTAAGGCGTACGTTGAATGTGTAGGACAAGGATTTGGATAAAAAGTAGTGTATTGTGCAGAGAATTTGTTGAGGATCAAGTAAGCATCGCATTAGCACTAATGCAAAGTTTGCTCTTGCACAAAAACCTATTCTTTCAAAGCATGTTTTGCACCAGGGCAAAGTTTGCCCTGGTGCTATTATGAAATGGTATTATCGCTAGGGCCAACTTTGCTCTGGTGCAAAAATGCATTAACGTCTTTTGCACTAGGGACATTTTTGCCGTAGTGCTAAAACCATCCAGAATTGCACTTGCCATGGTTCAAGGGTTTTCTAACATGACCCCAGGGTATTTTTGCACTAGGGCAGATTTTGCTCTAATGGTAATACCATGCAGAATTGCACCTGCATCAGTGCAATGTTTCTGTAATCATTCCCTAAAATGGTGGGTGTTGGAGTTGCATGGATGGCAGGTTCTCTCATAATTTGCACTATCTCACATTATACTTCCAGGAGGATTTTGCTGAGCTTTTGTCATCACTGCATAGACCTAATACAGCCTCAATTGTGCTGGGACACTTCAAGAACTGGCTGTTTAATATGCTTGATTCTCAAGCTCTTGTGCTGGAGAAATTGCTCTGGCTAAAATCATGACCAACATGAGGCCAACTACTTGTGCAGGAGAGCTCTTGCCGTCCAGAATTATTATGAACAAAAAGACTTTGTTCCACCCCTTTCTTACCCGTCTCGTTGACGCTAGCTTCCAGGATGCTTTTTGGCTCATCTCAGGCAAGGTCCAAGTTGGACCCACAATATGCCGTTTTTTTGTGTGGAAGGCGACTATATACCTACTGTGGACAAAGTGAAGACACTGGGTATAATTTTTGAGTCGTCTCTGAATACTAATGCTAACACCGAGACTGTAGTGAATAAGGCACAGTGGTTTATGGTCTTTATATCAAATTCCTTGTATCTAAATGCATTTGAATCACATTTTTTCCATCTAAAAAATGTGCATCGAATGCATTTTTAAAATTTATTTTTAGGGGGGAGCCCATCAAACCCCTGTTTTTACCCTTTAAAATCCACCAGAACAAAAATGTACCCTTTAACCCCCAAAAACATGCGTTTGATGCACATTTTTTAGATGGAAAAAATTTGATGGAATGGCATTAGATGCAATGACCAGATACCAGGCACAGTAGACACTGTGGCTTAAGGTTAGTTAAATCTTATGTTTCCGAGGCAAACTGTGATACTTTGGTATGTGCCCTCGTGATGCCCCGGCTGGACTTATGTAATGTCCTTGTGATGGGCTCTAGCAGTAAAAAACCTCAGACATCTCCAAGTCCTCCAGAATTATGCGATCCGCATCGTGAAGAATGTTCCGAGATATGAACCTATTTCTCTCCACAGAAGAAGCCTTCATTGGCTCCCCGTGGAGGCTCGTATTTAGTTTAAGGCCTTGACATTAGTGCATAAATGCATAAATGGGCAAGCCCCTAGTTATTTTAAAGAAACTGTTAATATCTGTACTCCGACTAGGTTTACCAGATCCTGTCAAGGAATTCGCATTTCAGCCCCTAGGAGTAAGAGAGCTACAGGGCTGGGCAGGTCCTTTGTTTCGCAGGTTGCCGCTTTGTGTAACAAGCTGCCTTTGTCCCTTTGTGCAGATACAGATCTCCTAAAATTTCGAAAGGTAGTTAAAACTGTTGTTTTTGGTTGAACCCTTTCTGGTGTTACTCACCCTTAATTCTGTCACTGCTCTCTTTTTCTTTCTGCACCCTGTTGCCTGCGGGCTCCGGCGCACTACAAGTCCAAATAACTTTAAATCCATCACAATTTGTTAAGTTATCTTAACTTTTGGATGTCGAGTGTGGGCATTGGCAGTGCCAAAAGTTTGGGCTTTTCTGCTGTCATGAGAAATGCAATTGCCAGACACAGCTATAGTGGTATTAACTGGCAATTAATGGTAGCAGGTGTAAAATGGTGTGAGTACCTAGGAATCTAATAGCCTGTCAAAAGCTTAATACAAAAGCCAAAACGGTTGGCTTTGCCAATGCTTGCTTTTAACAGGATTTCATTGAAGGATGTGCAGAGTGCTTATAAATCGAGTGGCTGAAGTCAGGCCTGGTAAGACATTTTTATTACACCAGTAATACATTTAATACATTGGCCAGTGCGGTTGCATAGCTTGCCCCCATGGCCATTCCCTTGGTCTGTCTATAAAGAACATTGTTGAATAGGAAGATGTTATGTTCCAATGTACATGCAAGGAACACTTTCACCATATCTATTTGTAACAGAAAGGAGGTTGACTTGTCATTAAAGAAATGGTCAATAGTTGTTAAGGCTAAGTTTTGATCTATGGAAGTGTAAAGCGCCTCTACATCCATGGTGTCTTGTACGTAATGGTTACTCTATTTCACTTCATTCAGGATGTTCAATACTTGCATGGTGTTTCTCACATATGATGGCAATTTGTAAACTTCTGGTCATAGTATAACTTCAATATAAATGGACATATTCTCTGTTAGCCATCCCTTCCCACTCACAATTGGACAGATGTCTGGTAAGTGTGAAGGCATCATGAAGAAGGACACAGACAACAAATTCAAATTTCAAAAGAAACACTTTTATTAACTTAAATGTCAGGATAGAAAAAGGCCTAACTGTCCCAAAAATAAGGTGGGATTTCCCTACCTAAAGAAAACTAAGGAACATCGAGGTTAAATAATCTGTCTGTGTCCAAATCCTATACTTGCCCTCACAACTAACTTTATACAATATGTAGGGATATCAGAAGCCAAAAGAAAACAGTGTTTAACCCATAGTTCTGCCCCTTCCCCAAGTGTAAAGTAGTTTCGTAATACAGTCTCAAAATAAGCTCTCGTAGTCAAAGGGGAAAATAATTTGAATCAGGACACAGGGTTGCTTTCCCTAGGTTAACGGCGGTTCACAATAGACGCAGCGGGGATCCCTTGCCCAAGATCCAAAATATTTCACAGTAGAGGTACTGGAGTTCCCTTGCCCAAGTTCAAAATAAGTCACAGTAGAAGCACTGGGCGTTCCCTTCCCCAAGTTCAAAATAATTCACAGTAAAAGTGCAGGGGTTCCCTTCTCCAAGTTCAGAATAATTGACAGTAGAAATGCTGGGGTTCCCTTGACCAAGTCCAGAACAATTCACAGTAGAAGTGCTGGCGTTCCCTTTCTCAAGTTCAGAATAATTCACAGTCGAAATGCTGGGGTTCCCTTCCCCAAGTTCAGAATGGTTCACAGTTGTAATAGGCTCAAAGATTCACAATTTCTGTTTTTTACCCTGTTGTGTTTGCCCTGTATTCAATCCAGTATATCCAGAAAAGAGCCACCTGCTTTATTTTAATTCAGTTCACTGTCCAAAATAAGTTTGTAGGTGTTATAAGGTTGAGCTTGAGCTACAAAGATTTTGTTACATTTACACCATTGAAATGTCTATTTCGCAAGTTGGAACCTTTCAGGGCTGCCCCCTTCCTTTTCTCAAGGTGCACGTCCCTTTAAAACTTCACACAATTGGTAATTCATTAAACTATTCAGACAGAGACTTTTGAGAATTTGTTCCTCTTCTTTCAGACCCACGCAACCACTCCGTCACATGTATACTTGCACAATCACTGGTTCCTTCACAGCGCTCGCGGTGATTTTCACACCGGGTTTTCTGGTCTCTGAAACTCACTGGCTTCCTTTGCAGGCTTCTCGCATACAGCGCTAGACTTGCTTCAACTCAGTTCCCTCCAGGGTTCCCTCTTCTGCCCCTGATGCATTCATGGGTTCTCACAGAGCCACGGGAGAGTGAACTTTCTCTTCATCAAAAGGCCGGTCCCTCAGCATTCTGCCTTTTCTTGCCTTGCAGTTATGCCAGAGAACTCATGTTCTCACGCCGTCCCAGTTTGGACCGCCAGACCTTGCGGTCCCTGGTATTACGACACTCATACGGCAGCTCTGCATCCAATGGCTCACAGCAGGGCCTCGCCTTTCCCTCCCTCCTTTCTGTGCTCTTTTGGCTTCCCACCTTTTATACCCCTGTGGTGTGTGAATGAGGTCCAGGTGTGAGGCCTCTCTTTCAATTGCCTGACTATAATTAGGCTTAATAGTGTGACATGCCAGATCATTGTAGTGGTAGTACTCTGATGCTCTCTTCCTCATCTCAATACTAGAGTGGTGTGGTTGTATGTTGGTGTGTATGCCTCCTAGTCATCTCTTCCTCATCCCAGTACCCAAATGGCATAACTGAGACAACATAAGCGAAGCTGGTTTACAATAACCCATAAAGGTTGGAGTAGGATTGGGTGGGTTGTTATTAGCTAAAGGGGGATACCATGTCTCACCAAGGGCCCACCACTGCCAGTCCCCAAAGACCCTCTCCCCAGGTGATCCTCCCTCACTTGTCCACCGCAAGGGTTGGGATCCAATAGCAATGGCATTCCCTTGGCCACCACCACACAGGATTTAAGGGGCTTAGAAGTGAGAATACCCTCAGGTGTCTCACATAAGGTATAAAAGGCTTTTTGTATTTTGGAAAGTAAATACATTGTTGATATTCTGGGATGTTCCAGACTTAGGAATACTTTTTCTTCATCATTGACAAGCATTGTGTGATGCCATTTTGATATAGGATCTGTTGATGCTTGAATTATACTTGTCAAACATCCAACATTGATTTTCTCATAACAATTCAGTAATGCTAAATGTGTTTCAGTCATAATGATGTAATCATGTTTGTCTAATATCACAATGTTGCCTTCTTATCTAGGGTGACCAGACGTCCGGGTTTTCCTAGGGCAGTCTGGGGAAATCACTCTCCGTCCCGGGGTCCCTGGAGTTTTTTCATTTTTGAAACCCCGTCCAGGGTTTGCATGTTTGGGGGGCTATGGTAATTAAAACCGTAATTATTTTTCACAACACTGTCAGAATTTTGAAGTTGGTGGTTTGGCTCGAACCCCCAACCTTTCAGGTACAAGTCAGAACACTTACTGACTGTGCCACAGAGACTGGCTTGGAAGTTATTGTACAGCAAGCCATGTAACATCAATTAGAGCTAACGCTCGTTTTGAATTAACATGCCCCGATTCACAGACAAAACTGCACAAATGAGATTATATACAGTTTATAGAAAGGAGAAGTGCTGGAAATATGGTTGGGGGGTGGTTTGGGGGGCATGTTGGGGGAGGGGCGGTAATTGGTGGGCTGCAATGGGGTAGTCCCTCTTTTATGTTGTTGGCCATCCCGTTTTTTTGTTTTGAAAATCTGGTCACCCTACCCTTATCTGCCTCCTTGATCTCAATGTCACCATATGTTTGCAATCTTCGTAGAGCAATGCATTCACCATAAGTTAGATTGAAGGGTTCATGCCAGTTCTTTTTGTGTTTGTTGTCCATTAAGTTATGCATATCTTTGATCACTGCCTGATGGAATGTATCAAAATACTCTCAGCTTGTGGTGGAACAAATTTGGAAGAAGGTTTGAGAATGGTGTCCCTCATTACTGTGTTCTCAATCCCCAAGTCCTATATCAGCTGCTGCACTGTCACCTGTGTTTCACTTCTAATAGAAAGAGTAGTGATTTCAGTTTCAGTTTCATGATGCACTTATAAGTGTCTCTTTGTGGATAAGTAAGATCACTGTCAATGAATGGTGCGAATGATAGTCCTTTATTGAGGACCCTTTGTTCTTGTTCATCTAATACTCTTTTTGATAGGTTCATTACTAAGTTTACCTCCTATCCTGTCTGGTATATTGCCTCTCTTTCCTGTAGTCCGATCTTGTTCTCATTCCTGATTTTCCTTCTTCTGCCTCTGTTTTGTCTTCCCCCACCCCTCTTTCCTCTGTGGTGATTTTCAGTGTTGCCATTATCTGTGTGCACGGGTTCTTTTATTTGGATCTGTTTGACCGGGGGTCAGTTGCCTTTACCATACTGGCTAATTTGGTCTAAAAAAAAAAACTACTTTTAATTGGTTGGGTGCCTTCAGTGTTAGAGGACTGGGTGGTTATGTTTCTCTCACTATCACCATCAGCATCAGAGCTTGTTGGTGAGGTCCCTGGTGTACTATCTCATGAAATGTTACAACATTTTTTTCATTGTACTTGGGTTGAAAAGTATTTACCATTTCTAATCTGTAATCCTTATCATCTCGTGAAACCTTTCTTGATTTTCTGAGTTCACCTCATCCTGATGCCGCTTTACTATTCTGTCTAATGTTTTAAAGTGTTTTAGTTTGGTGGTTTCAGGGGCTTTATGCTTTGTTAGTAATACTAACTGAGTACACTGAAGTGGGGGAATCCTCTTATGGTATTTACTCATACTGTTTCAGGTGTTACAGTTTTCCCCTCATACAGTTGTAGACAATTGCTAATTGTAGAAATCAATCATATTTCTTATTTTAAGTCTTTAAGCATAAGACTATTTTGGTTGGCGCTGCACACCTTAACAGTGCTTTAGCACTTTTTCATGAGCTAAATAACCATCTGCACTTAATCTTATTCTGATTTTTGTATCTGTGTGCAGAAGGACAATCAAACGTATCAATGTTTCAGACAAACCACAAGTTCGCAATTTATTCCACTGTCGAATGCGTGCGACTCTATCCAATGCACTAGTCATATCAAGGCTTGAAATATAGCTGGGTGCTGTATTTGGCTTTTTGGCCAATTCATTAAGATGTGTCAATATAATTCCATTCAGGGTTGTGCTCAATCCCTTCCGAATACCAACTTGATATTTTGAAAGCGTTACTAATTTAGAGACCATGGTGTCCAACTCCCTCAATATTAGTGATGATGCAAAAACCTTGCTTGGAGCATCCAGAATAGCTATGGGGTGGTAATTGGATGGATTTGCACCTCTCCCTTTTCGAAAATTGGGATGACATTAGATACATGCCAAGTAGAAGGATGTTTTTGCTTATCCATTACTTCCAAAAACAACAGTTGTAATATTGATGACTATAATTCAGGGCTGTGCTTTAAAGTTATTGTAGCCAAATTATCAGAGCCTGGGGCTTTTGAAGGATTCATTTGAACAGTTTCTTCAAATATATTTGAAATTAAGAACACTACTTTCCAGTCAAGCTGAAAATGACTACCTTTATCGTACAGTGATCCTGATGTAGCTTTGTCAGTAAAGGTTTCTCGATAGCATTCTACCCAGGTCAAATCTGAAATGGTGTTAATATGTACCTCCAATGGTTATATTTGAAGCTTATTAGTAAGATCTGAAAATGTGGTAATTTATTTACCACTTAATCCTTTTAACATCCTTTGACTATCAGGACGCACTAATCCAGTCTTCAGTCACTTAGTTAGAAATCTGTAAGACTGATGTACCTTTTTCTTCTCAGTAATAAAGATCAAAGCATCAGCGCCATAACACTTGGCCAGATGTTTAAGGGTGGATCTTTTATGCATTCATATATATATATATATATTGCATAATCTTTCTTTTGTTTTGGAGTCTGGACAAGATCTTTGAGATATCACTGTAACCATTAATATCAAACTTAGAGAAATTTCTTAAAATGCAATTCCCTCTCAGAACATTATCTAAAGATTCAGTACATTTGTTTATGTCTCTGATTCCATTTAACCCTCCTCCCACCGTTAATTGTGAGGAGTGTCTTGGAGCGTTCCTGTATATTATAGCTAATGCACAAGGAACAACATTTAAGTTGAAAAGAGATTATCGCCCATGCCGTTAAAACAAATGATTACGCCCCAACAATTTTCAAAAAGGTATTTAGAAAGAAACACATTGTCTATCCAGGATGATGACAAATTCTCTTACATGTTACTAGACTGGAGGAAGTGGCGTCTACAGATGGTACCAAAAGAATTAAGTTCCATGAAGCCATGAAATTAGACCATAATGCAGCACAGTTTTTAACGCAAAATATTCACTGGTGTATATTAAGTAATCAGCCCACTGAGAATTACAATCTCCTACAACGGCAATGTTGTTTTGATGTACTTCCCCCAGCCATGTGGTTAAGACTGCATTAATCTGTTGAAAATAGTGTAAATACTATTTTTGGTGGGACTGAAATACACAATAATCAACAATACCTCCTGGAAGGATGCGTTGTGTCTATAAACTAAGCAAACCGCTGCCAATGAATTATCAAAGATCATCCCCAGGGCAGTTTGCACATTTCATTTTAAATCAGTAACTATAGCTCCAAAGGGATGTCCTTTATTTCCCCTATTGGCCACGGGAGAATTGGTTGTTTAGCCGTCCATGACTAAATGTTTGGCTAGCATAGTTTCCTGTAACATAGTTATATCTTCATCAAAATGTCACACATTTCTAAATGATTTTGCATAATTAGTAAAGCCACAACAGTTCCAGGAGGCAATGTTCAAGGTATCATTACTAAAGGTTGGGCTTAGGAAAGGTAAGCCCCATTTTCTCTACCAAAGCCCTGGCCAACCAAGACCAATCCTCTTGGGTATTAAATGAGGTATTCATTTTTGTTGTTATCTGCATATCTCTAGTGAACCCTAAAGTTATGGTTGTGGATTTGACATTATTTTTAACAGTAGTATTTAAAATGAAGAGTTTTAGTTGCTGGGGATTAGAAACATTAAGAAGAACTAGGCCCAAAGAGCTAACATTGTCCAACATGATGCCAGATCTAACGTGAAACAATTTTAGAATGAAAATGTGTCACTATTCAACCACTGCCCCTTTCTGGTAGATCAACCCAATCAATGTCTCCAGAATGTATTAGTCTTAATGCAGGATTTGAGGCAGAAAAGTGTAATTGTGTTGAATTATTTAAGTGTATGGAGTCATTCATAGACCTTAAGTTTTCAAATCCAATAATTCTATCATTGAATGAGGTATTAGGCATAGGTCATGCATTTGTGGTAAGGACAGAGCCAGAAGATGAATTAGAAGCTATAGGGTTAGTGTCAGTCAACAATGCAGTGTGTATAATACCCTTCCAACCAGATGTTATAGCATGAGCTCTCAAACTACTTCTCGGCCACACAAACAATTCCATCCCGCTGTTAATCCATGATTTCTTTGTTTTTATCAGGTTCCACCGTTGTTGATACCTCAAGTGCGTCTTCAGTCGCGTGTTGAGCAGTTTCTGTGTCATCAATACAAGTAGTTCTGTTTTTGAGCTTTGCAAAAAAAGAAATGCTTACTTGAACCAAATTTGATTGCTGTTTCCGCTTTATTGGAAACAATATTATTGGTAAACCTCTTTGATTGTGTCAGGGTATTAGTGTTTACATTTGTAGGTCGATTTGCCTCCTGTGCATAGAGATCTATTACCTCGTATTCAAGAGGTAATGATCCCAGGCATTTCCTTGATGATTTCCCCCTTTTTAACCTGGAGTTTGGATGATTTATTGATTTTTGACAGGTTTTTAGTTCTTCAGTTTAGCTGTTATAGATCGAGTATTAATCTGATTTGGAGAATCATCAACCTCAGCACATTCCGTTGTCCTTTCGGGAAATGAAGTATCAAGGTTTATAACCCGATCGGGAGAGCTAAAGAAAGAGGCACTAAGTCTATCATGGGATGTATTTTGTTAAATCGTAATTAAATTGTTTGTGCAAGGAACCTTCAACATTAGATCAAGGTCTAGTTGTGACCTGCAGGTCAGTTACATGTTTTTTTTGTTTTCGTGTAGAGCGGCCCTATTCAGCTTTTTCATTATATTTGTCAGTTGCACAGAATGTGCATATTTGTATAGACCAAGTCTTTAATGTAATCCTAAGGTCTAACGAGGGATTGGAGGAGTGGATGTAGTGCCGAAATTGATGAAGGACCTTAAGTGAAATTTCCAATAGCGGTGGCCTCATATACAGAATTAGTCAAGGTATTTAGATTTTGCCCCCATATAGTCTTGGATACTTGGGCATGTGATGTGAAATCTACATGATGGGGATTCGATGTTCCCGTTCCACCCTTAGTATCCTGAGGTGAAGGCCCTGAATCATCATAGAGATCCTGACACATCCTCAAGAAAGATGAATGTAATATCACAGAATCCTGAGACTTGGATTCAGCCAAGGTAGCAGTCACCAGGGCATTTGTTTGCACAGAATCCATGTTTGGACGCTTTGAAGAAGGGCCTGTTTTTAATGATCCGCCGTGTGTTAGTACCATGACCGCTTTCTTTAATGGCCTGGATGTAGACTCTATTGAAGTACTCGCATCTTGTTTAAATGTCTGCAAAGTGGAGTCTACCCCCATAGATTTGGGGTTTACAGTAGTCAAATCAACTGTATTTGAGACATATATTGTACCGTAGTCACAGCGTTGCTCCTTAAATTATACGTTGAACGATATGTACTTTCCATAACGCAACACTCAAAAGCAGTGGCAATTCAGATTAGAGTGTTCTGCATACCCACAGGGAGGATGCAATATTGATAAGTTCTCCAGTCACCAGTGCAGGAGAGTTGGTCCTGTGGCCTCCAGTCAGACCCAGACGGACCATGACAGAGCACTCTACCACGCTGCGCTCTGCGCGGTAAGCAGCTTCTGTAATTGCTTCCACGTAATGGTGTCACTTCGATAGAGATCAGCAAGAGAATAGGGCCCATGACAGACCAAACTTACACGCCGCACTTCCGCCTCTACTTTGTCTGGAATAGTGACAAAATCCCCCAGAGTGCAAAAAGTGGTGTTCAACTTGGCTTACTCTATTCATATCAGATTGTAACACTGGTTTTTGCGCTCTGTGGGACACAAAAAGTAGCCCAATTGTGTCTGGCTGTTAACCTAGTGTTCAGAAGGGAGCAAGCATGTAATTTGTTTGGGGAATATTGATGTTATGGTGTTATGGCAAGAGGCACCTCTTTTTTTGGATGTTTTTAGTAGGTGGTGAAGGAGATGTGGGTGTTTTTATGACAGCAGGCAGGGGTCTGTTGAGTACCTGAAGTGTCAGTGGATGGCTACGCACACCATTGGCGCTAATAACTTATCACATTGTTATACACATCATGAGATGGACTGGGAACCAAAAGAGGCCCTGGAAATAATTTTCAAGGTGGCCCCATATTACACATTTTTAGCAAGCTCAATCCTTTTCCTATGTTAACATTTGGAAATACAATAGGTTACCATACAAAAGAGGCCCATGGTGCAGAGGCCTACCGGGAAATCTCTAGAGTTCCCCCATGCAGTCTAGTCCATCCCTGAACCATGCATTTTATTTGAACTCATCTGCACTCTGTGTTTTGTTTTACAGGTAGAAAAACAGACCTTGAAATGCTTCCTATTCTGTTTTTACGCAGAAAACACACACAAAGGGGCCCGGCATGTGTGATCAATCAAAAATACCCCAGTTAAAGGGTGGAAAAACAAGGGAACAACCGACTCCCTGTATGATGCATCAGTCCCGCAACAAACATCATCTCCTCCGGGAAAAGATAGTGACAAAAACACAAACTGGCCAGCAGCCAACACAAACACATCACCGAGACACTAAAGGTAACAGCCAATGAACCGTTTTACTAGCATTTCCACCCCCTTGTAATGGGTGGTTGTGGGTGGGGGACAGGGGGCGTACCACGTGGTGCCGTTCCACAACCTGATCAGAATCTTTGCACCCCATCTGAGGTGTGCCCTTACTGAGGTTACAATCAGACATGTCACATAGTCAGGCTCTTCAGTGTGCTCTTTGCTGCAGGGTGTGCAGCAAAGAGCACACTGAAGAAGAACCTGCAGTCCTATTTAAAATAGCCACAGCATTATTGAAACTCTGTAAACATATTTTCTTTAACCCAGTTCGCTTCTCTTCCAACAGAATATAAGCTTAGTGAAATCAAATATAACTCAAAAAACAGGGTTATGCCACTTGGTATTCCCCAGATGTTAAGGACTACGACTGCCATGACCCAATCCCATTGACTATGCTGGCTAAGGCTGGTGGGAGTGGTAGTCCAACACCTCCGGTGACCCAAAGTTGCATTCCCCTGTTCTAAACTGATCCTCTCTGCAGGGTTGTCTATATGAATAAAGTCTTGCATACGTATAGTATTATTGAGAAAAAAAAATGTCCATCTATCTTTGAATATGTGCCTAGGCAGGTGCAAGGACTGGTGTCATCTTTGCAATTCTGATGCCCTTTTCCCATACAATGGGTCATGATCCAATGCCATAAAGGTACCGCTGGTGCCCCTCTACTTCTAGCATCGATGCCAGCTTTCTTGAAGCACTGGATCTCAGTAATTTATACATCTTTGCGTGCTTTCGTCATGCTCACGAGGGCCTATCAGGACTCTGTAATCCATGAGCTTTATTGATGAGAGTACTTTTCATGCAAGACTGGACCAGATTTGTGTACCCAGGTACTTTTTGCAGTGGGGCATGTACTAGACCAGTCTAAGTTGCAAAAAGTCTGCTTCAACATGGACATGTGGAACAGTGGACAGCGCTTTGACTACACATCTGTGACTGGACCCTGGGTGGCCTTCCCTTCCCCTGCCAGTAGACAGGGTCCCAATCGCTAAGTAGACCCAAAGGATGGCAAGTGCATGCAGTTCAGCGTGTATGCTAGTATCTGGCAGAGGCTAGTATCTGGCAGAGGCCAGAGTGGAGTGGCCTTCTGGGAGAAGTGGGAGGAGGTGGTGGCAAGGTAGCTATGGCCAGGTCCCTCTGGGCTTTGTTACTGCTGACCATCAGTCTAATATGTTTGCTGCCATGCGAATTGGCCAGAGCATGGATGTTTGTGCATACATTCTTCACCGTGTGGGGATTTGTTTCATCAGCGATTGCCAGCCTGCCAAGGAATTGTTGGTGTGACCTAGATGATCAACCCACACTTCAGCAAGCCATACACTGCAGGAAATGTACTGCACCATTTGCAGGTGTGTCACACACAACTCAAAGACCACAATTGCCACCCTGGACTTCTACTGTGCACATGTTGGACCGGCTACATGAACAAGTCAATGGCATCTGTAGTCATTTCAACAGACACAGCTGGTCCTTACATGGGGCATTCCTTATACCATGACAGAGGCAGCAGCTGTCTGATTTATGTTGTGCTCCACTGTGTTTTAAGGAGGCCACCAATTGGTTAGTCAGCAGAATGTATCAGTGAGTGGCACCCCGGCACAGGTATACCTGCTAGAATTCAATCTGTTTCACGTGATACGGGCCATTGATTTGGCTGGTGAGTTGGATACAGGGTGGCTGGTGAAGTTTGTGGTCTCCACCTTGGGTGGCGACCCACACATAGTGTCGCTCTCTAGGCCTCCTATCTTTACCACATTTCTAGATCAATTTGATTGCTTTTCAGATGCATGAGGACTCTGACAACCTAGCAGAAGACACCGTTTAAATGTGCAAAGATACACTAATGCAGTGCTTGGAAACGAAACTTCAGGTGGGAAATGGTCAGTAAGAAATGTCAACAACCCCTGTGCTCAGCAGACCAGCAGAGGTGTCAGGAACAGTGTCTTTTGCCATTTTGAGGGATTACATTGCTGTTGTTGTCTACACCACCTGACGCATCTTCAGTGATCACTACTGGTGGCAGGGTTTGATATGGTATGATAGGTTATTTATAACGCGCGCTTAATACCCAGAGGTTTCTAAGCGCGGACCCGGGGATCGAACCTGTGGTGCTGTGTGTCATCTTGCTTCCAACACACTCGCTTGTGAAGCCATGTTGTCTGCTTCAAACTACAAACCAAATAGTGACAGACAGATGTTTAGTGGGGCTTTTGGTTGTGAAACAGATTGACCTAGTGTAGTAGTCCACAACATGTTTTGTCCTCCTTTCCGGCCGAGAGGCGACGCATCCGTGCATTGTCCTGAAGACGTTGAAGAGGGATTGAACCCTTTGATATTAGCACAAAAGGTGGCATTTGCTATTTGAAGTTTGCAGAGCAAAAACCAACCAATGGGATTATCTATACAGTCATCCTCAATTAACAGATTGCAAAAACTGGGACGAATACCTCAGATGGGCAATTTCGATTGACCGCAATCGATAAAAGTTGGAGATCAAGATTACGCTGTTTTGGACACTTGTGCAAGATAACTTTCAAACCTTTTCTAAGGGAGGAAGAATAGTGGAAACGTGTGGGCCTTAAAAACGACCGTTGGGTGAAACAAGTGTTGGCTGTTTTCGCAATTGAAAGAACTAAAAACACTATTTGATTTATCACTGGAGTCATTTGTAATGACATATGGGCCTCATTACGAGGTTGGAAGTAAGGGGTTACCGGCACCGGTAAGGATGCCGGTGCCGGTAACCCCTTACCTCCGTATTCTGAGGTCCCTTAGCGGGTCCCACTAAGGCCGGCTGGTTTTATCAGCCGCCCTTAGCGGAAGCCGCTAAGGGACCATGGAGCTAAGAACGGGCCCGCAATTTGCGGGCCCGTTATTAGCTTCTTACCCATTCCCATTGAGCCCTATGGGGGCTCGAATGGGAATGGGGAATGGTTTTCAGAATGGGGATTTACTGGGTCCTCCAAGGTTGGAATGACCCGGTATGTCCCTATTCCGACAACCGGACCCGGAATGCGGTAAGGGGGTAGCCATGGTGCTAATAGCACCATGGCTACCTCCAACCCCGTAATGAGGCCTAGACTTTGTAATCAGTGGACTCTTAGAACTTCTAGTGGTTGGAGCGTGAGACACCTTCCCGAACCCTAATATTGTTGTTAACTCATTTCAAACTTTGTGAGAAGTTTGAGGGAAGAGTATTGCTCGCTGCCACCCTTTTTTCTAGTGATTTTGCTAGTTTGAAGACAACAACACGAGAGTGGAAACTAGCGCACACGCAATAGAAGGATCACACAACTTGAATCTGTTCATGTTTTGCACTATGACTCGCATGAATCCTCATGAATATGCTGACCAGTGCTGATGGGAGTTGTAGTCCATAACATCTTGAGAGTCAAAGGGTGCAGACCCCTGCTCTACCGATTGAATTTTGATGGGCGGGGTGTCACTGCAGATCATGAAAAGATGCTGTTAGTGTCTATGCTGATCTTACGTCCTGTTCCTATGCCCTGCTGTTGCTATTGGAAAATCACAGTACTGGAGGGGAGCACTACCCTTTAACAGCGTCGAGAACCCCCAAGATTAACGTTTTTTGAGCCCTGCCAATGGCTGTTCCAGCTTTCATGAGAACTTTCATTTTCACCTTGATTCCTGAGTGCTGCAAACTTGAGAATTGTCTGGGTTCCCTCTGCTACCTATGAGCTGCCAAAACGAGAATTTTTCGGGATCTGCTTGCTACCCAACAGCTGGTAACAGGAGAACTGTTTGGTTCATCCCCACTACCTGAAAGACACATCGACATGAGGATCCAGCATTAGTCTGTTTTGAGTTCCTCCCACTCTTCACAAGAGAGATGCAGACATGACATTTTTCCCAGGGTCTTCAGGTGATTCTGGGTGAAGTGTAGTGCAGGAACTAGGGACAGCACACACAAGCAGGGCAACGAAGAGGGTAATTAACAATGAGATGTCAGCGGTCATAGAGAAAGGATCAAGAGGCGGGGCAAGAATGTACTCAGAAATTGTCTGAGCCCTTTCCAAGGGTAGTGAGGGAGCACACATATGTTGGTTGTGTTTTTTATGTCAGGGTTAGGGCATTAAAATGGTGGGACATGGGTAAGGAGAGGGAAGGATCAGAAGCAGTAAGAAGCACAGGATGGGCAAAGGATGGGGATATTGAGGAGAGTGCCCGATCGATGAATGTCAGGAGGGAGGAGAATGTTTGAAGCAGCTAGGGCGTGGTGCGAGTCCATGTTAAAATATGGAATGCTTGTCAGTCTTTCTCTCCATACTCAATTAAATGGAGGATATTGGGGTGATGGGCAAAAAGCCAACAATCAAAATGAGTTTCACATTGGGTTTCGCAAAGGTTTTCTTTTTATTCTTTTTTGCAGTAATGTGAGAGAAAAGGATATAAAAAAAATATCAAAATGTGCTTCACAAAATGATTGATAAAGGGCAAGTCAAACTTTAAGAAACCTCAGAAAACAAGCAAAACGCACAATGCAATGTCAAAAACAGAGAATGCAATGTCAAAAAGACACAAAAAAACGCTCTTATCAGCTACAGCACAAGCTCTTCTGCTCTCACCTTGGGTGGATCTGCCTTGTTCCTCCATCCAACAACCAACCACAACCCACAGAGAAGAGGGATATGATTTGGACCTTTTCCCACACCACTGCACCTCCCAAAAGGTAAAGCGGCTCTCATTGGCCCTTGAGAGCTTTCTGGGAAGTCAGACAGTTCTAATTGGCCCACTGAAAGAGGTCCGCAATGTGTAATCTCTTGCTGGAGTTGTTTGAGTATGATTTTCGGTTGCGGGCACATTCAGCCAGATCTCCCAGGTCCTCTGAATATCTTAGGTGATATTTGGCTCATCCTGCAAGATCACACTGAGGGGGTTCACCCAGCTTTGCTCAGTACCTAATTCCCCACTTCTGCATAGACTGCCATATCAAGCCCATGATATAAGGTGCATGCTTGAGATGCCTCAATTGTAGCTTTGCCTTCCACTTCCTGCTGACTCCCCTCCTCACACGCAGGTGAAATTGTCCCAAAAAGTTTGACCACTGAGCAGCCTTGTTCCAACAATGACACGAGTGGAGCGCCTTAGTTAATTGACTACGTGTTTTTGTGTGTCCCTTCTTATGGGGCCTCTGCTACTCTGAATTGTAACCGTGCGGCAGTGCGCCAAATTGAGGGACACAGAGACCAGGCGAAAGAAGTGTTACATTATTGACTTTCTACGTCCCTCTGCCGCGAATGCGGCAAAACCCAAATGCAAATGCGCGAGTGCACGCATTCCTATTGGTCCCAGTCCAGCGTGATGAGGCTCCTCATCCTGCTGCGTTAACCGTGTCCTTCCTGGACACAACAAGTGTGAGGTGTTCTTTCTTTGTTGCTGATAACCTCAAAGAACTATTCTGAAAGTCTTAAGTCAGCAAATTGTTTCCTGCTACAAATGTCAGTGTTTTACAGGTCAGAAATTTAGAAGTGCTACACGGAAAATCCTCTGTAATGCAAGATCTTTTTAAAAAACACTACTACTGACAGCATCAGTTTTCAGCAAATATCTGCCAGACTTGAATACGAACACACGTGCCAAGAAGTCCACCCTATTTCAATCATGATGGTCTGCTCTTTGATATCTCATTTGGGATTTTCCTTGGAGGGCCCAAGCTTATCATACAAGTATCATCTATCTTTTTTTCTGACAGCTTCTCCATTAATCATTGGCAGGTCTCAATTGCTTATGACGAGTATGCAACCGCCCAGCATCTGGAGGTTTATTGAAGGTCAGCTCATTCTCCTTTGACGTGGAGGATGTCAATAGAAGACACATGCCTTATCTGCATTATTGGAATGCAAAAAGCATTGGAAATCCTGCATATCAATACAAGCACCATCGAAGAGTGTAGCGCCTCACATTAACAATGCTTACCACATTTGTTGTGCACGTTGGCACGATGCACATTCTGAAGACCAGCTGTACCAACTTGCAATATATCACTAGATGAAAAAAGGATGATCTTCATTCGCCTTGCAATTCTGAAGCAGTAGCAAATGTACTTGTTGCTTTTGCGCACTTAGGTACTCCCACATTCCACTAGCTTTTACTCACCTCAATGCAGTGATCTATATCAATTAATTGAGATTTATATCAATTTTCATAATACTAATGATCCGATTTAGAGAGTGGTGCAATGAATTTTCTATTTGGATATTTATTGAGTGCAAACCTAGCTTTGGAAAGCAACAGGCGACATCACTGAGTAATAGAGGAAACTATATGAAGGGAGCAGTTAGTAATGAGGGGTATAGCATATTAGCCGGGACTGAGCGAAGAAGGGGTGACCATCCAGAGACACAGACACCAGTGGACTATTGATGGATAATAGTGGGAGAAACTGTGGGTTTAACACAGAAGAAGGTAGAGTAGTGGAGGGCAGAAGGGGTGGGAATCACAGCAGGAGGGCTATACAGTGGCGGTGTATCCATGCACTAATTGTGGGGAGCGAGAAACAAAGAGGGGCAATTTTGAAAATAGAGCAGAGCCAGAAAATGGCATCATGGCTCTGGTTCGTGGGGAGAGCAGTGTGAACAGAAGAGGCAGATATTGGAGAGGAGCATGTTCTTCAAGAGGATGGTCTTGAGCTCCTTCCTGAATTGCAAAAGCGTGGGAGCAAGTCTGATGTTGACGGGAAGGATGTCCCAAATTCTAAGGCATAGACAGAGAGTGCCTGTCTCTTGGTCCTTTGCTTCTCACAATGGGAGTGTTGATTGTCTCTGACAAAATTAAAATACCAATGATTGTTATTTTTTTCTTTTTTTTTTAGCACTGGGACTGGCACCATTTCTTTTCAAAATCAAAATCTGACACGTATCAAAGCTTCTCAATGTGCTGTTGCTTCCAAGACAATAAAAATGAAATTATAACAAACTGCATGCCTGGGTCCAGTTATTACTAAAGGCAGGTGATTGTATCAGAACATTTCTTTTTAAGTCTTGAAAGTACATTAAAAAACCAAGGCAAGAGTTTCCCGAGACCGTAAGGGATCAAATATGTTATGCCTCACTTTGCTTGCAAGACATCAGTGGCAGGATCTTACTGAATATTTTTCAAAAATAAGTGTCTAGGTCAATGAGTGATGCTTGAGGAGTGAAGTAGCCAGACAGCTGTCACCATTGCAAAGCTCAACAGTCTTCAGAACTGTGTCACTCAGTGGTAACTCTGCATGCATATTCTTATTATGTGACAGTAAACATTCACTACTGCTAATTAGGTGGGTTTTATTCTCATGATGTCAACATATGTAGATCTTCATTGATCTATGAAGCTACACAGAGATCTGCATGCATTCTGTCCATGCACATATGTGATCTAACGCTGCACGGTCTACTCAGTCATTTATCCAGCTGTGGTTGATAAAACGAGAACCTTTGAGTTGGGTGGTAATCATTAATGATGGCAGGATTGTGAAATTACAAAACAACATCATCAAGCATTATTTATTTGAAGAGAGTTCATGAAGGGGATTGGGGGACTTGTATAAGAGGTCAAAGCAGCATGAAGGTTGGATGAAGGAGATGTGAGAAAGATTTGATGGAGAGAGCAACGTCAATGTGGTACTAAAATGGGTAATGGGGCAGAGGACCCAACACTTTTCTTGCTGTGGGTCATGAAAAAACCTGTGATAGCCCTGCTCTTGGTACAAAGCCTGATGCCTCAAGGTAGGCCGTTGCTCTATATAGAGTATATTTTCCAGGAACCCCAGACTATGTGCATTTTAACTTTCCTCTGCAGAACACATGCCTCCCAAGTGGCTCAATAACATGCATGGCTTTTGTGGGGTTTAAGGCCTCAAGCAAACAGAACTGAAGGGCCCACTGGAAAAATGACCAGCCAGCCTTATGAAAAAGCTTCACACTGAAAATAAGGCAGACTGTGGGGGCTTCTGCAAGTAACACAAGGAAGTGCTATGTGAAAAGACCAGGAATTGGGAATCGAAAGTCCTATCTGTCATCACAAAAGGAAAGGTTGAATTGAAAAGCAGCCTTTAAATCCACAGGGCAGATTAAATTCAAAGGCCCATTTTACATGCATTTCAATTTGCAGTTTTAAAACAAGACTTGAGAAAACTGTTGCCATGATAACCTAAATATATCAGGGAAAAGACTTGGTGTGTGTTGAAAAGATTTAATGTATTCAAATATATATTATGCTTCACATGAAAAATACTGGCAACAATTGAAAAGAAAAGGCCACTTTGTTTCCATGGGTCACATGTACATTTCATTTAGGACAAGGCAGACCCTTTTGCTTGTTGTTGGGTAGACTTCACAAAGGACTCTCCCACTGCAGGCCTGTTGGCCTTCTGGTCTGGAAACCGGATCCCTTTGAGGCTAATGCATCACAGGTTTTCACGACCTGCAGCCCACCAACTTCACTCAACAGAATGGCAAATGGCCTAGCCAGTGCGTGACTGGAATGTAGGGAGGGGCTGCAATGAAGGGAAGCTGAACTCTGAAAAAATAAAAGAAAATTGAAGATTTTCAGATTGAAATGGTGGTCAACCTTAGATAACAGGACTGGATACCAGATGTCAGCAGGGTCCTGTGACATCACAGGTCTGGCGTAGCTCGTTATCTGCAGTGGAGAATCTCTGTGTAGCTGATGCATCCCAAATATTTACGACTGGCAGCCCAGTAACTTCAAACAACAGAATGGCAAATGGCAAGAAGCAAGGACAGAAGATTTGCATACATATGAAGATGTCCTATTAGTTTAAATGGACTAACATAATGTATGCATTTTCTCAGCAACCACAAGTCGCACTGCATTCATTCATGTGTCATTTTTAAGACAATGTCAAGGCGATTGTGGTGAAATAAAATGGATCCACATGTGACTTAGGGAATTGTAATGACAAGTTAAAATGTGTTTCTGGCTGCTCTGAACATGTCCCAAATTTAAGAATTGGCATGCTGCAGCAGGGTAAAATGAGGTATTTGGAGTGTAAATTGCATGCTAATAACTATTATGCTTTTTGTATAAATGGTGGAAAATTGCCAAGCACTCATGCAACATGGTGCGGGTCTGGCTGTCGTTTATTAAATTCCCCATGATAAACTGAAGCAAAATATATACATATATTACAGCAGTTACTGGTAAATTACAAAGTTTTGCCATACAGCTACTTTTTGGGTAAGGTTGACATTAAAAAAGGGGGAATTTCAAATGGGAGTTGCCACATTTCTGTTCTAGACTCCTGAACTAATCCTTAGACAAGGGATGGGCTTGGGGGTTGGAGAGAAACAGGAATGACCCAT
The DNA here is from genome assembly GCF_040938575.1 of Ambystoma mexicanum. NCBI lineage: Eukaryota > Metazoa > Chordata > Amphibia > Caudata > Ambystomatidae > Ambystoma > Ambystoma mexicanum. The sequence goes on from NC_090927.1 coordinate 1,179,576,896, forward strand.
CAAAGGTGCTAGAATATTTGCAGGACACTGCTCATATTGAAATCTTGATGGTGTCATCATGGTTATATAAAGTGGATGCACTAGGCAGAAAGGGGAGAGCTACTAAAAATTACCAACAAAAGAGTTGAAAAAAGATGACCAAGAGGGACAGCTGCTCAAAATTACCAAAGGATATTTGCTGATGTTTCATCTGCATGGAAATATTGCTGGAGAGTCAAGAAAAGCAGAGGCTGTGATTCTTCACTGGACCCAGACACAGATAAGTCATGTGGTATCCAATTGATTGAAGTGCTGGCTAGAATCCTGTTTTTCCCTACTAGCAAAGCTTCTCTGTCCCTGAGTGCCAAGCCCAGATATTTCCAAAAGTAAGTAGATTGTCCAACAAAAGGTCACCGGGAGAATTTATTTAATTAACGCATTACCTTTCATTTATGGGTTAATTTCCATTAGTGGCTGGCAGTGGGGGTAGACTGTGTAGATCCTTAGCCTATTTGACTGAATATAATTTAAATAATGCACGTTTAGCAAAACACTCGGTTGTGATTTTTTGTTAACATTAGAAATTATAAAAGCTCATTTCCAGTGGATGCTGAAAACTATAGCCTGTAATTTAATTGGGTAATCCTGTTCATCGTATTGACACTGACTTCTTTAAGGAAGAGCGGTGTCCTTGTCCCCAAAATTAGAAAAATCCCTAAACTAGCAACTTCCTCAACCCAGGCCTTAAGTGGAGGGGGGGTCTGAAAATCTCAAATTCCTAAATCATCCCTATTTTTACTGTCCAACGTCCACAACACAGGCCTTTAAGTGGAGGGGGTCTGAAAATCCAAAATGACTAAATCATCCCAATTTTAACTGTCCAACTTGCACAACTCATACCTTTAAGTGGAGGGGGGTCTGAAAATCCAAAGAAAGACCTACATCACCCAATTTTTACTGTCCACTTTCCCCAACACAGGCCTTTAAGTGGAGGGGGCATCTGAAAATACAAAATTCCTAAATCATCCCAATTCTTACTGTCCAACTTCCCCAACACAGGCATTTAATTGAGGAGGGTCTGAAAAGCAAACTTCTAAACTGTCCCCACTTCCTAGACATGGCCTTGGAATAGAAGGTTACTGCATGCAATTGGTGCTTGGGTTTTTGGGGTTGGAGGGAGAAGTGCTTGCAAAATTGAGACATCATGTATTCAACAGCCCTTTTTAAGCACGCAGGACAATAGAAATTGCAAAGCACTGCATATGTAAATTGATTTTGTTAATTGACCAGTGTTGATTTTTCCTTGAACTGAAATCTGTATTTTTCAAGGCTAGGCTATTCATTAAACTTGATCGTATAATTGGTGAGTGACAAGTTCATCCCAAAATGTTTGTGCAGATTCTGCTCAATTGCCTCAAAATGTCCACTTGTCACTCACCAATTATACGATCACGTTTAATGAAGAGCCTAGCCTTGAAAAAGACGATTCTGTCAAAACACGTGTCGCTGTTCAACTAGGATTTATTGAGAATAAACTTATGGATGAATTATATGATGAATTGTGTTATGACTAGGTTGGGATATACCATTATGCACTAAAATTGAAACATATCAACAATTTTTGGGCATAGCGCGACGAGTTGTTGGTACATAGCTATTTTACAATTTCTATGATTATGGTTTACCAGAGACCATTAGCCACACAGCTGCCCCACCAATCCAAAACTCGGGACCCAGCGCAATTGGACACCACTTAAACCTACCTTTTACCTTATGAATCTGAAATAGGGCTCAACAAAGAATCCATTAAACTGTTTGTTGTGTGACACTTTGATTGGGGATGGAAGGAACTCCCCGTGTTGAGGGTGGCCTCTCAATAAACTGTTACAAATTGGGATTCGTGCCGGGATTTGGCTGGCTGTTTTTGACTCATGACAAGTTCATTGGGACAGACTATTCATTTTGATATAATTGCATTAAGGTGGAGGGGGAAGTAATCTTTGCTTTGTTAAAGTGCTGCAAGGACTTGACGCCTTAGTTCCAGGGAGGTGTAAAGGTGAACAATTAAGAAAAAGTAAGAATTGATTTTGATTTGTCAATATGAGTGGAAATTAAGCAGGAACAGGGTCATTGTTGCCCCTGCGCAAAGGAAGTTCTAAAGAAATGGTTAAACACCATTTTAAAATGACTACCATAGATGTGTGTGATGCCAGGAACCATCTCCCCACCAAACTGTTTGTTCGTGGAGAGTGGACAGAGGTGGATGATGGGAGCTGGCAAGCTAAACTGGTGCAAGAGATTTCATCAGAAGGAATTGACATTTGGTTTGAATGTGGGAGGTTACACAAAGCGTTAGAGGCATTTTACATGACCCAAACTACAGGTGAGCAACAGATTCAAATGGCTCAACTCACGGCTTATTTATATTTTTTATTTGCAATTAGCTGAAGAGCGGTTGCAAATAAAAGAGACCGGGTCTGCTTGTGTCTTTCAATCCCCGTTGCTTTGCTGAGGCAAAGAGGAAATCATAATTCTCCAGCACCTGATCAACCAGGATGCCAACTTCTCTGGACGAGCCCTATGCCTCGCTGCCATGGGGTGCCGCTCAGTGCAGAGGATGATGGTGGTGGGTATCGTGCCAAGGTAGGCAGTCTGGTATTCTCCAATTGAAATGTCTGTAGACAGCCCATGCCAAAGGTTAGTGGCATGAACAATGCCAATGAGTGTTCCTGTCTGCATTGCATGTCATGTAGGTGCATGGTTGATTTACAAATGTGTTCATACAGTTAATTTTTTGTATTGCTATGATTTATTACAAATCTTGTATTCTTTTCTCAGAATATAAAACATAAAACATTTAAACCAAACATTTCCATATATTTAAAAAAAATCCCATTCCTACCTTATTCATACAATGTTAACAATGTTCATCAAAGTATAAAACATTAATCCATAACCTCATCTTAAAAATGCCATCTCTCAGCAATTCCTACAATCTTCAGAGACAATAAATAGAAACACCTCACCAACATTTTGATTGATCAAACACTTCACCTAGGAATTTTACTACCACAAACATCAGGCCAAAATTTCCCCCTACCAAAGCCATGTTCCACCATTCATCAGTCGAGAGCGAGCTAACATTTTCAACCCCAGGGCCCAAAACCTTATTGCTGTTAAACCAGCACATACCACAATTATGTGTTTCAATGACTCAATGGACCAATTCCTTCAACAAAATCTACAGGTTAAATGTATTATTTGTTTATTATATATTTTGGTTAATTTTTAAAACCTTTCACACAAATCGTCAATACAAAAAAACATTTCATCACTTAAACATTACATCATAGATAAAAAGCATGGTACATATAATACATTAAACAGAGTTTTAGAAACTATAACCCTAATACAATTCATGTTCCCATTTAGAAGAAATCAGGATGAAGAATTATTTTTAAAAATTCTAAAATTACTATTAATAAACTTGTTTCATTCAAATGTAAAATTCGAATAGGTTGTGAGTTGGGGAGGTGAAGAACCATTCTCCATAGAAGGGCCTCCAAAGATGACCAGTCTATTGTAACTCCCAAGTTTTTGACACCAAAAACAAGTTTTGGTAGAATTTATTGCCGATAAAGTTTTAATATAGGCAAGGTTGAGAAACTACCGAACTTGTTATCGAACATTCGCATCTATGAGGCTGTCGTCAAAAAGGAGGATATGAATTTCCTGTAAGTTTCCACTTTTACACTTTTTTGACCTCACCATAGACCCCAAATATTTAAACTCCTTCACCACTTCCAGGGCTCTGAATCAACAATTTAAATGATCTCCATTTAGTTTTTGTTTCATTTAGAACCAACACCTTTGATTTAGTGATATTTAGTTTAAGGTGGTAGTGCTATGGGTGTCTTGTAGAATGTGATGCCATTGTCCGCATAATTTATGTATTGGATCTTAGTGTGGCCTGTACGAGGGGGGCTGGTGCGTACGGCGTCCCAGCGAAGGCCCATATCCATTATATAGAAGTCAAACAGGAAATGTGCCAGGACACATCCCTGGAGTAATCCTCTGTTAGTGTCAAGCCAGGCAGTGCAGGTCCCTTTAGCATCCAGTCTTACCCAAATCTTTGTATCACTGTGAAGTGATACAAGGATATCTATTAAAGCCACAATAAATCCATATTTACACAATTGAAGGCCTTACTTACATCTATAAAGGCCAGGAACAGAGCGTGCTTTTAATCCCGTACCTGGGCATCATCTAAAAGGCTCACCAGAAAATTCTTTAGCCCTGTCCCCACTCCGTTCTTAAACCCAGATTGAAATAGGTCCAATTTGCCTGCCTGTCTGGTGCAGTTTAAAAATTCCTGCAAAACCAGCTTCGAGAAGATCTTACAACTAGCTTCTAGCAGTGATATCGTCCTGAGATTTAAAGGTGAGAATCTATACCCTCCTTTAAAAATCATCACAACGGTTACAAGTTTCCAAGAATGGGGGTTTGTATTTCAGAAAGCACGTTGGCAAACAAAGCTGAGATCATTTTTGCCCACAATATCGGGTTGGATTTCACGTTCATGGTCGAAAGACCATGAGGGCCCGGTGCATTCGAGCTCTTGCTAGATCGAATAAGCATTTGCAAAGTGTCCGTGTCCCAGGCAAGGACACCTGCCCTGGATGACGTATAATCTACTCCAGGCACTTCACGCTCTACCCTGTATAATTTTTCTAAATGATTGACGCAGATTGAGCTCGCTAAAGGTTAAACCTGTAACTACGGGTCAATCCCACTTGACTTGATCAATTGCCAGAAGTTAGTTATTCGTGTTACCTCCCGACATACATCCTAGCATTATTTCTGCGTCATCGATCGACCTAAAAAAACCTGTGAGTTTGCAGCTATTTTAAATTTTGTTCTCAGGGCTTGACAACCAGCGAGAAATGCATGACTTTTTTTATTTAGACTCCCAATATCCCACCTCAGCTCCTTTTTCCTTGACATTACTGCCCTGTCAAAGGCATGGGCATGGACGCCCGAACAGGCAACCTAAGCCAATGATTTTGATGAGCACAAGGCACCAATATTGCTTGAATAGTAGGTCGAAAGCATTCAGGATTGCATAGTTAGGGGAAATTCTCATAGAGTCTCGTCTCCAGTATCCCAGTAAATTTGTGAGCAAAACTATATTGCCAGCGAACACTGTGGTCCCTTGGGTTAACTGATACTGTCAACTCCTCACAGCAAACAGAGGACGACCATAGGGCGGGAAACTTATAAACTAGCATAGAGTGGTCACTTAACTGGGTACCCCGCACCTCCAAAGAACCGTCCCTGGTTTGCAAGTTCGAATACACAAAGATATAGTCTATAGTAGAGCGTCAAATGCGGTTATGCCACATGAATTTGCGGGAATATCACGCTGCAGCATTCCGTTCAGAGGGACCAAGTCCCATGTCTGCAGTTCCTGACAAATCAGGCTCCTATTGTGGAGCTTTTTAGATGAGACATACAGTTGGTCGTGTTTTTGGTACCAAGACCTATTCAGGCATTCAGAGTTAAAGTCTCCAACCACTATGATGCATGCACCTTTAAAGGGATTTTCCCCCAATAAAGATTACGAGAAATCCGATAAGAAGTCCTCCAAAATTGAACATTTGTGGTTAAACTAAACGTTAAATATAAGGGACTTTGAGAACCTATTGGGTTCCATCGGTTTCCAGGACAGTCATTTAATTAACATGTCCTTTCTTGATGACTTGATAGGGTACCCTTAATACTCTGGTTATATTTGATGGCTGTCAGCAGCCCACCATATGGGTGGCTTTTTTCACCCCCTTCTTGCCATGATTGAAAAGACCTCATAAGCATCCATTATCAGTGAATTGCACATAAGGGTTTCCTGAAGACACACCACAGGAAAAGCACTCAATTCAGCTTTACTTCTAACTATATTGGAGAAGCCTGTGGAGTTCTAAGACACCATAGCTGTTAGAGGCAGTCATGCCTCAGAATCTGGTCCCGTTAGTTCCTCATGCAATGAATTCACAATCCTAACCCAATCGTATTTAGCTATTCTCTCACTGTCCCCTTTATTACATTGTAGGTTCTGAAACTCCTGTGGTTGCTCGTTACAGATATTAATTGTTAAACATTCAGTGTGATCTCATACAGTCCAATTATCACCCCTGCTAGCCCTGTCAGAGACAGGTAACGGGTCCAATACATTTTCTAAAATCTCGTAACCCATCGAGAGCAGGGCTTCACCCTCAGCAAGAACTAGATTCATGACTATGTTTGATTGAAGGCACATTTTGACAATATTTAAGCTGTCTTCATAGACAAAGACCACCTGTTTTTGATATCTTTAGAACTAATGAACCTTATACTTGGGACTTGCAAACACTGACAAAATGTGCTGACGATTTAAAGGATTGTTATACTCTTCAAATAGGCGCCCCAAAAAACATAATGTGGCTCGACTTCCTGTTTCACCTTCTGCTTTCTAGTATTGTCCCTATAACCTAGGCTCTTTTGCTTCTGTACCAGGATCGGTCTCAATTTTTGGGGCAAACCTCAGAGACCGGATACTTCTTGAGGTTTGCAATAAACCTTCAGTTGAGGCCCTGTCAGCATTTCCTTTGATTTCTCTTCCAAAGTCTAAAAACATTGGGAGCACCTCCTTCTTTAGATGAAGGGATTCTTTGTTCAAACCCTGAGATATCAGTGCAGTTTGGTTAAAATCTTTCCTCCCATCCCTCAGTGCTGATTCTGTCAGAGTGTGACATTTTTCAGTCCCAATTTGTATACAACTTTCTTCAGCCCACCCAGGAGAGGTTGAGTGTACTTGGACGCCATCTTGCTACAAACCTTCATTATCAGAGTTCACTGAGATCTCACTTAAGTTAAGGGACTCACACATTGTAGCTACCGGGACCAAGTATCGAGTAATGCGGCCCTGGATGTTTATCAACACAGCCTTAGTTTGTCGGGGCTCATTTCTTTTTCCTTCCACCCCCTTTCTGCCCCTCTCATTGCCACTCTTTATCCCTTTTGACTCCTTCCCCGTACCTGCAGTGGTATCACCCACCTTCACCCTTAAATTACGAAGAAATTGGCTTTAACCATTATTAGATTGTTTCAACTGGTTTTTGCAATTTTTCATTTTAGGCTGATTATTGGGAGTGTTGTCCTTATTTTTACCCCTGCAAGGTGCCTTATGGGGGATCATCTCTGGGTATCAACAGTCTCAGTATTGTTGCGGGGGCCACATTCTGGTCCCAGTGAGGCCGGGGAGTTGTGGTCCAGAATGGAAACAGTAGGACAAGTCTCCCTGTCAGGGGTTGATTCCACAAAACTCATTCTCCTATTGGGGGACTGAGGCTCAACTACAGAGATATCCCCAGGTTGGGAAGCAGCAAGCTCTCTATTAGAGTCAGGGTTGGGGGCTTTCAGGGAAGGACAGTGTGGTATTTGCAGTATTTCATCACAGGGTATCACGGGATACACAGATTTTTAGTGATACTGCCAACTACAGGGATATCCCCAGGTACGGGGGCAGCAAGCCAAAAGTTAGATTCAGGTTTGGGGCCTTTCGGAGAGGGACCATGTAATATTTTCAGCATTTTATCTTTGGAGATCACCGGGATACACTGATTTTTAGTGATACTACCGGTGATGAAACCTTCAATAAAGTTAACCTTACCACACACCTCTTTCAAGAAAGACCGCACCTCCCTCAGCTCAAAGTTAAGGGTATCGTACCCCCTGTTCATAGAGTCCAACCGGGACAGGACCGGGAAGGATAATTCATCGACCACCATCTGTTCCTGGGCATGATCACATCCCCCAGGCACAGCCGGTGTGGTCGATGTGGGCACACCCCGTTTCCCTGCCTTGGGGCCACGGTCTCACCATGATCAACAGACCCCCTTCCCTCAGGTGACAAATCAGAAGTGATGTTGCGGTCTGGCGAAGTCCCTGTGTTTTCATTGTGCTGGACACTGAATGGTCCTGTGCGGTGCAACATGACCTCTGTCATTTCGGCCTTCTCTGCAATAAGGCCAGGGAAAATCCATTGGTTTGATTTAAAATCAAGTGAGAGTCTGACTCGTTTCCCTAGCTCGTGAGATATGGCAGGCACAAGAATGGAAACATCAGATAACATGTCCTGTTCTTTCGAAATAAGGACTTGCCTTAGGCCAGAATCAGGCAGGTTTGGGTGAGACCCCCATAATTCCTGGTAAATGGGAGAAATAGTAGCAGTTTTGGACCTGAATTTTGCAGAACCTTCGCCCTGCTACGTGTGCTCCCGGAGTGCACTCTATGCCGTCTCTCGGTGGAGTGATCTCCTCAAAGGGCGTTATTTGTGGGTGTTGTATTTCTGCAGCAGATGAGCCAGCAAACAAGTTTCCAAGACACGGACGCCGGGGAGAGATCCTTCTTCCGAGTGCCCTCTTTTCAGTATCCCCACTCAGGCCCTGATCACCTGAAGCCATTGGACTTTCCATCGCAATCACAGAAGGGCCTTTAAAAGAGTCAGGGGTTTCTTGTTGAGCTTGGAGCATGCTGAGTAGTACAGCAATCATCCTGAGGGGAGATATAAAACCAGAGCGCCAAACAGATAAGCCTCGACATTGCTGGGGTTCAAAGGACCGAGTCGCACAGTCACCCCGCGGCACTGAACAATAGGTTTGTATAAGAATGTCCATTCCCTTTCATTCCTCTTTTTTTATTTTTTATTATTTGCACAAGTAGAGCAAGGAAGTCTTTTCCGCGTACACTAGTTGATTGCCTGATGACAAGGCAGTTGTGACCAAAACAGTTCTCAGCAGCAGGTGGGCTGGCTATGGGAAAGCAAAGCTATTATTGCGTGACTGACCCACACTCCTGTGTCCACTTTTCTGGCTGCAAGTAACGTGAGCACAGTTAATGGTGAGCTTACCCCCTTTGTCATGCAGCTCCATTGCGTCAACTGGATTGCGGGGGGGGGGAACCTTGGTTGGTTTCAGGGGTCGAGGCAGCATAGAGTAGCCACAGTCACTGTCACAGCAACACACCACGGATTGCACAGACTGCAAAAACTCTGCTCCAAGCTCCGCTCGGCAGTCTGGATAGGGATTTCACTTCTGGCTCTTCCTCAATGCACTAAGGAAAGAGAAAGCAGACTGTCAGACTGCAAAAACACTTTGCCAAACTCCGCTCCGCGGTCTTGATTGGGTTTTTCACTTCTGGGTACGGTAATATGAACTTGGAAATTTAGCCAGGTATTTGGGAACTGTAATAAGCAGACTAGTTTCAATCTTGAAATCTTTCATCAATTTATATTGGCCTCTTTTCTCCTGTGTATTAATCCAATCCTGGCGCTGCAATTTCTTTTTTGCAGCGATAGGATTTGCTATCAAAAGTTCAATTGAAATGTACACATTTTTTAGGATATCCATACACTTATCCTTCCAATGTTCTAGAGGCCATTCCCAACCCCCTTTATTTCCACTCCTTAGGATCTCCAAAGGGAGGGGTGGATTCATCAAAATGGATTTCCTCAGCAAGGACAACGACTTCTACAGGACTACTGAATGCAATGAGTGGATGCCTAGTTCATATCTAATAAGGGCCAAAAATAACCCTTTAGGAAGACAGACTAAGCATGTCCTTCCAGAATATCCCAAATCTGCCACAGGAGATTTAGACTAGCTTCCATTCCATATGAAAGAATTGGAACCACCTTTAGTTGATAGAAATATCATACTGGCAAAATGGCGAACTTGCCATAACTGAGATGCAATGATAAACCCTGGGATGTCAAACTTTTAGTTTTAGCTCACAATTCCAAAACCCAAGGGTTCTCATTTATACTTTTTTTCAACCGAACCCCCAGATAAACGATTGAATTCACAATTTCAAGAGGCTCCTGCCCAACATGCCATTTAATCCTTTGTTAGAAATTTCCTCTGGATGCTCTAAGGATCATAACTTTAGTGTTCTTCACATTAGTCCTCAGATCATTCGTTGTCATATATTCCTGTAATGTAAGCCATCCAGCCTCCGTTGCAGGCCTATAGGAGTCTGATCAATGAGGATTAACTCATCAGTATAGAGCATCCAAGGTAGGCTTATACTGTTAACTTTAGGAGGATAGGTGTTTACAGATTCCTGCCCACTACCCAGGTCTGATACATATAGATTGAACAATATTGGGGACAGAAGGTAGCCCTGTCTCAACCCCTTGTATGTATTAATATGTTCTGATAATTGTCCCTGTAAATTCAATCTGACCTCCATAGTAGTGAAGAGAGGGTCCCTGGAATGCCCCCCCTCACCCCCATGAACATGACGGCCGAAGAGCCAAGAATGCACAAAGTCACTCACTTTTTGGCCAGTCCCCAGGGGGACAATTGACTGACATGTATGCAGAAAGATATTCTCTCAGACAGCCATTCAAAATGTATCCAGTGAATGTCTTTATGGGTACAGGTGCTTCAACATTGGTCATGGACCCACATGCCTCGATGGATGACGTTGACTTATTCCGAGAAACCACTTGGCTGACATCGTTAGTGACACCATCACATAGCCACGTTAGTCACGAAGTACACTCGCAGTCATGCACAATTTTACACAAACACACACGTGAATACACGAAGAACATGCTCACACAGTTCTGTAGATAGAGGACAGATACATGTACAAACCGTCAAAAGCTTTTATTATTTTTCTCATTAGCAAAGTGCAGAAACGCTGAACCCAAGGCAACAAAGAGATGCAGAGCAAACTTGCAGATGCGTATGGCAACTAACCCTATGGAACTACAGGATCACATAAGGAGCCTGGCAGGACCAAACACAACTAACCTATAGGAAACATAGCACGATATAGATGTGTAGAAATCATAGTATAAGTATAACGAGGATCACATAAGGCCACAGGACGAAGGTCGAGGTAAAGCAGAACCAGGCTGCACAGAACAGGAAGGCCAGGGCTCGCAGCCAAGGTCAGAGACAAGCAGCACATTCCAAACATAAAACGACAAAGAGCCGTCTGCAGAAAAATTGAATAATTCCTCATAAATTGCAGACCAGGAGAGCTTGAATTTCTGGTCCTCAACCACATGATGCGGCCAAGGTAGACAATGGTTGTTCACCCGCGGTGGGAAGACGAACAGTTCTCACCAATACAGACATGAAGTGACATATGAACTTGTAAACAATGTTGCAACATGGAGAGCACTCTCACAGACAAAAGTGGTACTGCTAACATATCCATTGCGAACACATAGTCATTCTCATCACCTTGAAGAGGTGCACAGAGCGCTGAGAACAGAGCTGGGTCCCAGGCCTGGAGAGACCCGTTCCAGACAATCAGGGGACAGAAATCCAGGGGTGGATGGCAAGGGCAAGGGCCAATGGTAATCCTGTGACCCTGCAACAATGTAATAGATAGTTGCATGGGGAAGGGGCAGGCTAGCCACCTGACATGAGAGGGCCAATTAGCTAAGATCCATAGGGGCAATCTATACGGTATACCACTCCGATCACCCAACCAGGAAATGCGATAGCATTTTCAGGGAAGGGCCCATGTTGTGACGTTACTTTGCAACAAAAAGACTTGACACAGGGTTGGGAGCGGTGACTCTGGAGATTTTTGATCCTCCTGTATGATCCCTGTCGGTTTTTGTAATAAACGACAGTTCTAACTTGCCCTTGGCTGAGTCCTCCATTTATTCTGGGGGAAAGGTTGTTGGGCCCTGTGTGCTGAATGGTTAAACTTGTAGTTACCCCCAGACCTCTGGCACACCATACCACACACACAAGTAGTTGAAGAATACAACTACTTTATTGCAGCCAACAGATTGACAGGGCCATTCCAATTTGCCAGTTTCATCCATAATCTCTTTCTATTAACACCATTTAACACTTGTTTCAAGTCTACAAATGAAATTGAACCCTTTTTAATAGCCTTCATTTTTAACAAATCCAGCAGGAAGAGGTTAATACTAGTCCCAACTCCTTTAATGAACCCCGTCTGACGTGGGTCTAACCGACCTGAACCAGTTGTCCACGAGTTCAATTGCAAAAGAATAAGCAAGGCAAAGAGTTTCCCCAAGATATCCAAACGAGTGATAGGTCGATATTTTGGGGATTTTCCCTATTGCCGTTTTTGAATATCAGTATTTTTATAGCCTGCTTCTAGGAGCTCGGGACCTTTCTTTCTCTCATTACCCGCTTAGACAAAAGAAAAGTAAATTCAGCTAATAACACTGGAGTTTCCTTCAGTGTACTATTGGTGAGACCATCCGGTCACGCGGCCCCTGTAGAGCTAAATTTTGAAATGAACATCTCAATATCCTCCTTGTCCCAATTAAAATACCATTGATCCTGATTTCCCAGTTCTTTTTAGGGATTTCCAAATTAATGGGTGCAAAGAGGGCAGTGAAATGCCTAATCCACTGCTCTTCAGAAACTCCTTTAACTAGAATAGCAACTTGAGGGGTACCATTATTATTGATTTAATCCCATAGGTTGCGTGGATTTCTTTTACTAACTGCTATCAGCATTTGTTTTGCTTCATATTGCAGTCTTTGGGATTTAAACATTCTCAACCAATTTTTGTACTGCTGCTTTCTTTTCCTAATCAATATTATGCTCAGGTTTCTTGGCAATTGCATTAATATTCGAAGATCTCTGTGATATATCTTTCTACCCTCCACTAAGTCTTTGTTTTAGGTGTGTTTATGCGAAAAGTCTGGTTTATATTGACTACAAGTTGTTACTTCAAACGCCATAAAAGCCGAAGTGGATTTCAGGACAGAACCGTCTTATCACATCCTTCAATTTCGATAGCATGTAAGGCATCATATTTGGTTTGATGAACAACCTGTTTCTTCCTTATGAGACTGCAATATCAGCCAGCAGTACTTTTTTACAGTCCCTACTCTCGCCCCTCCATATAATTTTCAGCAGTCTGTGATCACTGCTCTTCATACAAACGACAGTCAATGAATCAACAGAAAGTAGGTTAGTGGATACAAAGAAGTAGTTAAGGATGTCTTTTGAGCTACCACAAGCCCAATTTGACTTCCCAGGGATATCATTCAATAGATGTAATTCCCTAGTCTCTACTTCTCTCATCCAAACACACGCTCTCTTTTGCAATGATGGAGCCCGATCCTTCAGAGGTCTAATCGGTAAACCCTTGTTATTCAAACAGTTAATGTTAAGATCACTGCATAACATGTTTATTTATTTATTTATTTATTGTTTGCTAGTTAGGCGCATATACCAATGTGAAAATACAGTTCCAAAGCGCCCACAGCGCAGGGAGGGAGCGTGAATGGGAAATACATTACAACACAATATTTAAGATAAGAGAGGGGAGGAACAAACCTAGTAAGCCTTGTGAGTTTTCAGAATGTGCAAGTGTAGAAAGGAAGAGGGAAGAGGGGGTAAATTCTGGGGAGTCCGAGTTTGTGGGTGAGCCATAGATGAAGTTCTAGGAATGCTGAGTGCTACACGGCTTGGGCCGCGGGATCTGTAAGTGCGAACCTCCAGAGCGGAGGGTGTGCAGATGCAAAGTGATGTGGATAGACAGGAGCTGGGAGGAAATGGTGTGGGAGGTCAAGGCCCTGAAGATGCAGAAGGGCCATGGACACTGATTCATCAACTGTGGGATTACCAGAGGAGAGAAGGAGGGAAGGAGGAGTAAAAGAGTCTTAAGGAGCTTCTGGAATTTGAGAAGATTCTGCCAAAGGAGGGAGCCCACACAGGAAAGTGAGCGACCCCCTGCCCTCTGTTTAGCAAAACGCTTTACACACTAAGAGTTGGTGCCAGAGTAACAAAGTGGTCTAGAGGAAGAGTATTTAGTGAGATAGAGTTGATGATAGTGTGGTCCCTGGGCCCAGACAGCCTTGTGGATGATGCAGATGGATTTGAATTTAATCTTTGCAGCAACCGGGAGCCAGCAAAGACTTTTTACTGCAGGAGATATGCGGTGCCTGGGCTTAAGGCTAAGGATAAGTCTTGCTACCCTATTCTGGATAAGCAGGAGGGGTCGCAGAGTGGAAGAAGGGCAGTTTCCGTGCCTCTGGATGCTCGGAATCCAGATTGATGGTCGTAGAGGCCACTAACTTCAGTGTGAGAGTTGAGTTGGGGCAAGGGCAGCTTCTCAAGCAGCTTCCCCAGGAAGGGGTGATGAAGATAGGGCTGTTACAGTAGTCAAGTCTAGAGAGAAACAGGGCTTGAGTAACACTGAGCCTCTGAGGGAAAGTGAGAAAAGGTCAAATTCCTTTGAGAAGGAAGAGCTGATAGTTGGACCTCTTGGCAATGTCCTGACTGTGAGGGAGGAAGGAGAAGAGGAGTCAAAGATGACTCCAAGGTTTCTGGCCTCAGTTGAAGGCGCAGGGGGAGAGACCAAGGAGGAAGGCCAGAGTGATGGGAAGAAGGAGGGAGCATGGGTTCCAATGGGAAGGATCTCAGTTTTACAGGCATTAATGCAGAGATCATTGGAGGTGCCCCAGGACTGAATGGCAGATATGCAGTCAGCGATGATTCAGGGTGCAAGAGGTTCAGCAGGGAGTCTGAAGAAGAGCTGTGTGTTGTCTGCATAACACTGGACATTAGAGGATAAAAGGGAAATTGAGGCATGCAAGGAGATAAGGTAGATGGTTTAGAGCTGGGGGAAATAATAGAGCCCTGGGGGACACCACAGGTGGAGATGGAATTAGGAGAGGAGAAGGGACGCAGAATGAATTGGGAAGAGCGGTTAGTGAGGAAGGAGGACAACAATCCAGTGCCCATTCCGAGATACCAAGTGAATCGTGGAGCCTTTGTATGAGGATGGAATGGTTAACTCTGTCAAATGCAGAGGAGAGATCGAGAAGGATAAGGACAGCTGGGGAGTTGTAGTCCAAAGATGCAAGCAGTTCTTCTTTGTTCAGAAGGGCACTTTCCATGTCTCTGGATGCTCAGAATCCAGATTGATGTTCGTGGAGGCCTCCAACAAGTTCAGTGCGAGAGTTTATTTATTTATTTTAATTATTATAACGCGCCGCATGCCCATACACCTCAGCGTGCACAAAAACAGAGACATAGACAGGACAACAAGAGAGAGCAAGTAGGATCAGAAAGGGGTCATAAGGATTACTCCATGTTAAAAAGATAGGTTTTTATGGCTTTTTTAAATAGGAGGCAGTTTTTGATTTGTGGTAGCCCTGCGGGCAGAGCATTCCAAAGTAGAGGGCCCTGAACGTCAAGCGTGGTGGCTCCAAACTTTGCAGTCTTAAATCTGGGGGAAGCAAGGACTGTGGCAGAGGATGAACGAAGATTTCTTCCATTGCTCTTGATGTTAATGCGTTCAGACAAGTAGATGGGACTGCTGAAACAGAGGCATTTATGTGTCATAGTGAGCATTTTATGTGTAATGCAATGTTTGACTGTTAGCCAATGAAGCTTCTTCCTGAAGATGGAGATATGGGAGCAACGAGATTGAGTGAAGATGGTCCGCACGGCATTGTTCTGGGCCACTTGTAAGGATTGGATATTTGCAGCAGTAGTAGCAGACGATAGGCTATTGTAATAGTCCAGTCTGGAGTTTATCAACGCCATGGATAGAAGAGCACAGTTTTCGGCTGTTAGAAATGGACGGATGTAATTGATTTGCTTATTGATCAGTCCGCAGCTAGACCTGATGTAAGAGGCATGCGGCTTCATGGATAATTCGTCGTCTAAGACAACTCCCAGAGTTTTTACCTTCCTCTGGACTGTGATGATGTTGCCTGCAAAAAGGAAGTTGGAGTAATCAGTATCTAGTTTGCTTCGGGTGTTCTTGGAGGATACTATCATTAGTTTGGTTTTATTGTTGTTTAGGCTAGAGAGTTACAAGCCATCCAATCCTGACCACTAAGCTGTATGACCACCTGTGTGTCATCTGTGTAGTTGGTATACTGAACACCAAGTTGAGTTGGGGCAAGGCCAGGTCCTCAAGCAGCTAGCAGGGCAGGTAGGGTCAGAGGATGTTTTTTTCAGGAGTGGGCACACAAGGGAGTGCTTAAGGGGGAGGGGAAAGATCCAGTGACAAAAGAGCAATTGCAGAAATCAGCGAGAGCACGGGCAAGAGTGCCAATGTCATCCTTGATGGTCCTGGTTCACCTGTTTAGAAGAGACCTTCATGGAGCGGACAACTCTGGTAACTTCTTCAGGTGTCAGGGAGAAGGAGCAGAAGGAGGAAGGAAGAGGGAGTGGGGAGTACGGTGGGGGTTGTGGAAAGTGTTTTGAGGGAGTGTAGAAAGGGTGATCAGAAGTGTGAGGCCAGTGCATTGCAGTGCATCATAACATAAGGATCTTTCAGATCTGCACAGGTCTCTTACATTAGATTCATTACACCATCAATAAAATGTGTAGTGGTTATTTTGGCAGGGTTCCAGTAAAGGTTAAAAACAATTCCCAATTTAATTCTACTTGATTTTTAGTTATTCAAATCCCTTTTCCTGTTTTAACTTATGGTAGGAGCCTGGAAAATGGCCTACCCTTCTCTCCTTTAATTGCAGGATTTAAGAAGGCTGAGCATACATCACAGATCAGAGTATCCCAAAGCCAGGTTTCCTAGAGACAGGTAATCTTCGTTAAATAGGTGCAGAAAGCCACACGTGTTCCAACTGCCAACCGTAACATCCCTGCTGTCCAGTCCCTCTACAATCTATTTATTACTTACCCGGTCTGAGGCTTCTGTTAGCCAAGACCACTTCTGGACCTTCCTTTGCTGGTGCTCGGAATTCATATCAACTAACCTTTCATGATTATATATTCATAAGAAGGTCACTCTAAAGGGGCTGATGGTATTATTAGTGAACCCTTCCAGGTCTGGCCCCAGGGTTTTAGCCGTGTTTCTAGGATTCTTAATATAATTGAATTTGGAGGCTTTTAAGGTACCCTTCTGGGCAATACACGATTTCTCGATACTTCCACCCTTCACGATAGATCTTCCACACTGCAACCCCATAGGTTAATCTTTTAGTTCAAAACCCTATGGTAGAAATACCAGAGACAATTCCCACAAAATGCAGTTTAACCCAATCCATTCGGCCCTCCGTCACAAACTCCACTACTGCAATATCCTCAGAATCTATATAGCTTACTTGGGGTATATATATGATGCAGTAAATTCAAAACTTTTTGTCTGTTTAATATTACACCATCACTGGAGTCAAGTAGACGTTCCAATGTCAAAGTCATGCAACCACCTTTCTCATTTATTTTGTAGGAAATATTCACGTTAGTGGAAGGAAGAACTTTTGACCCATCCTTTCTGTATTTTGAATCAGACAAATTGCGTTTTTGTGCAAGAGTTAGAAAGATTTGCCCACTTTTAACTGAGGATCCCGTCACATCATCATCAGCGTCAATAGTGGTGGCCACCTGCTCCCTCCTTTCCTCTGCTGCAATAGGCACAGTTGCCCTTACGTCTGATACATCAGCTAATGAGTCAGTTGAATAAGTGGAAAGAATCAACAAGCCATCCAATGTACATTCACTATGTTGCTGATCCAAGATTTAACTACTTGAAGAAAAAATGCTCCACACTCGAAGAACTGCGCCACAACGTATATTTGTGGAAACTGAAATTTATTGATATAATGCCCTTTTGGATAACACGTGTTTTGACACACCAGTGTCTTTTTCAAATCAGGGCTGGTGATAAAAACTAGTGAATGTGTAGCCGAATTCACAGTGAAAAACATATATCAGAGATCCTAATGCATAATCAAACACATGTAAAAGTAAACCATGTAAACAAAAGATTAAATTGCATTGAAAATAGTCACAGAGAGAAAGGGAGGGGTGAAGGGGCAGGAGGTTCAAGGTAAGAAAACAGAAAGCAAAAAGGTAAAAAACAACAACAAAATATTAGTACATATTCATAGGTCATTATCTAGTAGTATTTGAACAAAAACATCAATCTTACTTAAGATGATAGATATAAAGGTTTGCCCATGGAGGCCTTACCTATATTTCAAATCAAAAGTCTTCAATTCAGTAGAACAGAAAGTCATGGGTTAAATCCCCCTGTTTTGATTCATGCCAAAATATCACATTTTAGACAGTAAATACGTGTGACTCGTCATTTAAAACGTCCAATATTGTCAAACTCTCCTATATTACATATTATTGAAACTATATGTCTAAGTGAAAAAACCTACAATAGTGAATTACCCGAAATTAAAATAACCTCAATTATACAAATTAGTAATTATTGGTAAGAAGGTGTTCATGTAAATACTGGATGAAATCCTAGCATGATGGAATACTAAATACGATAAACAGCGTTTGCCTGGAGCGCGGCAAAACAACTCAGATAATGTACTCATAGAACAAATAATGCTAAGTCCAAAGACGCCATGGCTACATGTATGAAGTATGCGCTTACTCTGGTCCAAGCACGGCCAGCCCATTACTCGAGTTGCAGCCGTGCGACAGAATGCGGCAACAAAAAAGCGCTGAAAGCACAAAAGAAATGTGCTGCAGCTTACCTCCGGCTTCGTATTCCCTTTTCTATAATTTGAACTTTTAATATGGCGCTCATTTATTTTGCCTGACTCTCCGAAGAGGACCTAATGGAAATAGTAGTAGGACTAGGGTTGCCTAGAGAACCCTTGTAAACTTGGGAGAAACCGCTTTGCCGACCGACCCAGACGAAAGGAGATTGAGTACAAGCCGGAGGTAAGCTGTAGCACATTGGACTGGCAGCCAGTGGAGTGATCTGAGAACGGGAGAGATGCAAACACCGTAGGGGGATCCCGGGCAGACACGAGCCACATAGTTTTGAAGGAGCTGCAACCAATGCAACAGATATAAATGTTGCGTCAGCAGAAGTGAGTTACAGTAGTCTAATCGGCTTAATACTAGCAAGGCTGTAACTAAGGGCCTGAGTTGAGTTGCAAGA
Organism: Ambystoma mexicanum; assembly: GCF_040938575.1. NCBI lineage: Eukaryota > Metazoa > Chordata > Amphibia > Caudata > Ambystomatidae > Ambystoma > Ambystoma mexicanum. The sequence goes on from NC_090927.1 coordinate 1,179,595,811, forward strand.
AGTGGCAGGACCCTACGAAGAACGCAGAGTTGAAAAAAACATGCCTTACAAATAGCCCCAACTTGGGCATTCATCAACAGTGATGCGGAAAGGATGACTCCAAGATTTTTCACCTCAAGGACCGGAGGGGGACAAGTCCCCAGCTCAGTGGGCCAGAAGGCTGGAGACCAGGACAGGACGGGCTCTGTGACAGCATGCCGGGAGCAGCACAGGGGGTACACCACCAGGACCTCGGTCTTGTCCCCATTCAATTTCAGCCAATTGCTGCCCATGGCCGCAAGGCAACTCCTAAGCTGAGATGCAAAGTTTGGCTGGGAAGAATCCAGCCGGACGATGATCTGGGTATCATCATCATAGGAGTAGCACCTGAAGCCGAAGGAGCGGATGAGCAGAAAGAGGCTGAATATAGATATTAAACAAAGCCGGGGACAAGGCCGATCCCTGGGGGACCCCACAGAGCAACATCATAGCAGCGGAAAAGAAGGAGCCAAGAGTCCAAATTTGACTGCGGTCGGCCAAGAAGGAGGCAAACCACGCCAGAACGTGGCCGGACAGACCGGTCGCGGCCAAATGAGTCAAAAGCACCTGGTGGTCTACAGTATCAAGTGCGGCCGATAAGTCCAATAAGATAAGGGCTCCTGTTCCGCTCTCATTGGCCAGTCGACAGAGGTCATCGTACACAGAGATCAGAACACTCTCTGTCCTGTGACCCGGACGAAACCCTGACTGAAAGGGATGGAGAAAAGAAGAGGACTCAAGAAAAGACATAAGGAGAGGAGATACAAGGGATTCCATTAATTTCATGCAGAAAGGGAGAAAAGAAATGGGCCTGAAATTTACCAGAGATGTGGGATCTAGTGAGGGCTTCAACACGAGTTGAATAACAACCACCTGTTTAAGCTCCGGTGCAATAGAGCCGGATCGGCAGGAGTTGTTAACCGCCTCTGTCAGCCATATAGATATAAGCGGGGAGATAGCTTTCAGAATCCTCAAAGAAATGGCATCAGAGGGGGAAGCAGATTTAAGTTTACTAGCTGCACGCTCCACCTCCTCGACTGAAAAGATGGGAAAAGTCGACCAAGTGTGATCCCAGACCCCCGGCAAAGTTTGTTGCACAAGGACAGGAAAAGCAGATGAACAAATCTTATCTCATATGACTTTGACTTTATCAATAAAGAAAGTGGCCAGGTCATCACAGAAAGCCTGGGAAGGTTCAGCCTGTGGGGCAGAGTCAGGGAGGAGGAGAGAGAATGGACAACAGAGAATAACTCCCGAGGTTGATTAAGGGCATTTTCAATATTACCCGTATAATAGGTACATTTGGCTGATTGAATAGCCAGATGGTAAATGCTACTTATCGAAGAAAAAGCTAACTTAAAGCCATCTGAATAGGTTGTCCTCCATTTTTGCTCAGCCTGACGTTTTTTTGCTTGTGGAGCATTCAGCTCATCTGAGAACCAAGGCTGAGATGGACGACTTCTTAGCTTACGAAGAGTGAGCGGGGCTAAGGTGTCAGCAACATTACTGAATACTTTGGTTAATGTAGAAAAGTTTATTGAATCGGCTGCTAGACACTGAGTCTGAATGCCGGAAATAATATCAGTATTTGGGATCTTTTTCCAATTGCGACAGCGCTGGTATTTTGCTTCAGCCGGGGTTGGAATGACCTGGGCCTGAATTAAAAAGGGGATGACAAAGTGGTCTAACCACAGAATAGAGAAGGGGGGAAGACAATGGCTAGGGAGTCTCTGGCAAAGACCAGATCTAATATATTACCAGCTAAGTGCGTCGGGTTTGAAACTAGTTGTACTAAGCCGAGGTCACTCATAGCTTCAAAGAATTGTTTCTTGGCTATGGTCCCAGGACAGTTCAAATGTAAATTAAAATCACCTGTAATAATCAGGTGGGGATATCTAAGTTCTAAATCAGAAATAAATTCAGTAAATAAATCACAGAAAGAGCCGATCGCTCCAGGTGGTCGATAGACCACCAGAATGTGGCGACTAAAATGGGAAGAAATGGCGACTTTTACTAAAATTGCCTACATTTTAATCGAGTGAGTCAAGGGAATCACGGTGGTCGCAAGGCAGGGTTTGACAATTAGAGCTGTCCCACCTCCAACTTGCCCTAGCGGTTGATCAACACGAAAAGGTTTATGAGAGTCTGAAAGAATCTGGACCAGTGCCGTGCCGGAGGCATCATTAAGCCATGTCTCCGTAACACACAACACATCAGGAGCTAATTCTGCCAGTAGGTTCGAACAGGCAGCGGTGTGTACCATCAGAGAAAGGGCATTAATCAATAGGCCAGTAAGGGACTTTTCGGGGGACTTAACAGGGTGGGCTCTCACAGATGTTATCTGATCTGCCAGGACGGGCAGAGACGAGCTAGGCGGTGCTAATGCCAGTAATTCATCTCTTGACCATCTGATAAAGGATGTTATATCTGATTCATGAGCCCATGGCACAGAGTGCGCAAGGACAAGCACAGATGGGCTCGACTTTGGTGAGACTTCGGCACGCTGAGCCCTTGCCCACTGCGCTTCCTTCGATGCTCTTTAGTACTGATGCACATGAGGTTTAAGTGTTGTGCCCCACCCCATGGGGAAGAAAACAACAGACAGACCGCAAAGCGTGTCTGCAAGATGTAATGCGGAAGCCAGGCAACTTCCTAAACGCAGAGCGCAGCATTTACAAGGAAAGAAAAAAGTGCCTATGAAGTTAAAGTGCCCAGTCACACACCAGCACAACACAATGTGCTTAAAAGGAAAATAAAAGGCTAAACATTGACGGCCTGATTTGCATTTGTCTTTCCCCTTCTGTATGGCTTGGCAGGCAAAGAACGATGGTCTGGAGGGTTGCTCAGAGCATTGCCAGGAGTTACGATTAATTCAAAACCTTCCAGCCATCACCTCTTTACTTTTGTGACACTCAGTGGGGCACATTTTGCAGTTTAATTGGGTGCATGGATGTGTTACCTGCCCTGACCTTGTGTTATATTTCTCAACTGAGGCATTCTGCAGGGGAAGTTGTTTGGTGCAATTGAAGGGGAGATTGCTGTTGGATCTGTGCACACAACACATCAGCAGAGTTGGGTAGTTTGCTGACCTACAGAGGGGAGCATCAATGCATTTGACGGTACAGCTGGTGCAGGCTCAGATGGGGAAAGATGTGAGCTGATATGTGCATCATTCTTGCAGTCCACTTGCATTTCTCAAAATGTGCATGACTACTTTTATGTGGATGTGTAATGTGAGTGTACTTGCTGTCACAGAATGCGGTGGCCACTCCACCTGTATATTGTTTGACACGCATAGGGTGGCCAGGGCAGTCCTGACATGTGTTAGTTGCTGTTTTCAATTTTGTGCTGTACTTTCCTTATTGTGTTCTCCTGTGTGTTTTTGGGGGTCTACATGCACAATAGTTGGTGGTGTCCATGTGACAGTGGCCAGGGATTTTGTTGCTTGTGTCGTGTGCTTTATTGTGGACAATGTAGGGGAACAATGCAACAATCAGACATAGCAATAATAACCCACTTGGGAAAAAGGTTTAATGCACTCTTTGTCGAGTAGAACAGGAGCTTTATTTTGTATACAAAAATGAAAATGGCATCAGGGTATTATTTGTCCACTGCCACAGAGCTCTCTGCTTCATCGAAGCAAGCATCACATTATTACCATGACAGTGTTAATCCCCCACCCTCATTGGCTACCGTCTATTTACATTCTATTATTCACATATTGACCCCTCTCCCATTGGCCGTATAAGCTTCTCCTCCAACGTCTTCACACATGGGTGACAGTCTCCTCACCTTGGGTCACTGTAAAATTATTGGTTATGCTTTCGAATACACCATCCTATCTTTAGGTCTAACAACTTTATGTGCACCTGGCCGTCAGCATAAGCTTGGAAGACAAGGGCATCCTGATTCTTGCATTTCGAACAAAGCAACTCTTTTCTCATCCCACACACGCAGGCACCCCCATCATGTCGCAATCTTATAAACATTGGCATCCCCCTTTGCTCTCCCTTGTACAAATCATGGACCTTGTTGTTCTCTGTTCCCCCTTTATCCGCTACTCCTCCCAAGGGATAGGCCTGGAGTTCCTGCATGTCCCACTAATCCTTCTAATTCATTAAGGATTTAGGAGCTTTATCCCAGGGCATCTGGTAATTCAAATGGGATGAGCATTATCCTGGGGAGCACTGGTGTCCTCGATCTCAGCTCATGTTTTGGCAGCTCCGACCTCTGACCTGGCTCCCATCGGTATGGCCTTCACAATCGGCCACAGTCCTACTCCCATTTCACTGCTCGCATTCCTGTGTAATTGTACAAAGTTCTTACTAGATACATTTGTATATGTGTGTACGTGCGTGTTCTCTGCCTTGCCTAGGGGTTGGGATGTGATAGTCATGCAAGAGAAGAGGCCTCATTGTTCTGTGTTTCCAACACAGCCTGCAAGGATTCAGGCCTACCTTCAATTATGGTGTTAGTTCATGTCATGGATATCATGCGCATACAATGTATTCTAGGTGACACTTCTTCAAAGCAAGTGGTTAGTTTCCCTTGAAAATGTATATGCTTCTACAATACATGTGTCTCCCACCAGTCACCTCAACCCACATGATTTCCCCCGCCCCCTATACCCACCTCTATGCATTCCTCACGTGTTAGTATACTTTCCTTAACCTGAATCGTTTGAGAGGGGCTGGGATCTGAAAGTGCAACCCAACCACAAAATGGATCATGTTGTTTCCATTTGCTATGAATGTGTCTGTGTTTGGTGCATGTTATTTTATTTCTAATGAACACACACCGTTTTCCTCTCTCAGACACACATTCTCATGGTATTGCTATGGGCACAGAGGATAGGCCCCAAATCATCAGTGAATGGCACCAGGGCTGTCATCTCGCTGTGTGTGCTCCACAGGGGTAGGTTTTCAGGTAAAGTATGTTTGTACCAGCTGGTTGCGTGCAGCCTCTCCCTGTGCCCTTTGATGTACTGAGGGCAAGGGTGGTGCCTGTAGATGAGGGTAATGGGCCCCCTGCATATCAACTGGTATGCCACGCTTTGTGGCTACATTGTGCAGTACACATGCTACGACAATGATTTTACATTCTACTGGTGGGGCATGTAGCCAAACCCCACCAGAGTGGTCTAGCGAGTGGAAACATGACTTAAGCACCCAGCATCATGAATGTTGATAGCGAGTAGGCACTGTCCCCTGCAAATGTGTACATGGTTGTTATTGGCACTTATTGTCATGGTCTGTTGTTCAGTGTGTCATGTGCATGCATGAATGCATGTGCGTGACAGTTCATACTCACCAATGAATCAGGTGTTTGCATATTTTTCCAATGCCAGGGGGTGGTGACTGGCAGTAAATGTAGCTGGTGTGCGTGCTGCCAGGGAAATTGGCATTGACTTGCATGATCACTATATTTGCATGCATCATAGACAACGTGCACGTTGATGGAATGCCAGTGCTTGCGATTGTGGTATATGTGCTCCATCAATCGGGGGAGGAGGGGCGCATAGCGCAACATGTGTACAGTCGATGGCTCCAAGTATGCAACCTCATAGAAATCCTGGCACATTCTCTGCCTTTCCTCCAGTGTTCTCAGCATATATATATATATATATATATATATATATATATATATATAATATGCCTATGATGTTATGCAGGCCAAGACCTGGTTTAGACTGCGCGATTGTGTGACCTGATATATCCCACCAACTATGGCAGTGGTGAACTGAAAGGAGCCTGTGTCAATGAAATGTAGTACTGCCAGCACCTTTTCAAGAGGCTAAGGGCCTGGCAGTAGATGGTGGGGGATGCTAGGTCTTGCTCGTATTCCCTGACAAGGTCTAGGGTGACAGGGGATGGGAACCTAACATACACCTGGTCATCAGGCATCCCAAACAGCGTGTTGCTTGTTTTTAGAAAATCCGTGGCATGGGCATCCTCCTTCCGTGTCCATGTACGATTGGTCTTACTATTCATTGTGGCTATGCGACCTTTGTATGGTGTGCATTGTCTGCTTTATATGCATTGGATCCTTTGCGCATTGAACTTTATGCTTGCTATCATGTGGCAGTTGGATCACAGGGTTTACGTGTAACTTTTGCCAATGTGAGGTTGCACGTTAGAATCCATGAATTTGGTTGGGTTTGCGGTGGCTTGGGCATGCCATTGCTTAGCGTGTTCCTTCTCTTAACATGCACACATTAGTCCTCACCCTGCATGGAAAATGGGATATATGCATGCTCTGCCCCCTATTTTAATCTTTGCACAGGCCCCACCCACGCTCTGCATGTAGTCTCGTGCGATGCACTCAACTGCACACAGTGATGTGCCGGACCAGTGCGGAGTCCCTAGAAGGTCCAAAAAAGTCCCGTAAAGTCGATTCCATGAATCGACGAAGGGGAATTTTGCGTGCAGAATGACGTGCATAGTATTCACTGCGCATATTATTCCATTAATCAACCCCTACATTTGTTACATCTCCTCAGCGCTGAAATGATGCTATGTTGACATTTGTGATGCGTCATAGTCGAGTAATTGAAAGTACTTTCAACACGTGGCTGTGGAGCACGTGTAAGAATAATTTTCATTAGGGAGGGGTGCACCGAGAAGAGAAAGGACTTGCTATTACGCAAGACGTAATATTACGCACCTCGTGGTCAAATATGTGCTTCCGTCCACATATCGCTCGCGCACTCATGAAAAGTGCAGTTGAATAGCTCTCCAGCAGCCTTTTTTCAGAGGCGTCCTCTCAGCATGGAGTAGACTAAGGGCATCAAGCAGCACTCATGTCAACATCATACGATACCCCGCTGTGTCATTTCTTCCCTTTTCAATTATTCACCACCCAAATACGTTGCTAGATAGAATTACCCACTTGGACATCGAAAGGCTATTGAGTGCTGCCTGTAGAGAGCTCATTGCTGTCCAGCCAACACGCTGTACGTATTTGACAAAAACATAATGTCACGTGCGCTTTTGAACTCAGATAGGTGAAAAGAGCTGCCGTCAATGCTTTCCCTGGTTGGCTGTACCCTGCCTGTCTAAACCTGTAAGAGTGTAAGTCCTTTCCTTTCAGCAATGCACATGGACCCACATGTGATGAGAGCGAGGGCTCATGAGAGATAGTGTCTCATGCAAGAGCTTTCTTTATCACGCAGTGCACACCTTTCCTGGTAAGGGATCCGTGATCACGTGACGAGTCTAACACACTTAGGGACTGGAGTAAACGGGTGGCACATACGTGTGGTTCAGTCTTTGTGTAGGATTTTTTTTTTTACATTCAAGTGTTTATTTTTGCATGCTTCCCCCAGATTAAGCCAAATATTGAGATTTTATTGCATTGTAAATAACAGATGTTACTATTATCCCACTAAGTTTTGTTCATGTTATCAACTGTGCAAAGATGAAAGGTAGAATTATAACATTGTAGATGTACAGATGTTTGACAAACCCTCTGAATCGACTTTTCCTTCCCTGCCTCTTCAGTGCCCTTTTTTTTCTCTCTCTCTCTCTCTCTCTCTCTCTCTCTCTCTCTCTCTCTCTCTCTTTCTCTCTCTCTCTCTCTCTCTCTCTCTCTGTATTTATTCTCCTCCTTTTCCGCAGAGCGCTCTATTGATTGGTGGAAAGGTTTTGGCTACATACATTTCAATATTAGAAACAGCTATACCTCCCCTCTCGAGCTCTTCGCTCCTCTACCTCCAACTCCCTCAGGGTCAGTCATTTAACTAAGAAACGAGCTGGAGGTATATCTCTGTCTTCGGCTGGGGCCTCCCTCTGGAACAGCCTCCCTGCCACTCTAAAACTTGAGGAGAACCATCTCCGGTTCCGGAAGCAACTCAAGACCTTCCTCTTTTCTTCTGCCTTCACTCCCCCTCACCCCTGCTGATCTGTTCTCTCTTGGCACTGTGCACCTGGCCACCCTCTGTCCTTTTGGCCCAGGTACCTGCTCATCCTGCCACCCTCCCGCACTGCATCTGGGCCACCTCTTGCACTGGGGTCTGTATCTGTACCCATACAGCCCCCCCTTTTCCTTCCTACACTTATCAGACCTACCATGTCTGCTGCCTTAAACCTAGCACTTGCAAATTGCTGACTGCATTATCACTGTTTGTTGCCTTTATTATTTATTTATTGTTATTTATCTGTTTCTCCTCTGCTTCGCACTTTCCACCTCTCCCCCCTTCCATGCACTTTTCCCCTCCCCCCTCTCCCATGCACTTGCGCGTTCTCAATGTCACTGGGCCTAGTAAGATCGCTGTTTTGTTCTCCCCTGCTCCCCTCCCTTGCCTTGTCGCGCTCTGAAACACTTGTGTACGAGCGCGATAGAAATAAAATATCAATCTATCAATCTAAAGCTATTCATAGGTGAATATTTTTTATTCTGCACACAACAGAAATCTACATGCAAAGTAACTTCTGGGTGTCAAAATCCTATAACTTGTACTCCACGTAAACCGCTGCCCACTTATCACCCAATTACTTCATTCAAACTTATGTTGCATAAAGATGTGAAACAGATGTCTCAAATCATGCTCTGTAAGTCCCACAATTGTTAGGATCAGCCATTTTGTATTCATGTACAATTTATAAATACAGGCCTACAAGCACCAGAATGCAATATTATGTGAGCCTTAAACAGACTCTTCAGCTTATCGCGATTTTGAAAACCCGCAAAATGCAGCGAAAATTGCAGTTTTTGCAAAAATGACAGAAAGGGATACGTTCTAAAAACTTTTTTTGATGCAGGTAATGAAATGCGGTTGCAGATCTCATCACTTGCTCCAAAAAAAGGTGCGGCCCAAACCACAAAGGACATCGGAATAGGCCCATTTTGTATGCACACATTCAGGTGGCTTTTTTGTTTTTTGAATCTCTTTGCATTTGCGCAAATCAGGGGAGCTTTTCTGCACATTTAAACACATCTCCCAAATTCACAAACATGATACGCTTTTAAAAGGGCAAAAAACGAAGCCAGCCCCATGCAACTGCTTGGAATAGGCACAGGAGCGTGTGCATTGTATGACAGGGTCTTTGCTAACCCTGTCATGCAATTTGAACCGCTGCTGTCTCGCTTGCATTTCTATTCCTCAAAAGGGATAAAAATGCTTTTTTTAATTACATTTTACAGTGGGGCCTCATAAGGAGTTGGCATGTAGCCCTTAAATGCTATTACCGCCACATTTAAGGGCTGGCCCTGTCACGAGTTGGGCGCTAAATGGGCTTTTTTACCTCCAGCTTTTTTCTGGAAGTGAAAATCCCATTTGGCGCCCTGTTTTCAGCGGTATTGCCGGCGGCTGTTTTAGCGCGCTGTATTAGCCCCGAAAATGCCCCATTGAATCGAACGCACACAATGGGGAATGGGGATTTATCATTAACGTCCAACCCATGCTTCAGCCTTATTGCCGGACTGGTGGGCGCTAACGCTATTACAGTTGAGCGGTATTACAGCCGGGATACCGCCCAACTCGTGATGAGGCCTAGTGAAATGCACTGGGAGCCTGTACCACATTAATGTCAGGGGAGCGCTCCCGACACCGATGCATTTAAGGCCGCTTATTTCCAAAAATGGTTGCTGTAAAAGTAGTGCAACCTCTGCTCTACTTTTAGATGCTTCATTTTATGAGGATCTAGTCCAAAATCTACATTTAGAAAAATGTTATAAAATAGTCAAACTATGAGAGGGGCAGCGATGGGCAAGAAAGCAGAGGGAGATAAGTGGCACAGAAGGGGAAGAGATTGGCAAGTGAGCAGAGAGGGAGTGGAATGCCAGCGGGAGAGCATTGGGCCAGAAAGCAGAGAGGGAATCGCAGGCCAGGAAGCAGAGAGAAAGAGGAGGTCCAGAAAGCAGCGGGAGCGGCGGGCCACAGTGAGAGAGGTGGGCCAGACAGCAGAGAGGGAACAGCAGGCCAGGAAGCAGAGAGAAAGAGGAGGTCCAGAAAGCAGCGGGAGCGGCGGGCCACAGTGAGAGAGGTGGGCCAGACAGCAGAGAGGGAACAGCAGGCCAGGAAGCAGAGAGAAAGAGGAGGTCCAGAAAGCAGCGGGAGCAGCGGGCCACAGGGAGAGCGGTGGGCCAGACAGCAGAGAGGGAACAGCAGGCCAGGAAGCAGAGAGAAAGAGGAGGTCCAGAAGGCAGCGGAGCGGCGGGCTACAGGGAGAGCAGTGGGCCAGAGAGCAGAGAGGGAACAGCAGGCCAGGAAGCAGAGAGAAAGAGGAGGTCCAGAAAGCAGCGGGAGCGGCGGGCCACAGGGAGAGCGGTGGGCCAGACAGCAGAGAGGGAACAGCAGGCCAGGAAGCAGAGAGAAAGAGGAGGTCCAGAAAGCAGCGGGAGCGGCGGGCTACAGGGAGAGCGGTGGGCCAGACACCAGAGAGGGAACAGCAGGCCAGGAAGCAGAGAGAAAGAGGAGGTCCAGAAAGCAGCAGGAGCAGCGGGCCACAGGGAGAGCGGTGGGCCAGACAGCAGAGAGGGAACAGCAGGCCAGGAAGCAGAGAGAAAGAGGAGGTCCAGAAAGCAGTGGGAGCGGCGGGCTACAGGGAGAGCGGTGGGCCAGACAGCAGAGGAAGCGGTTGGCAGGAAAGAGGCAGCGAGCCCCAGACTGGAAGAAAGGATGTGGGAAAAGTACGATAGAATTGTAGAAAGTATGCAAGATGCAGAAGGAGCAAGAAAGAATGAAGGACTGTAGACTGCAGGAGGAACTGGGGAGCGTAAGGTGAAAGTTGGGAGCATGGTTTGGAGTGTTGCAGGGACTGGGGAGTGCAGGTTGGGGCTTGGCAGGTTGACAGAGCATGTGAGTATGTGCATGACTGGCAGAGTGAGAGGTTTGGGAGTGTAAGTTGTGATGGGGAATTTTTGAGTGTGAGGGGCATTGGTGAGTGGGGAGCGGGGGTTCTTGGGGGATTGGAGAACATACAAGGGGAATATGTTTACCATTAAAACTGATAACAATCAAAATAATACAAAATATTAAATAGGCATGCAACAAAAACTAAAGAAATAGGGTCAAACAAACGCTGTTCTGTCAAGTCAGGGACATCTGTGACTCATCCTATTAAATTGGTACAAAAGATACAAATAATGACAACCTGGCTCTCTTGTAGCCTCACACACTCCCTGTTTCTTGCAAAATGGCAATCTTATACCATCCAGTCAATAGAAAATGTACCGAAAAAATGCTGCTCATTTTGTCCTGGGGCAGCACAGAGAGCATTTTCACTCAGTCAGTTCTAAACTCAGCGACTCAAGCACGCATCTGACCCCCCAGTCTTTGCAGGGACAAATTTACATCTACATTCTCTACCATTACCTGAAATTCCCACACCAAACTTTCCCATGCATTTTCCAAAATCAATTTCTAAAAAAACATTCTATAAGTGTGTTATAAGTAGGGTGACCAGACGTCCTGGTTTTGCCATTAAAATACATGATCCAATTAGTATAATTCTTGGTATTTATATGCTTTTATCAAAACTCAAAGCCGCACATTTTTTATGCATACACTGTGGGAATGGGGGCAGCGGTAGAGGGTGGTGGGGTCCTTATTTTATGTTGTTGGCTGTCCCGGTTTTTTGTCTTGAAAATCTGATCACCCTGGTTAAAAGTTTCAAATTGACTAATCAAGACAGAGCACCACATCAGCATGGGCAGGTCAAAATATATGTGTAGGAGTTATCCGAGTGCAGAGACAACTGGTTAAATCCAGCCTATTGTTACATTTGAATATATCTGCCTCCTTACACATCTTCTCACCAAGTCAACTGCCTTATCCATATTAGACTAGACACTCCTGCTCTCTTTCTATGTACTGATATTTTCGAGAAAGTACAGATGGTAGATTTAAGCAATACAATCTGACAGGCGGGGTCTTTACCGGGGAAAGGTAATGCCCGGGCTAGCTAGAAGCCAGAGCAAAGCAAGAGGTTTTTTCATCGTTAGCGCGGGCATTAATTGTCCCGCTAAAGACTTTGGCACAGAGGGGTTTATTGCTATTAGCATTACGCCATGTTTACTGGGATGCTAATAGTTTTTCTTTAAAGTTGAGAAACGGCCAGTTGTCATTTCTCAACTTAAAAAAAATACAAAGATGGCCTCCATGGATTAGGGAGAAGGGAACTACACCTAGTTGCTTCTTCCTTTCAATGGCATCCATTGCTGCAACAGAGATGCGCCAGGAACACTGAGTGCTCCAGGCACCAGTGAGGAACAAAGGAGCACAAGGTAAATAGGGTGTGGTAAGGGGTGGGTGAAAGATTTTGAAATTTAGGTTGAGGGGTGGAGGGAAGGAGGAGACGGTAGCACAGTAGCACAGGGCTGTGGACACACTTACCTGAATCCCAGCGGAAAGATGGTGGCCTCCCGCTCTCAAAGAGGCTTTAAGCAGTGGATTTACCATAAGGCCCTGTTCTGAGCCTCCTGACTGCCAGAGAGGCCACCACCCCCCTTCCCAATGAATGCTAATACATGCAATTTACCCACAGTCTTCTTTAGGATACCCCTAATGAGGAAAAGGACAGCACTTTTACCATTTACCAGCTCTCCCATAAATGTGTTGCTCACCATCACCTGTAAATCTATGACAGACATCCAATTTGTGACAGGCCACTCCGCTCTGAGGCCTTGATAAGAAATCGGAAAAACCAAAAGAGCACTTTCCTTTAACACTGAAGTCCATGTCTTGTGCATGCCCAGGCCCAACTACTGTCATCCTCCGACCCATCCTAAATCCATCCTAAATTGTGAAGGAGCCCTTTCCCAAAGGGCTTTAAGACCCACTTTTCATTTGTCATGACAGTTTCTTCCAACCTTGTAGCTTTTTCCTTTACTCCACAGTAAAGGGGTCTCTCTTTACATTTGGTGCATTCCTGACAGAATCGACAGCATGCATGGCGCATGAAGTGAGCAGAAGTGAGTTTGGCTGTTGGGCTGTGGACGCTGCCCTAGGTTCTGCTTCCTGTGGTGCTAAAATCGCCACTCCGACGCCTATGCAGGAGAGGAAGAGGAGACTGTTTGAATAAGGCGAAACACTTGAAGGACTCTGTTAAATGCTGTGGACTACCTCAACCAAAATACTCAGCGTGCCCATGCCACGCCCCCAAATCCCGGCATCCACTACATAGAGTGCGGGTTACGCGCATGGCACGCGCGCATGAAGTGAGCAGAAGTGAGTTTGGCTGTTGGCTGTGGATGCTGCCCTGGACTCTGCTTATTGTGGTGCTAAAATCACCGTTCCGACGCCTATGGAGGAGAGGAAGAGCGGACTGTTTGAATAAGGTGAAACACTTGAAGAACTCTGTTTAATGCTGTGGACTACCTCAACCAAAGTAATTATTCTGGGCATCCGAGACAGCCCTTGTATTCGCTGTAGTGCGTTGTGACTGCGTGGGTTGGGCAACCTTAGTCAGTGGGTTGGGCATTAGAGTTCAGTGGGCTGGGCTTGTACCAAAGGTTCACGCAAACATACGTATCTAATTGAATCGTTTTTTTGTGTACTTTAGATACTCAGCGTGCCTGCGCCACGCCCCCCATCTCCCGGCATCCACTACATAGAGTGCGGGTTACGCGCATGGCGCGCACGCATGAAGTGAGCAGATGTGAGTTCGGCTGTTGGGCTGTTCGGCATGGCGGCGTTAGGTGCGGTAAATCTTAACTATTTAAATTGTATTGCAAACGGTAAATATTGAGAACGACAGCACCTTCATTTTTCTTGAGTTGATAATGGTATAATTTAGACCATTGTATTAGCTTGAACATTTCCAAAAGAATCTTCTCCAGAACACCTGTGTTGTGATCACATTTTCTCACTTTAGTAATCTACAACCATATCTGTACTATGGTTGAGTGTCTGTGAAGCGGGAAATGTTTGAATAAGAAACGTGCTTATTCTAGTCTAAATCTGACAGCCCCGATCCAATTCCATGCCTCATATGATAGTTTTTCTAATGATGCTAGTTATTTGCCAATGATCAAAGTACAATGCATCTGAAAAGGCGTGGATACATTCTTGTAAAAAGGTAGATATTCCTGATGTATTGTTCATTCAGGAAACGATGTCTAAATCCCCTATTTATGTGGGAGGTTTTGAAACATATTCACAAGTTGCTGCCATGGGTGAGAGTGGAAGGCCCTCAGTGGATTGGCGATTTTAATTAAAATTTCAACTCATGCAAAATCTAAATTGTTTTGGATGCAGAACAACATTCTAGCAGTTGAGTACCAGCTTTTAGAAGATCCTCAAACGATATTTTAGTGGTATGTATCTACTTCAGTCCTCTGAAATGTACACTTGATGAGTATTTTGATTCGCTTGATTTGGTCTTTGAAGCTGCAGCAATTGCCAATCCTGACTTTTTCATTATCATTGGTGGAGATTTCAGTGCTTTATGTCTAGCTAGAGCACACACAAATACTCTGCTTGCTCTGAGGAGTGGTCACTCCTCTGCTCTACATAGAGGAAGATCATGGACACAATATCTTGAAAGCTGTAGTTCTTATTTGGTTGATTTTTGTTCTAATACTGTGCCAATAACTTGGACAAGGGGGCTGGCCGCATCTTGCATCGACTATTTGTTTGTGTCTTGTAATGTTTTAGCAATGGTTAAACCTGTGTTGGTAGTTCCTGTGAAATATAGCGACCATTCGCCCATCAGTTTAGAAGTTACTGTTCGCTATGCATTACTTGAAGTTAAATCAGAAGCTGCTTTGACAGAGGTGAATAGGTCAACTGTTTCTGTTCATTGGTCCCCCAAATTATGTAGAACATTCAGTTATTTGGTCAACAGAGACTTGAAGCGTAGAGATGAGAACGACTGCTCTTCTTTTGAGCATGAAAATTGGAATGCAAACTTAATCAGAGCTCATGTGAAAGATCTGATGCTTGTTGCACAGAAAAAGGAATTTGAGCATAGTGAACCATACAATTCTGAGATTGCGAGACATAAAAATAATAACAAGTTACTAAGATCATTAAAAAGGCTTGTTTTTCACCTGAAGACTATGCTATTAGAAAACATCTAATCTTGAAGAACTATAAGTGTAATCTGAAGGTGATCAAGCATCAAATACATTGTGCGCAAAACCAGAAGATACTTGCGCTAATTTGCAAATGCGATGTTCGCAACATTTCCGATATGTTAAAAGACTCGAACAAATGCAGTGATATGTGTATGAAAACTGTAATTCCTGCAGAGGTTTGGGAAACCTTTATATCCTCAAAATGTAGGCTACCAACGTCTTTTATGACTACTAATCATATGCTGCTAAATTCCCTACATAGTAATGATTTAACCTTTTCCATTGAGGACATAGAATGGGCAATTGGCCAATCAAAAAATTCAAAAGCAGCTGGGCCAGATGGGATGCCACCCTGTATTTTTAAATCTGACCCAAAGTTTTGGGCTGTAGTTTTGTATGCGGTATTCAAACATATTTTATGAACTGCAGTAATACCTCAATCTGGTGTAATGCGCTAATTATTCCATTATACAAAAAAAGGGAAGCTAGTGACCCAAAAAATTATCGGCCTATTGCGCTGATGGATTCTCCTTTTAAAACATCTAGAGAATCATATTGAAACTAATGATATTTACTCGAAAGCGCAAGTATATTTTCGTAAAAATATGAGCACTTCTCTGAATGCAATGGTACTTGCACATTTGCTGTCCCCTACTAATATTGCTGTCAAAGGCCCCATATACATGGCAGCTTTAGATCTTTCATGTGCATTTGATGCTGTGATAAGAAATCTACTATGGGTCAAAATGCTCAAGATGGGGTTCTCGAGGCATTTGGTACAACTAATTGCCCTTCTTCACACCAACACTTCTTTTCAAGTGCGAGTTAATCTGGATGGTGCCATCACAGGGGGCATCCCTACCCTGACGGGTGTGAAGCAGGGGTGCAACCTGGCGGCGACTCTTTTTAATCTTTATATAGCGGATATAGACTCGCTTTGGGAAGAGGTGGGAATGTTCGCTGTACGGTTGGGTTCTATCCACTTAGACTGGCTCTGCTTTGCAAATTATATCATTTTACTGGATAGAACTCCGTCAGGTTTGCAATTAAAACTAAATGCTTTTCAAAGATTCGCCTCTGAATATAATCTGCAAGCCAATTCCAAAAAAATCAAACACTATGGTCTTTGCCAACTCTAGACGAACTAAAACCTATCAATGGAATTTAGATGGGTCAAACCTCCCAAAGGTAAAAACAATGTGCTATTTGGGTTACCACCTTACAGTATCTAATTCATCAACAAATTGGTTGAAGGGGCAGAAAGATAAATCTCGGCCATTACTCTCACAAATGAGAATCATCCTTGGTAAATACTGTAAATTCTCTCTAAAACCATTCATAGACTTTTATCTGCTTAAAGTGGAATCATTTCTACTGTATGGCTTGGATTTATGTCTAGCGAATGTGGACGATGCTTTAGATAGGCTGCAGGGCCAACTATGGAACAAAACTTTGGGTCTGGTGGTGCCCGTGCCCAATTCGATACTTCGGCATGAACTTAGTTTAATTTCTTATCAGCAAGAGCCACATGGCGCAAACTTTCAATTAATGCTAGAATTATGGCACCAGTCATGTTAGATCAGTTATGACAGACTCTAATCAAATGAAACAAGTGCTTGTGTTGATAAATGCGACCTCTGAGGACCTGTTGTTAGGCCTTCCAAATGGTAAGAGAAAGCTATTTTACTTAGACTGGATTCAGACCATTGATACTAACAGTACATATAAAATTTACGGTGGGCATGCTTTCTTTGAGACTGAAAGGAGCTTTCGGCCAGGTTATATCTTGAAATGTCCATGTCTGAAAATTAGAAATATTTATATGAGATTTAAATTAATTCAACTTCCTACATTGTAACGTGAACATTATAAGCTGTGTGAAGCGCAATCACGTTTTCGCTATTGTCGTTTTTGTCAATCACATGACCAAAAGGAATCTTTGAAACATCTGGTTGTGTATGTTCTTGAGCTATTAAGAAAACTATGTTTGGGCGAAAGTTGCCCTGTGCGTTCTGAAATAGCACATGAATCGTTCTTGCTTAGAACGAAAGAGGGGATAGTACTAAACTTATTATAGCACTGGCAATATTCTTATACAAATTGGAAAAACTGCTGATTCAGTGTAACCTAGCGTTTGAGGTTGAGACCTAAATCATGACTTTTTGTTGGTTTAATGTCGATTTCATTGATGTTAGATATTCATTTTATGTGACTGTTAATGATATAATCTTGAGTAATTGTAAATATTCAATTGCTTTTTTTAATATTTTGTAAAGGTTCTTTGTTGAAGAATACAATTTTATAAATAAAAAAAATAAAAAAATAAAATTGACAGCACGAGGGACCGTACACCCCTTTGAAGAAGGCTCATCTTGCCCCACCTTGCCTGTCTTGTGGCCTAGGAAAAGCTCCCATCCCTCACTGGTAGTGCTGGCCTTGAAAGGGTGAGTATGCCGCAGGCAGGCCCTTGATATGTTATGATATGGCCTTTATAACACGCCTGCACACAAGAGGGGGAAACAGACGGATGACACAACAACAATCTTACTAGGCCATGTGTCATTTAGATCGTGCAAGCGCAGGGAAGGGGAAAAGGAAGAGGAAGGGGAGAAGTGCAAAAAGGGGGGGTGTTCAAGGTAAACAAAAAAGGGCAGCCAACGGGTTCAATAAATAACATGATAACACCACAGGGTGAACAGTTGCATCGGCCCATAAGTGCAGAGGGAGGGGACTATAGGGTTACAGATAAAGACCACAAGTGCTGGGGGAGCCAAGAGGCAGTGCAAGTTGCAACCGGACAGGCAGGGACCTGGGCCCAAGTTCAGAGGGTGGGCAGGTGACCAGTGCGTGGAACATACAAGTCATCAGCAGGGATGAGGAAGAGAAAAAGAAAAAGCGGAAGAGAATGAGAAGGTCTTGGGTTGCTTCCAGTACTGCAGATGGTTCTGCTCAAGTTTGAGAGAGGCATTGAGGCTGTTTCAGAGGGAGGCGGACCCTCAGAGAGTTGGAGGTGGATGAGCGGAGAGCTCGAGATGGTTGATACTCAGGACGAGAGAGTTGGAGGTAGTGAGGTCCCAGGCCACAGAAAGCCTTGTGGCCAATGCAGAGGGTGTTGAACTTGATCCTTGCCGCCACTGGGAGCCAATGAAGAGATTTCAGAGCTGGAGAGATACGATCCCTGGGCTTGAGACCAAGGACAGGTCTTGCAGTTCTGTTCTGAATAAGTTCTAGAGGATGGAGAATAGAGGCAGGAATATTAAGAAAGAGGCTGTTGCAGTGGTCCAGCCTTGAGAGGACCAGATCTCTGGAGATAGTGAGCTTCTGGAGGAAAGTGAAGAAAGGAAGAATACTTCTGAGGAGGTGCAGCTGATAGTTTGACTTCTTAGAGACGTCGGAAATGTGAGGAGAGATGGAGAGGGTGGAGTTGAAGATGACCCCAAGGCTCTAGGTTTCACAGGTAGGAGCAGGAAGAGGACCCAAACTGGGCGTCCAGAGAGAGAGAGAGGAAAGGAGGGAGCTGGTGTTCAGATGAGGAGGATCTTTGTCTTACTGGCATTAAGGCAGAGATCATTGGAGGAACAGCACTCCTGAATTGCAGACAGACAGTCAGGAATGAGAGAATGAGTAGGGGCGGCCGAGGGGAGTCTGAAGGAGAGCTGGGTGTCATCCGAATAACAATGGAAGTTGGAGCGCAGAGCAGAAATGCAGTGGGCAAGAGGTGCCAGGTATTGGTTGAACAACTAGGGAAGAGAGGTTAGACCCCTGCGGAACACCACAGGTAGAAATAGAAAAGAGGAAGGACCCCAGTTGGACATGAGAGGGTCAGTCAGTGAGAAAGGAGGCCAGCCAAGCCAGGGCCTGATCAGTGATATCGAGGTTATCACAGACGCGCTTGAGCAGGATGGCATGGTTGACTATATTGAAAGCAGAATAAAGATCGAGGAGAATAAGGACAGAAGGAAGGTTAGAGTCAAGGTTGGAGTGCAGGTCTTCACAGATGTTCAGGAGAGCAGTTTCCATGTTTCTGGCCGCTCTGAAGCCAGACTGATGGTCATGGAGACAAACAAAAGATTCAGTATGAAGGTTAAGCTGGAAGATGGGCAACTTTTCCAAGAGTTTGCCCAGGAAAGGAGATTGGGCGATAGTTAGCCAGAGCGGAAGGATTGGCAGAGGGCTTCTCAAGGAGGGGGTGCACAAGGCAGTGCTTCAGGGGGAGGGAAAAGTTCCAGTGGCAAAAGAGTGATTGCAGAAATCGGCCAGGGCTGGAACAAGGGTGTCGATGTGGCCCTTGATGGTTTTGGAAGAACAGGGAAGAACCTGTTTTGACAAGACTTTCATAGATCAGATTTGTCTAGAAACATCGTCTAGGGTGAACAAGGGAAAGGAAGAGAAGGGAGGAGGAGAAGAGGCCACAGGCAGGCCATGAGAGGAGGAGGAGGATCAGGTGCAGGGGAAAGAGGAGGAGGAGGAGGAGGAAGAGGAACAGGATGTTCTGGGTTTTAGTGATGGAATGATATGCCAAGACCATGCAGAGGGCTTGGGGGCAGGGGTGTTGCTAGGTCTGGAAAAGACCCGGGGCTACGCTGATGTCGGAACTGTCGGGACTGGGGGCTAGCTAGCCTTTTGGTTGTAGCTCCTGAGATTCTATCCAGGGCTACAACCAAAAGACCAGGGGCTATAGCCCCTTTAGCCCCCCTCTAGCAACGCCTCTGCTTGGGAGGGAAGAAGAGAGGTAGAGACTGCAGCAGGGATGGCCAGCTCCTTGCAGATTTTGAAGAGGTGGGCTGAGTTGTTAGATGCCGCAGAGACACACGCTTGGATGTGTGCTCTCTTCATGGACAGAAAGTCTGTAATGCCTTTGGAGCAGGCGGCAGGCCAGTTTTTCAGATGATGCACCTGTAGCCCTCCACTTCCTCTCAGCCACCCTGTACTTGCATTTGCGGGTGACGTTGTTATGGGAGCCTAGCACTACAGCCAAAGGTCTGCATGCAAATCTGCTGGTCCTTCGTGTGTATATCACAAAAACAGCTTGAAATGATTACTGTGTGCAGGCACCGTGGGACACTGTGCCAGCTGTTCCTCCACATTATTGCACTCTTCTTTGCCCTCAGTTGTGTAAGAATGCCACTAGATGTACTTGCCCATCCAAATCTTGTCTTTGATCGTCCCCATCAGTGATTTTGGCAATCATATCTAGGGGAGCCTAGAGGCCACATTCAGTACATCTTTCAAATTCCCTGCCTCTCTAGCCACTTCATCCAGGACTGGCTTGGTCATCAGTAGGGCTCAAGTCGAGGGTACACGCGGATGGACTGAGTCTCGCCACTTTTTTCAGGAGTCCCCCCATTTCATCATAGGGCACCCTTATATGCTAATTTCTGGTGACGCCACAATCAAATAGTATGTTAATGAGTCCCCACTTTTTTTTTTTAGGACTTGACACCTGGTCCTCAGTCAAGCTTCTCGTTTGTCGAAGCTGTTTGTCTGCATTTCACAGTTCACCCAAAAGGGGCTTTATGGAAGGTCGCTACCTCCTTTGAGCTAAGCTAAGTCACCATCTCTTTTCAAGCAATTGTATAAGAAAACCTTTCCAGAGGTAATATATTAAGTAAAACAATGTATTATAGTTGTTCCTAAATAATATTAGGAGTACTCCAAATATCTTACATCAATGTACTCAGAAAGCTTTGCAGATACATGTTGAGTGTGACAACACACCCTCAGATACATGTTGAGTGTGACAACACGCCCTCTGCGGTGACCTATATGGTAACTTTCACACAAGCACATTCGTATTTCTTTCAAACACTACAACCATACAACAAATCCTATTTGAACCATAAGGTAGAAACAATCACAAGCATTCCTTTGATAACATTTCACTTTGAGCTTAAAGAGGTATGCTTATGAGTGTTTTATTGAATTACACATCATTCAACAGAAATGATTGCAACTACATTAGTTCATCGTGTTCTACCTTTTATGGAAAATGGTAAAACTAACATGGTTCAATATACGGGCAATGGCCTTGAGCGTTACCTTCCTCCGTGTGAATACTGAATTGGCATGTTTTCCTTCGGGGTGTGGTATACCCTAAATAAGGTGGTTTTCTATCACAATTCAAAAAACAAAAAAAACCGAAAAAAAAACCGAAAAAAAATTAGTGGGGGGCGACCAATGCAGTTATTTCTAAAGTGGCAGAAGAGCAGCACTGACCTCTGACATTTACCTGGTTTTGTTTCCAGAGAATCGGACCTAAGCTATTCTTTCCACTTCCTGTGCTAAGGTTAGTTCATCATTGTAACACGGTCTTCCAGATGTTGTTGCTGTTAGGGCACCTGGTTTAAGGAAACATGAATCTACCAAGACACATTCTTGTCCCTTTGAATGTGAGCTCTTTTGGTACTTCCTTAGTCTATGCAATTCCTGGTGTATGCATGGGATGAACAGTTACGGTATATGAAAAACGTGGCACGTTATGCCACAATTAGACAGTAGCAATAGTGGGAGGAAAGAAAGGTTCCCTTATTAAAACTAAGCATTGATTTACCTGAAATTATGCTGCGCTTGATTAATCTATAAGGAGATGTAGAGCAATTTGTTAAAGATGGCCCTAGACATCTCCGCCTGTTTTTTTCCCAGCCACCCGAGGCCCCTCCCTCTTTTTTATGTGGGGCAGCAACTGGGAGCCTCTTCCTGTTGCCTCACCCCGTATTAGTCCCCCCAAAACAAACCATACCACTTCCCTACTGCCTCCCTCCCCACTTACCTGCTGGACAGAAGCTTTGTTCTCCAGTCCGGCGCACCTCACGCTCCTAGCTGCCATAGAAATGGAAAAGGGACTTAGCTCCTTTTCCCTATGGCACCGGCCTTGTTTTTTTTCTCGAGAGATTGGCGTTGTGCAATAACCCTGGGGTGCAAATGGCTTTCACTCCATGGTGGGTGGCGGACATGGCAGGTAACAGCCTTGAGCCCTCGCAAGGCTCTTGCTTCACTTATTTTGTAGTTGACTGCGACATTCATTGACATTGTCAGTTTTGTTTAATATGACTATCCCTCCTCCTTTGTCTGCTCTTTTAATTATAATATTGTCATTTTCTGTTAGGGTTTGTAATGCTTCTCTTTCATTTTTACTTACATTTCGAAACGTTTCATTATTGGTTTTCTCCAAAAATGCAACGTCCTTTAGGACTATCTTTTCAAATATTAAAGATTCAGGCGAGAAGCTGTAAGTAGGTGGGTAAAACGTCGAGGCAGGTCTTAGTCCAGTACAATTCCATGATTTCCTCCAGATTGGAAGGAAAACATTCTTTTAAAATGAATCTTTGTCATTAATTTGTGGAAATCAGTTCTAAATTCGAATCGGTCGTGTCGTTTGCTAATCAAATAACCCAATCCTTTATTCAGTACTTGTTCCATATTGTTAGGAATCGAGATGGTGTTTCCATTCTTCCGTCTCGTTCCCTACGGAGTACGCTTACCAGATTACAAAATTCATGCACACAGTCACGCTTACTGCCTCGTTGTTAACGATCAAAGGATGTTTTTGTTACAATCTCGTAGTATTTACAAGAAAACTACGCCCGTTAAAAGACATAACCCTTTTCCTATGTGGTGACGGTTGCCATGGAGATTGGGGCGTAAGCATTAGCTCCTTTCTACGTCATGCACACGTTATGGTGATGTGACTTCAGGTCCTTTAACCCCTTCCTCACGAGTGACCGGTGCTTCTGATGGAATGAAGTGCGTTACCTTCTGTATGCTTGAGTTCTAGGTTTCCTGCTCTCTGACTATTGGCTCGTTTCATGAACTCTGTTTTTTCTTGCTCCCTGCCTGCTATGTTAATCCTTGGATTTTGTCCTCTTTCTGAAGACTGGTGAACTTTGTTTTCTTTGCGCCTCAATCTTGCTCCTGTTTACTCACTCTTGCTAAGTACTAGATCTCCTGTTGCCGACCCGGACCTCCATAAGGATTGCCTCCACCTCCCGCTTTACTGCAATTAGACTTGATACTCCTGTTGCCGACCCGGACTTCCATAAGGATTGCCTCCGCCTCCCCCTTTACTGCAATTAGACTGATACTCCTGCTGCCGACCCGCACCTCCATAAGGATTGCCTCCGCCTCCCGCTTTACTGCACTTGGGTTTGATACTCCTGATGCCGACCCGGATACTCCTACGGATTGCCTTGTTTCCTGGATCCTACCTGCTACACAAGCTACCTGTTAAGACTCAAGGCACTCTTGTCTCTACTTCACACCGGTACGGACTAGAGACTTCCTGTGTACCTTTGGGGGGGTGAGTAGGGAGCATCCTCCTTCCGTCAGGCATTGCTTTGGACTTCCTGACCTCTAGGCGTTCGCATGCCATCGGGAATAGCCCTGTCCCATCTCAGTGCCTCCAGGTCTTACGTGTAGCTTTTGTCATCAGCTGCTGTAGACTTCATAACTGTTCCATCTCAGCTCCTGCTAAGGATCTTCTGGTTATTCCTCCTTATTCTGTTTGTTCCACTCAAACTTTGATTTACTTAATTTCTATATTACTCTTTCTGCTGCTTCAGATACTTCATGCCTCCCTTTGATGTCTGTTGATTTTGTCCAGTATTTCCTACCAGTGTGGTGTTATACATCACTAAAAATCAAACGTGAGGTTAGTCATATTTATATCCACTATTATTGTTCTTGTCTAACGAAAGGGTTGTTGCTAATTTGCCTTTCCTTTCCAGTTCTAAGAGGTCTGCTGCACGTGTTTTGGTCCATTCTTCCAAATAATTGATCCCTTGGTATTGGTTTTCAATCCATACACAGGGTTACATTGTTGGGTAGAATTCGTCATCTACACGATGTGGGCAAGTTACGAGGCATTCTTGACATAATCAGACCCCTTATCATGGACCCAAACGAAGCTCTAGCTCAGATCATGCAAATGGTCACTGAACTACGGGCGGATATGTCTGCCACTCATGCATCTACCCAGCAGCGTATTAATGAATTACAGGTTGGTATTCAACCAATGGTGCCACAAGTACCTGACCCAGCACAACCTTCAGGTTCTGGGGTGGCCATGCCTAGAGAAGATTCAGGGCCTGTCTATATGACAGCCCAGTATCCAATGGCCTAGCCAGAGAGGTTCTGGGGGGATCCACGAACCTACCGCACCTTTTTGAATCAATGACGTTTGCATTTCCTAGGCAGACTGTCCTCCTTTCCAGATTCCAAGACTAAGGCTACATTTCTATTGTCTCATCTTGGTGGCACAGCAGCCTCTTGGGCTAATCCTTTACTCGAACAGGGTAGTCCGTTATTGTTCGACTGTGATGCCCTGATAGCCATGAGCCGAGTATTTGATACGCGTTACAAGACCCAAGCAACGGATCTCAAATTTTTGGGGTTACATCAAGGTGACTCTCTTTTGCTGGCATACTTGGCCAGATTCAACCAACTCGTGGCCGAGACTGGATGGCCTGAGGATAAACAGGCATCTATGTTTTACCATGGGTTATCTGATTCTTTAAAGGACACTTTATCCATGGTTCCTATTGTACCTACCACTTTTCCGGAACTCCTAGATATGGTGCTTCAGATAGATGCACGGAGGGCAGAGAGGAAGGGTGAGAAGAGAACCTCAGTACCTTTAGCCATGTTATCTCCAGCTCCTGTTGTTGGAGGCCCAGAACCCATGCAGATAGGTGCAGTGCGGGGTCCATTGACCGTTGAAGAAAGGGAGTCAAGAAAGAGGAACAATTTATGTTTTTACTGTGGTACCTCGGAACACCTATTGAAGGCTTGTAACAAGAAGCCAAAACACCAGGGAAATGCCAAAGCTCGGCAGTAGATGGGGTCAACCTGTCGAGCTCAGCATTTCTTGACTCCTCGATATCAAAACCATTTACTATCTCTACCCACTGCTCTTGTCCTCCAAACCATGAGTGGTTTATTGATGCGGTACTCGATTCAGGAGCCACCGGCAACTACATTGACAACGCTTTTGCCCGGAAGTTGGGTATTCCCGTGATATCCAAGTCTCAACCTGAACTGGTCAATGCCGTGGACGGTACCACACTGCTTTCCGTTTTAGTTACTGAGCACTGAGCAGACAGTCGATCTGTGGTTGATCACCAACAATGGTCACACAGAAAACATTAGCTTTGATATTCTTGCAGCACCTCAATACCGGTTGATCTTGGGATTACCCTGGTTAAGACACCACAATCCGGTAGTGGACTGCAACTCTGGTGAGCTGGAGTTTGTGTCTCCCCACTGTGAGGCATTGTGCTTATTGTCTGTTTCAGACCCACACACACCTTGTCGACCACTATTGCAAGTTACATCCTCTATAGGAGCTGTTACAGCTACTGTACTACCAAAGGAATATTAAAGTTTTTGTGATGTTTTCGATGTAAAAGGAGTGGAAACACTTTCACCTCCTAGACCATACGCCTGTCTCATAGACTTGGTGCCTGGAGCCAAGATACTGGCAGGTCGCATATACTCGCTTATGAAGAAGGAGGATGTGATCCTCAAGGATTACATTGATAAATCATTACAGTCTGGTTTCATCCATCATTCACGTTCTCCTGCTGCATCCCCATTGTTTTTCGTACCTAAGAAGGAAGGGGATTTAAGGCCTTGTATCGACTATCATGCCCTGAATGCCATTACCATTTGTAACTAGTGCCCAATTCCCCTGATTTCAATACTCCTGTACCAGCTTGGTTCATCGAAGATCTTTAGATGGATTTACGTGGAGCTTACAATCTGGTGAGAATCAAAGAGGGGGATGAGTGGAAGACGGTGTTCAAAACTAAGTATGGCCTCTTTGAGTACTGTGTAATACTTTTTGGTTTATGTAATGCGCCTGCTACTTTTCAGCACTTCGTTAACGACATTTTCAGGGACATGATGGATCGCTTTCTCATTATCTATCTAGACGATATCTTGATCAAAAGTCTTCATGTACAACATGTCCGTCTAGTCTTGCAACGTCTAAGGGAACATGCTTAGCACGCTAAATTGGAGAAATGTATCTTTCATGTTACTTCTGTTGAGTTTCTTGGATATGAAATAACTGACCAGGGAATAAAGATGAGTTCTGTTAAGGTTAAGGCCGTTCTTGACGGGCCAGCTCTAGAAAACCTAAATTCATTGCAGTCGTTCTTGGGGTTCGGCAATATTTACAAGCGTTTTGTGTGCTCTTTTTCTGAGATTGCAGCCCCCCTAACAGCTCTCACTAGTAGCAAGAGGGCTTTTATGTGGGATTCTGCAGCTAACGTAGCTTTTGATACACTCAAGTTAGCGTTTAGTACAGCCCCAGTTCTACAACAACCGAATCCAACTCAACCCTTTGTGGTCAAGGCTGATGCATCTGACACCGCTCTGGGGGCTGTATTATCCCAACCATGTCGAGACACACATGCATTACATCCTGCAGCATATCACTCAAGAAAGCTCACCATCCATGAACAGAATTATACCATCACCGAAAGGGAACTTTTAGCCATTTGGGATGCCTTTATTGTCTGGAGACATCACTTGCTTGGCACTATTGTGCCAGTCCAGGTATATATCAATCACCGTAATCTAGTAGCCTTACAATCCGTGAAATGCACCGTGGCCAGGCTTGCACGTTGGCATGAATTCTTTTCCACCTTCAATGTCACAATGACATATCATCCTGGTTCTTGTCATACTAAGGCAGATGCCCTGTCATGCATACCTGGGGACGATATTCCAAGGGCCAGTCAAGATCCTCTCTTGCTCCCCCATCAAGTGGTATGCAGTTGTACCATGAATTCCTCTTTGAGATCGCCTCTTATTGCATGGGTGGAGCAGAATCCACAGACTGTTAAGGACGAAGGTATCCGTGTTGAGCAGTCCTTGCCTTATGTTCAGGATAGGCTGTTTTTACCCGATGCTACTTGTGCCTTGGCCTTGCAGTGGTGTCATGATTCCAAGTTTTGTGCACACCCGGGTACTAGAAAAACTCTGGAACTACTACGCAGATGGTGTTGGTGGCCAACCATGACTGCGGATACTAGTCAATATATAAGGTCCTGTGCAGTTTGCGCTCAGGGTAAACTCTCACACGTCAAACCCATGGGCCTGTTACAACCATTGCCTGTTCCTAAGATACCATGGACTATAATATCTATGGATTTCATTGTAGAATTACCACCGATTCAGAGATTTGATACCATCTGGGTTCTTGTGGACTATCTAACCAAGTCTGCTTTGTTTATTCCTTTTTGAGGTTTACCGACCGCACCTGCTTTGGCGGAATTATTCGTCAGCCACGTCTTCAGGCATTTTGGTCTAACTAGTATCATCAAAACGGATTGTGGTTCGCAATTTACCTCACGTTTCTGGAGGGCCGTGACCACAGCTTTAGGAATCGAAAACAGTTACTCGAGTGCTTACCATCCTCAAACAGATGGGCAGACAGAGCTAGTTAATGCCACCCTTGAACAATATCTATGTTGTCTCTTGCTTCACCATCAGGGTTCTTGGTTATCATTGTTAGCCATGGCTGAGTGTGCTTACAATAATTCTTTGCACAGGGCCACAGGTACAACACGCTTCTTTGCTCTGTACGGGCACCAGCCTCACACTCTGCCTTTACCTCTCCTATCGTCATCCAGTAACCCTGCTGCTCAGTCTTGTGTCCAGTCCCTTGCTAAGTTGCATTCTGATGTCAGGCAGCATCTCTTGGATGCTCAGCACAGCACCAAACTTTATGCTGATGCCCATTGTATACAAAGGGAATGAAGGTTTGGTTATCCACCAAGCATCTACGATTGCCGGGCCGTAGAACTTTGTTACCATGGTTTTCAGGTCCTTTTGTTGTCTCCGAGGTTGTCAATCCAGTGGCCGTTCGTTTGCATTTTCCGGCTTCCTGGAATATTCATTCAGTGTTTCATGTTTCCCTTCTTAAACCTGTACAGGGGGGTACGAGATTCATGCCTTCCAAGTGTCCCCTTCCTGTGGTGGGATCTGATGAATATGAAGTCCGACAGATCCTTCATACTAAGGTCAAGCGTGGTGTATGGCTTTTTCTCGTGGACTGGAAGGGTTACGGTCCAGAAGATCGGACTTGGGAACCTCTTGCCCACATCCATGCCCCTGCTTGTTTGCAGGATTTCTGGTCTTCCCGTTGTGGGAGACATTCTTTGAGGTAGGGTACTGTAAGGAATCAAGATGGTGTCTGCATTCTTCCGTCTCGTTCCCTATGGATTACGTTTACCGCATTACAAAATTCATGCACACAGTCACGCTTACTGCCTCATTGTAAACAATCAAAGGATGTTTTGTTACAATTTTGTAGTATTTACAAGATAACTACGCCCATTAAAAGACATGCCCCTTTTGCTATGCAGTGGCGGTTGCCATGGAGATTGGGGCATAAGCATTGGCTCCTTTCTACGTCATGCTGCAAAATTATAATTGGAAAATGTTCTGGATTATTGTTTCACAATTTGCAAATATTGCTGCTTGGTGTTGTATAAAAATGTCCCTCACAATGAAATGTTTTTTTTTAAATTGAAGTGAGAGCTCTTTTGAACAACATATGTATAAATAAATAGGTTTAATGTATTTTTATATTGAATTCTTTATTGTTGAAATGTGATGTTTTTAGAATGATATAGTAATAAAATTGAATGACTTCATAACGTTTTTGTCTATCAGTTGCAGTCCAGGCTTCCACATTTTAGTTTTCTTTACTATTATGTTAAAATAATGCTTTAGTTCCATATGGCATCACCTTTGGTTTACATGTGTTAGTAAAAGGTAATTACATATAGAAATAATTAGCTGTTTAACAAAAATGTGCCAACTCTATGGCCATAAGTTTCGACCGCTGGGCTTTATCAGGGCAAATCAGGTTATTCTTATCTCAGTCTATAACTAGTTCACATAGTTTGTGAATGCTTTACATAGTTTGTAATGAATGTTGCTAGAACTAGTTTCTAAATGTTGTCAAATAATAATATAGTGTTTCTGCCCACAGATTTAATTTAATCTATATGTTCAGGAAGCCAATTCGTTTTCTTGTCATATAAGATTTTACATTTCAGATTTGGATTTCTTGAATTAAGATGTACATGGATTTGTTCAAGATCCACCTTGGTGTTGTGTCAAATCATCAAATCATTGTCAATGAGCCACTCCCATGACTTAAAAGGTGTGTATTTGTTGATGTAGAAAATATTATTGTTTTCAAAGAAAGAAAAATATAAGTTGTCCAAGATAGGCACAGACTAAACCTCTGTAGTGGTTTCTCTTATTTGCAAGACAAAATGCAACTTTAAGTATGATGTGAAGAATGTATTGAACCTTCAGCAATGAAGCTGGAAGGGACTGAGTAGAGATTGTTTCTTTTCTGTAAGAAGAGGTTGTTTTATATTCCTTAATGTTATGGTTTATTGCTGTACGATGACTCCACCTCAAATGAAACCAGGATTTGAGATGCAGGTCGAAGTCCATATTCTCCACTAGGTTGATAACATCTCTAATATCTAGTATTAGCACCGGGGGTTGGCTGTCCAATCAATTAGTTTGCTCTGAATGCAGGCTGAATCTACTGATCTAAATCTGCGTTCCAAGCAACCTGCTGACTGCTTTCCCCATCCCGCCTTCTTCCCTCCGCTCTCCATTCCCTTCTTTTAATCCCCTATGCTCCACTAACATGATTTCTGCATCGGTGGCGGGTGCCGCTGCTACTGCTCCCTCCTCCCGTTGTGCATCCTGGCTGCCATGGAAATGGAATAGGAGCTTTGTCTGGAGTCCTGTCTTCCACATCCCTGGTAGCCATCTAGCTTAAATATTTTGTTTGAATGAACGGAATGCTGCAAGGCGTCCGGTTCATTCAATCAAAATAAAATGCTCTGAGCATTTATTTACTAATTAGGCAGTCAATCATTTATATTGACGCTTGACGCTGCTTCATATCGATAAGACGTTACTATATCAAATGATTTGGAAGTTATAGAGACCTCACCTGTGATCTACTTGCAAGGCGAAATATTCTGTGTCATAGAGGTACTCAAAGATCTGTTGTTCATTTGGGGCTCTTGGTGGGACGTTGAGACAACCATTCACCAATCACAGAGGAGAGATGCCTTTGTGCGGATTACCTTCTGTTTCCTGCAACCCTGGCCTTGGCTGCCACATGAAACTGCCGCTTTCTTTTGTCCATTTAGAGAGTATCTTGGGTGCTCTGGGATGCAGCACTGGTTGCAGCAGTAGTAGCTACTTTGACTGCCTCTTTGTAGGCACATGACATTTCCATTCTTGTTCTCGGGGTGGGAGGGGGGTGGGGGGGTCTGCACCATATCCATCAATCAGCAAAAGGGAAGAGGGGGCCATAAACCCAAGCTCTATGGTTGAAGCAATGCACTGATAGATGTCCTCCATTGAACATTGCTTCTCGCCGTGCATAGAGAAGGGGAGAAGAAGATGAGAAATAGCAATGACCAACCCGCCACCCTTCTACAATTGACTGCGTCTTTGCACACAATGTGTTGCCATGATATGCCCATGCTCGGCCTCTCGGGCCTGGACTCCATGATTTTAAATGCTAAGCAGCAGCAGTAGCCCATCAAGGGCAGACAGGCATGTCATTGTATTTTTCATTAGTTTGGGCTATAAGGTGTCACTTACGACACCTATAAACCGAAACTATTGCATTGGAGTACAGATAGGGAGGAATGGCATATGAGGAGGGACACAGGAGAATGACATATGAGGAGGGACACACAGGGCCTCATTACGAGGAAGGACGTAACCATGCCGCTTTTTGCTGCATGGCTACCTCCATTCCGAGTACCGGGTCCGGGTTCCCTGAATGGGGAAGTACCGGGCCATTCCAACCTTGGAGGGCCCGGTATTTCCCCATTCAGGGAACCCGGACCCGGTACATACCCATTCCTATTTCAGCCCCCGTAGGGTTCAAGGGGAATGGGGATGATGCTAACAAAGGGCCCATTAATAACTTTACCGGCGCCGTCAACCCCTTCCCGCCCTCCTCGTAATGAGGCCCACAGTCTGTAGGCATTGTTTGGTTATGTGCCCACCCATTGACTGCCCATGACCATGCTAAATCCTATGGCCATTCCTACTCACTCCTGCCTCTACTCGCCCAATGCACCTCCTCATGGGAACTCATTAAGTTTGCTTTAATCAAGCCTTACCATCAGGCGTCGCATTCAAAGTGCTTGCCAGTGTTTGTTCAAAGCAATCTGCTGAGAGTTAATGACATAATTGGAGTTGTAAACACGCTACTGCTATGATAAAAATGTCTTACCAGACCTTCCTTAAGCCACTAGATTCATAAACACTCTGCATGCCCTTCACTGAAGTCCTGTTAAAAACAAGCATTGGCAAAGTCACAATTTTTGGCTTGCGCATATGTTTTAAGCTTTTGCCATGCACTGCTTATTAGATGCCCAGGTACTTGCACCACTTTGTACCTGCTACCACCAATGAAAAGTTAATACCACTGTAGCTGTGCCTGGCAAGTGCCTTTCCAATGTCTACACACAAGCCCAAACTGTTGGCATTGCCAATGCTTGTTTCAGTGCCCATGCCACTGTGCAGATGAATTCCGGCACCTCTCGTATACATTGCTTAACCACTATCTGGGATGGTGCCCGAGACTAACAACGGGCACCCAGTAGTGGGGAGAGTGGTTCAAGCACCCCCCATCACTGTTACTCCAGTGGTTTGAAGCGGAAGGAGCGCCTGCAGTGTGGACAGAAGGCAGAGGTGGAGGGAATTCAAATGAAACATTCCACTCAACAAGGCCAGGGCAGAGATGTATGACTCCCAGGCAAAGAACAATGTTGGTATCCCTTCTTCTAACCAGTGCTTAAGTTGTAAAAATATAAGTGCCAGGGCACACATTTTTTGAAGCCCTCCTGTGACATATTTTGGGGTTACACCACAGCTCGCTGCTGCTCATTGTGGTTGGTGGATGCGCTGCCTATCACCAATTAAAGTGAGTCTGAGACAATGGGTCGCATTACACGGTAGGCAGTGGAAAGGGGAATTACCGCCCTATTCCAAGGTTGGCGGGGCAGTAATTCCCCCTTCCCCTATTGCCCTTCCCCATTCCCATTTTTGCCCCATAGGGCATAATGGGAATGGGGAAGGTGCTAATTACGGTACCGCAAATTGCGGTACCGTAATTAGCACCCTGGTCCCTTTGCGGGTTGGTTTTTAACGCCTGCTAATAAGCAGGCGTTAAAGTACCAACCGGCAAAGGGACCTCGTAGTAAGGCGGTAAGGGTTAACAGTCACCGGTACCATTACCGGTGACCGTTAACCCTTACCACCTTCCGTGTAATGAGGCCCAATAAGTGCTGGGGCTCAGAAATAGGTGCCAGGGCCGAGCCCTGGCAAACGCCCCCACAAATGAAGCACTGCTTCTAACAAAGTTGCCACATTTGGGGATATTAGTGAACTATGGGGCAACAGGGCAATGCCTGAAGCAAAAACGCAAAATGCTGGTGTGGGCCACTTTGGGCCACTTTGATAAGTTACTTCACCATCCCGATAGTTGTCTTGAACAGTGTTACTTAATGAATATTCTTTGAAATGCACAATTTGCATCACATTTGACCAAAAACCTCCCCCATGTGCACGATTCAAACAATCTGTCACAAAAGAAATGAGTTGCCATTTGCAACTGTGGGCCAGTCTTTCATTGGCGCCTGAGACAATTTTATGCCCCAGCCCGACCCGGTCCACTTTCCGTGCTGCCCCAGGCAGCTGCTTAGAATTGCCTCGCTGTAGCACTGGCTCTGATGTTCACAGGCTTTTGGATGTTAGCAGTGACCCTTTACAAGACCGATAGCGGCACAAGCTTCCGGGTTAATTACCCTGTTATTATTAATTGCACACCTGACTTTGAGTGGGCTAGAGTCCCATTTCCCTACTGTTCTACTCTCTGTCTCTTAGCTGTGGGGCATGGCCCGTGTGTAGACGAGAGAAATGTTCTCGACCTGCATAGCCATTGCCAAATCCGGTTTCAACAGCAGCATTCCATGCAGGTTTTTCCGTTTGGTTGGTTAATAAGAAGCTTTCCAGGGACTGCCTGTTCGAGGGGGCGAGGCCGTGTTCCTGGGCAGGACATTATGACGCAAGCCTTTTAATTCGAGTGAGTAGATGTATATCTCTGGAGTGGGGAAAACATGCGCTAAGAACTCCACACACGTGGTGGCTCTGAAAACCCTGAGCTGCACATGGCACCAATGCTGCACGAGGACCTGGTGGGCATTTTAACAACAGACTCAATCCAGGGTCGGACTAGGACATAAAACTGTGCGTTCATTAAAAACGTGGCCCACATTCATCAATCACAATTAGTGACTTTTCACGACAAATGAAGTAGCACCTGGGGGCATTTGTTGGAAAAGACACATGATGCCAGTGACATTGGTTGATCAACTAACCCATTAAAGCGGCCTACATTGGCCACTCTGATCTTCCCTTTGGGCATTGCCCTCTCCCCCTATGTACCAGTAGAGGTCTGGCCCAGCTGCTGATTACAGGATAGTAGGTTATTTCCCTCAAAGGTGTTTTTATGTCATTAAGGACATTTTGAGGCACATTGATTTCATACCCTGGAGCTGATGCAAGCACAGTGCGCAAGAATTCTTTAGACTCAACTCTTGCCGGCAAGAGGCACAAGACTCCTTAAGTCTCATCTCTTATGATGAGCATTACTGATTTCATTTATTTTCAAGTACTTTAATCTTCTATAAATATCTCAGCAATTCATGAAGTGTGCCTTAAAAGTAGCCATTCTGTAAGTAAGCTCCTGTCAAATCCCCACATCACTTCACTGGTGGATATCTAGTTGTCTTCCTCATTATATGTTGTGTTCCTGCGTAGTGCCAGTGCTACAAGTCGAGACGAAAACTCAGGGGCAACGCTTTGGCTTGGAAGCAGAACAATGAAGAGCAGTCAAGGGTCCAAATCCCGGCCCACCTTACCGGCTGGTCTCTGACATTAAGC
The DNA here is from genome assembly GCF_040938575.1 of Ambystoma mexicanum. Lineage (NCBI taxonomy): Eukaryota > Metazoa > Chordata > Amphibia > Caudata > Ambystomatidae > Ambystoma > Ambystoma mexicanum. The sequence continues at coordinate 1,179,629,858 of NC_090927.1, forward strand.
ACAATATAAACACTCAATTTATTTCATTTTGTAATTTATTTTTTACAAGGCGGAGAGGGGTTATCCAAGATTACCCCTCTTTGCCTAATCTTTCTTTCGGCAAATGCCATCCCATACTTGCACAGCGACTTCGAGCTACGTATATATATATCTAACAAGAACGATCGCTTTGGATACCTTCACCATGCAAAACCTAGCCGACGGAATGATTGCTTGGTCTTCACAATCCTCCCCTTATCTTAACCAACAGCGGATATAACTAAACGCTCCCTAACACTCCTCTTCATGCTTTTCTTCTTTCCTACTCTACTTTTACTCCCACAGGACGGTATGCAGTAAGAAAATCTCGGCAAAAATGTTGCCTGTGCAAAGAATCTCGGTTTAAAATGCTGTGGTTTGACCTGGTAAAGGTGTACCCCATTAAACCATTTAAGGAGAGCGGGGTTTGCGGGGGTGTCCCCCATATCCTTTACATGGATTGCGGTGGCAAAACCACTGCAATTTTTTGTGTGTAAACGGCCATTTTTGCCGCAATTGCAACACATGGAACCCACAAGACTAGTGGCCCAATATATATGTGAAACTGAACTTATTGTAAGGAATAACAAGCTACTAATGCAAGAACTTCATAACAATGGGATACGAAAAAGGCTTACCAAGTGCTAAAAACTGTTATTACCCAAGGTTCTCCACATCCGAATAGTGTGTATTTACTATATCAGGATATTGAGCTAACTAATGGAATGTTATGCACATTGTTACTAACGCACAGTTACCTGTGACTCTGAACAGGGATTCTGTTTCTGTTTTTGTAAAAACTCTGCCATGCCTTGACAAAGCCCGCACAGGGGTGAAACATTTGCACGTGCCACCATTTGGTTAATGTGGGCTTAAAAAACTTAAGACAAAACTTTACACAAACTAGGATTGTACCTAGGACCCTATGGGTTTTTTGATGTAATCAAGAATAAACATTATGCTTGGTCATATACACCAGTTTTTGATTGCATTATTGTCATGGCGCAGAACTATACCCAACTAACATACAGGTGCATCTTTACCTTTGACTGATCAGGGGAATGTCCATCATAGTTAGGTTCTTGCCGCCGACGTACATCTGACATTACCACATGGAACTTCAGCTCTGAATAACGTAGAGAGACGCACAGGCATACTTATCACCCTACTGTCTGTAGTTGGTGGTAGTACAGGACCGTATGAAGTCTTAGTGAGCGGTGGTGGAGTAGGTAGCAGGGAGCGTTAGTGAGTAGAAGAACCAGCAGAGTAGTATTAGAGGGCGATAATTACAGATTAGAAATAGTAACAGCACAGGATAGTAAGTGCAACAGTTTTATTTTATTTTTATATTTATATCAGCGCACAAAGCCCTCAGGCAGCTAAGCGCTAGTTACAGTAAGTGCGGCGGCACAGTCCACAGTGTGCAGGATCGAGCATATAGGGCCTAATTACAAATCCGGCGGTAACCTGCCGGTGCTATCGGCGGGTTGCTGCCGGACTTGCAATATTTACTGGCACCTGGCTTGCTGGAAACACTGGGGGATTATGACCCCGGCGTTCCGGGAAGTAAGGCACCGGTAAATGTTAATCCCCATTCCCATTGAGTCCAGTAGGACTCATTGGGGATGGGGACCACGGAAGCGCCGGTACCGTTAATAATGGTGCCGGTGCTTCCGCGAAACTCTGCGGGTGGGTGCCGTTCCGCATGAAGGGTCTGACCCTGACAGGCGGGACAGCACCCGCCGGCAGAGTCGTACTGTGCCGTTGTTATCAGACCGGCATGGTTGTAATGAGGCCCATAGTTACCAAATAAGGGAAGATTGAGAGTGTGTCTTGTGGTAAAGCCTCACCTCGTGGTACGGGGGCTACATCAGGTAGGCATAATAAGAAGCATTTGTAAGAGTGCACATTCCAGAAAAGCCACACCTCATGGTGCAGGGGGGGGGCTACGTTTGGTGTACAGGTAGGCACATATAAGACACATTTGAAAGAGTGCACATTTCTGAAAAGCCACACCTCGTGGTGCGGGGAGCTGTGTCGGGTGTGCAGGTTGGCATACCAATAAACAATTGTGAGAGCCTGACCTCGTGGTATGGGGCTGTGTTACACGTGTGGAATGAGCTGGAAGATACAGCACGGATTCATATGAAGCTACAGTTCTGTGTAGTATAATGGGCAAGCCTCTAGGTGCTGGATGCACAGAGAGAGTGCATAGTCACTGCGGCAAGCATAGGGTGCAATCAAAACATGACTGAGGCTCTGGTCATGAATGAGGACGGTCAAGCCCGCCGTATACTGGCAAAGCCAGGCATGGAGTAACTGGGGGCTACCTCCGTTGTGCGTCAATAGACAGACACTGGGCATATTACATTGAAAAACGTCATAGAGAATCAATCGAGAACTCCACTTACTATGTCTATATTGCTCACATCCTGTAGGCATGGGGAACAGCGAGCAGAGTCACAACAGACAGGTGTTACCTTGTCCTGATAAGGATGCCTGGGCTAGGCAGGTGGGCAAAACCGGGGGAGTCAAGAGAGCGAGGGGCAGTCCTAGCGCCAATTCCCCAAGAACCCGATCAGGTCTGAGAACTACTCGAAAACCCTTAGCCCACGTTGGTTGTGAAGTCCCAAATAAACACCCTTAGATTTGCGATACAAGTCAGTGTGATTCTTTTGTGGTGGGCTGCCCCGTCACAATACATAGAATGGTGCTATTCCCAAAAGGAAATAATCAATTACTTTGAGGGGCAATGTATGTTAGTAGTAAGTAGGGGCAAATGCTGGTTAATTGCTGATCATCTGTTATGTTGTTTGGTGTAGTCTTGTCATTTCTCAGGGGGCGGGTGCCCAATGGGACAGAGCGTGACCTGGGATGAGGAGCATAGGGTGGGAAGAGGTTGGTGCCAAGTGGGTTTAGAAGGGAAATGGTCTACCCTCAGAAAAGTATGGGTATGCCCTTCTGGTGCTGCTATGGACTGCTGGAAAAGTACAACTAAAGAACAGCTTTCAAAACTATCTGGTTTCCTGTGCTATTTCCAGTGCCCCACTCCAGCAAAAATGTGGTTACAAGAAGACATGGAGGCACTAGTGCTACGCCGCAACACAGGGAATCATCTTGTGAATTGTGTTGTTGGTTGGTGGTGTGGTGCTGTTGCAAGGTAGGCTGTGATCTCTGATCCTGACAATCATGTCAACGGTAGTGCTGTGCCATGGGAGCAGTCACTGCAAACTCTGCACCCCCAGTTATCTATACGCATTTTTAGCAAGACAGAAGTCAAGTGGTTCAGAGGGAGCAGTGCTAGCTGTTTGGGGCACACCTGCAAGACTTCCTACGTTGCACGGCAGCCATCTTGGAACTGGAGGACTCCTCTGATATCCAGGGGAGTTTACCCAAAACTAGATACTCTTGCATCAGGCATTTCCTTTTAGGGGACTCATGTGAATGCAGTGATGTGGACGTGGACCTTTGGGAATGACAGAAAGAGTTAAAGGGCAACGTGAATGCCAACAACAGCTAATTGCCCACAGTGTGCCGGACAGATACAGAGGGCACACAGGAGGGGCCAATTGAGCAGAGGAAGTGGAAAATTACTGGTGTGATGCACATGTAAAATACACAGTGGCAGAGCTCGTTACAAAGGCAAAGATCAAGACTTGAATGGTTGGACACCAATATACTCTGTGCTCTTGTTGCCAAGGCAAGTTGTGCTTCCTCAGGGAATGAGACGGAGCTTCTTAATGTGACCCTTTATGGTCACAGTTACACTATGGCCATGAAGAAACATCTTCAGAAAGAATGTTTCAAAACAATCTTAAAGAAAGTTTCTAGCATCATACGCGATGGAAGAACTCCAAACCCAACTTTTCTCCACGGAAACAGCTATGGATTTCTTGTGTAGAGTCATTGGGGTCATTACGACCCTGGAAGTAGGGGGTTAATGAGGCCGGTAGAGGTGCCGGCCCCGTTAACCCCCTACCACCTCATTACGAGGTCTCCTCGCGGGACCCACTAAGGACGCCTGGTAAAACCAGGCGTCCTTAGCGGGTCACTCGAGCAGACCAGGATGCAAACAACGGGCCCGTCATTAATGGACCCGTTGTTTGCATTCTCCCCATTCCTATTGAGCCCTATGGGGGCTCAAATGGGAATGGGGATGTACCGGGTCCGGGTTCCCTGATTGGGGAAATACCGGGCCCTCCAAGGTCGGACTGGCCCGGTATTTCCCCATTCAGGGAACCCGGACCCGGTACCCGGTACCCGGTATGGGGGTAGCCATGCCGGTAATAGTGGCATGGCTACCTCCATACTTGTAATGAGGCCCATTATCCTGCTGGGGATATTGTTGCATCCTCGTATTTCCTAAATTTCAAACAATGCCTTCTACGGGGGTTCTGTTCTTTCTGTGTATGGCCTTATGATCTCGGCTTATGGTATTGCCTTTGCTGTGAAGATAGCTGATCGCCTCAGAGGAGATGAAATATTTTCTGATATTTGCTTAATAGCTCGGTTTTCTGCATAATGTCTCAAGGGGATTATCAACAAGATTAAGCAAGCGTGTTCACTAACCAGAAAGTCACTTGCTGAACACCTGTGTCAAATGATCAGTGACCGTGATTTTCCTACATACAGTTTCTCAAGGGAACTGAGGATTGGACAGGTCGCCTTTTATGACATGAAAAAGAAGCACCTTAATTGAGCTATATTGGAATGAGACAAAGAGAAAATGAAGAGAAAGAGAATGTGGGGGATTATGTGGATAGGCCTAAAAGGGATGAGAAATTGTAGATGGACTAGAGGTTGCAAGAGTGGTAATGCAGCTGACATCATGAAATCAGTGTCAGTGTTTGATCCCAATCTCCGACTGCTGGGCCTGTGCCATGGTCACAGCTGCGTGTCATCGTCATTCCATGTTAGGATATAGGAGGAGGGTGTGTGCTATAGTTCATAGCCCCGTGAACGCCAGCCTCTAGCCCTCTGGTATGTGGAAGGCAGGTTCCTTGAGCTGATCCTGATTCAGTCATGTGGCCCTTGCATTAAAGTGTTCAATATTCATCAAGATGCTTTAAAGAAATTGATATAAACTGGGTTATGTTTAAGTCCAGAGGAGATGTACTTTTAATATGGGAGAGAATGCATGCATGCAGGTGGTAGACACTGCCGGTAGGAGCTGAAGGAGGGAACATATCGACGAACATGGCTCTGCCATGTGAGAAAGCATTTGCATGCATGTATGTATGGGCTTTATAAAGTGCAGACCTAGCTGGGAAGCAACACGGTGCAGTATAACGGAGACGCTCCCATGGTGTCACAAACAAGGTTGCAGGCATTAAAAAGGAGCTGGGATGGATAAGTGGAGCGGGGGAGGGAGGGGTCTCCACAGGGAAGAATTAGGTGTGAGTGGAGCAATCAACAATTGTTAAGATGCTCTTTAAAGAGTAGGGCATCCACGTCCTTCTTGAAGTGCAGGATGAAGGGTGTCAGTATAATCTGCATTGCTTACTTGTTCCAGCGGCAGGGTGCTTAGCAAAAAAATACCTGATTCCAGTTGTTTTCCCCTAATTGCAGTTTTCCTGTTTTTTTCCCCTAATTGCAGTTTTTTGTTTCCAGCCTGATGACGTTGTAGCTACTGACAGTGTGCTGGCCTCCGGTGATGGGGATTTTACCAGCTGGGTAGATTGCTGTTTTGGTTATGACTGCTTTGTTGTAATTCAGGCTGTAATGAACATAATGTGTGCTTGAAGGGGTAGCCTTGCAGTTTATTGAGGTTGCGGACAGTGTGATCGAATTTTCTTAGTCCTGTGATGAGGTGTGCTGCAGCGTGCGGAAGAGCTTTTAGAGGGGATATGGTGGCATCTGGGACTCCTGCAAGTACAATGTTACCACAGTACAGGTGGGAGTTTACCAAGACTTGGGGCCTCATTACAAATCAGGCGGTCTGGAAATAACGGTGGCGGTAAACCTGCCGCCACCGTTGTTTCCGGACCTCCTGATCCCGATGCCTGCAGGCGGGAGATGATGTTCCTGCCCGGTTTGACCTGGCGGGTTTAACACCGCCCGCCTGCAGGTGAACGAGGAAACACCGGCAGCATTACGAGATGCTGCCGGTGTTTCCATGATCCCCATTCCCATTGAGTCCTATAGGACTCAATGGGACTGTGCGAGCACAGAGATATTGTTGACTTCCGGTGTCTCGTTGGCGGAACACTTCCTGTTTTCATGGCCCTACACCGGTCTCCCGCTTTTTGTGGCTTTCTACATCAGGAATAGTCCCAGACTAGTAACTAATCTATCTACAACCTGCTGGACTTCCTGATTTGTGATCTCCCAACAAATAGATGGGAATTCCGTAAAAACCTTTTCAAACTGAATTCTGAAATAACAATGTTAAAAGATCAGAACAGAAGAAGAATATGGGAATCCGGAAATTTTTGAAGCAAAACCGGAAGAAACAATTGGACGCTACTTTTTCAAACTAAATGAATAGAAGTAGAGAATAGAAACACATCTATTAGCATTGTCTTCCTTTTTTAACATCCTGTGGATAGAGAAATCTAATAAAATCATCTTTTTTCATCTATGAAGCAGCTTTTTAAGAAATTCCAAGTACCTCACTCGAGGGCGAACTTTAAAAACAAAAAATTAAACAATTTTTATTTAAATACTTTTACAGAATTGATCAACCTGAGTCTTCTATTGTGTTAATATATAAGGGTACACTCAGGCCAGAGACTCGTTTCCTGGTCATTTTTGTGACTATTGCAGTTCCCAGGAAGTCATGATAACAAGATTTCAAGACAAGAGGGGAATTCGAAGAAAGTCCAGAAGGCAGTCCGAGGTCATGCACCAGTTGAATGTTAAAGTACCAGCAGCCAATAAGGGTAATGCAAAAGAAGTCCATGAGTTCAAATCCAAGGTCGAGTTTCCAAAAGATCCAAAACAGGTATCTGACGCCAAACAGAGTTTCGAAGAACAGCTGTGAAGCAATGACCGTACGGGAATATAGCGCTTAAATACTCGCTTCCTGGTCACGTGACGCATAGCCGCATCACGTGAACGGGATCCCGGATCACGTGAGCGGGAGCCGGCGGTCACGTGACGCGGAAGTGCTCATTTGATTCTCCCGTCTCCCAAGTGCCAAGGCAATTGCCAATGAAAGAATGGGTGCAAACGGGACTGCGCAATGCTGGTGGCATGCCGCGCCCGTACTCAAGGGGCAACTAGCTGCAAACGTGAGTCCAGAACCTTATGAGAGCACTGTGGAGAGGTTGAGGGACATGGGCGGGTCAAGGGAACCCTAGGGTTGTCAGAGGTGTGTTTAGCAGAATGCGTGACATTGGGGCAGGGATGGAAGACTTTACTATGTGGTGGCTTGCAGGCCGGTCCCATGATGATTGGATCTTCCTGGTGTTGTGTGTTTTGAATGAGAGTTGAAGCCAAGAGATTTTCACTGGGGGAGAGTTATGGCGTGAATCTGTCTAGCTTCATGTCATTCAGCCAATTCTGCACTCAGGCATTGATGGTTGGGTTTACTAGTAGAGTGAATTCAGTCTTTGTTGTGTTGACTAGAAATCTGTTACGTTAGTGTGCTAGAACAGCATTAGAGATCCTGTAATCTTAAGGCGTTGTGAAAGTTAGAACGTTTCACAAGAGTTGCACAGGTTATGGGATGGGAAATGTTATGTTCCTGTAGATCAGGGGTGTGCAACCCGCAGCTCTCCAGATGTATTGGACTATTACCCCCATAATCCCTCCCTATTGACTATGCTTGCTATGACTGGTGGGGGCTGTAGTCCAACAAATCTGGAAGCCAACGGTTACAGATTCTGGCTGTAGATCATAAGGTGCATAATTTTCTGGTAAATCTAAGTGAGTTTGTCTTGTGGGAACTGAGCAATTTGAATAAAGTGGGCAGGCATGGAAAGGCTACAGGTCCGGGTGTCATTAGTTGCAATCATTTTGATACAAGAAAATATCATTGTTTGGGCCTTTGAATGGGGCTCAAAATATAGTGGACCACCAATGACTTTCTAATATTGGGGAGTTGCTACATTTATTTGCTACAGTGATTTTATTTGCTAGTTCTGGTCTGTCTTTGGCCTGTCAGGTGCTAACCTGCATCCCGAGTTAAGGAACTTTCAGACTTATCTGGAGAAAAGTGTGCCATCTTTCCAAGATCAGCTTTTCATAGCAGGTAAAGCATTCAATTATCCTAATGCTGGATTGGATCTCGTGTTGGATATTCTGGGAACTCATGGGTTACTATTAAATAAGCAATATGCAAGTTTAGTGTAAGGTTTATAGAATAGCTGGGGTATAACACAAAGTTTAAGCATTAGAAACCCCTGCCTTACAGCCTAATAAGAAAGAAAAACAGCAACAATTTCTAGGAATGTTGCCTTTTCAAGATCACAGCCATTTGTAGAATGTGCAGAAAAGACCTGACATTCATTGAGCTGTGTAATGGACAAAGGGGAATGCAGTGGATGTAGTGATATTTGGGAGCATAAGTCATTTGAGAACATGGAATGGAAACAGAAATGTAGGACACATGCTTGCGTCTGAGTACCCCTCAGGAGAAATAGGTGCTTGTTCCAAGATGTCAGTATGAAGTCCAACACACCTACACCTCCTGCCACAGAAACACATGTGCCTGAAGGAGCTAGCCACAGAAGCACTTCCAGTGCTCTTCGGGACAGTGGGTGTATTTCCCTCATCACAAATCTTAGAAGAACTGTGCAATGTTGAAGCCAATGACTCCCACACATTTCATCAACTTTATAAGACCCGGTGAGGCCGTCTATCGGGCAAACCCAATCGGTCTATCCCTGTGCACATCATGACCAGAGAGACGGGTGCGATTATCCGACCAGTCATGTTATATCCAAGGAGTCTCCACTCCATTTTAGACACAGGGCACCACTCAATACCACCCCAGTGGGACCGTGCTTTAGGTCTATTCCAATTACCACAACAAGGACCTTCACTCTGACCTCCATCTGCCTAGCACTAACAACAGGCTTTAGAGGCACTACACTCATTTTGCGCCCTAACCAGTCATTGAACCTTTCCTCATCCCTTGACAGGAACGAGCGCGCTTTCTTCACAAGATGAAGATTCAATCCTGGTGAAATAGATTTTGACACTTCCCAGCCCTAGCCAATCTGCTCCTCGGATTCGGTAAGCACTGGCATCCTCTTCTTATAGTATTTATTTACACATCTACTGCTAGATTCTCTCGACCCACTATATCCTGACACGCTCTCTGTCTGTTTCATTCCAACAGACGACATAGGATACTTCACTCCCAAGAAACTCTTGTCCTGATGAAGGCCTACACCACTAGAGCTCACCTAGCTCCACTCAAAATGGCCGAAACACTGTTGTGTTGACATGTTATATATGTTTTTGTACAACTCATGATTGTGCCCACACCTATTGGGCGATTTACCTGATTATGCTTCCACTAAATTCTCTAGCTTCCTTCCCAAGGAACCTGTAGAGAATTAACAAACATAAGAATGTGGTTGTTCAAATATTTACCATTTGATTGTTAAAACTCAGGTACTATACTCTGTACGTCTTAAATGTTAAATGTCCTATGTTCTTCAAGCTTACGGTGTATTACTACACCAACTGCACTCAAAATAAAACTCTAACTGCAGAATACATATTTTGTGATAATTCTCTGTCCACCCACACATGGGGTGACCCACCCAGGATTGTAGTGGTCGATTTGCAGCAGGTAGATTTGCCTGACCTTGCTCACTGGTTTTGTTTGATATTACTGTACCCACCTGGGCAGAGCAAGGCAGTAACCAGGTACCCTTTCGTATATTAGTTTAATAGAGAGGCTTTCCAAAGAAATTGCCAATCCAGCAGTTAATTCTTCATTCATTGTGTGTCCCCTCAGAAGGCCATGCCCCTTATAAGTGCAGGCTGTTTCAGGGAAGTATCTAGAAGGGCAGGAGGGAAGGAGTGAACTATGCGAAATGTTCTATTTTCAATGGGAAACTGGGTCTCTGTCATGAACCCGTTCGGATAGCGGTGGTTACCACGGTTACAGCTTCGCCGCCATTGATCGGTGCCATCACGCCTCTCACGTTGCTGCTGTAACATTCTAGGTGTTTTCCTGCCCACCTCAGCCGGAAGTATTTCTTCCCAGCTTTCTTTGCAGTCTGTGCGTTGCAACCGTTTTAGCTCTGCTCCTACGGTCACACGCTAGTTTTCTCCACTTTGGCTTCACACGGAAGCCTGCCATTCTCTATTGATTTCCGTACCTGTTCTCTCTGCCATTCTTTTCCCTTCAGTTCGGCACGCTCGCCTTGCGAGTTTTCTGCTCTTTCCTCCTCTTGCCTTGTACTTGCTCAGCTTGTTTACCCTTTTCTGTTCCTTTTCTGCCACCGCATTGGCTTGCCCCAGCTCGGTATTTCCTTTCCGCTCTGTAGTGGAACTTTCGTGTCAGACACTGCTCCGCACATTGTTGTGCTCTCTTCCTCTTACCGCTACCAGCCTCCGGCTCCACTTCAACGGGGTTCTACATTCAGCGTAGCCTTGGACTTCGGATTCAACTGTACCTGTTGGCCAGCAACGAGGAATATTCACGGGGGTTTTTTCTGCCTTTGGCTTTTTCCCCCATACATTTCCTGCTTCTGAGACTGTAGTCGTGGAGTGGTCCAGTTTGGGATCCACCACGGCTACTTCTCCTGACAGGATCCAGGTATCAAAATCGAAGAAGGACTATCTGGCTCACCGACAAGGAATCAAGGAGACAGACTCCAAACAATCAGGTGAGGAGAGTGGTGATTCAAGGGAGGACATTGACAGTCTCCCACAGGTCTTATCATCCATCCATGTAGGCGCCAAATACGTTTCTGGCAAAACCACTGCAGCCCAAGGGCAACCTGGTCCAAGCAGTACACTTCACTTAATCACAGTGAGTTCCAGTAGTGTTGCAACCTTTTAGATAACACTTGATAATATTAGTCTTCTCAATGGCATTCATGTTGTCGAAAGGGTGAAGATTAAGGAAAGAGGCAGCCCTGTTGGAATTTGAAAACAATTGCATGCAGGATCAGCAAAGATCTCTGGAGAGCTACATGCACTACAGCCCACTTAATTGGCAGAATTAAAGGTTTTTCCTTTCTGCCACACAAATGTAATCTGCATGAAAAGTAATGTAATTGCTAAATATGAAAATTCTAAAGCCTGCTAAACTAGTAATGCAGAATTGTTTTCTCTCCAATTTTTCACCTAAAATCACTCCTTTACATATGCCAAGAAATGCTAAAGCAAAGTTCTCAAATCATGTTCAATAAGATCCATCCTTAGTATTAATGATTAACAATTGGCATTCCTGTATGTAGACATTGTAAATGTAGTCCTACCTGTATCAGAAAGCAATCCTATATGAGCCTAAAAGCTGGTAAACTGGTCAATTACTTCATACCTGGGAAGTCACAACTTGAGATCTCTACAACTACCCAATGTGTTGCAATGCTTTTAGATTTATGAACACTACAGAATATCCTGGGTGATAGTCGTCACCTGCTTGTAGTCATTGATTGACACATGCCTTGAAACGATGCATAATGTACATACCATTTGCAAATCCTCAAATAAATGTGGTAAAATCCCTTTCAACAGGTTTTCTCTTAGGGTCTCCTGCATGGGTCTGAGCTGGGATTTTTTTAATTGTGGACTTTATTTGCGCTTCTTTTAAGCAGCAGGATTTTTCTGCAGATGCCCAGTGCTTAGTTTGTAAATAAATAAGTGCTAAGGCCCAAATATTTGCGAGCACTCCTGTGACACTGCGGGTGGGCAGATCCCCACCACTGATGCCACCACCCATAGCTGCTCTCCACAGTGGCGACATATTTGGGGTTACACTACAGCTCGCCCCTGCTCATTGTGGTTGATTGATGCACTGAATATAACCATTTCATAATTAAAGTGACTTTGAGACATGAAATTGCCGAGCTCAAAAATAAGTGCCAGGGCTGAGCCCTAGCAAGCACCCCCACAAATTAAGCACTGCAGATGCCCCTAGTGGTTTCCTTATCAGCAGTGTGCTCCATGAGTCAAAGAGCTCTTAATATGCCTTTCTGTAAAGATCAGAATGTTGCGCATTCTCTGCTCAGACCGTGAAATCCTGCTAAGCGAATTGTCACAGTACAATGCAAGGTCTGTGTGGTGGGTCCATTCTCTATATTGGGTGGATACAGGAAAATGTGCAGAAATATCTTTGTCCCCATGTCAGTTGGAATGAACTGCTGTTTCGAGTCCTGTAGTCAATCAAGGGGGTGATTTGGCCCACTTTGACCCACAAAACGGGCCCACACTAGAGTGTTGTGATTTTGGTTCGGCCATGGGCCTATTGCCCTATAGGCCTGTCCGAGCCTGGTCTGATTCGAAGTCAGGCCCTTTCTGGACTATCGGCACCGGTAGGTGCCTGGTGTATCCCCCATGGTGCGTCCACATCAAAATGTGAAATCCATTTGTGTATCACTTTCGAAGGGGCCTATTCTGCAGATGCACTGAGGCAATAATTAGCAGGGCTGGTGAATACACAGGTAGTGATTTGCCTGACCTTTCTTCCTAGGCCGTACTACAATTTGATACCTGTGGAATCTGTCTTCCCACAGAGAAGAGCCAGCCTTGCAAACAAAGCACACACAGCCGTGTTTGTTGAAGGAAAGTTGTGCAACTAAAAACGAAGAGTCGCCTAAACCCCACAGCTCAGCAAACTAGTTTGGCACTTGGGGTATGGGATTACATTCAGTTTGCACAGATCGTAACTTTTCGTCCAAGGACTATTTGCCCAGTGCCTTTCTCTGACGATTGGCAAATTGGGTCTGGCAGGGTAAGCCGCCTGCACTTTAAAACCATGACTACGCTGCTTTTATCTTCGCCATTGCATTTGGGTTAAACCGCAGGCTAAGTAAGACGCGATGTTCTAACCCGGAAGTTCTTCGAAGTCTGGCGGCGGCTGAACCATCGCCCCTGTCGGCACATGGCTTAGAATGCACATGTCAATTGCCATATCTTTTTCCTTGCAGAGAATGAATGTGCACCCGCATGCAGCTGTGTTGATTACTATTGGTGCTTTTTATAGTGTTTGATGCCAGAATTCGCCAGATCTTAGGTGCAGAAAATGTGGACTATTCATGGTTGGTTGGTGTCCCTTAAAAATGTTTGCTACAATATTTTGTATTCAATCTTTTTTTGGAATATAAGCATCAAAACCGAACAGAACGTGGCAATGAACGTAATAAACAGGCACAGCAGCGCCCTTAACATTGTACATAGAACGTGTAACCCATATATCAATAACATCAGACCAATAACAACCAAAAAAGAAAAAAACAAAATATGAAACAACAGAGCCCCCCATGATTCATTTGCCATGTCTAAACGCTGATTCAACAATGCCATCACAACCCCCCCCCCCCCCAGCACCTCCCCACTTAGATGTGTGCTGCAATTTCTGAACCTGGTTCTCATAAGGACTGTTAACATGTTTTATCACTGTTGGATTTCTGCACATTATAGTATATATTTTCATAGGCTGAGTAGTGTGGGTTCACTTTGCTTCTCTTACCAGATCCCTACCTAAGTCATAAATTACATACAACTTATGTGTATGGAAAAGTTGTAGGCTGTAGGCATTTTATTTTCTTACAGAAAATACAACACAACAAAAATAATTACACAGCCATATGCTTTTGAGCACATTGTGTCCAGTTCCGAAGCTGCCCAAGGCTCCTCCTGAGTCCTTGTTATGCCTGAGCATTCGTTCCTGGGCACATGCCGCCTACAATGTGTCTTGGACCGTGTACTGAAAGAGTACTCAGCGTTCCTTTCTTCTGCCTGCTCCTTCTTTTCTTGGACCGTGTACCGAAAGAGTACTCGGCGTTCCTTTCTTCTGATCGCTCCTTCTTTTTTGGACCGTGTATCGAGAGAGTACTCGGCGTACTGGCTCCTGCCTGCACCCCCTCTTCCTCCATTTTTCTTGTAGGGTGGGTTGGGTGGCAAAACATTTTTCCTTCCCCTTCTCCAGGTACCAAGAGCCTACCCGAGAGAGGTGAGCTCTTACCTGGTTTGTGCCGCCTCTCCTTTTCCAGGCTTACTTATACCCTCCCCCGGCCTTTTGTTCCTTCCTGGGGACGGCCGGGTTACCCCCTGACCCCTTGCTGTTACAATTCGCACCTTCCCAGGTGCTGTTTCCTGCCCTTCCTGGGCTTTTGTTTCTTGTGGCGCCATTCGGACGCCCCTCCCTACGCTTTCGCGCCGTTTTCCCCCACCCCGCGCCTAAACTCCCAGACCCTCTATCGTCCCGCATTTCATGCGGCCCGGGGCCTGGGTCATAGGCTGAGTAGTGTGGGTTCACTTTGCTTCTCTTACCAGATCCCTACCTAAGTAATAAATCACAGACAACTTATGTGTATGGAAAAGTTGTAGGCCGTAGGCATTTTATTTTCTTACAGAAAATACAACACAACAAAATTAATTACACAGCCATATGCTTTTGGGCACATTGTGTCCAGTTCCGAAGCTGCCCAAGGCTCCTCCTGAGTCCTTGTTATCCCTGAGCCTTTGTTCCTGGGCACATGCCGCCTACAATGTGTCTTGGACCGTGTACCGAAAGAGTACTCGGCGTTCCTTTCTTCTGCCTGCTCCTTCTTTTCTTGGACCGTGTACCGAAAGAGTACTCGGCGTTCCTTTCTTCTGATCGCTCCTTCTTTTGTGGACCGTGTACCGAGAGAGTACTTGGCGTACTGGCTCCTGCCTGCACCCCCTCTTGAACCATTTGTCTTGTAGGGTTGGTTGGGTGGCAAAACGTTTTTCTTTCCCCTTCTCCAGGTACCAAGAGCCTACCCGAGAGAGGTGAGCTCTTACCTGGTTTGTGCCGCCTCTCCTTTTCCAGGCTTACTTATACCCCCCCCGGCCTTTTGTTCCTTCCTGGGGGCGGCCGGGTTACCCCCTGACCCCTTGCTGTTACAATTCGCACCTTCCCAGGTGCTGTTTCCTGCCCGTCCTGGGCTTTTGTTTCTTGTGGCGCCAAACTCCCAGACCCTCTATCGTCCCGCATTTCATGCGGCCCGGGGCCTGGGTCATAGGCTGAGTAGTGTGGGTTCACTTTGCTTCTCTTACCAGATCCCTACCTAAGTAATAAATCACAGACAACTTATGTGTATGGAAAAGTTGTAGGCCGTAGGCATTTTATTTTCTTACAGAAAATACAACACAACAAAAATAATTACACAGCCATATGCTTTTGGGCACATTGTGTCCAGTTCCGAAGCTGCCCAAGGCTCCTCCTGAGTCCTTGTTATCCCTGAGCCTTCGTTCCTGGGCACATGCCGCCACACCTGAGTGGGTGTTCCTTACGCCCGCTCAGGTCCCCCACAAAAGCACCCTACCTACAACCCCGTTCCTGGAGTGCCCTAAAAATGTTGTCGGAAAAAACCCTCATCCCTTCCTTTGATAGGTGCACCCCATCTTGGTGAAACATGTCCGGATTGTTCCGGTGTAAGCCATGTCTTATGAAATGCAGCCCTGTGCTCCTGCAGTACTTTTCTACTGATTTATTTCGTTTCTTTCTGGCTATCTCAATTGCGTGCCTCTTCTGTGCCCCATGCCAGACCCTTCTTGGTATTATCTCTGACATAAAAATCTCGGTTTTCCACCAGCTGCGGGCTATGCTATGCAGTGACTCGCAGATCCTCCTTTGTAATTTACCCCTGTTTGTGCTCACCAGGTCGTTTGCCCCCAGATGTATAACCAGGTACTCGAGGGGTTCCCTGAAACCTATCAGGTCCGATAGCCTGTCGTGGATGTCCTCCCAGTGCATCCCCGGAAGGCCCCACCATGACGTAATTGTGTTCCTGAAATGTAGTCCTTGCATCACCTCCTCCAGCCACCTGCCTGCCCGGGTCACGAAATAGTGCCCCACTATCCATGCCGATTTGTATGGGCGGCCTCTGTAGAAACGGGGGAGATAAGTGTCATATCAATTCCTCCCTTATGTATTTCTTAAAACATTGCGACTTCCATCCCCCAATTCGTCTCACCCCTTTGCTCCCAGGCCCCCCGACAACGCAGAGGTTGCTGCCCCTATCCTAAAAGAGTGTGTCCCAAATTCGGCTGGATCCCATCCCGCTTTCGCCACCGCCTTTTTTAATACTGCCTGAAACTGATACCTGCTGAGCGTGCTGCGGTCCCTATGGATCAATAACTGTCCGTCGACCTCTGGTCGCAGCGCCAGGAATTCTTGGGTGATGCATCTGGGACAGTGGTCCTTTTCTCTGATGCAATTGAGATCTATTGCTCTCCCCTTCCCCATTTGGTCTATCTTAGATTTCCTTAGCATTATCGACATCCCCTTGATACCCATATTAACGTCTTTTCTTGCCGGGCCGTCTCCTGCCACCGTATTCCTGGCCACCAGTTCCCCTATTCTGAATGCTCCATAGTATGCTAGCGCAAATGCTGCCCTGAACAGCGCGGTTTTGTACGTGATGCTGCACGTGTCTTGCAGTACTTTTAGCAGAATTATCAATTTCCCAAAATTTACCGGCCTTCTGCTATCTGGTTTCTTCCCCTCTAATTTTGCCCATCCCCTCATAGCGTATTTTATCTTAGCGGGTCCGGTATGCCCGCCACTTTTGTGGCATATGCCACCGCCGCCAGGTGCGCTGCTGCCCAGCTTTTCTTTTTCCCTTTGGCAAATGCCCCTTCAAGAAATTCACGAATTTTTTCCCGTTGCAATTTTTTTCACCTGTTTCCATCGACACATTTTTCACATGCTTTTCGTACTGCTTACCCGTCTTGTATGTCAGGGCATTTCTGGTCAGCTTGTCGATGACCCTTTCCTTTCTCCGTTCTTCTCCCACCTCTTTTGAGTCGACCTTGAGGCCAACCGTGCTTTCCTTTCTAGTGCCTCCAACGAGACCGATGCCTTTCGTGGCGTGGGCGTTCTTTCCTTGTCGATGTCCGGTCTCTGCTCCCTGAATTTCTCCCACTGAAAGCGAGAGATTGCATCAGCCACCACATTTTCTTCCCCAGCGATATGCCTCGCCTTTATGGATGTATTCATTTTTAGGCTTTCCAGTGTGATTGCCCTCATTAATTCCAATACTATTATGCATGACGCGCTTCCTTTGCTTAACACGTGCACCACCGCCATGTTATCTGACCATACTGCCAACTCCTTTTTCCCCAGCTCTTCCCTCCATGCGCATAATGCGACCCATATTGGGAAGAGCTCCAGCAGCGTTATGTTCTTTGTCCATTCCGCCACTTGCCATGATTTTGGCCACTTGCCTGCACACCATTTTTTCCCCAGTATTGCGCCAAAACCAAAGCCACCGGCTGCATCGGTGAATAACACCTTTTTACCTTCATCGTTCACCGGGGAGCGCCAAATTACTGCCTCCTTGAAGTTTTTCAGAAATTCTGCCCATCCTTCCAGATCTCTCTTGATTCCTCCCCCTAGCCTGACCCTGTGGTGCCCTTTGGTAGCACCTCTCGTTTTCAGCTCGAGCCTTCTCTGGAACACCTTCCCCTGAGGTATGACTCTTCCTGTGAAGTTCAGTTTACCTGCTAGCGCTTGCAATTCTCTCACTGTTGCTTTGTTTCTTCCTTGTAGTTCCTTTATTGTCTTCAGCAGCTCCGTCACCTTGTCCTCCGGGATCCGACACCTCCCCTTGTTTGAGTCGATTTCTATACCTAGGAATTGAATAACCTGCGTTGGCCCCATCGTTTTCTCCTCTGCTAGCGGAAAACCCCACTCGCTCGTTATTTCTACGAATTTGTCCAGTGTTGCCCTGCATATATCCGCACCTTTGGGGCCGACGAATAAGAAATCGTCCAGGTAATGCACCATCATGGAGTCCCTCATTTCCTGTGCTACTGCCCATTGTAAGAATGAACTCACCCTCTTGAAATATGCGCATGAGATGGCGCACCCCATCGGAAGGCATTTGTCGATGAAATATTCCCCCTCCCAATGCATGCATACCCGTCTTTGTGAACTGCTGTTGACTGGCAACAGGCAAAATACCGATTTAATGTCTGCTTTCGCCATCCATGCCCCTTCCCCTACCTTTCTGACCAGTTCCACCGCCTCCTCGAAGTCTGAATATGATACTGTTGCCTCGCTCTGAGCGATGCCGTCGTTCACCGAGGCACCCGGGGGGGTAGGACAGGTGGTGTATCAACCTGTATTCCCCCTCTTCTTTTTTTGGCACCAGTCCTAGAGGTGAACATAAACATTCTTCGAATGGTAGGGCCGTGAACGGGCCCTCTACCCTCCCTAGTTCTACTTCCTTCCTGATCTTACTGGTTACTATCTCCCTGTTTTTGCTTGCTGATTTTAGATTCCTAGGAATGTCATGTGCTCCCTGCCCGGTAAACGGGATGTTGAAACCCTCTTTAAAGCCTTGCCTGATCTGTTCTGCCGCTTCTTGGTCGGGGTATTTCCATCTTCCCGATTTTTACCGGCCTGACCCCTTTCCTGTCCCAGGTTTCATTTCTGCGTCTCATCTCTTCTGCCGCTTGGCGCCACGGCCCTTGTGCACTTGGAGCTGCTGTGGTCACCCTTGCATCTCTCGCACTTGTGGCTGAATTTGCACCTCTATCCCCAGCTGCATGGTACTCCCTTTTCAAAGCTCCTGCATTGCCCTGGTTCCGCTCGTGCCGTTTCGTGTTCCCACTGCCCCCACCCAGTGTTGTCGGGGGCAGGCTGCTCTGCCATCCTCTCTGTGACCCGTAATTTCTGCTCCGAAAACTCTGGTCTCTATTCCTGTCATAGCTGGATTTGTACCTTCTGCCACTCGATCTATAATCCGTTTTGTAATCGTTCTGCCAGTACTGCCTTCTCTGCTGTCCCCCTGTGCTCCGCTCCTTGGAATCCCATTTCTCTTTTAGCACGTTAAAAAGGTAGAGGTTACAGTTTTCTTTGTCCCATCCCATATCCGGAAAGCAGTCCATCTCCTTTCTGAACTCATGGTCATACTCCAGCCATGCATCCCCTCCAAATGCTGCGTGGACCTTCAGCACCCTCTGCTGATATGCCACCAACGCTACCCCGTCTTCCGGGAATTTTTGTAATATGATTGTAGACATTATGGTGAAGGCCGACATCCAATTGTCAAAGTTCCTTACTACTGGCCCCTTTTTTAGTAAGCTTTTTTCATCCTCTTTCATGTCCTCCAGTGCTACATTCATCGCCCTCTTTTGACAATCTAATAATGTAAATATATCGATCAATTCTTTTCTCCAAATTCTTTCTTTACTTTGTCATTTATGTACCAAGCCATCGCTTTCATTGACCTGCCCTGTGCGTCTTTACCCATGGTTGGCCTGCCATATTTCGTCATGAGCGGCGCCTCGTTTTCCGCTGCTGCCGCCGGCGGTACTGCCCCCGGTGGTGTGGCCCCTGCCCCTATGTTTGGCCCTACCGGTACCCTTGTAGTGTTGATAAAATTGGAGCTCCTTGCGGCACCGGGACTAGTGGTGCCCCTTGTGGTGCCGGGACCGGGGCTTCCCTGGGCTCAGCTAGTGCTCCCTGTGGTGTAGGGACCGGGGCCTCTCTAGGTTCTGCCCCTGCCCCCCTACCCCACTCCGTATTTCTTTGCTTACTACTCCTCTCCATTTAACCTAAGCCTTTAGGTGATCCCTTTCTTCGTCATCACTGCTTGATTCATCTGATGAACTCCCCTGCCACTCTTCCCTGCTTTTCTTCCCCCATCTGCTCGTCTTGACATTGGTTCTGGGCGACTTACCCGAAACCGTGACGCAATTTTTTAAAATTTTTACTATTTTATTCCCCACATTATTATTCACAGTACCTTTCTTTTTATCTTTTTTCTTTCTCTTGGTCGCTGCCTCTGTCCGTTCCTCTGCTCTTTTCGACTCCGCTCTCCCCCTTTTCTGTCCTTGCGGTACCTCGTCTTCTCCTTCGCTGCTGCTGGGCTCTATGAACAGCAGAGGTGACGTTGCCTTTGCTCTTTCTTCTTTCTGCATTACTTCTAGCACCCATTGTGCTCCATACTCCTTCTCCGCCTTTCTTGCCCATTCTGAGAATTCTCTGGCTCTCTTCGCTCTTCCTTCCGCCATCCTTCTCGTCTGAATTCTGCCAGTCGCGCTTCTGCTTGGCCACTGCGAAAGTATCCTTCTCTCCTGCTCCGGCACTGTTGTAGCCGCCGCGATAGTATAAACTTCTAGAGAGGTAAAAAAATGTGTGAGCCCGCAAGAGCAAACGTTTTTCCTTCCCCTTCTCCAGGTACCAAGAGCCTACCCGAGAGAGGTGAGCTCTTACCTCGTTTGTGCCGCCTCTCCTTTTCCAGGCTTACTTATACCCCCCTCGGCCTTTTGTTCCTTCCTGGGGGCGGCCGGGTTGCCCCCTGACCCCCTTGCTGTTACAATTTGCACCTTCACAGGTGCTGTTTCCTGTCCTTCCTGGGCTTTTGTTTCTTGTTGCGCCATTCGGACGCCCCTCCCTAGGCTTTCACGCCGTTTTCCCCCACCCCGCGCCTAAACTCCCATACCCTCTATCGTCCCGCATTTCATGCGGCCCGGGGCCTGGGTCATTTTGTAGTCGCCGTGGAAAGGAGAGAAAAAAGTGAACACCCATTGAACACCCAATATCATCTCTTGCAGGGTTTGCCGGTAGAAATGTTGCTTTGACTACTCCACAGTCCACCCGTGACCCATTGCTGCTGCGATGCTACCCCTCAGCCATTTTTGCGCCTATGGCAGGTAAGAGGTGCAGCGGCCCACACCTCGCACCCTCTGATTACTCACAAGCCCTCCATCTGCTCCATTTTTTCTTTCCGAGCACTATGTATCACAGGGTATACACGCATTTCACCGCAGTATTTTTCATCGCAGGTTTTTTTTTTTTGGGGGGGGGGGTTAAAAAATCAAATATATGGTTGTGGGTGTAAGGGAATAAAAAAAATTTAAAAAAGGGGGGCTTTGGGAGGTAACGCCCCCCCAAAAAAAAAAAAAAAACGATTCGTTTTTCGAAAAAAAAACAGCGATGAAAAAACCTGCGATGAAAAATACTGCGGCGAAATAACGTAGAACTGTATCACAGAACCCCTGCCATAGCGGCACCCCGGCGTCCACAGATCTATCCGGTTACTTCTTACGAGATCAGGCACAACACATGTCTTCCCCCCACAAGAGTCCTACCAGCCTTGATCTGGGATACCACCTATATCCGTGCCACCACTCCACCTACCCGATCCGCACCCTCCTTCACTCTATCATGCGAACGGTCATCTCCAGCAGACTCCTACTCATGGGCTAATCGATGCCCATACCAAAGCGTGGCATAGAACACGGAGTCCATGCCGCCCAAACTCGCAGAACTCATTTTTGGTCCACCGGCAAAATCGATTCCATTGTTAGGAGTCACGGCCCAGATGACAGGCCATGCGGTGCCTCGCTTGCCACTCGACATTTCACCAACAATGCAAACTGGCACTCACACACCCGTGTGTCTTCATGCAGCTGGCAGATGTAATACTGATTCATATGCTCCATCATGTCATGATTTTGCACCAGCGACCTCTCCCTCGTTGCATATTGTCACCCAAATACATGCAACACTTATTGCACTGCCCATATGTGACACTAATCATCAAACTATACAATGTCCTGCTAAGGCTTTTGCTGCATCTCCCGAGTCACTTATTGCCCCTGAAATGCCTGATTCCCACATTGCATTGCCCAACTATGCTGTTGAATAACAAATTGCACCTTCCCCTGGTGTTTCGGTTACTTTGTAATCCCCTGCAACCCTGATCTATTTCTGCCTACCCGAACACGCTTTGCCCCCCTCCTTGTGCTGCTCCCTAGCTGTTCACTCTCTCCGTAGCACTCCCCTGTTTGACTCCTAATTGTTGACTCTGCTGTCCTATTGTGTTCTCACCAATCTCCTTCCTCTCCCCCTCCTCTGCCTTGCTCCCATGCTCAACATTTCCCTACTTGCTACAACTGCTTGTCTGCTTGCCTGACATAGGCCCTCAGTCCATGAGGTGTGACTTTTCTAGACTGCATTTACCCTAACTTTGACTCCCATTTACCTGTATGCCTAATGTGGCCCCTGTACCCTGAGGCGTGGCTTTGCTAGACTATGCATTTACCCTAACTTTGACTCCCATGTATGCGTATGCATAATATTCCCCCCAGTACCATGAGTCATGTCTTTGCTAGACTATGCATTTGCCCTAACTTTGACTCCCATGTACCTGTATGCGAAATGTAGCCCACCGTACCATGAGGCGTGGCTTTGCTAGACTATGCTTTTACCCTAACCTTAACTATCATGTATTTGTATGCCTAATATGGCCCCCATACCGTGAGGTGTGGCCATGCTAGACTTTGCATTTACCCTAACCTGAACCATCATGTACCTGTATGCCTAATGTAGCCCTCCCATACCACGAGGTGTGGCTTTGTTAGACTATGCATTTACCCTAACTTTGACTCCCATGTACCTGTATGCCTAATGTAGCCCCCGTACCATGAGGTGTGGCCTTGCTAGACTATGCATTTACCCTAACCTGAACTATCATGTACCTGTTTGCCTAATGTAGCTCCCTTTCCATGAGGCGTGGCTTTGTTAGACTATGCATTTACCCTAACTTTGACTCCCATGTACCTGTATGCCTAATGTAGCCCCGTACCATGAGGCGTGGCTTTACTTGACTATGCATTTACCCTAACTTTGACTTCCATGTATCTATATGCCTAATGTAGCCCCCCGTACCATGAGGTGTGGCCTTGCTAGACTATGCATTTACCCTATCTTTGACTCCTGTGTATCTGTATGCCTTATGTATGCCTATTGTAGCCCCCGTACTATGAGGTGTGGCTTTATGCATTTACCCGAACCTTGACTCCCATGTACCTGTATGCCTAATGTAGCTCCTGTACCATGAGGCGTGGTTTTGCTAGACTATGCATTTACCCTAACTTTGACTCCCATGTACCTGTATGCCAAATGTAGCCCACAGTACCATGAGGCGTGGCTTTGCTAGACTATGCTTTTACCCTAACCTTAACTATCATGTATCTGTATGCTTAATATAGCCCCGTACCATGAGGCTTGGCTTTGCTAGACTATGCATTTACCCTAACTTTGACTTCCATGTATCTATATCCCTAATGTAGCCCCACGTACCATGAGGTGTGGCCTTGCTAGACTATGCATTTACCCTAACTTTGACTCCCATGTACCTGTATGCCTAATGTAGCTCCCGTTCCATGAGGTGTGGCTTTGTTAGACTATGCATTTACCCTAACTTTGACTCCTCTGTATCTGTATGCCTTATGTATGCCTAATGTAGCTCCCATACCATGAGGCATGGCTTTACTAGACTATGCATTTACCCTAACTTTGACTCCCCTAATGTAGCCTCCCTACCTTGAGGCGTGGCTTTGCTAGACTATGCATTTACCCTAAACTTTGACTCTAAAGTATCTGTATGCCCAATGCAGCCCCTGTACGTGAGGCGTGGCTTTGCTGGTCTACCCTTTAAGAACCACCTGTACATTGTAATTTATGTGTGGGTTTGCACTTTGAAGATTGTTACTTCACACTTACTGTAGCTAGCACCTTGATACCTGAGGGTTTGGTGCACTGCCAAGAAAGAAAGAAAGAAAGAAAGAAAGAAAGAAAGAAAGAAAGAAAGAAAGAAAGAAAGAAAGAAAGAAAGAAAGAAAGAAAGAAATAAGTCCTCCCCCAACTGGACCGCTTTACAAAATGGTGGCCTAAATCAGAAAGGGCTGATGAGTCTGATTGGTATTTTCAGAACCATTATTAACTTTTTGGGTAAAGTGAGTTAGCCACAGATCGTTGTGCAAAATGGCAACATTGCCGAATGATACCATTTACTGTGGTGTTTTTATCCAAACAATTTGGCTTTACCGAAGTTCCCTTGTAGGAATACCAGATTATTATTACTATTCCTACATTTGCATGAGAGGTTCCCTATCCAAAATAAGTGTTCTGTGATAGGCCAGATGAATGCCCTATTAGGGAAAAAGTGGGCCCGGCTGTCGCTCGAGAACAGTGAGCCTTCGATCCCGACAGCACCAAAAAAAACCATAATGGATTTCAGGCACTTCATTGCGTCTGGTACAGACCGAATACTGCTGCGGCCGTTCAATATGGGAGCCACACTACTTCTGTGTAAGAAGCCTTGTAGTTACTGTAGCAAATGCATTCGAATTTAGTGACCTTTGTAGGCAGCGGCAGTGGCAGATTTAAGGCAAAGGGCCCCGTGGGCAGCACCTGACACAGGGCCCTAGGTGGGCGGGTCATGGAGGCAGAGTTTTGGGTGGGCGGAGTTAATTGTGGTAACAAGTGCACAGTGGCAAACTTTAGGGACAAAAGCTATTTTTTATGAAGTTGTCTTTATTACAGTTACCTAGGGGTCAGTTACGCTCCAGTCGAGCTTTACCTTTCAGAACTTTGAATCTCTCTCGGACCCCTCATG
This sequence comes from Ambystoma mexicanum, assembly GCF_040938575.1. Lineage (NCBI taxonomy): Eukaryota > Metazoa > Chordata > Amphibia > Caudata > Ambystomatidae > Ambystoma > Ambystoma mexicanum. Next base: position 1,179,654,391 of record NC_090927.1, read on the forward strand.
AAACTCAAATTAATGACTTTCAACTTTGACCACAGACAGTAACATTTGAAAAAAGACAAAAGCAGATTTCTCTTTAGTTTATCAGTGTCCCGATTATGCTTCATTGTGGGGGTGAGGGGTTGACAAGCAGCAACCCAGGGTAGCAACTGCTGCACCATGCGCATGATGCCCTTGTACACCCGTTGAATCTCAACAGCAAATTAGGGTGGCGAGTCACGTGTTTGATCCCTAAATAGTCACGTTTCACAGAGGCCCATCTATCCCCACAAGTCCACCCTTTCAGACAGGGGTGTTGCTAGATTTGGAAAAGATCTGGGCTATGCTAATGTCGGGACTTTCTGGACTCGAGGCTAGCTAGCCTTTTGGTTGTAGCCTCTGAGCTTCTAGCTCTTTGCAACAGATATATACGTCAGATGTGTTCTAGTTATAGCAGGCGTGGCATTGCTTGTCTTGTGCCAATCATTTCAAACCAGATTGGTGCAAGATCCATGGGGGAAGAAAGGGGAGGGGGCTGTGGAGTGAGGAGTGAAAGAGAGCAAGCTAGGTGGAAAGAAAAAGAAAAACAAAGGGGGACAAAGAGTGCTTTTGAGGCGGATGGGAGGGGGGACGAGGGGAATACGATGAAAGGTGAGAGAGGTAATGATGGGTGCTAGAGAATGGTGATGAGAAAGAGGAACAAGAGGGGCAAGTGAGAAGTGGGATGGAGGAATGAGAACGAAGGAGAAAGGAATAAGGAAAAACAGGGAGTCTAGGAGAGGGAGTGAGAAAGATTATATAAAGTGAGTTAAGAGAAAGAAAGACAGAACATAGGATGGAAGAGGAAGTCGTGGGTAAAGGGGAAGGGCGATGGGGTGAGATAAGAATGCAGGTGAGAGGATTGTAGAGAAACAGATGAATGAGATGGAGGGGAAGGGAGAAGAAGGCGGACAGGATGAGAAAGAAAGACAAACACAGATAGAGAGACACAGAGGCAACGAGGTGGGCCCCTGGTGGCATCGCACTACTGCGGTCCATGAACTCCCCCTCTGAGCTGGGCCCAGAGCCTCTGACTCACTGTGCCAGGGACGGTACCTGTGCCTGGCGACCGTTGGATCTGCCTCTGAATCAGGGCCGCAATAACCATAAGACAACTCTCTAGAGTACTCTTCCCCAGCCAAGGCCTGGCCACGCAGCATATCAAACGGGCAGCCGTCACTACATCCAGCCCAGGGCATGCATTACAAATTAGACAACGAATCACAAAACTGACTGCCGAGGCCTTCCAGAGTTCACCACACCAGGGGAGAGTCACTGAGAGGCCAAGCAGCAAATGGGTGGGAGGCCCTATGCCCGAGCACTGAGTGAGCAGAGAGGCTAGACTTCTCCCAGCGCTCCCAGAGAAAAAAGAACAATCACTGGGTGGGCACTGACTGCACTGCTTTTAACACCTGGGCAAGCCCCATAGCTAAGCATCACACACCGAAATCTGCTAATTCCGAAATTCCCCCACACAAAGAGGCCAAGTACGGAATGTGCGCGGTGGTTGCAGCTGCACACTTCCGTCAATAAAGAGGCCAACCACCTAGGTGTCCCATTTGATCCCCACAGCAGTAGCTATGTCGAGGCCCAGCAAAGACAAACAGTCAAGGAGGCGGGCAGTTCAAGACACATCAGCCTAAACTCTACAATGAATTTAAAACGAAACGAAAACACACAGTTACACACCCCTTAGTTTCGGAAGCACTGGCGACATAAAAAATAGTAAATCTGCCATATCTCTCCTCCCTCTCAACCTGTATACCCTTCCACTCCTCACCCCTCCCTCCAGCGCCATGAAGCGGCTTACAGTGGCATAGCACGGATTACACACCCCCTTTAAATAAATACATCCATTTCCATGCAAAGGCCTGCAGACAAATGCTTAGAAACACTGGAAACAAAAAAACACTCGAAATAAAAAAAGACCATCCAGCCCCCAACCCCACAATAGCCAAGCTTACCTGTTTTAGTAAGCAGCAGCAGCAGACCGCAAACACTGCTGGACGACAGCCTCCCTCGACTCGAGCAGCAGCACCTTCTCTTCTACAGGTAGGCCCGGGCAATGGCGATTGGCGACTCCTTCCTCGTGGCACCACCACACCGGCACATAACACTGAGTCACCTAGCAGAGGTGGATCTAACGGTCTCCTTTCTTTCTCCCTTCCAATCCTGGGCCAGTGTAGGGACGTCATGAGACGTGTCTACGTCACGGTCGTCTCTCAGGTACCTCTACCTACACTGGCCCAGGATTGTAAGGGCGAAAGAAAGGAGACTGGACTCTGGAGTGACGTCCAAGACTTCGAACAGAAAGGGCCCTGTGCTGCGTGAAAGGGGCGGGGCCTGGCACAGGGGCCCAGTCGCCATTGGTCTGCCTGGCGAACGTTAGATCCGCCTCTGGGCAGCGGCCAGCAGAGCAGGCTGAGCTGTCATTGTCTAGCAAGCTGTATGGGAGCAGAAGGCACGCAGTGCTGGAAATGGGAAACACGTTCTGGGGAACTGTCACCTCTTTGTAGGGGTGGGGCTGTAGGAAGGTTAGGGCAAGGCCAAGGAACGTGTTGTGCATCACAGTATCTTTTCATAGAACCCAATCCTGGTGATTTGCATAAAAGTAAAGAGCATTATGGGAACATCATAATGTCCACAATTTTAAATGTTAAACATGTCTTATAGTGATTCATTAAGAAACCCTTTTACGCGACTAATGGACTCTTCTGTTTTAATTGGTCACAATATCCACCTTAACAAAGAGATGTCTGTAAATTGCAGGACATAAATACTTGTTTGAACAGCTGTGACACTGTAGCACTTTATGTAAGGCTTTGGCAGTCTCCAACACTGACTCTTCCGAAAGCATACAGCTTCAGAACAGATCTGATTGGCAGTGTTCTGTGGACCTGGGGAAAGGGCAGCACTTTGTGAAGTTGTTTGAACGAGCAACTTGCTTTCATAACACTAGGTAGTGTGGTCTGCTTGTTGAGGTGCAGGATCTGGGAAGGTCTGGGGGACTCAGCAGCGCTCTGGCAAGACATTTATTTACCAGTGTGCCGCTACATCTTGTTCTGGCTCATTCCCTGAGCTGGGCAACGCCCTTTTGCCCTGGTGGAAAACGTGTGTAAATAAGTAGGGTTTAGTATAAGCGTGCACTCTGTCTTCAGAAAACACACATTGCATTATACAAAAATTACACCACATCCTTTTTGGAGGTAAACAGGCTGCACTTTATTATGAACAATTCTCAGAAATCCATGACGGGGACCACACGCATTTTACGTCCACCATAATCGGTTACCATCATCTTGACCCTAGCAGGCTTGCCAACCCGCCAGCCGCCTGTTTGACCTGCTGGCTGTCTGAGCTGTTTCAGGGTTAATTACAGACTCCAAATGCCAATGTCCAGCTGGACAGCCCAGCGCCCAAGCCTGGGCTACAACTCCACCCAATGGGCCACCGCCCCCGCCTGCTTGGCCTATTGGATGAGAGTGGACCCCTCAACCCACAACCCGGGTAGCAAAATCATAATTCATCTACTTAACATTTGGTCATGGTCCACAAATTTCAGAATCCATTGTGTAGGTCCCTGTCCACAGCACCAAATGCAACATGCAAAGAACACACGTATAATTACACACACAAATCATAAAAACATTGTGAAAATTGGATCCCCAGATAATGGCTCAATTAGTACTGTCGCAGCAAAAGGTTGGGTGGGTGGATAAACTTGTGTGCAGCGTGGGCAGCGAGAAAAGAGTCTGGGCCTCCACTCGGCCCCCTTTTATAGGTCAACCCCCCGGATGCCAGGTAAGGGTGACCCTCATCTTCCTCTGCTGTGCCCCCTCCCTTTGTTGATCCCAGGAAGTTCCCTGCCAGCAACAAAGGCCAAACCATGGCCCACGAGGCAGCCCATAAAGGTGCCTCTCTAGTAGGGCCCCAGTGGCACCTCAATTTTTCTGAATCCCAAACACCTTTCTTCATGTTCACTATGAGGTAGGAGGGGGTTCCAAAGGCAAATGCATTCTGCTCTAATCAAGCGTTGGACAAGACGTTTCTTCCTGAAAGTAGTTGACAGTTTTATGAGCCATTGTGGGTCTGAAGCTTCTGCCTTGAAGGTGTCTATTAATGAGGGTAGAGAGGTAACTGCTGTGAAGCACTTTGTGAATGATGCACAGGGATTTGATAACATTTTATTCTTTCAGTGGAAGCCAGCGGAAGGCCTTCGGGGCTGTTGCGATGTGGTTACGCATTTTCAGATTAAGGATTAGCTTGGTTGGTTTGTTGTCGATCAGTTGGTGGATATAGGTGAGGAGTTTGGGGTGGCCCAGCTACAACCTGTTATAGTTGTCCAGCGATACTGTAAAGTACTTGGCACAAAACGTTACCAAGAAATGGCAACAAAGTCGAAGACTAAGGGAAACATAGTTTCCCAGTACCCGGAAGGACGTGTCAGTTTCCCCATAACAAATGAGCGAAAGCCCAGAGGAGTGCAGCTGAATGCTGGGCTCCAATGGAAAAAGTCAGGTTAGGTAAGCCAAACAAAAGCAAAATGTTTGGGGGGGGTCCATAAATGGAGGGAAAATAGCACCTAAGGGAATTCTTTCCTACCACCCGCCCGCAGTGTCACAAGCATGCTAGAAAATATTTGGGCCCTGGCACTTATTTCTTTGTACAAATTAAGCACTGGAACTTCCGAAAGTAGGTCTCATTTAATTCAAGGTGAATTTGCCTGCCTGAGCTCAATTATATAAATATCTTAGGAATTTGGGGAGTTTGGCAACTCCCTAATGGAGTGAAAAATCAGGTTATTTGGAGTTTGGATGAACTTATTCGCCCTGGCTTAGGTGTAATAGTGACAGTAAGTAAAGATTGATTATGCTCATGCTCTGGCCCTTGGATATTTATTGAACAGATTGAGATGTGGGATATAATACATATATCTGTTGGATCATTTTACAATAAAAACTGGGGTGAGCCGGATTAAGAATGCATACATCATTTGAAACATTACATCCAAAAAAAACAACACACTGAGCATTCACCACTCGTCCTTCATGTATTTGTTTGCTTTTTTGGGATGTGTGCCTCTGTACCCCAGTCTTGGCGAGCCTGCAGTAACCCACAATGATATTAACATAGATGTTTTTTATGTTTTCCATAAAAATCCAAACCATAAAATGGTGTACTTCATCAACCTCTGCAAGAGCAAAATGCAACACTATGCAGAGGGAGAAGTTGTGACATTTGTAAAAGAACAATGGGCCTCATTCCGAGTATGGCGGTAAGGGATAGCGGCCACCGGTAACGAGACTGGTGGCGGTGATCCCTTACCGCCATACTCCGAGTTCCCTTTGCGCCCTCGCCCTTAACGCCTGCTTTGAGCAGGTGTTAAAGTCGAGGGCGCAAAGGGGCCTCCAAGCCAATAACGGTGACCGTAATGAACGGTCACCGTTATTTGCATCTTCCCCATTCCCATTGAGCCCTATGGGGGCTCATTTGGGAATGGGGAAGAGCCTTGGTGAATGGGGAATTACCGCCCCGCCAACCTTGGAATGGGGCGGTAATTCCGCCATCCACCAAGGCGCTGCCGGTCCGGGTACGGCGTCAACCAAGGGGTTAATAGCGCCATTGGTTAGCGCCGTACTCGGAATGAGGCCCAATGTATCTTTACCAAGCTCAGGCATGTGTGTGCTGGTCCTGAGCAGTGCTTAATTTGTAAAAGAAAATATTTTCTATCACACCTGGGACACATCTGGCGGGCAACACCCAGCCCCTGCTGACAACACCTGTGATTGTCCCCCCACAGTGCCTGCATATTAAGGGTAATTGCTGCAACCTCCACTGGCTACTTTGGTTGATGGTTGCACTAGCTATAGCAGATGTGCAATTTACAGATGACAACCTAAAATAACGTAACATACTAGTTTAAGAAAAATGTGCAAGTGCTTCTTTAAGCACTTCATTATTGTTAACATTTTGCTCAGACTGTATAGGTTGCAATTGGAACATGTTGACCATCTATCCACAGGAAAAACAAGCAAACCTGCTTTCCTACTAAGTTTAATTGATTGACAAATGCAGGCAAAACTTGTCTGTCAAACATTGCAGTAAAACCTTTGTCTTAGTGCCTTTTTCGCTGGCCTTTCCAATGTGTTGGTGCTGCAGGCTGGTGACTGACCTCTTGTTGCAAACCCACACTAATGTAGTGTTGCGGTGTATTGCAGTAGTGGAAGTAGGACTGGATAAGTGTATGGGTGTGGCCAGCACAGGCACCCAGCAAAGTCACCTTCCAACTCATTGTTAAAAGTGAAAATGGATAACTACCCCTCTGTGGTCTCTGTGAGTCACCAAGTTCATGAATAGCGATACGCCGCCACAGGGTGAAGAGAATGTGGTTAGCGCACACAGGTATTGTCTTGTTGTGCGACAACTGCTGAATGAGAATGAATAATAAAGTTGCCAAAACACAACATCATAATCAGAATGAGTCTGAGAAAATAAGTGCCGAAGCTCAGCAGCAAGTTCCGGGGTTGAGCTCTGGCAAACACCCCCACAATTTAAGCACTGGTGCTGGGGTTTCTACATGTCATTTTGTTTGTGCTAAATTACACAGTGACTTTGTCTATTGCGTCTGTCACAATTTCACAAGAAGGATTTGTAATGGACTCTGCCTGAACGACGACAAAACAGAGATACTGATCCTGGGCTCCGACTCTAACCTCAAAAAACTTAGCACCAGCTATACAGCCTTTAATATAAATGGTAATGTAATCAAGGTGGTAACCGAGGTAAAAACACTAGGCTTCTACCTTGATTCCACACTATCTCTTAAAAAACAAGTCAACTCCTTGGCCTCATCTACAGCATACACCTGCAAATTAATCAGGGCCTGTAGACCCTACCTCTCCAGAACTAACTGCATCACTCTAGCCAACGCCTTAATAATGTCCAAATTAGATTATTGCAACGCCCTATATGCAGGTGCCAATAAAACTGTCATAAATAAAATGCAAATACTGCAGAACAATGCTCTTAGAGCAGCCTTGGACATACCCCGAAGAGAGCATATATCTAACACCAGGAAAGACCACCACTGGCTAAAGATCAGCGACAGAATTCACCTCAAGACGCTGTCCATCACCTACAAAGGACTAAACAATACCGCGCCACCATATATCTCGGCCAGACTGACTAGAAAATCTTCCAGTCACCACACCAGAGCCTCTAACCATCTTCTGCTAGAAACACCCAGATTCAGACTCACAAAATCGGGCGGTGCGAGCTTCCCTGTTAGAGCTGACCGTGCCTGGAATGCACTCCCCTCTGCGCTAAGAGATGCTGAGACCTACTCTAGATTTAGATGTAAAGTGAAAAGTTGGCTCTGGACTAATGACACCTACCAAACAGCTCCCCGGCTCTAGACAATGGATTTCTGCACGTAAATATCTTGAAACCTGAACCTCCTTGAAACCTGTACTATAGACTTGTGTGAAGTGATGTTCTGACAGATTGTATATTTGCACTGTAAATAATTTAATTACATGTTATGCATTCACTGTATGTAACTAAGCTTAAGTATTCTTGTTACCGCTGCGCCCGGCTACCCTAGGGTTTTGAGCGCATTATCAAATAATAAACTAAACTAAACCTAATAACATGGACTGTATATCAAGAGATGAACGCCACTGCCAATTGATTTGCATTTTTGTGTTTCTTTTTCACACCCATATTTACAGGGGTAGCACAACTAATATAAGAAGTCATTTCACTCTTCTTGATCTCATCATAGTAAATGACCTCACATGACCATTGTCCTCATTACTATCAGAACAACCAGAGCAAGTTGTGATAAAGAACCCTACAATGTGTCTAACATTAAACGTACCTCAAGTGTCTCACAGAAGCAGGTAAAAGGAAGGCACAGGGGCCACACGTTTGTAATCATAGTCTCTCCAAGGCCTGCCCAAGCACTGGGCAAAGTAGGCAGCTGCCTACATCACAGGTTAGCACGGGTGATAAAACCCAGGTTTTCCCTGTTATTATGAATTACACAAGAGAAGTGAACTAATTTTAGCTAAAGCAGCTGTATGACATCTTCCTGCAAACAGCATATTTCACAGGTCTGAGAGTCACTAATTTGGCAGTGAAACAGGCCTATTTCTTATGACACCTGTTTTTGGGCTGCATCCCACAGGGGGCCAGAATCAAGTCACTCGCTTTAGGCATGTCAGAATCATGGTAGATCCCTCCCGACAATTCTGCAGGAAGAGTAATGCCCAGCCAATGCAGCCACCTCACAGGTAGGAGCTTGGAGGCGATGGCGTGGGTGTAAGGTCCTCATGCAAGTTCAGAAACAAGTGGCTAAATGGCCTTTTCCACCCAATCTGAGAATAGCGCAACATGTGCTGAGTTTACACGACATTTCCTCTTAAACATTATAATTTTCTTGATCAACCTGATAGGTACAACTTTCTAAGCAATGCTGCAAGGGTTGCTTCTGAATACTAACTATATGTTTGGTTGGATGTAGCATTTCCTCAGGAGTCGAAGTATATTCATTCATGCAACTTTAAAATCACTGCATGAATAAATATACTTTATTTTAACCACATATACTACTTGGAAGTTGCCATAATGTGTATGCTGTTGATTTCATAGCTGCAAGCATCAGCTAGAATTTTTTGTAAAGTTTACAAACACAAACTGGCCAAACTACATCACACACACGGGTTGTCAGGGATGAATCCTTACAGGACATCCTCCTTTCTAAGGAGAATATATATTAAGAATTAAGAAAGGACAACCCACAATACCTTCGAAATACATTCAGGAAAAAAGCAATAGAGCTTTAAGAGAAGAACCTTGCATATCAAACAAACCAACCACTGATTTTCAGACAATCATTACCCACAGCACAATGGGAAAGGTCAATTTGCAACCTAAGCCCCGCCCACCTGGTGCCTTCCTGCCTGCCGCTCTTTTTCACCACTTAGCAAGCCCCGCCCACATGGTGCCTTGCTGCTTCCTGCTCTGTTTCCCTACTTAAGGAGCCCTCCAGCTTCTTTTCCTTTGCAGATGGGGAGCAGGTGCAAGTGGATCTAGGTCACCTGGCCTAAGCCCTGCCCACCTGGTGCCTTCCTGCCTGCTGCTCTTTTTCACCACTTAGCAATCCCCGCCCATCTGGTGCCTTCCTTCACCATCACCGTCTTGTGGCCAATTCTGGATTTGACTTTTATGGACTTCATTCACGGTGCGTCACTCTTTCTCAACTCTCATGCTGGACTTCCTTTGCATCTTTTACTCATGGTGGCCCTGAATCATGCTCTTCCCATCTTCATCTTGTATCCTGGCTTGCAACATTATGTGTTACTACTGACTTCTGCAATTGTATTCACTCTCCACTCTTGCTTACTCTCTTTTCTCTCCTCCTTTCCCTTCTCCCTTTTCCTATCTCCTCCCCTTAGTTTCTTCTATGCACTTACTCTACCAGAATTGTCCCTGGACCTAATATGATAGCAACCTCGTCTGTTTCCTCCACCCTCCCATTACTGTTTTTTTCCTCCCCACCACCCCTCCATCACTATCTGAAATGTCGTCAGGCCTAGTATGATAGTCGCTTGTTTTGTTCCTCCCCCCCTTTCTGCACCCCTCTCCCTCACCTTTTGTTTTTCTCCGGCTCTACCAGAAATGTCGTCAGGCCTAGTACGGTAGTCACCTGTCTGTTTCCATTTCCTTCCCACTCTCCCCCTCCCTTCCTTATCTATGTCTTAGCTCTTGCACTATCTGAAATGTCGTCAGGCCGAGTACGATAGTTAATTTCACATCCTTACTGTTCATGGCCTGTAAGAAGGTGGTTGTATTTTCCCTTGTTCCTTCCCTTGCCTTGAAGCGCTTTGAAACACATTGTGTGTAGGCGCTAAATAAATAAACGATCATAACCATTGCTTTGAAAAAGACCTTGTATCGAAACACATGTTTTCTTCTGGACTGCTCAGGCCCTCCCCTAATTCTTCCATAACCTTACACCTGCCTGTGTCCGCACAGATCTGTCCTTCAGCGGATTCATCAGTTTGGAGTTTCCATGAAGCTTTGTGGCCTCTATTCATTTCAATGTTTGTTAATTGTAACAAAGATGACAGCCCTTACTGTTGCATCTTTACATTACTATGTTATCTACGTATATCGTTTGTTTTGCGTTTTAGCTTATACATTGCTTGTGTTATATTCTTCTTGTCTTTATGGTGCAAGCAATATTCTTTGGGCCTCATTACACGGACGGCGGTAAGGGTTAACGGTCACCGTTAATGGCAACGGTGACCGTTAACCCTTACCGCCGTACTACGAGGTCCCTTTGCGGGTTGGAGGATTTAACGCCTGCTTCTTGCAGGCGTTAAAATCCAACCCGCTAAGGGACCTCGGAGCTAATTACGGCACCGCAAAATTGCGGTGGCGTAATTAGCGCCTTCCCCATTTCCATAGAGCCCTATGGGGCAGAAATGGGAATGGGGAAGGGCAACGGCGGAAAGGGGATTTACCGCCCCTCCAACCTTGGAATGGGGCGGTAAATCCCCTTTCCGCCAAGGCGGTGCCGGTATTTTACCGGCATGAGCCATGGCGCTAATAGCGCCATGGCTCACCGCCTACCGTGTAATGAGGCCCTTTGTGTCTAAATGCACGTTTGACCTAATGTATGTGTTTTTTCATGGTGAGTGTGTATTTCCTTCATGTCTGTTGCATGTACATATGTCAGTCTAACAGCAGGTCTGCTTACTCTTGCCATCTTTGGTTACATTAGGTCCATCTCGTCCTGTATTGGTCCAGGATACGGCCGCCTTAATGCATAGCGTTTATCTCCTTTACGATATTGGGGTGCAGGAGGGGCAGTTGCCACTAATGACATATTTATCTGTCTCTCGACAATCCCCCCTCTGGTGGAGTCTTCGACCACACCCTTATTCTGGCCGTCCTCTGCATAAAACACCATATTTTAGTCAGCCCCCTCAGGTCGCCTGCACCTCTTATGTGCTCATCCACACTCCAAGTCATGTAGCAGCACTCCCCATCTGGCTTGCAGAATACACGTCCCACGTAATTGTGTGGGTCTTGGGGGATACAAGAATTTAGATCCTGTAGGTATAATAGGGCTTTCTCTTACGTGGGTATGAGGTAGTTTATCAGTGTGTGTATATGTGTGTACTTTACTATCCAGGTTTATCACTATCTTCATCCGCACTGTCTTTCTGGCAGTGTTCTTGCATTGCCTTATGGATATTCCCAAAGGGCAGAACCCTAGTAGCACCAATATCAGTATTGCTATTAGTATTTTGAATGCATTAGCCAGCCAGGAGGGGACCCAGGAGAATAGTTAAGAGAGCCAGTCTTCATCTATAATGTCTTCCACCGCCTCTTCCATTTTTATGTTTAGCTCTGTTAACAGAGTTATGGCCTCGTGATGGTCCCATTTTCTTCATCGTGGGCAGGTGTGTACATGCAGCAAGATGGGACAATTTTTGCACACACAGCCCCCTCAACAGCCATTATCAGATCACGGACATGCCTGTTCTGGAGGGTCATTAGTCTTCAGATCCTTAGCACTTCTATGATGTTAAAGCCCTTCACTGTTGTGTTGATTGTTTGCAAAACTCCCATCTTGTGATTAGCGGCACGGCTACCTCCAAACTCGTAATGAGGCCCATAGAGTTTGCATTTAGCACTACTTCCTCCCGGTGTCCCAGGAGGGTTAATGCTTTGCACACCACCCATCCCTCAGCCCACACCTCAGATGTGAGCACAGTTAGTTACCTTTTATTTGCAATTCACCTCCTGCCCAACACCCAGGTATTTATTTTCCAGTCTTGTCGTTGCAATGGAGCATCACATTTCCTTCATTCTAATCCGTGCCCCTTTTGTTTCAGACAGCAAATATCTCAACACCTTGTGCTATGTTTCAGTTTTTATCATCATTTATGCCTCTTATATATAGTTGTCTTCTCGTGTGGATATTTCTTTATTTAACCACATGAGTGAGGCAGTGTGGCCTTTGAATTGCCCCCTCGTTAAGCACAGAGCAAGGTGTGCTAGGCAGTGCGCCTTATGCGCGGGTACCTCTGTGGCTATAAAGAGTCGGGATGCTCTCATGGCATAGCGGAAAAAACAGCAAACTTAGCAGCTCTCATCAGATGTCTTCTTCCCCGATTGTGTCATGTGCGGATACCATAGATTATTACTAATGTGGGCAGAGTTAGTTACATGCAAGCTCATGTTTCCAAGTCATTCATAACACTGCACTTAAGCCTCTTCAGCTCTGTAGTAGGCATGGGAAATGCTGGTGTTGTTGATTAATTTGTCATGGTAATAAGGGTCACATTGCTATAGACTGGGCTGGATTAATTATACAGGATCCACGTTTGTAATGCAATAACAATGAAAAGAAAGGCTGCAATATATTAAAAGTATTTTTAAAAGCATTATTGCCTATGTATTGTGATGAATCCTGCTGAGTCATCACTAATCCCCACCCTAAAGTCCTCCATGTGGCCAGGTGAAGGCAGCCGCTACCTAATCCTGACCCCCGGGTGGTATTCTGAGGGTGGATTACATGGGAGAAGATGGCTGTTAAGGGAAAGTGGTGACTCCACAAGGAGAGAAGCGCTATAATTTGCTTTATTGTGAAGAAGATCCTTTAATTCTGAATATTTGATGGCTTGCCGACAGCATTCAAAACCATCTGATTTTAAAACTTTGAAAAATACTTGCATTAAACATAACCCTATTCAGTCTTCATGTATACATGGCAAACCTAGAACATGTGAAACATCTGATCTTTATAGTGATCGAATTGTATTACAAGTGTTGAATCATGTGATTTAAAATCCATTGAAACTTCCTTGGACTGCAAGTCCTAGAAAGCCTCAAGTAATGTGACGAGGACAAGGAGCCAGGAGTTAATGTGGAGGAAATGTGACCATAAGAATACTATGCAGTCTAGTTGTCATGAATCCAATCGGCTACGCAGCACCTTTACATTTCGGAATCACCTGTAGCAAGCGGAACAAAGAGGCAAAGCTAGTACAATTCTCCTGACATGAGATGTCAGTTGGGGGAAATTTGGAACAAGCATTGTGAAGAGTCAAGAGATATTGAAAGAGAGGTTGACAGACACAGCTTGAACAAGCTTTCATACATGGGATGTCAGTTTGGGGGAAATTGGCACAACTAACAACAAAAGTATGCTAGTGAAGAAGCAGAGTTGTTTGGTACTTAAGGAGTAAGTGAATGTTGCAGAGAAGCATGATACAGGGATCACTTAGTCAAGCCTTTTTGGAAAGAAATACCTGGTAGGAGGGTTCACCAGGGGATCTAAGTGAACCAAAAGGGGATATTCCAGCAAGGAGAGTAAACCAGGATTTCAAGAGTTTTCAGTTGAGGAGTTTCCTTGCAGGAGAGTGAACCCGAAAACTCAATTTGAAGTGGTGTGTTGAAAAGCGATATGGTTATATTAAGTTCTTTTTTCCTTTGAACATTTTTGTCAACCAGAAACTTTGAAAATACTTGCCTTTTGCCATACTTGAAACTCTGTTGCGGAAAAGACATTTGTTTTGCCATCCTGAAAAGTAGTAAAGACATTTCTTTGCCTTATTCCAATCTGCATTGTGAAAGAGACATTTTGTGTTGCCATTCTGAAAGACTAGGATATACTTTGTCTTTACCAATTAATCTTGTTGAAGGAACAATTGTTTTCTCATCCTGAGGAGAGTATGAGGTAAACACAACATTTGTAAAGCCTTTACGAGACTGGTTTTGACACAGAACATTGTGAATAGTTTATGTTAAATAATGCAGGGGAAGGGAGCCAACCCTTGGATACTAGAAGTGTTTTGGTTGAAGTTATATGTTTGAGTTATTGCACTTTTCTGATGAGTTGAAGTTTGAAACATTTACCTTGCACATTTTGTTAGTGTGAGCGGCAGATAGAGTCTGGACACAAAGTCATCTTGCTTTAGTTTTAGTTTCATAGGAAGAGATATTCCTGTTAGGATAGGGAAAGTTAGGCCTTTATCAAATCCACTTTCTGTTAATAAAATGGCGAATGTTGAGAATTATTCCTCTTTGTGTCTGCCTCTCATTTCTGATGCTCACAATATCTACCTTTAGTAAATAACCACATGCATTATTTGGTCGAAAGGTCAGAAGTACCTAACAGAATTAAGAAGTCCCATTTTCTTCTTTCACAATGTTTCTTTTAGTTCTACACAATGGGCCTCTTTACACGGTAGGTGGTAAACCATGGCGCTAATAGCGCCATGGTTCATGCCGGTAATTTACCGGTTACCGCCTTGGAGGAAAGGGGAATTACTGCCCCATTCCAAGGTTGGCGGGCGGTAATTCCCCCTTCCACCATTGCCCTTCCCCATTCCCATTTTTGCCCCATAGGGCTCTATGGGAATGGGGAAGGCACTAATTACGGTACCGCAAATTGCGGTACCGTAATTAGCTCCACTGGTCCCTTTGCGGGTTGGTTTTTAACGCCTGCAAAAAGTAGGCATTAAATTCCCCAACCCGCAAAGGGACCTCGTAGTAAGGCGGTAAGGATTGGTAAACCCTTACCGCCTACCGTGTAATGAGGCCCAATGTCACTGTTTTGCAGAGTAAAGCAGAATTAAAATGTCAATAAAAATTCTTTCAAAAAGGAACCATGTTTTGGGATCCCTTAAAAGGGCAGCGAGATTTCTGTTTCTTGATCTTAACGCAGGAAATAGGTCTACTAAGTAGTTGAAAAGCATAAACAATAAGGTTTGCAGAGAAAACATTAAGCGTATGTACTTTTGTTTTTTGTGAAAGTGCTAGTCTTTCCTGTGCAGGTGTAATGTTGCAGAGAAAATGTCCACTAAAAGTCCTTCTACTATTATTTAAAAGCAAACAAAGATTTTCATTTCTAATCATTTGGCTGTTGGTTGGCTCGGGCAGTATACCAGGATTGGACATGTGTCATCCCTTCTTTACCTTCGGATTCAGGGAGTTTCGGCATGTGGGTTTCTCCTTTGTAGGGTTTGACGTCACTCAGGTGGAGGCCCTTCTTCCCTGCACCTTGAGCACTGTGGGTGTGACACCCTTGACAATGTGGGGAGCTTCAAAATGTGGTGTGTGCCAGCATAGGGTGAAGATGCTAATGAGCACTCTATCTTCAGGATATAATGCTAAAAGCTCCAGTACTGTTTCAGGATGAAGTTGTTTGTTGTCTTCATCAATCTTTTTAGACCTTCCCTGCCAGGCACAAAGCTGTTGAGACATAAAGGTGACACTCGCCGTCATAGCAGGCAGAAAATCAGGCATTTCAGTGCCTAGTACATTTGCAACATTATGGGCATTAGCTTGCGCTCGAGTGGGAGGAGTAAGAGGTAGACACATGCAGCGTCCTGTCAACAGCTCATGAGGAGTCAGGTGATGGTCTGACCCGGGTTGATTGCGTAATGCAAATAGAGCTACGGGTAGGCAGTGGAGCCATCCTTTTTTCAAAGTCACTTTTAATTTGGCATTGTGTTCTTTAAGGAGGCCATTGAGGCACTCACAAAGTCCTTTTGCCTGCGGGTGATAAGTGGAAGAGAATGTGTGCTTGATATCCAATAGGATTGCGAAGTGCTCAAATACTTTGTTTACAATATGTGGTCCATTATCAGACCGGAGGACTTTGCCCACTCCCCACCTTGGGAAGACCTCACATATGAGTAACTTCACAGCACATGAAGCATCGGGATTTGTGTGCGGACCGTCCTCGATCCATCAAGAGAAAGGCCACACGACTACTTGCATATATCTATAGCCGTTACAAACTTGGAGCATATCTACATAGTCGATATGCAAATAATGGAAAGGTCCAGTAGGATGAGGTATTGCTTCTGTCACATTACACAGCATGTGCCCTGCGGTATACTGCTATCAAACCAAACAATTTGTAATAAAAGCGACAACATGCACTGCCAAATTTGGTACAAACCACTCCTTCAATATTAGGGCTGCAAAACACTCTTGTGTTGTATGTGCTGTGTAATACAGTTGATCCAATGCTACGTTAAGCAATCCAAGAGGGATTACTGGTCTTCTGGTGCTGTCCTGCTACCATATTGCATCTGTCGGGGACAGTGAGCACCGCTGCTCTTCCACAACTTTTGTATCTCTTGTGGTGCTGGTCCCTGCAATTCAGTTACTTGGGCTATGGGCAATCTAATAAAGCCTTCTTTCATTACCATACTTCATGCACGTGTGTATCTATTGGGTGCTGTGTCAAGACTGGATATTTTGGAAAAATATGCAGCTTTTTTGGCCCCTAAACAGGCATCTTTGTTGCAGCAGGAAATTAAATCTGTGACTTTAGTATGTGCTGGGCACATCACCACCGTGATAGCCAATGGGAGCTCTAGTGTGTTTATGAACTTGTCCAATAATGAGACATGTTGCACTCGCATGCCGTTTGCGTGAAGGAAGCGGCACATCTTCCACAGTGATAGTCCTGCATGTACTGTTGATGTCACATGGGCGGACTCCATATATACTGTTACTTCATCATCCTCATGCATTTCAAGTGCCAAAATAAGCTCTACCAATTCTGCTTCTTGCACTGCAAAATGCAAAGGCAATCTCACACTTGCCACTGTCGCAAATTTACATTCAGTTTTGCTTTTACCACTGCAGTCCCTGTTGGCCTTTCCCCCATCCTCTTGTGAATCAACGAG
Source organism: Ambystoma mexicanum (assembly GCF_040938575.1). Taxonomy (NCBI): domain Eukaryota; kingdom Metazoa; phylum Chordata; class Amphibia; order Caudata; family Ambystomatidae; genus Ambystoma; species Ambystoma mexicanum. The sequence goes on from NC_090927.1 coordinate 1,179,671,130, forward strand.
GAACCGTCAATGAAGGGAACTCTCCCCATGGCATTTTCCTTACGATGGAGTATATCATCATGGTACTCAGTATGTGTAGTGCAATTGTACACGTAGTCTCCTTCTCTTCTTCTACTGGTTCTGCTATGAATCTTGCATCTCCCTCACCGCCTTTGATCTGGCAGTTTTCAAATTGCTCCTGCTCTCTCCGGGGTCATTTTTCATCCTTGTTGAGATATCAGCTGTCCTATGTACAATACTTCTTCCTGGCAATATTATAATTTCTCTTTGTCTACTTTGTACCCCTTCTCTGCCACACTCTCAACAGTTGTATCGAGTCTTTTTTGCATTTTTCTTCTGTCTTGCTGCACATCAGAATTTCATCTGCATATTGGGCCTCATTACGACCCTGGCAGTACGGTGACAACGGTGCTGATAAGCTTACCGGCACTGCTGTCACTGTACTGCCATACTACGAGTTGTGCTCGCGGGTCTCACTCTGCCCGCCAGGCTGGACCTGGCGGGCATTTCGGCACCCGCAAGCACAACTCGTCGGATGCACCGGCACCGTTATGATACTCCTAACAATGCCTGTCCCACCCCTAACTCGGATCAGAGCATTACAAACAACTGACCAAACAAAAACCAAATAACTACTGCAGGCGTATAGTCGGGGTATATGGATATGTTAACATTGTACCCCTGGATCATCCCACCTTCTCTGGAATATTTTAGGATGACTTCTCTATCCCAAAAATGTAGAGTCTTCGCTATCAAAGGGCGAGGGTGTGAGCCCAGAGGTGGCCTCTTTTGCAGAGATCTATGGACCCTTTCCACCACAAAGCCCTGCGAGAGTGCGCCCGCCCCAACTTCTTGTAGTATTAGGTTTTCCAGAAAATGTGTGGGGTCAGATGCTTCCATTCCTTCCGGGACCCCTAGTAAGCGTAAATTGTTCCTCCGAGAGCACCCTTCCGCATCCTCAGCTTGAGGTTCCAGTGCCACGTTCTTCCTCTCTAGGTCCAGCAATCTCTTCTCGAGGTCTTTGATGGTGTCCTTCATCTCCTTTAGTTCTGTTTCTCTGGTTGTCACTCTCTCAGCAAGTTTGCAGACGTCTTCTCGCAGCAGCTGCATATCAGCTTTTACTTTGCCTATTTTAGTGTCTAATTTGGTGTCTATAAACATCTTCAGGGCAGCTATCGCATCTAGTATTTGATTCTCGTTGCCTGCAATTTCCAGAGTGGGTTGGCTTGCGCTTCTATGTCACCCTGTGGCAACACTTTGGGTTTGGCTGCGTTCAAGGAATCCATAATTGTAGGGTCCTTTTTGCTTTCAGTTGAGGGCATCGTTGCTTTGTAGGCACGCAGCTATTGACTTTAGCGTGAGTGACTCCCTGCTCCTCCTTGGCTGGTTGTCAGTGCATTAGACGGTCACTAGCGTGGACCAGAGTCTTACTGGTGGCGTCCTCAAGTAGTGCGCCCCCGGGGTCACTGTCCGATTCCACCTGCTGTCCCCTTGATGGGCCGCAGCCAGCTATGCCATCTCTTTTGCTGCAGTCATCGAAGTGTGCTATGGGTGCTTTCTTGGGGAGTATGGTCAAACATGTGGTCTAGTGTTGTGTGCCTCGAGTTCTAATGAGAGAGTGCTTCTCCAATGCCGGGATGCAGTTTTGCGGCAACTGTAAATGTGTGCCCAGCAGCTCAGGATCATGTTCAGTGTAGCACCTTATGGCGGCGCAAGCAGAGTGTTTGGCATAGGTTTGTACTATTATTTAGTAGTTTGCGTCCAAAGTGCTTGATGCAGGGCAAGCCCACACAGTCCTGCGCTTAATGCGGCATTTGTGTTGAGCCAGAGCCGTCAATGAGACTTTGTTGCCGGATCTAGAAGCGCATCGTTGTACCCAGACGTGCCTGCCCACACATGGCCATATTTAATATGCCCAAAGCTCAGCCTCTGTGGTCCAATTCTCCTGGATGTGCCACTCCGGTCCCTTCAGCCCAACTTTGGCTCAGCGGCTGGTGCAATCACTGCTGTGCTTTCATGTCTTTTCCCAGCATTCGCACAGTGATGTACATATTTTTTGGGGGGGACCTTTATTATGTGGTGTGCCGCACGTCTCAGTGGGCCATTACCCCAGGCCTAGGGAGCCCGCCTCGTCGCTCCCACTCCTCTCCAGCACCCGCTCCCGCTGCAAGACATACCAGGGGTCTATCGTGGTGAATGCCCTTTGTGTATGAAGGCAGCATCGTGGGCCTCCTGGACGTCCACCTCAATCCGCAGTCCTCGGCAAGCAGGCACCCAGGTCAGCCAGGTGCGATAGGCGAGCACGGGATGTGTGTTGCTCCCACCCCTGCTGCTGACGCACCGCTAGCAGGACATGCTCCAGTACAATACAAGTTCTCTTCAGGGTTCCAGGGCTCCCAGCACCGCACTGCAAGGCAGGGCAGTCGTCACAGGCCGCGCTGGGGTGCCCCAGCCCCCCGTTAGCCCGCCACAGGCACCGCTCCTGGGTACTGAGCGTCGGCACAGCTGCGCCTTGGATGCCGCAGGATTAGGTGTTTATTGGCAGCCGAGAAGCGTTGAAAAGGCTGCTCATGTGAACAGGTATGCTGGGGTGCCCTGACACTCAGCCCGCGCCGGAGTCCATCTCCCCCCGCAGTCCACAGCAGCACAGACCAGGACAGGGCAGCGGCTAACTCCCATTGCTGCTTACCAATGTGCTGCACTCCATGCAAGCCCTTTCCCCACCTCACAGCAGTGTTCAAATGGCGACTGCCATCTTGCTCCTTTGGGGGGTACTGTGTTTGCGAGCAGTTCCCTTGGCTGTATCACTCTGATTTCAGCTGCCACTGTCTGGCAGGACTGGAGAACCGTTCCCTGCACCAGTAAATGTCTTCAAAGGCAGTTTTTCTCTGTGGTTGCGCAATAAAAAGGATTAATGGCAGGATCTTGACAGGAGCTCCATCAGTCGACTTCTCTATTTCATGGGCTCAGGCCACCATGAAGGATACTGTCATGTTGAGTTTGCTCATTAAATCTCTCCCCAATATGTTGACGGGTGTCTTTCAGGAGTACAATAGTGGCATGGAGAGGTCATGTTCTCCTATAGTGATAGGTATGTCATCAGTAAAAGGAGCCATACCTGTAGCCCCAGAAAATCCTTGTGCATTCATGGCCATGCCTGACATTGGGTACTTCCCCTCCCTAACCCAGGACCTGGTAGCCCCGTATCAACAAGGAAGGAAAAGGTCTTGTCAACTATGGTTACCCAGACTCTCGGTTCCTCTTGTGGGTCTGGTGTAACAGATAGGATAGAACAAATCAAGTCTCTCTGTGGACTGTCCTATTGCGGATATAAGTTCATCCCTGTGCCATTGAAAGGATTCCCTGCCACCACGGTCACATTCTCCATTCTGGGCGTAGGTGTCTTGGGTCCGGCATTTGCATTCCATTTTGTCATTTTGTTCTGTTGTACAGGTGCTTGTGGCTGAATTGGTATTTGCTTTGTCTGTATGTGGGTTTGTTGTGTTTGCATCAGCACTTGTTGCACTGGCATTGTCCTTCCCTGGTGTGCAGGCTGCATTGTGGTGCATGTGTCTGATACTGCGTTTGATCCTGGCATAACATTCAGGTGGATCTGCACTATACGGTGGGGGATATGCTATCCCCCCTCTTGGGTCTTGCAATGTTGCTGCATCCCTCCCCTGCTCCGACATGCTCCATTAATGTGCTCCATTTGCCCACAAATCTAGCACTAATGAGGTTGTTCTACAAATCGAGGCTTTTTGCCATCAAATCCTCCTCCTTGTGGAGCCGGAAATTCAAATCCTCTACCCCTGGGTGCACCCCTTGTTCCCCGTGGCCAATAATCATATTCCCCTCTCACTGCGAAATTACCACTAACTATTGGCTATGCCTGCTTTGCTACTGATTCATTTACCCCCTCTCCACTAATCAATGCAGCTCCTTCCATTGAAAATGTAGAGGGACAGATGTACATCATCTTTAGTGCCAGCCTCCTCCCCTCCGTCATACTGGAATAGCGGCAAAAGGGCACTGTGTGTGACACTAGGTATCATCCCAATACTGCATCAAAGATACGAGAGACGTTATGCACTCAGACAATCGTCTTGAATATACCCTCGCAGTGAAGGGTGGAAGGATGCCTGCATACACCATTGAAAATTGAGGAGTTATAAGTGAAATCAGGTGAGGACAGAGTGGCGTCATGAAGAGAAGACACGAAGATGCACTGAAACAATATGCAAATACACTAAGATTAAAGATGTAACTGAAGTAACTAAAAGAACATGTAAATGAATATGAAGAAATCATGTGCACGAAAGAGATAAGTGAGAAGAGATGAAGTGAATGTACATATGCAAAAAACACAAGGTAGATGAGACATATAGAAGCTTGCTGAAGAAGAAAATAAAATGCGATTGAAGCAGCCATGATTAAAAGATGGATGTCGGACTTGTGTTAAGAATGACCAAACTACCTCAGAGACAGACCAGGGCTGCAGAGCTGAAAGGCACTGTAAAAACAAATGTGTGTGAGGAACAAAGAATATCTATTGACTTGGATTAAGGATGCCACATCAAGAAATAATTGCAAGGCACAAAGGGAGTCAAGACGATAAGCTACATACGCATGACATAATTCTCTTAGATTAAGCAAAGAAGAAAACATTTGCAAATGCCAAGTATTGGACAATCAAAGATGCACAAAGCATATGTGAGGCAGAGCAACCAAGTCTCCAGAGGCCAAGAGTAGTAATAGCACCCAGTATAATTGAATTAAATAGCACTAAATAAAAGGTTGAAATTGCCAAAATCATGGTCTACTCACACATGATTCAGAACTTGAAAACACAGCCTATTCATTAAACTACAGACGAAGATAGTGGTGTACCTACACTCCCTTAAATGTCCCAGAGAATAAAACAAACAGTCTTCAAGGTCAACTACAAAGAAGAATTCTTGGCTTGGGGCCTGACCAATGAGAGATGGTAGGTTAATTGAACAAGTGGGTAGTAGTCTCATGTTGTTCTGCAGACCTGAGTTTCGTTTTGATTACATGCTCTTAATGAGCCGAAATTCCAAGGTTGGGAGAGTATGCCAACCAATAATGAAGGTCTATGTAGCATGATACTATACAATGTTGCAGAAGCCAATCTGCTGCTGTTATTTTGCTATTAATCTGTATTATACGTACTTAGAGGTAGTTCAAGGCGTGCCTACGAGATAAGGGGCATCCAATAATGATACTAACACTTATATGAACTATAGGTATATATGTTCCCTTAACCAATCGGTCCCATCAATAGGTTTCTAAAGGTCGCCACGTAGGATGACATAATAGCTGACCCACATTGAGGTATAAAGCCTTTGTATAATCAAATTATTGTCGAGAGTGTGTGGACTACGATTTGTTGTTTGCCAGGGTTCCCTGCTTTATTGAGCTGATAATAAAGTAGTATTTTACCATATTCTTTGTGTCTGTCTGGTTATTTGTGTCTGAGATTGTTAATTGGTAATTCCATATGGCACATGAAACACTCCAGGTGCTACTGCGCAAAAACCTTTATAATTACTTCTGAACTAACTTTGCTTCCTCCAACTTTCTTTCCTCACGTTTTTTCCTGACTTTCTATTGTCTTAGCCAACGATGATGAACTATAGTCTACTGGATCCCTGGCCATGGCTTCGCTTCCATTCCCACTATCTTTTTCAATTGTTGCTGCACTGGCTCATGCTACCCCCCAATACGTGATACAAAATTGATATTATTATGCCCCATGGCTTTCTCGTTTCGAGCCGCCATTTTTCTTGAATCTCTTGAATGTAAGCAACAGGGTGTTCATAATCATGCATTTTGTGTGCAATGATTGCACTCATGTCTGACGAATCAGGATATTGCACTTTGAGAGCTCTCCATACATCTGCCCTACAGTTGCTAAACAGTGCTCAATCATGAGTAGTATTCTAAGCTGTTACTCCAGGATACCCTCTCGCTTCCAAATATTGTCAGCCCTCTCTCCTCTTATGGCAGCAAACAAGCTTTTTATGTCACCCACCACTAGCGTCATATCTGCAGACATTCTTTCTAATTCGTAAATACACTTGCCAGCTCCTGATGTCGGCATTGGTAACTTACAGACTAAATTATTCTTGCCCATTTCCAGCCATGGTATGTATTTCAGCCATTTTCCCCCTTTTTCCAGCAATGGGAATTGTGTGAACTCCGTATTCTGTCTAATCGCCATCAGTCCCTGTGTTTAGGGTGTGACGTCGGTCAAGTTAATTTTCTTTCGCCCTGGTAAATTTTGTAACCCATTCACCTAATGTGTTCTTTCTTCTAGGCTCTTTGATCGCATTTTCAGGTCCTGGTCCAGGCTCCAGCATCCTTTCTGATACCCCCACTCTTAGCCAGGTTCTTTCTCCCTCTGTTCTTAAACCACAGAGGAGGCTTGTGCAGCCTCTTTCTCCTCCTCTTCTTCACCTTCTTCCCTCTCTTTATCCATAAACACTGTAGTACACACTTCATCACTACCTTCATCTTCTCTGTCCTCTGTCGATTTCTTTTTGTTGCTTTCCTCTGCTTATTTCCATCTCTCGTTCTATTTCCATGTCTCTTTTTCCACCATTTCCTTTGCTCTTTCTCTCTATACTTCCCTTTGCCTTTCTTTCTCTTCTCCCCTCTTTGCCCTTTCCCTTTTTTCTCTTTGTTTTTAATATATTCCCTTTCTTCTTTTTCTCTCTTTCTCTTTTCTCTAGTTCCCTTCTCTTCTTTACTTTTCGCTGCCTCTCCTTCTCTTTATCTACCTCACATATACTTTCCCTTTCGTTTTTTCCTCAATTATTCTTCCCATTCTCTTTATTCCCTTTCCTGCTCCCTTCTTTCTAATTCCTATTGCTCTTCCTCTTCTTTCTCCTGTTTTTCTCTAATTTCCCTTTCTCTTTTTTTCGAGTCATCCATGTTTCTTCTGTCTAATTTGAGCAATATGTGTCCTCCCATCCACTCATTTGGGTAATAATTGTCACTTCCCTGTTGCCCTGCCTGCCTCTCTGTCTCTAGATCTCTTCCTCAACTTCTGTTAGTTTCACCGGCAGCTCTCAGCGTTCATCATACTCATCGCATGTGGAAACTGGCTTTTGTTTTTTTATTTTACCTCGGTTTATAGCATCTTCACTACTGTAAGCGGGGGGTGCATACATGGGGTTAGTGTACCCTGCTGCTGCCTTTAGTTCTTTCAATGGATATAATCGTTGCACTTCGACAGATGGATCAATGCTATGGTGAGGAGGAGGATCCGAGGGCACTGTGCCTTCCCCTTCATGCCGATTAAGCATCCACTCTCTCATGGGTGGCTCTTCCGCCTCATCCCCATACATCTTACACAACTCTAGAATGGCTAATGGCTTTTGCAACTTTTTTCCCTTTGTGGGTGGCATGCAAATATGTTGTCATGTGTTGCAGCACTGATCTTGAAAGTGCTCCCTCCTGTGGCCTTGGCATGAACATCTTGCTAGCAGTAGCCCAAAGACACTGTGAACGATATTTGAGTATCTTGTCTTTGTACCAGGGTAACGCCTCATATAAATGCATAAGGGGAATGTCTCCCATGATGGCACGTCAGACTCTTGACTGCTGATAGTTACCAGACCATACTATATCTTCAAGCTTATTACCTAGTCTCTCCTCCCTCACACTTTCATTCAAACAATATTTCCCTTTATTTCGAACACTTCTACGTATTCTCCCAACACCTTCTCTGATACAACAATTAGTTGGGCAAGCACCACAAACACCGTCCACTCTCTGGATCACGCCCTTTAGGTCCAAACCATAGCTCCACATTCTCTATGATCCATACCAATATACACAAGCTCTTATTTTCTACAATCCAAACCACTTTACCCCCTACCGCTGGCGCCAGCAATCACTACACATATAGTTGGACCCCAATAAAATACAACACAAAGATCCCTTGCCAGTGACAAGAAGATGGCTATCTCTTAACCATTACCCGGAAGGGGGTTTGTGACACACTCTTCTGCGATCGTGTCTTGGGCAATCTCTTTATCATTGATACCTCGTCAAAAGGTTTAGTGCATCACCTTCCATAGCCTTGTTACAGGTATTCTCTCATAAATCAATCCTTTTCTCGTAATTCCCCAATATGCAGACAATTCCCCTCCCCCTTTCTGTTCTTCCAAGTAAATGCTATACTTAGATCCGTGGATCGGCCGAGGCCTTCAGTGTCGATCCTCCCTCAATTGGCCAGTTGCCTTCTGCCCTGCGGGGCACCCCACAGGGATCAGGCAGGATTTTCTCCAAACGTGGCTCCTGTCGACCTGCTCAGGTCATGCGTGATTCACTGATCTCCACAGGTCCCGTCGCAATCCTCAGGCTTCTGGCAGGCAATCTCAACAATCTGAGTGCTGTGGCCAATCATCCAAACGGCTACCATATTTAGGGATCGGCTGGGAAGCCCACTCTCATTGGAACAGATGGGCCGGAAATCCCACAGCCAATAATGTAAATAGTCAAAGTAGATTGCAAAACCCCACTTTATTAATGATCCACATAAAGCAGGGACAGCATACAAACAAATAGTTGTGCGCACTGGTTCTCACCAAGCCTGACAACAGTTTCAAACCACAAGATATGTCACTATTGATGTCACATTACACTCTCGGTTACAAAAACCTAGGGTACAGGGATTGGTTAAGGGCATTGTCTACATATGTAAACTATAGGGGTTAGTCTTCCCAGTGGCTATATTTTATCTGATGGCTCCACCTGAGACCACCTCTAGATTGATAAGAGAGAATACATGTCACCTTTAAAGTTGACTATTGGCTAATGCAACATATAGTGGGTGGTGCAATATTAAGAGGTTTCATTAGTCGGTACCTTGCTCACCAACCATGACTATGACAGGTCAACACATGAACTAAAATTGGGAGCGAGGGGTGAGAGGGACAGGAACTGCATTCCTCCAATAAATAAGATGCTATTCCTCATCCCTAAACCATGAGCCAAACTATTACAGTGTATTTGACCTTGTAAGGCGCTTTGATTCTGAGAACATGTGGGGATTTGTGGCAGGTGCCGGGACATGATCCTGCGTTAATGAATGGACACTGTTCTTGAAATATGGGTCATGTGTGAGGGGACACTGTTCTGAATTATACCGTCCTGTATTTATTTGAGAATTTAACTAATATGAATGCAAGTGTTATTTATTTTCCAGCCACTGAGAACTTGTCCGATCCATTCTTTATGAGGTTTTAATTTATAATTAGACATCCAAAACATCCTGTGGGCCCCCAGGTGAGTGAATGTGGTTTCTGGCCACCCTGGTGCCTAGACCACCGCTGCTTGGGCTGACTTTACTGACCCCAGGCCCCCGTGTGCAGCGTCTCCATTTCCCCTCCTTCCGTGTGAGTCCCAGTGTTCCCCTCCATCCGCCCACCAGCCCAGCACCAGTGATTGGGTGATTGAAGCCTCCTCTCCACGACCTGAATACCGGCCCTGCTGGCGTGCGCCTCAAACATCCCCTGGGCCCCGAGGTGAGTGAACGTGGTTTCTGGCCACCTTGGGGCCTAGACCACCGCTGCTTGTGCTGGCTTTACTGCTCCCAGGCCCCCACGTACAGCGTCTCCATTTCCCCTCCTTCCATGTGAGTCCCAGTGTTCCCCTCCCTCCGCCTGCCCGCCCTGCGCCAGTGATTGGCTGATTGAGAACTCCTCTCCACGACCTGAATACCAGCCCTGCTGGCGTACGCCCCAAACATCCTCTGGGCCCCCAGGTGAGAGAATGTGGTTTCGGGCCAACTTGGGCCTAGACCACCGCTGCATGTGCTGACTTTACTGACCCCTGGCCCCCAATAGCAGCGTCTCCATTTCTGATCCTTCAATGTGAGTCCCAGTGTTTCCCTTCCTCCACCCGCCCTGCACCAGTGATTGGCTGATTGAGGCCTCCTCTCCACGACCTGAATACCGGCCCTGCTGGCGTGCACCCCAAACATCCTCTGGGACCCCAGGTGAGTGAACGTGGTTTCGGGCCACCTTGGGCCTAGACCACCGCTGCTTGTGCTGATTTTACTGCCCTCAGGCCCCTGTGTGCAGCGTCTCCATTTCCCCTCCTTCCGTGTGAGTCCCAGTGTTCCCCTCCCTCCGCCCGCCCTGCGCCGGTGATTGGCTGATTGAGGCCTCCTCTCCGCAACCTGAATACCGGCCCTGCTGGCGTGCGCCCCAAACATCCTCTGGGCCCCCAGGTGAATGAACGTGGTTTCTGGCCACCTTGGGCCTAGACCACCGCTGCTTGTGCTGACTTTACAGCCCCCAGGCCCCTGTGTGCAGCGTCTCCATTTCCCATCCTTCCGTGTGAGTCCCAGTGTTCCCTTCCCTCCTCCCGCCTCCCGCCCGACCTGCGCCAGTGATTGGCTGATTGAGGCCTCCTCTCCACGACCTGAATAACGGCCCTGCTGGTGTGCGCCCCAACATCCTCTGGGTCCCCAGGTAGTGAACGTGGTTTCTGCCCACCTTGGGCCTAGATCACCTCTGCTTGTGCTGACTTTACTGCCACCAGGCCCCCACGTGCAGCGTCTCCATTTCCCCTCCTTCCGTGTTAGTCCCAGTGTTCCCCTGCCTCCGCCCGCCGTGCGCCAGTGATTGGCTGATTGAGGCCTCCTCTCCACGACCTGAATACCGGCCCTCCTGGCGTGCGCCCCAAACATCCTCTGGGCCCCCAGGTGAGTGAACGTGGTTTCTGGCCACCTTGGGCCTAGACCACCGCTGCTTGTGCTAACTCTACTGCCCCAAGGCCCCCGCGTGCAGGGTCTCCATTTCCCTTCCATCCGTGTGAGTCCCAGTGTTCCCCTCCCTCCTCCCGCCCGCTCTGCGCCGGTGATTGGCTGATTGAGGCCTCCTCTCCATGACCTGAATACCGGCAATGCTGGCGTGCACCCCAAACATCCTCTGGGACCCCAGGTGAGTGAACATGGTTTCTGGCCACCTTGGGCCTAGACCACCGCTGCTTGTGCTGACTTTACTGTCCCCTGGCCCCCGCGTGCAGCGTCTCCTTTTCCCTTCCTTCCGTGTGAGTCCCAGTGTTCCCCTTCCTCCTCCCGCCTCCCGCCCGCCATGCGCTGGTGATTGGCTGATTGAGGCCTCCTCTCCACGACCTGAATACCGGCCCTGCTGACGTGCGCCCCAAACATCCTCTGGGCCCCCAGGTGAGTGAACATGGTTTCTGGCCACCTTGACACCGCTGCTTATGCTGACTCTACTGCCCCAAGGCCCCCGTGTGCAGCGTCTCCATTTCCCTTCCATCCGTGTAAGTCCCAGTGTTCCCCTCCCTCCTCCCGCCCGCTCTGCGCCGGTGATTGGGTGATTGAGGCCTCCTCTCCACGACCTGAATACCGGCACTGCTGGTGTGCGCCCCAAACATCCTCTGGGACCCCAGGTGAGTGAACATGGTTTCTGGCCACCTTGGGCCTAGACCACCGCTGCTTGTGCTGACTTTACTGCCCCCAGGCCCACGCGTGCAGCGTCTCCTTTTCCCTTCCTTCCGTGTGAGTCCCAGTGTTCCCCTTCCTCCTCCCGCCTGCCATGCGCTGGTGATTGGCTGATTGAGGCCTCCTCTCCACGACCTGAATACCGGCCCTGCTGGTGTGTGCCCCAAACATCCTCTGGGCCCCCAGGTGAGTGAACATGGTTTCTGGCCACCTTGGGCCTAGACCACCTCTGCTTGTGCTGACTTTACTGCCCCCAGGCCCAGGCGTGCAGCATCTCCATTTACCCTCCTTCCGTGTGAGTCCCAGTGTTCCCCTCCCTCCGCCCGCCCGCCCTGCGCCGGTGATTGGCTGATTGAGACCTCCTCTCCGCGACCAGAATACCAGCCCTGCTGGCGTGCGCCCCAAACATCCTCTGGGCCCCCATGTGAGGGAACGTGGTTTCTGGCCACTTTGGGCCTAGACCACCGCTGCTTGTGCTGACTTTACTGCCCCCAGGCCCCCGCGTGCAGCGTCTCCATTTCCCCTCCTTCCATGAGAGTCTCAGTGTTCCCCTCCCTCCTCCCGCATCCTGCCCGCCCTGCGCCAGTGATTGGCTGATTGAGGCCTCCTCTCCACGACCTGAATACTGGCCCTGCTGGCGTGCACCCCAAACATCCTGTGGGCCCCCAGGTGAGTGAACGTGGTTTCTGGCCACCTTGGGCCTAGACCACCACTGCTTGTGCTGACTTTACAGCCCCCAGGCCCCCTTGTGCAGCGTCTCCATATCCCCTCCTTCCGTGTGAGTCCCAGTGTTCCCCTCCCTCCTCCCGCCTCCCAGCCCGACCTGCGCCAGTGATTGGCTGATTGAGGCCTCCTCTCCACGACCTGAATACCGGCCCTGCTGGTGTGTGCCCCAAAAATCCTCTCATCCTCTGGGTCCCCAGGTGAGTGAACATGGTTTCTGCCCACCTTGGGCCTAGATCACCGCTGCTTGTGCTGACTTTACTGCCCCCAGGCCCTGCGTGCAGCGTCTCCATTTCCCCTCCTTCCTTGTGAGTCCCAGTGTTCTCCTCCCTCCCTTTGCCCGCCGTGCGCCAGTGATTGGCTGATTGAGGCCTCCTCTCCATGACCTGAATGCGCCCCAAGCCTTCTCTGGGCCCCAAGGTGAGTGAACGTGGTTTCTGGCCTCCTTGGGGCTATACCACCGCTGCTTGTGCTAACTTTACTGCCCCAAGGCCCCCGCGTGCAGCGTCTCCATTTCCCTTCCATCCGTGTGAGTCCCAGTGTTCCCCTCCCCTTCAAGCCTCCTGCCCACCCTGCGCCGGTGATTGGCTGATTGAGGCCTCCTCTCCACGACCTGAATACCGGCCCTGCTGGGGTGCGCCCCAAACATCGTCTGGGCCTCCAGGTGAGTGAACATGGTTTCTGGCAATCTTGGGCCTAGAGCACCGCTGCTTGTGCTGACTTTACTGCCCCCAGGCCCCTGCGTGCAGCGTCTCCATTTCCCTTCCTTCTGTGTGAGTCCAAGTGTTCCCCTTCCTCCTCCCGCCTCCCGCCCGCCCTGCGCTGGTGATTGGCTGATTGAGGCCTCCTCTCCGCGACCTGAATACCGGCCCTGCTGGTGTGCGCCCTAAAAATCCTCTGGGCCCCCAGGTGAGTGAATGTGGTTTCTGGCCCCCTTGGGCCTAGACCACCGCTGCTGGTGCTAACTGTACTGCCCCCAGATTCCCGTGTGCAGCACCTCCATTTCCCCTCCTTCCGTGTGAGTCCCAGTGTTCCCCTCCCTCCTCCCTCCTCCCGCCTCCCGCCCGCCCTGCACCAGTGATCGGCTGATTGAGGCCTCCTCTCGACGACCAGAATACTGGCCCTGCTGGCGTGCGCCCCAAACATCCTCTGGCCCCAAGGTGAGTGAACATGGTTTCTGGCCAACTTGGGTCTAGACCACCGCTGCTTGTCCTGACTTTACTGCCCCCAGGCCCCCGCGTGCAGCGTCTCCATTTCCCTTCCTTCCGTGTGAGTCCCAGTGTTCCCCTTCCTCCTCCCTCCTCCCTCCCGCACTGCGCTGGCGATTGGCTGATTGAGGACTCCTCTCTACGACCTGAATACCAGCCCTGCTGGCATGCGCCCCAAACATCCTCTGGGCCCCCAGGTGAGTGAACATGGGTTCTGGCCACCTTGGGCCTAGACCACCGCTGCTTGTGCTGACTTTACTGCCCCCATGCCCCCACGTGCAGCGTCTCCGTTTCCCCTCCTTCTGTGTGATTCCCAGTGTTCCCCTCCCTCCTCCCATCTCCCGCCCGCCCTGTGTCAGTGATTAGCTGATTGAGGCCTCCTCTCCACCACCTGAATACCGGCCCTGCTGGCGTGCTCACCAAACATCCTCTGGGCCCGAGGTGAGTGAACGTGGTTTCTGGCCACCTTGGGCCTAGACCACCGCTGCTTCTGCTGACTTTACTGCCCTCAGGCCCCAGCATGCAGCGTCTCCATTTCCCCTCCTTCCGTGTGAGTCCCAGTGATCCCCTCCCTCTTCCCGCCACCTGCCCGCCCTACGCCGGTGATTGGCTGATTGAGGCCTCTTCTCCACGACCTGAATACCGACCCTGCTGGCGTGCACCCCAAACATCCTCTGGGCCCCAAGGTAAGTGAACGTGATTGGTTCAACCACCCTTCATCACCGGTCTCCCCAGGGCAGCCCTCTGCCCGGCTGCCCCTGCAGCTAAGGGCCCAAGGCAAAGGGCGGCTCCTACAGTAGCGGCTCCACAAAGTGTCTGCAGGTGTCAGCAGGGAAGCCATTGAAGCCAGAAGCGAACAGACACCAACAAAACTGTAAGTGTGGCATGGGTGGGGTGAAGAGCAATTACTCTACTCCAGAAAGCTCCTGCCACTCTACCTTACCTACGCATAACGTAAAATGCCAAAGATTTACTCCATGCACACCCAGAGAGATCCGAGCACCAACCTAATTCAAGGCTGGACTGTAAATGTTGTCCTGCATAACACTCTAAGATACTTGCATTACTAACTAGTACCACTTCCAGAGACAATGGTGAAAATTAACCAGCCTCACATTGAGATGGGTGTAACAATGTTAGCATGTCCTACTCTTAGCTTGAATTGTGAATGAGAGCATGTGCCCCTCCTTGATAGAATTATGACTGGTAGCATATCCCTCACGTAGGTGCATTGAATGATAGCACGTCCCACCCTTAGTTGGAATTGTGAATGATAGCATGTACCACACTTAGACGGAATTGTGAATATTAGCAGCATGTGCCACACTCAGACGGAATTATGAAAAACAGCATGCACCACATTTAGACGGAATTGTGAATGTTAGTAAGTACCACATTTAGGCACAATTGTAATAAATAGCATCTGCCCTAATAGCGTCACTGTGTTAAAGTTGAATCTGGAAGGTGTGCGCTAGTAGCGTCACTGTGTTAAAGTTGAATCTAGACAGTATGCCCTAATAACGTCACTGTGTTAAAGTTGAATCTGGAAAGTGTGCCCTAGTAGCCTCACTATGTTAAAGTTGAATCTAGAAGGTGTGCCCTAAACGCGTCACTGTGTTAAAGTTGAACTTAGAGGGTGTGCCCCAATAGCGTCACTGTGTTAAAGATGAATCTAGAAAGTGTGCCCTAATAGCATCACTGTGTTAGAGTTAAACTTAGAAAATGTGCCCGATAGTGTCACTGTGTTAAAGTTGAACTTAGAAAGCGTACCCAATAGCGTCACTGTGTTATTGTTGAATCTAGAAGATATTCCCAACAGCATTGTGTGTGTCCTAATAGCATCACTGTGTTAGAGCTGAATCTCGACGGTATTCCCAACATCATTGAGCGTGCCCCAATAGCGTCACTGTGTTAAAGTTGAATCTAGAAAGTGTGCCCTAATAGCGTCACTGTGTTGAAATTGAACTTAGAAAGTGTGCCCTAATAGCGTCACTGTGTTAAAGCTGAACTTAGAAAGTGTACCCTAATAGCGTCACTGTGTTAAAGTTAAACTTAGAAAGTGTGCCCTAACAGCTTTACTGTGTTAAAGTTGAACTTAGAAAGTGTGCCCTATTAGCGTCACTGTGGTAAAGCTGAAATTAGAAAGCGTGCCCTAATAGCGTCACTGTGTAAATTGTTCAATCTAGAAAGTGCACCCTAATAGCATCACTGTGTTAATGTTGAATCTACAAAGTGTGCCCCATTAGCGTCACTATGTTAAAGCTGAAATTAGAAAGCGTGCCCTAATGGCATCACTGTGCTAATGTTGAATCTACACGGTATTCCCAACATCATTGAGTGTGCCCAATAGTGTCACTGTGTTAAAGTGGAACTTAGAAGTATGCCCTAATAGCGTCACTGTATTAGAGTTTAATTAAGATGGTATTCCCAACATCATTGGATGTGCCCTAATAGTGTCACTGTGTTAAAAGTTGAATTTAGAAGGTATTCCCAACATCATTGAGTGTGCCTGGTCGCATACACTTTACTGATTACCACAATATCACACTACTACGCTTACTCTCTCGTATACACCACCATTCAACTAGAACACAGCAGTACTATGACACATTCGGTAAAGCTGTTCTCATCCAAATAAAACACAGCTAGCTAGCGCACACCGGCTAACTTAGGTGTCTCCTCTGGCCTAACACAGCCAAAACTCAGTCTGGATGTCCACCCTCCAGACTGAACACATTCACCTGATCTCCTTGGCACCACACCTACCGCTAAGAAGCAGCTATCATGCAACAACCACACCAGCTGCACACATACCTGGTGCGCCCACGCACTTTACGACTCTCTCTCTCTCAACTGACTTGAACTGCGATTCTTGAGGGCGTTCAACCTACCAGCGCTTTGAGATCATACCAATGATACATAAGGCGCTATACAAATGCCAAATAACATAACATAACCTGGCATTCAAAGGCTGTTTATTCTTCACTTAATCTAAGAGAAATATGTTTTTTGTATTGATAATCCTTATCTTCTGTTATCTTCTGGATTGCTCAGGCCCTCTCTTAATTCTTCCATAACCTAGGAGAGGGGGCGCACTGCCCCTGCCTGCTCCCTCGCGGATCTGTATTTCAGAAGATTCAGCAGTTTTGCATTTCAATGAAGCTTCTATTCATTTCAAAGTGTGTTATGACTTCCATTTTAACAAGGATGGTGACCCCTTTAATGTTGCGTTTCTATTCTACTAGGCTATCTACCTATATCGTTTGTGTTGCATTTTAACTTATACATTGCTTGTGTTATATTCTTTGTGTCTTTATGGTGCAAGCGATAATCTTCATGTCTAAATCCACGTTTGACCTAATATATGCGTTTCTTCATGGTGAGTGCATATTTGCTTCATGTGTATTGCATGCACGTATGCCAGTCTAACAGCATGTCTGCTTATTCTTGCCATCTTTGGTTACATTAAGTCCATCTCTTCCTGTAATGGTCTGGGATACGGCCAGCACGGTCGCCTTAATGCATAGCGTTTCTCTCCTTGACGATACTGTGGCGAGCGAGGCGCAGTTGCCACTAGTGAGATATTCATATGTCTCTCGACACGGTCAAAGATTTATGTGGGTTGTCTGGTCATATGTTAAACTTACAGTAAAAAGGCATTAAACTAATTGAATATTTCTGAAGGTCATTACAAAAATACTTTTAGCAACAACTAATAGGCTACTCAGCGCAACAGTGAATATATGGTTTGATTTTTATTTAATATTTTGAATTTATATTGCACATAGTTCCTCCATGGAGGATACAAACACCAGACAGACATACATCTGGGTGCATATGTTATTTTCTTCCTTTAATTACATGCTAAAAATCATTGTGTGCATAGGAATGTTCGATTATTCGAAAATATATGCTTTTAAAGTTTTATGATACAATCAACATGCATCCTGAGTTCTTAGCTTGAAGGGTAATGAATTCCAGAGATGGGGACCCAGAACGGAAAAGCGCCTGTTTCCTCTATGGGCCTGGTGGGATAACCAGATGACAAGCAAGCATTGGCTGTCTGCGTTGAGAGATCATGTTGGCCACTGGGACAAGGATGCAGTGCAATTGTTCTCCATAGGGCCACGTATGCTCTAACTAAGCCAAACTGGTCTGCGGTTTTAGGAATTCCCCTGGCTGGCCCAATTCTAGGAGAGATTGTTTTTATTTATTATTTATTGTGCAATAGCCAAAAATTGACTTATAACACATTTAAGCACAACTGTATACAAAGATAAAACAGAATAAAATTCATAAACAATCACTGTACATACTCTGAATACAAACTTAAGCACGACATTCATCATTAAAAAACCAGAAAAGAAAAAGGAAAAGAAAGGAGAAAAAGAAAAAATTCAAATCAACCCTAATAACTCACTCTGTTAATAATTCTAGTTCCTTTAGAACTCTTCCCACCTCAATCGACAGAGCCATCTCATTACCAGAGGATAGTCTCGCCAGAAATCATCGGTATTAAGTCTAGACTCATTATGAACAAATCTGCGAAAGTGTTTGGCCCTCACACTCCAAGTCCCAGTACAATTGGATAATAGATGTTTAATAGTCTGGACTTCATTGCCAAGACATCTGACAGATTGGTAGAGGCCCCCCTTCCTTGTCTCTAGTGGCTAATATTTCTAGAGTGGTGAGTAGGTTTAACCGAAATCTCAAAAAAGAAGATCTGAACCTTGAATTTGGGGACTTTTTTAGATAGGCCGGAACAAACGACAGTCGTTTATCCAACACTGTTAAAGAAGCTGATCTTTTAGCTTTTCGCATATTATCAATCGTGCCTATCCAATCACCCAATTTCAGTTTTTCTTTCACCTTTAGTGGGTTCTGAAGGAGCAACTCAACACCACAATAACATCGAGACAATATTTCCAAACATTTTTGCCCAAATGTATACAGAAAACCATTATTACCCAATTGCAGCTCTAAAGCTGTTTCCTCAAAAAGGGATTTTTTTGGAGGATCTAAGAGTAATCTGTAAAGAGCCAACCACTTCCATTCCAACCATGATCTAAGTGATGGAGGACCAAGTTCATATCTCAAACAAACAATAGGTACACAGTCTGGTAGCCCCAAAGTACGTTTCCAAATGCCAGCTTCTATTATATCCCAGTCTATCTCCATAGCTATAGGGTTGTAGTCCAAACCATATAAGATAATGGGAACTACCTTTCCTGTGTAAAATATTAGGAGTGGAAGAATAGAAAATGTGCACAACCTGAAATTAATTTTTTTCATCTGTGAACCTAATTTCACTAACTTTAGATCGATGGATAACAGCAAGCTATTCTTGGTTGGAAAAGATCTTAATGTGGCTCCCAGATAAGTTCATTCTGAGACAACCTCTACTAATGATTGATCCAATTTCCAGGCATAGGTCTTCACTATTTTATTAGGTCTCTTAAATAATAAGATCGGGGATTTTGAGGGGTTAATGTTTAAGTTATTAACCCTAGCATAGGATTCTAATGCAGACAGCAGACGTTGCAGCCCAACTTGCGAGTAATCCAGGACTACTACGTCTTCCGCATAGGCTAACCAATTTACTTTTGCATTACCAATAGATGGAGATATTAAACCAATATCCTGCAGCCAATTAGCTACATCAGCCATAAAAAGGATGAAAAGCAAAGGGACTAATAAAAACAGTCTGTCGTACCCCTCTAGCTATCCTGATTGAGTTTGAGAGCAAGCCCGATCTACCAAGTCTGACCCGCATAGAATTGTTGGAATGCAACTCTCTCAGAATGGAAAGTAAACTAGGGGGGATTCCCCAGGCATCACGTTTTTTCCACAGTAGGTTCCTATCAACCGTATCAACTGCCTGGGATAAGTCAATCCAGGCTCCAAAAAGGACAGGACCTCCCTTCATGAACGACTTTGCAGCGAGGCAGTACAAGACTAGCCTATTCAATGAAGTGCGTAGGCCCTTTCTAAAGCCAGATTGCTGCTTTGGGATAATTCCCTTGTTTTTGGCCCAGGCTTCAAGTCCCCTAAAATGATGCCCGAAAAGATTTTACTATCGGCATCTAACAGGGAGATTGGGCGATAGTTTGAAGCCAATAACCTTCGCGCTTTTAGATAGGAATAACTATGAATTGTTTTCAAGAGTCTGGGATTCTCTTCTGAGTAATGATGTTATCAAAGAGCTGTTTTAAAACCTTCGCCCAGGTGAGTGGATCCAATTTAAGAATTGAATTACTCAAACCGTTCGGGCGGGTGCTCTTGATGCTGAAGATTTCTTGATTGGCAGTTCAAGGTCCAGGACACTGAATTCAAGAGACCAGCTGGACATTACATCCACAACCGAGCACACTGAGGCCTCAGGGTCTCTCCTGGATGACATAATCCTGTTTCTGGTGATGAGATACCTCATTCATTCCCACCAATGACCAGAAATTTCGAGAATTCCTAAGAGATAGGGCATAAAGCATTCTCTCGCCATCATGCTGAAGCACCAAATGCCTATGGGTGCGAAGCCAGTTCCTATAGTTGTTTTTTAGGTTTGAAACTTCCTCCCCATAGGCCCTAGCGCTTAAATGTGATCTCTTTAGCTCAGATCTCTGGTGCCTCAATTCATTCTTTTTAGCCATAATTTGTTCATTAAAAGAATGTTTATGAATCTTATAGGATTTCTGTGAGGAGTGCTCAAATGGAGCCAAATCAGACAAAAAGTGCAAGAAGACCCCCAGAGTACAGCACTCAGACAGTCACTGGACAGATAAAAGATTCACCCTTTTTCTCAGGTCCTCATTTAACAGTTTACCCCCGTTGGCAAACTGTCTAATAACATTGCCTGCAGTGTTAATAGAGAGCTCTTGACCATAGCGCGGTGCCACTAGATCACAATCATAGGACATAGCCACCTTCAGCATTGATTGGTCATCATTAAAACCATCCTCCACAACCAAACTGCAGCAATTCTCAAAGATATTTCTTGAGGCAAAAAGGTAGTCGATTGTAGAGAAAGAGGTTCCTCTGTGCCAAGAGGGGGCATTCGGGATATGCCCCCAGATGTTCCCATTCAACATGAGATTCCATTCCCTCATGAAATCTACCCACATTTTGCCATTGCTGGACTGCTGTTTGAAGTTCCCCGACCTTGGGTCCAGCGTAGAGATACATTGAGAGTTGAGATCCCCGGCAATGAGAATATCATCTGCCTGAAATCGAATGGAACATTCAACTAGATCATTTGAGAGGACATTCAAGAAATCATATAATGAAATAGCACCTGGATTCCAGTACAAATGTACTACTATCCAACTCGAGCACTCTATAACACCTCTTCTTGACAGTCTCACCATAAGGATGCCCTGACTTTCACTTGAAGTAATAAAGGAGTTATTAAATAATTTCATTGCTAGAAGCAACCAAAAGGCCCCCCATTGGTCTGTCCACCCCTGAACCCAAAGCCAGTTGTTGAGAAATCGAAAACCCATCCATACCCACTACACAAGTTAGCCAAGTTTCTTGGAAGAAAATTAAATCAAATGTTTTAAAAATTTCCAATCTACTGGGTTCCTCAGAAAAAGAGGCATAGGAGAGATTGATATTGGCTAGCGGGCTGTGGGCAGACTTGGCAGTGGAGACTTTCCATGTTGAGCAATGGCCAAAGCCTCACAGCCTTTTGAGCAGTGAGCATGTTAGAAAAGACTGTGTGCGGTGGTGTGTGTGTTGGTGTGTCTGTGTGCCTATTAACAACTGTGCTTGCTGCTTTATTTATTTCACCTTGTCCTCCCACCCAAAAAGTAGAACCTACATCAAGACATTGCTCAGAGAGACTGCAGAAAGCAGGCATGTTTGAGCAGTGTACCTTCTGTACCTGCTGCTCTCTCCAGCACACTTTTGGTAAGAGTGCTGATTGTGGGAGTGGGTATTTGAAAGCAGAGAGCTTGGTATGCATGCATCCAGCCCTTGCTGTAACTGGTCTTTGGAAATGGAGCTGTCCAGTTGTGTCTGCGCGGGGAGCGTTCCCTGGCTCTGATCATGCTGAATGTGTACCCATTTCTAAGATTGTTTGCAGTGGCCTGATCATGCTGTACCTGTCCTTTTGTAGGGGGAAGCTTGCACTGGCCCTGCAAACTCTCTGAGGCTCATTACAACTCTGCCAGTCCGAACAAAATGCCAGAAAATGCTGGTAATTCTGGCACCAGCATTTATTCTGGACCGGCAAAGTACATGTCTGCCGGTGCGGGCCACGGATCGCCTTGCAGGCCTGACCTGCCGATGGATCAGGCCGCTAGCGGCAGATAAATGACTGAATCACCAGCACCGGTAATGCTGGTGATTCAGTAGTTCCCATCCCATGGAGTCCATGGGTTTGGAAACTTACCGTTACTCCACCACTCCTAATATCCTGCTAACACCCGGATATCGGGCGGCAGAGAAGCTAAGGTGGGTTTGACGGCAACCCCCCGTAATTGCCGGCAGGTTACCGCAAACCCGTGATGGGGCCCTATATCTATAGGAGGGTATGAGGGATGCTGCACCACTCCTGTTTGTATAATAATTGTACTCATTGTACTCATTTGTGACACAAGGGCACACATGCCATTACAGACAGTTGCCCTGCCAAGGTGGTACATTTCCATGTTCGTAAGGAAAACTTGCACTGGCCCGGTAATGCAGTATCAGTACCCATTTGCAAGGGACTTGCAATGATCACGCCCATGTACATGTTTGAGAGGGAAGCTTTAAGTGGCCCTGCCCATGCAATACCTATTTGTGAGGCAGACTTTCAGTGACCATGGACATGCTTTGTCTGTTTCTAAGCGCAGATTGCCCTGGCCCTGCCCACCTTGTCCATTTACCCATTTGTTAGTAAACATATTTCAGCTGTAACCATAATAATAATTTAGCATTTATATAGCGCTACAACCCCTTAGGCATCTCAGCGCTGCGTATTATTACCACGGTGTGTGGTGCTCATTTATTGACTTCAGAAGGATGAAAGGATGAGTTTGGTCCTGCTGGGATTCGAACCTGAGTCAGCAGGCTCTGCACAGATGTCAAAGCAAGCGTTCTACTCGCTGTGCTATCGGACCAGACTACGAAACCGTGTTGCACCTATACTTGTTTGTGAGGGAGACATGCACTGTCCTTGTCCATTCAAACCTGTATGTGTTTTTGAGAGCAGCTTTCTTTGTCCAAGGCAATGCTGTGCCTTTTTTAGTGAGAAAACCTCTAGTTGTCCATATTAAACCCTTTGTGAGAGATGGTTGCTCTAAGCCTGCCCATGCTGTACCTGTGAGGCTTGAACTAGGCCTGTCCATACCGTGTGCTTACTTGGTTCTTAGGGAAGCCTGCAGTGACCCTATGCATGCTTCACCTGTTTGTGTGAAAAGCTCCCACTGGACCTGGCAATGCTGTAAAAGGTGGATTGTGATGGAAGAGCGTGCACTGCATCTTCCTACACTGTGCCTGTACTGCCTGGTCTGTGGGGGAATCCTTGTATTGGTCCTGCCCATGTAGTAATTGTATGTGCTGTATTTGTGAGGAAAGCCCCCCTGTACTTTTGGGAACTTTACAGTGTTTCAGTGACTGTGCAAGCTGCTGTCCATGATATGCACGTCTGGCCTGGTGCCGTACCTGTTCGGTGTGTGATAATAGCTTGCAGTGCTGCTGTCCATGATATGCACGTCTGGCCTGGTGCCGTACCTGTTCGGTGTGTGATAATAGCTTGCAGTGCTGCTGTCCATGATATGCACGTCTGGCCTGGCGCCGTACCTGTTCGGTTGTGATAATAGCTTGCAGTGCTGCTGTCCATGATATGCACGTCTGGCCTGATGCCGTACCTGTTCGGTGTGTGATAATAGCTTGCAGTGCTGCTGTCCATGATATGCACGTCTGGCCTGGTGCCGTACCTGTTCGGTTGTGATAATAGCTTGCAGTGCTGCTGTCCATGATATACACGTCTGGCCTGGTGCCGTACCTGTTCGGTGTGTGATAATAGCTTGCAGTGCTGCTGTCCATGATATACACGTCTGGGCTGGTGCCGTACCTGTTCGGTGTGTGATAATAGCTTGCAGTGCTGCTGTCCATGATATACATGTCTGGCCTGATGCCGTACGTGTTCGGTGTGTGATAATAGCTTGATAGCTTGCAGTGCTGCTGTCCATGATATGCATGTCTGGGCTGGTGCCGTACCTGTTCGGTGTGTGATAATAGCTTGCAGTGCTGCTGTCCATGATATACATGTCTGGCCTGGTGCCGTACCTGTTCGGTGTGTGATAATAGCTTGCAGTGCTGCTGTCCATGATATACATGTCTGGGCTGGTGCCGTACCTGTTCGGTGTGTGATAATAGCTTGCAGTGCTGCTGTCCATGATATGCACGTCTGGGCTGGTGCCGTACCTGTTCGGTGTGTGATAATAGCTTGCAGTGCTGCTGTCCATGATATGCACGTCTGGCCTGGTGCCCTACCTGTTCGGTTGTGATAATAGCTTGCAGTGCTGCTGTCCATGATATGCACGTCTGGCCTGATGCCGTACCTGTTCGGTGTGTGATAATAGCTTGCAGTGCTGCTGTCCATGATATGCACGTCTGGCCTGGTGCCGTACCTGTTCGGTGTGTGATAATAGCTTGCAGTGCTGCTGTCCATGATATACATGTCTGGCCTGATGCCGTACGTGTTCGGTGTGTGATAATAGCTTGCAGTGCTGCTGTCCATGATATACATGTCTGGGCTGGTGCCGTACCTGTTCGGTGTGTGATAATAGCTTGCAGTGCTGCTGTCCATGATATACATGTCTGGCCTGATGCCGTACGTGTTCGGTGTGTGATAATAGCTTGCAGTGCTGCTGTCCATGATATACATGTCTGGCCTGATGCCGTACGTGTTCGGTGTGTGATAATAGCTTGATAGCTTGCAGTGCTGCTGTCCATGATATGCATGTCTGGGCTGGTGCCGTACCTGTTCGGTGTGTGATAATAGCTTGCAGTGCTGCTGTCCATGATATACATGTCTGGCCTGGTGCCGTACCTGTTCGGTGTGTGATAATAGCTTGCAGTGCTGCTGTCCATGACATACATGTCTGGGCTGGTGCCGTACCTGTTCGGTGTGTGATAATAGCTTGCAGTGCTGCTGTCCATGATATACATGTCTGGCCTGATGCCGTACGTGTTCGGTGTGTGATAATAGCTTGCAGTGCTGCTGTCCATGATATACATGTCTGGGCTGGTGCCGTACCTGTTCGGTGTGTGATAATAGCTTGCAGTGCTGCTGTCCATGATATACACGTCTGGGCTGGTGCCGTACCTGTTCGGTGTGTGATAATAGCTTGCAGTGCTGCTGTCCATGATATACATGTCTGGCCTGATGCCGTACGTGTTCGGTGTGTGATAATAGCTTGATAGCTTGCAGTGCTGCTGTCCATGATATGCATGTCTGGGCTGGTGCCGTACCTGTTCGGTGTGTGATAATAGCTTGCAGTGCTGCTGTCCATGATATACATGTCTGGCCTGGTGCCGTACCTGTTCGGTGTGTGATAATAGCTTGCAGTGCTGCTGTCCATGATATACATGTCTGGCCTGATGCCGTACGTGTTCGGTGTGTGATAATAGCTTGCAGTGCTGCTGTCCATGATATACATGTCTGGCCTGATGCCGTACCTGTTCGGTGTGTGATAATAGCTTGCAGTGCTGCTGTCCATGATATACATGTCTGGCGGGCATCGAAGCTTTCAATTCTTCTTTCTGTGCTGAGTTTGTGCTTTCTGGGTGGGTCACTTGCTCTGATGTTACCCAGATTGTACTTTTCCTGTATGAATTTATGTTGCACGTGCTGTGTTTTCTGCATGGGAGTAAAGTTTGCTGTGTGTCTGCCAGTGTGGAGCCTGTTACGTGAGTTAAGGAGGCATCGGCAAGGCGCACATTCACAAATACAATCCATGACGACAAATTACACTGAGTAGTACCTGGGGGAACTCATTTTGGGCACAGTTTGTAAGAAATGCACCTTTTAGGCACCTTTTAGAGAACATTGGGCCAGTAAAAGTGGTTACAGCTGCCAGCAGCACAGCCCCTATTCAGAAAACCCACTGGAAGCAGAGCTTCCACCCGACCTCCACTCCATCTCGTTGTGGTCCTTTGGATAGCAGATCCACCTTCCCATTCTTACATCTTGCAGTAATGGCGGCCCATTGGCAGCAATCATCCTAGTGGACAAACCTAGCTGCAGGGCCAGATGGTGCGTTGGGTAGCGTTGCCCCTCCCCTGAGCTGGCAGGGGCCGTCCCACCATTGCCCATGCTCCTCCCAGGCATCCGAGATGCCAAGGGAATTCCTTCTGTTCAGCCAGGAATGCATAACCTATCAATGTGCATTCTTTGCCATCTCTGGTGTGTGGAAGGAGGATGGAGGGGGGATACCACCATCGCCAAGCTAACTGGGGTGATAGTAAAGCTAACACAAGCCACCAACATCCTCTGCCTTTCGTTGACTTGTCATGTTTAGGTAGAATGGATGAGGGTGGCGGCAGAGCAAAGAAACTGCAAGCAAAGCCAGTAGTAGCGCCACATCAGAACCGTGTGGATAAGCCATCTGGGGTAGTGGAAGGAAGCAGAAGCCCCCCCTTCCAACCATCTATAAAGATGCCGCATAGTGACCGACATGCCCTAGTGAACTGGCTCACACAGGCATGGCTGTTTCTGTGTGTGTGAGTGAGTGGTTGTGTTTGGTCTGTTTGTGTGAGTGTGTGTGTTTATGTGTGTGTCTGTCTGCTTGTGTGTATGCAGGGCAAAAGTGTGGGGATGACTGATGGTCATTTTCTCGAATTGTCACTAACATAGATTTCCCTTAATCCCGCCTGATATTTCGATTTGTAATCCTGCCTAATCTGGTCATTGGTTCTAATCCTGCCTGAGTGTTTTTGGATTGTGTGCATCTAAAAGGGTGGGGTTTGACCTTGCTATGATAAGACGGTCTAAAACAAGATGGCGGAATGGCAGCTTGTGAATGTGGGCCACGGAACACGCATTTAGTTAGGTGAGGACACATTTGCAGGGAGGGATTACTGTAGTCGGGACACACGGGGCTGGAAGTGGAGGGGTAGGCAAAATGAAGTTTCGTCTAGGGTGGCAAAAATCTGCTTCTTGTTTTTTTCACGAATCACACCCATGTCCCCTATGACTAAAGCTGGTGTTACTGTTTGTGGTTTATTTTGGTGTGCATGTCCTCTCTGAACCGTTGTGTAACTATGGAAGAAAACAATTATGCCTGTAAGCGAGCCTGAAAGATCCAGTCTGCCCCAGTAAAGGACAAGTGTTTTTCTTTCAGCCAAGCATACCAAGCAGTATTCTGCCATCTCATTGGCAGCTTGATACAGCAATTCTTCGAAAAGCCAGAACATTTGCCTAGAATCTGATATAAAGTGCAGTACGCCCCGCCCACTGAGACGTGGCCTGACCAAGTTCATGTGACTCTACTCAGAAATGCAGAACAACCGCATATCTTTTAGCGAACACCGGTCGTTCTTTCGCGAACATTTGTGTACACACAACTTCCGGTTAGGTCTTGATGTGGTGGCGACAACTCATAATAAAGGACCACAAGGAGTAGACAGGTGAATGACGATGGCAAACGTTTTCTGTACACTGTGGGCCTAGCAAAGAAACTGGAAACTGGATGCACAGGTATATCAACCTCTGAGGGACAGGTAGGCAATGCACACCCCCTAAACCAGTTAAATCTCAGAAGTAGGTGAAGGTCAATGCATATTGAGGGCCTCAGTTCGCAGCTCAGTCTGCTGGTAATTGAGAATGTTGCCATCTGCGGCCAGATTACAGAAACTTTGCACCGGTGCAAGTGCAAAGTTGCATGGTATTAGCACTAGGGCAACATTTGCCCTATTTCTAAAATCACCGGGACATATTGGAAAACCGTAGCACCATGACAAGCCCAGTTTGGCATCTTATAAGCACCAATGTCAAAAATTGCCTTAGTGCAAAAAAGATACATTTCACTGCATGTTTACACAAGGGCAAAGTTTGCCCTAGTGGTAATACAGACTGGTATTAGCACCAGGCCAAACTTCGCCGTGGTGCACAAATGCATCCAAAATGTATCTTTTTTGCAGCATGGCAATTTTTTCCTTGCTGCTTATACCATGCCAAACTGGGCTTCTTATGGTGCTAGGGTTTTCTAATATGTCCTAGTGTTATAAGTGTGCCCGTCCTGTAACATCGGTGCCGTTAAACCTTTTACTACACCGGCACACTACTTTAGTAGACCGGCAAACACTTTATTGAGAGGGCCTGCTTGCCGGAGTTGCTGTGCCCGGCAGGTCTGACCCAGCCGGGCAAAGCGGCCACGGTAGGCAGACTTTCAAGGAAGCACCGGCACCTATGGGACTCTATGGGAATGGGGAACAATGTTTTATCGGCACCTGGCTTCCCGGACCGCCAGGGTTGTAATGCCCCGGTGTTTTCCGCAAGCCAGCTGCCGGTAAAATGTACAAGTCCAGCGACAACCTGCCGGTTTTACCAGTACGATTAGCGCCAGACTTGTAATGAGGCCCAGTGTGTGTGTGTGATAACATCATAGGAATACAGAATAACAGGGCATATGTGCTAATGCGCGCCCTGCAGGATGGTTTTGGGCCTCATTATGAGTTTGGTGGCATCTGGGTGGTAAATCCACCCAGATACCACCAAAGTGAATTACTGTTATCGCCACTTGGCGATAACAGCCGGATTACAGCCGGATTACAAGTGGCAGTGGTGGTGTGAATACCCCCTTTTTTTAGTCCATAGGACTCAATGGGGCATTTTTGCTGGAATTACTGCCGCAGTAATTCTGCCGATTTTGCCAATTTCTTCGGCAGAGAGTTGGAGGATTTACCTCCAGCATGATGCTGTAGGTCAATCCTCTACTCCAGGGCCATACTCGTAATATGGTAGAGCGGGAATATATGCGGTAATTCCGTTACTGCCAATTTTTTCCCGATCTAACCTACTTGTAATGAAGCCCATACGTCTTGGCCCTGCGAACCACATACCGTTGACTGAATCGGTGAAGCAAGGCTAAGCTCCTGGAGATAGTCCAAATAAGGGAATGGTCAGGAGGGAGCCTGCTGGTCTTGCGACTACGGTCCCGGGAAGCTGTACATTTTTGATGTCTCTCTTGTCCTAGTTTAAAAAAATAAAAAACCAGGGGACGAACATGGTGAACCCCCAAGTCAACATTTTGAACTCTTTAATCGGATCTATGTGCTCACTGCGCAGAAGTGTGCCGCTGATTGCCCTCTATCCCTGTGGTGTCAGTTCCCACCCACTTGCGTGGGACCGCGCTGGCGCTGCAGTGTCCTTTTCATTTC
The DNA here is from genome assembly GCF_040938575.1 of Ambystoma mexicanum. NCBI lineage: Eukaryota > Metazoa > Chordata > Amphibia > Caudata > Ambystomatidae > Ambystoma > Ambystoma mexicanum. The sequence goes on from NC_090927.1 coordinate 1,179,699,936, forward strand.
TTCATTTAAAAACAAAAAAAATCTTTGTTGTCCCCTGCTCTCTATCTAATGAAAGCAGGGGACACTCCCGCAACCCCCGACCACCATTACCCCGATCAAGAGGAGCGGGGGACCCCCCGCAACCTCCACCCCCCTTGGTCAGGGTAATGGGGTCAGGATTTCGGTACCACGCAAAAGCGCATTTTTAGTAGTGGGCAAGATGATAAAGTCGCAGTGATGGTACAATACCCCTTAACCATTTCAGAGCCAGGTTTAAATCGGCTCCAAAGTTATTTTGTCACTGTATACAGACACTACTAAGCATACTGCATTGTCTTGTTATTTATGCTCCTTATATTGGTTAAGTCAGTTTACAGGCCCTGCCTGTAAATAAATCATGTCAATTAGTATTTCACCATGTTTTTAATATCCACATTTTTTTTCACACAGGCTTGTTTCAGAGTTCACTCAGAGGGGCTCATTATAAGACTGGTGGTGTATGTTAAAAGTGGCGTTAACGGTGTAACCGCCACTTTTACCGTTCTGCCAAATTAGGAGGCAACAGTATTACCACTCAGGAAGGGTACATAAGGCCCACACGTTCCCCAAACACACTTTCCAACACCCTCATGATGCCACTGGCTTCTGTGCACGTTGACATGCACCTGCTCCAGCTCTGCACTGAGCTCCAGAGGCTGGAAGAGCAGGACGCAGAGGAGAGGAAAAGGCGGAAGGGGGAGTAGGAGACGCCATGCAAGGCGATCGCTGATTCCCCCTCGTCAGGTCCTCACCCTGGACCTTGACAGACAACTTGCTAACCACCCTGTACTGGCTGAACAGGGAGATCATTGCTGAGCCTCTCACCCTGATCCAGGACAGCATAGAGAAAAGGATCAACATCAGGGCAGTCTTACCCCCGCTACAGATGCTTGCATTGGTCCTGCATTTCCTGGCAACTGGCACCTTCAAGCACACTGTGGGCATGCTGCACAGCATGTCCCAGCCCAAATTTTCCAATGTGCCCGTGTAGGTGCTGGAAGCAGTCCTATGCCATGTCTCCCAGCACATCTCTTTGTACACCACCTTGGCACAGGAGAATGCCATGAAGGCACGTTTTTTTGCAGCAGCCCACATGCCCAACCTCATTGCTGCTTGGACTGCACCCATTTGGAGTTGGTGGCACCCCAGGGATCTGAAGAGGTATACCGCAACCAGAAGCAGTACCACTCCCTTAATGTCCAGGTCACCTGTGATTCTGGCCTCCTCAATACACACTGCTGTGCCCGCTTCCCTGGTTCCACCCACAATGCCATGGTCCCACAGAACAGCACACTGCCGGGATACATGGAGAGGCACAAAGGGAATGGAAGTGGATATTGGGTGAGTACAAGTGCCAATCCACAGACTATTCTCACAGCACAATTGAAATGCCATGTGAGGGGGGGTTTACCTCAACTGAAGAATGCACGCTGTGTCAAGTTCCTGTACATTCATGATCTGCCCTCACATCCCACACACAACAGACTACAACCCACAGGACTAGGACATGCATGACAATGTTGCAGTAAATGGCCAATGCATATTCGCCAAACAGGCTAGCAAACCACACATTGGACCACAGGTACCGCAATGCAACATTACACATCTCTATACATGGAACGACACACTTCAACACTGCCACTAATGAATGCGATACTGGCGGATATAATGCCATGCACTCAGGTGACCGTTGATGTGAATCCATCATGGAATAGATGCAGACAACCTGCACAAGTACAACTAAACACCCATCAAGGCACATGCATGGGAGCAAAAGACAGGCCCAATACAGGCGCCATGGCATGCTGCCCTGTCAATCACTGACCCTGAAAGTGACGAGTGCTGGCTGTGTGCATGATGTTCGACGACAGAGTAAATGTACCCCCTGAGTGAAATACTCCATATGCAAGTACTTGTATGGTAATCATGTTGTGTGACAATACTTGTGAAATGCATGCACAGAATGTCTATCAACATGCTGTTGTAATGGGAAACACATCCACAATGCTCTGTGACCGACACCTATAACCTTTGCCCTTGCAGGTGAATCTGGATACGTCCAGCTAACATGGCTGATGACACCAGTGCAGAATCCACAGACGCCACAGGAGGTGGCCTACAATGGGGCACGCATCCAGACCAAGCTCAACACTGATTGGACCTTTGGCCTATTGAAGGCTTGTTTCCAGTGCCTACACTGGTTTGGAGGGGCCCTAATTTACAGGCCAGAGAAGGTAGGACACATTGTTTTTATCTGTGCCATGCTGTGCAACGTTTGCATCAGGCAGAATGTTCCCCTTCCCAATGATGAGGATATGCCACCCCCAGAAGACGAGGCCTCACTACCTGTGGATGCTGTGTTGCTATGCAGTGAGTGCAAAGAGGGTAGGGAAGGACGTCTGGTTCGACAAGAAACAATTGACAATTACTTTTGATGACAATTGAGATGTACTTGCTACGCACCTCTGTATATAGTCACATTATTAATTAAACAATGGCACACAATAAGGAATGTCCTAGCATTGCTTTAAGTGAACAAAAATTTAATATTTTATTTATTTATTTATTTATTTATTTATTAAGTTGTTTTTCAGTTCATAAAACTTTACAACTTTTATATTCATACATACTATCTTAAATTAGTTAATTGCTGAGAAAGTAGAAAAGATAAATACTCGATCATTAATTCGATCATTCATATTATAAAACGGTTAACCATACAGTACTTAAAAACTGCTGAACATTTCCTTAGACCATTGTTACATATCCATAACAGATTTTTGTTAAAAGCTATAATTATTTTCTAGGCAGAATTGTTTTCCATAATCTATATAAAGCGATATGAACAGCCTCTGATTGCACATTCAGGCACCATCTCCAGAATTCCTCTGATTGTACATAGTCCATATTATGAACAAAGCAAACATAATACATCATATAATGATTTTGTCTTTCAGGACAGGAGGTTAATACATGCCTAACAGTTTCTAATTCATCGACGTTCTGGCACATACAGCAATATCTATCTTTTTCCATGATCTTCCATTGATGACCAAAGGTAGATTTCACCGGGAGTTGGTTAGTTCGCATTAATAGTCTGAAATTCCGAACCAGCGGGTCTGGACATCGTATTAAATATCTTTGAGGTTTATAGAATGTATGAACAATCCATTCTATATATTTAAAATTTTTCAATTCATACATACAAATAAAATTAATCTCCCAATCAATTCTCTTTGCTTTAGATTTAAACGCTTTGATTACAGGGAAGAAACCACACTGGTTCATTTTTGCCTCCCACTGCAGTTTATGAAAGTATTCGCTACAGCTAGTCATATATTTACACCTATGTGTAGAGATGTCAATTTTAACAGCATTTGTACTGATGATTTGTAACAATTCACTCTCTGGGTGACACACTGCTTTCAAATTAAGTAAACCATGTTGTTGCCTTACAATGGATCTTAAAGAGTGCAAGTTCCACCCTAACATATTGACTAGGGCACGAACGAGGCACCCCCAGAATGGTGCGCCAAAGTAGACCTTCAATCCTATCTAGAAAAGAAAGGTCGGTAATAGTGATGGCCTCTAAACCATACACCATAACCGGTGTACACCATTGCTGATATAATGTTAATATGCCTTTCAGTGAATACCCTGCATATTCTTTAACAAACTTGTGCACCATCATAGTAATTTGTTTGGCCCTTTTGATTTTGTTCTCAATTAAGTATCTATATCCAATTTTACAGTTAAAGAGGACACCCAGGTATTTATACACATCAGTGTATTCAACATTACCCCAAGACACTTCCATTTTTACTCTATTAACTTTCTTACAGGTAAACAACATAGCCTGCGTTTTTTGCAGATTAATTGTCAGGTTGTGTTCTTTCGCAAAATAGCCACGTTCTTCTAACATCGCCTTCATACCAACAATAGAGTTATCAGACATCACCAAATCATCTGCATATAGCATGGCAGATATCGTTTTTTTAAATTTTGCAGGGCAGTTGGCTTTAGCGACAAGTCGTCTAATGAGGTCAGCTATATAAAGATTGAATAGGAGGGCAGCCAGCAAACAGCCTTGTTTGACTCCTCTATTCACACTAATCGGCTCTGTCAAGCTGCCCTCATTGTCTTGGCAAATTTGGACACTGTTGTTTTCGTGTAGGTTAAGCAGAATGTCAACGAGCCAACTGGGGCATGCAAGTTTCGTCAAAATTTCCCACAATTTGGCTCAATCAACACTGTCAAATGCTGACCTTAAGTCAACAAAGGTGACACAAACAGAATTGCCTTTACTGGATTTCGCTTTAGTAGTTATGGCATCCAGGAGACGGATGTTATAGGTTGTACTAGTCAAACCCCAGTTTGAAGAGGATGCAACAGATGGTTAGTTTGAGCCCAGTCATTAAAGCAATGGTTTGGTCAAAAATGTTTATTGTCCCTACGGGCCGGCCATGTGTTTTTAAGCCTAAGTCGCTCGATTTTAGAAAAATTTCCTATGGACCTTACCCGAGTTTTTTCATCCATTAAACGCACGCGAAAACAGGCACCAGGGAGCTGCCATTTTGTGATAATCCTATCACTTGCCCCATCACCCTGGCTGACCTGCTTTTGCGGCACTAAATCATATCCCCCACCTCTGAGCCTGTCATCTGCAGACGTGTACCGCCCATTTCACAATGCCAAAGCATCTCTTGTGTCAATAGTCGCTGCGCTTCAGCTAATGACGTGTCGCCATGGAAATGGCAAGACACCTCTTTCCTCAATAAGTATAAACAGACCGTTTCACAACACACAGCAGCAGATTTTCGATTCCATTCCTCTCTCTGTGTTACTTTGAGTATTCTGTGACTCGTTTCTGTGCTCTGGTCAGCTACCTTCGCCGCTTGCAGCCCGTGTGAACACCTGTACCATCGCTATAAATTATTTTAGTTTGTTTACCACACAATGGCTACAATAATGCCCTACATGTACGAGCCCGATTATACCGAGGAGGAACTACTGGAAAGGGAAACATGCGAAAAAACGATGGGGCTTCGGACGGCAGTTTGCAGGACGAATCAACGGATGAAGACCCTTGACCTTGTCGCATGGACGGTGTTTCCACCTGGTGCACATGCAATCGGTGTGAGCTAATGCCAACCGAGGACGAGAACTGCTGCTGCTGTGAAAACTCAGAATGCGTGGCCTAGATTTCGGAAAGGCGAGCCACGGCCGCAATGCATCTCCGAGCTGCCAGACTTCAGGGCAGCCTGCCTCACACGGTCCGTGTTGAGGATAATGATGGTGCTTATGCACGAACTTCGCGCAACTGTTCGTCCTTGTAATCCGAGTAACGAGTAAGTATACTCTGCTTGTGATGCCACTACTATTTCATGGTCGTCTCCTATATCCAAAATTACATCTACATATCATTGTAACGCATGAAAGTCGTTCAATAGTGTGCAGTGCCTAGATAGCATTTGTCTGAGCAGAATGCCATTAGTTACAAGAATTGTCATTGACAACAAACGTTTATTAAACTTATCTTGGTCATTTAAAAACAGTTTGTTTCATTCTTTTTCACAGGTGGTACAAGCTGGTGGCCTATCGTTCCTTTACATGGTGGCTTCACGGAAGGCTTGTACACCGCGTTCGAAGAGTAATACCCGCCTGTGCTGTTCGTGCCATAAGACAAACTCTCCCCAGTGACAGCGGTCAGTACAGGGGATTTTCCCTCGCTGTGCTGCAACCTGACCTGTACAATGTGTAAAGTTTTGTATTTTTGTGCCATCAAAATAAGAAACAAAATAAAACACCACATATATTTTAACAACGGTTGTTTCGATTTTTTAAATGAATCAAGCGTGTCTCCATTCAAGAGTCTTCCTGTGCCTTGTCTGCACGCCCACCGGCCCATCCATCCCACCCCCCTCTATCAAAGGCGGTTCACGCCAGTGGATGCGCGCTGCCATGGGTGGCTGTCAGGGGAGCAAACGGCCAAGGTGCCAAACAGCATGTACACTTCAAAAGGTATCCCACGCTCAGGGGCCATTGGTCACATGGCCTCCTCAGACCCAGTGTCTCCAGGCAGGCCTCGCCTGACGCTGTCTGCCCCCCTGCAATCCACATAAGTGTGTCTCCATTCAAGAGTGTTCCTGTGCCTTGTCTGCACTCCCACCGGCCATTCCATCCCACCCCCCTCTATCAAAGGCGGTTCGCGCCAGTGGATGCTTGCTGCCCTGGGGGGCTGTCTGGGGCGCAAACGGCCAAGGTGCCAAACAGCATTTACACTTCAAAAGGTATCCCACGCCCAGGGGCCATTGGTCACATGGCCTCCTCAGACCCCGTGTCTCCAGGCATGGCAGGCCTCGTCTGATGATGGCCGCCCCCGTGCAATCCACATAAGTGTGTCTCCATTCAAGAGTGCTCCTGTGCCTTGTCTGCACGCCCACCGGCCCATCCATCCCACCCCCCTCTATGAAAGGCGGTTCGCGCCAGTGGATGCGCGCTGCCATGGGGGGCTGTCAGGGGTGAGAACGGCCAAGGTGCCAAACACCATGTAGACTTCAAAAGATATCCCACGCCCAGGGGCCATTGGTCACATGGCCTCCTCAGACCCCGTGTCTCCAGGAAGGCCTCGCCTGACGCTGGCCACCCCCCTGCAATCCACATAAGTGTATCTCCATTCAAGAGTGTTCCTGTGCCTTGTCTGCACGCCCACCGGCCCATCCATCCACCCCCCTCCCCATCAAAGGCAGTTCGCACCAGGGGATGAGCGCTGCCATGGTGTGCTGTCAGGGGCGCGAACGGCCAAGGTGCATAACAGCGTGTACACTTAAAAAGGTATCCCACGCCCAGGGGCCATTGGTCACATGGCCTCCTCAGACCCCGTGTCTCCAGGCAGGCCTCTCCTGAAGCAGGCCGCCCCCCTGCAATCCACATAAGTGTGTCTCCATTCAAGAGTCTTCCTCTGCCTTGTTGCACGCCCACCGGCCATCCATCCCACCCCCCTCTATCAAAGGCGGTTCGCACCAGTGGAGGCGTGCTGCTATGGGGGGCTGTCAGGGGCGCGAACGGCCAAGGTGCCAAACACCATGTACACTTCAAAAGGTATCCCAAGCCCAGGGGCCATTGCACACATGGCCTCCTCAGACCCCGTGTTTCCAGCCAGGTCCCCCCCCTCTCACGCTGGCCAGCCCCCAGCAAACCACATAATACCACGACATACACACTTCATTCATTCACAAACACACCCCTGTTTCTAATACTTTATAAACCACTTGATATGTCTCATGAGAACATCTTTGTGCTTTGCAAGTCAACTCCTGAATGTGCTACCTGAGAACCACTGAGATCTATGCTAATCTGCTTGTCGTCGTGCTATCCGTGAACTTCTGTGACCGCTTCGAGCAAACTCGTCAGTGTGCTACACATGGCCATCTACCTGTTCTCCTGCAACATACTGCTCGGCTTGCTGAATCCAACTGCTTGTTGGTCAAGGTAAGGCCATGAATCCTAGTCATATTTCGTTGATTTTTAAATTTCTATCTATTTGCGAGTAGAGTACTCAATAGTGCTATGTTCATTGGTCTCATTGCTATTGACTTGAGTTTCAATTGTTATGCTATCAACAGATCTATTTATTTTCATCTGTGTCAATTGTCATCGAATTCCATCCTTCGGGGGTCCAGTCTATAATGTAAGCATGTTTCCTTCTCGTGCAAGACTGAACATCCAAGGGACGAGTCACATGTTCAGAGTTTAGTCACATCATTTATAAATTTCTGCAATTTATGCAAATACTAAGCCGCACATGATGAACTGGTATAGTTCCGGCGACCAAAACAAACCTTGCATTGAACATTGTATGCTTCATTTACTTTTGTATCACATTATTATTCATCAAGATTGTATAATAATGTCGATATTTACTTTTCAGAATTTTCAACAATGCCTGCCTGTTCGATTAGCGGTTGCCCTTCGAAGACCCATGCTAAATCTGAAGGCACTACAATGCATGTATTCCCGAAAACTGTTGATCGAATAAGAGAATGGGTCAGACATTGTGATATCCACTGGTTGAGCTGGAAAGTAGAGTCCAACAAGTCTTAGAGGACAAGAGGGGTGATCGATACCGCATCTGCAGCTGGCACTTTTCCTCGAACATGTACGCCACATCTTGGGTAACAAAGAAGAATAAACGGCGAACAACACGAAAATTGCTCGCAAACGCTATTCCCACTCTATTCATCCACATTCCGCCACTGGTGAGTGAAGTGTCAGGATTCAGCTTTAGGCCTTGCGGTAGTGTGTAGGTAGCCGAATGGATTAATTGACATTTTAGGTGTTGTGTCCCTTGTAATACCTTCGACATTGATATGAGTGTATAGCTTTTTGAATAATTACATTTATCAATATATTCTTTTTCGATTTCATAACCCACAAACGAAATCTATATATGGGCACAGGGAACTGTGCTATATTGCGCATTTTCAATAGCATTACTCTCAAGTATTCTGTCTCCTTACATGGCAATTTTTAATATTGGCATTTCATTATCAATCAATTATTTACCTTTACAACTGCTTGACTATCCCTTGAATCTGAAGCAAGAACATTCAACATCCATGACGTGCTCGCAGTTATCAACCACTTCTAGCGCGTATCAGGTAATCTTACTTGGCTATTCCGCTACAGACTTGTTTTATGCATGTCAAGTAATAGTTTTTATGTATCGTGTAATTATTTTACCGAATGTTTGGTTAGTGCTTTCCAATTGATATACACCTTAGTTATCATCCACTGGTGTTTGTTTTCAGTTATAATTAGTGTTATCCATACTAATGCAAGTACTGTCTTTCAGGGAGATGCTGAAGCGTCCACCACATTGACAACAGCCCTAGATGTTCTTCAGCAGCACGAGGTATGGATACTGACAGCTCCATGGAACTAGATCATCAGAGCTGGAATACTTGTCGTTTGATTGTTCTACACAATGTTTCATTCATGGTTAGCCATTGATATGTACCTGTGCGGTCGACCCCAAGTCTGTGTTATGTTTTCAATATTGTAATCCTTACTAATGCAAGTACTATGTTTCAGGCAATTGATGGAGCGTCAACCCCTGCACTTGATGCAGAGCCTGACATTCAAGTAATTCCACGGGAAGTGGAAGTGGGACCTTAGTCGTATATGAATTGGCGCAACAGCTTTCGGAAGTGTGCACTACATTTACAGCATCCCTAGATATTCTTTGGCAGCACGAGGTATGGATACTGACAGCTCCATCGAGCGTGATCATATAATGTGATTCCATTTTCTATACTTTCTTCCCTATTAACGCAAGTACTGTGTTTCAGGGAGACGACGGAGCTTCCTCTACAATCACAATATCCCTTGTAGGTGATGCAGATGTAAAGAAATCAGAGAAATAAGTCGATGAAATCTGATCTTATTTAGATATTCCTTGATTCTTTTAGACAATGCATCATTTGTGGTTATCTCTTTATATGTACCTGTGCCGTCGACCCCAAGTGTGTGTTATGTTTTCAATATTGAAAACCATACTAATGCAAGTACTGTGTTTCAGGGAGTTGCTGATGCCTCATATCCAATACAATCATTCATGGCAGTCCATGCGGAGCCAGAGGTATGGATACTGACAGTTCCATCGAACTAGATAATCAGTGCTCGAATACTTGTCGTTTGATTGTTCCACACAATGTTTAATTTGTGTTTAGCTATTGAGATGTACCTATGTGTTCGTCCTCACGTGTGTTTTATGTTTTCAATATTGTGATTCATAGTAATGAAAGTACTATGTTTCAGGGAGTCGATGGAGCGTCATTCCGTGCTGTCTATGCGGATACAGAAAATATAGTCGCTGCAGCGCAAGAGGAAGGGAAGACATGTGGAAACGAATCGGAGCAACAGCGTGCAGATGTTGAAGTTCGAGTCAAGAAAGTTGCAAAGAAAAGAAACAAAAATAAGGTTAGTTACAAACAGTTCATAATTTTAGAAATAGTTTTGTGCTGGGGACTATATTATGTTTTTTTCCTGTCAATTGTACTATACTTTATCTTGTGTTTAAACTGAACATCCCTTTTCCAATCTGTCCTCTAGTTACCCGTGGGTGTACGAACTATACATACACAGACAGTGAAGCAAATGAGAGATGTTGCTTGCCAGACCATTTACACTATGGAGGAACTATTAATTCAGATGCGGCGTGTTGAGACTCGAGATGCTTGTGTCCAATGGCCAGAACATGAATTGAATGTGTCCGGAGAATCCAGTAAAGTTTTATTGGACCATTGCTACAGTGCGACCGCACCACCACAAGAAGATGATACTGAATGTATTGAAGATAGCTCTGAAGTAGTCGCAGATCAATTCACACAATCTACAACCGCCAATAAAATGCCACCCAAAAAGCCGTCGACATTGTTGTGTTCTCCCATCAATGTTGAAGTAACAGATGTTGAAATGAAAGAGAATGAACCAGCAGCAGCATTCACCGACACATCAGAACTTGATATCAGCGATATTTCTTTCAATTGTGGTGATATGTCCTCAACGATACTGTCCGAAACAACTTTGACGCCGGATGACAGTCTAATGAAAGAGGGCAAATACATAGTATTCGACAGTTGTTTGATGGATATTATAAGTATGCTGAAATGTGGTCATTCAGTTAGAGGGAAAGTATGTGGGAAGCCATTGATTCATGTGTCAAAAACAAGGCAATACCGTCAAAATACATGCCGCCTGTAGATTAAATCATACGTTCTCATGGTCTGCACAATCGATGCTGGGGAAACTGCCATCAGGCAATCTACTGTGTGCAGCTGCCTCACTTTTTAGTGGGTCCAGTTTTAGAAAGTTAAAGTCTTTCTTTCAGTTTGTGGGACTCCATTTCATTTCTAAAACAGAGTACTACAAATTCAAACATGATTATTTATTTCCGGCCATTAGTGATGCTTGGAAAATTGAACAATTGTCTCTAGCAAGTACATTCAAAGGCAAACGATTCAGGCTAGCCGGCGATGGACAGTGCGACAGCCCTGGATTTTCTGCCAAGTACTGCACCTACCACGTTCAGGACATGGATAGTAAGAAACTTGTGAGTTCGGTGGTCGTGCAGGTGTCGCAATGTAAATCCTCAGTGGCCATGGAGAAACTAGGATTTATAAAATCATTGGAATATCTACAATCGAGGGGAATGCACATCGACCTCATAGCCACGGACAGACACAATTGCCAAGACAATGAGAGAGCAGTTCCCACATATTAAACATCAATTTGACGTATGGCATCTTGCTAAATCAATCAATAAGAAAATCTCGGCTGCAGGGAAAAAAAAAGGTTTGGAACGTATTTCACAGTGGTCCCAGTCTATCAGCAACCATCTTTGGTGGAGCTCCAAAACTTGTGAAGGGTCAGTGGAAATCCTACTTGAAAAATGGCGGTCACTGATGCACCACTGTACCAACGTTCACCGCTGGACAGAAAACCAACATTTCCACCACTGTGAACATGGCCCTTTGTCCACAGAGGAGGCACGGAAGAAGAAGTGGTTGATTCCATCTTCACCTACACACAAAGCTATTGAGAAGCTTGTTTTCGATTAAAACTCTATCAAGGGATTTGAGGGGACTGACAGAATTCTGTCACACAGGAGGTTTGGAGGTGTTCCACAATATGTGCCTAAAGTACAGGCCAAAGCGATTGCATTTCGGCATACAGGACATGAAACATAGGACTCTACTAGCGGTCTTGGCCCATAACGAGAATGTGTGCCGTGAACAATCTAGGACTACAGGAAATGTAGGGATGCCTCGCTACACTAGGGACTTTGCAAAAAGAAGTTAAAAATGGGTGGTGAAACCAGTATATGAGGAAATGGAGTTCGACTTTGTTAAAGGCCTTATTGTTACTGTACTAGAGAAGCACAGATATAGAATTTTGAGCGTTTCTGTGCACACCACTGATGCATTGCCACCGAACATTGCCACTGTGCCATGTCCACCCAAAGCAGAGCTCGTTGAGAAGTACAAATCCCGGTTTAAATGATTGTAATCTGATTGTCTTTTTGAAAATAATGTTATTGTACAGTGTGCATACAAAGTATGCTAACCCTAACCCCTCCCTTCACCATCCTGGGTGGCGAACAACATGGGTGTCATCTTTGACTTCTCTCTCTATTCACCTCATATGACCTTGTGAATATGTGTATGTATATATTTTTGTTGCTGTAACTAAGTTTCTCAATCTCATGTAAATGCTGCCCACTGTTAACCGAGGGGAGGCTTGCGTATTGCAAATAATAAAACAAACAAACAATAAATCTAACTTTCAACTGAACTCCTTGGGTACTTTATACTTTCCCTGACCTTCCCCCAAAAAGTAAATGTCTCCATAGTTATGGGTTTCTAGGGCTGCAAAGCTTGCGGACAACGAGGACAAAATTGGGGGCTTTAGAACGCGCCAAGCAAGACGTTGCAGATCAGAGAGAAGCCAGTTTGCATTTGCACATTGAGGCCTAGTACATAGATGGAGTCGAAAATTCAAGTTCTCACAGATGGCTTTACACAGGATGTTGCAAAGTAAGAATGTGTGCTCATGCAGATTGAAGGTCAGCAGCTTTGATTTTTTACTCGCGGGCTGAAGAGGCCCGCGACTCGCACTGGCAGTATAAGGTTCTATTGTTTTTTGACCTTGAGAGACAGGGACCATGCCGAAAGGACTTCATTTGAAGGAGGGGTGCAATAACGTAAGAGACGATAAGGCTGAAAATTCTGAAACTAGACCGAGTTTCATGTTAGTTCAGTATATGAAAAATCGTTGGCACAAACTCAGTGGGATTTACGGACTGCATTACACAGAGACACAATGGAAATGACAAATATAATGTAAGTAACTCTTTAGACGCTTTTATACCGGAATGAAGAATTAATGAATGAATGAATGAAGAGCAAGTAAAACATTTGTGGGATCGTCTTTCTACCGGGCACATGGGCATGCATGTGCCAATTCGACACGCATGTAGACAAACAGTCGTTTCTCAGTGGTTCAACGCTAAAAAATCATTACATTGTGTGCTTACCTCGATTTATTTCATTAGTTTTCGCATTGCTTTTAGAGCCGAACATACTCCATTGCACTATCCTCGCAAGCAAATAGTTTCAGCTTGGCCGTAATAAATAAAATGAATTATAGTAATAAAGATCAGCTGGTGAGACTAATTTCAATTTTTATGTTTTCTAAACAGGTACATCCTACCATACTGCTACTGCCACCTATTCCAGACCCCGGCCGACTGATTTTTCAATCGCCAGCTGCAGCTTCTTGTAAACAACTGCACAACGTTGACCATTTTATGGGACGATTGCCAAGGGCCCATATGCCCTTACGCAGTACTAGCGGCTAGAAGCAACATATCAACCTTTGCGGTGGCCTAGTGCCTAGTTGATGGAACAGTCTTGCGGTTCACCGTGCGTCCAAAGTGCTTCTTTTAACAAAAACCAACACCCTGTATACCATAAAGGAACAGCGCATGACTCACAATCAACTTTAGAGGATTTGCGGATCGAGAGAAAAGAAAAAAAATTCCATTCCGATTTAATATGCCAATTGCTGAATATTCTCCAAACATTTAATGTCAAATAAATGTACTTTACCAAATGTACCGTATTGCTGTTTGATTTTAAAGTACAGTTTCATATTCCGAGTTGTGGCGTGCTGTGTTGTGAGTTGATCTGTGTTGGTTTCCGGGTTCTGTGTGAAGTCGCGTAGAAGACGACTGGGCGCGTTTGCCTACGCAGCACAGTAACGTTACGGAGAGAGGCGGGGAATATGAATGTTTTGATAATGTCAGGCTCAGGGGCGGGGGATATGATTTAGTGCCGCAAAAGCAGGTCAGCCAGGGCGATGGGGCAAGTGATAGGATTATCACAAAATGGCAGCTCCCTGGTGCCTGTTTTTGCGTGCGTTTAATGGACGAAAACCCGGGTAAGGTCCATAGGAAATTTTTCTAAAATCAAGCGACTTAGGCTTAAAAACACATGTCCGACCCGTAGGGACAGTACATTTTTTGACCGAACCATTCCTTTAATGTATTCCAAGACAATTGCTGTAAACACTTTAATAGTGGAGTCTAAAATCGACAACAGGCGATAGTTCTCAGGTAGGGCTCTATTTCCCGCTTTGTACACCGGGATAAGAATGGCTTTCTTCCATGATTCCGGGATGCATCGTTCCCGACATACATTAGTAAACAACCTAAACAGCACAATGCCCCATAGAGATGGATTGTATTTCATTACTATGGTTGCAAGTCTGTTAGGACCGGGAGCGCAGGATTAATTCAGTTTAGCAATGATTGACTCTATCGTTTTAGCAGAAAATGTAAGCGGCCATGCACTACAATTGAATCTGGGGCAGATCTCATCTATTTTCTTATACATAGTTCTATTAATATAAGCATTCCACATTTTCTCTCCTATGGGATTCAAGATGCAAGCCTTATGCTCGTTTCTTAGATTGTTCAAGATTTTCCACACAGCGCTGATTTCACTCCGTTGGAGAGTATTAAACATGGTCTGCCATTTAGTGTTCAATTTGGACCATTTTCTGTGTTTACACCAATTAGTAAAACCATTTTTCTGCTTCTTTTTTTCTTTGCTGAGTTTAATGGATCCTATATTTATTTTTGTCAATTTGCACAGAGATTGGCGTTATTTACGCTTTACAACCGACAACTCCCCATCAAAGGAACGGTTAACCCTATTTCCATGTATGGTCTTAGGGGTACTCTTAACCGAACCAACAACATCCGTAATAGCTTTTATCATACTCTCAATCTCATTCCCACTAAGGGAGTCGGCATACTTGTATATTAACTCATAAAGTCCATATAGTTTAAGTGACGTTAACTTACATGTTTTTGTATTCCACTTTATATTTGTGCCTTTTTGGTTAGTGAAAATATTCCCTGTACCACTCATTATCTTAGCATCTATATCTAATTCCAATTTAGCACATAACATGGCGTGATCGCTATTTTTGTTATCTAATATTTCAAAATCACACACAATATTGAGCAATTGCGTGTTACCCCATATATAGTAAATCATGGAAAATGTCTTTCCACAAGACTATGTATATTTCCCCAGGGTATCACTGACTGTTCCCCCATTTAAGAAGCTGAAGCCCCATTCATTCATGTATCTTTTCCATACTCTCCCCTGTGCATTGGTCTTGGTGCACATTAACGTAATATTAGATGCTAAATTGTTAAACTTGGCTTTCATGTTCATAATACCGCATTGTGCATTCATGTCACCACCTATGACAATCAATTATTAGAATCAAGCAACCAACTAGTGATAAGTTCATCAATGGTATTAAAGATGGCCATAGTTTTTCTACCACCAGGTGATCATAAACATTAATGACCAACATTTTAACAACATGTGTTTTTTGTTTCGAGCTAATTACAACTGCTAATACGTTATCATTTATTTCAGAGGGCATGAGAGTTTCTGAATCAAAATCATGGCTGACTCCTGTAATAAGGCCACCAAATGGCCTTCCATTGGTACCCTTTTTTGCATGATTGTGAAATAATACATGGGTGTCTACCAGAAAGTCATTCATCAGCCAGGTCTCCTGGAGTAAAAATATTTGATGGTTTAGGATTCTATCTAGGGAGTACCCTGGCTTGATCAAATGGGCATGCCCCTAGTATTCCAAGACACAATCGTGCATACTCATAGGCAGGACTTTTTCATCATGTCCACTAGTTGTTGTAACCATTGTATCCCCATTTGACTATCAGATTCACATTGTGTGCAACAATTTTTTGTTCTTCTGGGTTCCCAGTCTTACAATTTAGATATGCATACCACCGAACTTCACCTGTGATCTCCATGTCCAAATCATAACCGAGAAAATCAAGAGATTCTCTATGGGCCCTAATCACCTTCGCTGTTGCAGGCAGTACACAGTGCACTCTAGATATTGCCCCAAACTGCCTCCTTATTGGTTCAATGAGTTCAAAATCACATGATTTAAACATTCTCAATTCTGGGAGTTTAGCAAATAGAGCCAGTAAAGAAGCTCTGTTAATTGGGTTTTTTGTTCTTTTATCTAGTTTTTCACTTATCTGCACAATTCATAGGTCAAGACCTATCTCCTCCTGATCATCGAGGGGGGCATACTTGTTCTCCACACAGACCCTCACCCTTTTACCAGCATTTTTCATTTTATCGTCAGTCTGCGTAGTGACCGAGCTAATCGATGGCCCTTCCAATTCACTTTCTGAATCAGTACATTCTTCATCCAAAGTTGTTTCTTTCTTCCTATTCGCTTTGTTATTTCGTAGTAACCAACTTGTTAGCATGCCAGATTTCATTTCTTGTCTATTTCTTTTCAGATTGTCCCATTTACGGGCACATCTCCTATTCGTTTTTAGTTCTTTAGAAGAAGTCGTTGTGGAGTTAAGAGGATGACAGGGTATTATATCATCTAATTTGATACTTTCTGTCTTCTTATTACTACCCTGTGACTTCTTACTGATATGTTCAGTTTTCTTGAACTTTTTCTTGGAGATATTCAAGACAGGTTTTTCGTCAGGGCAAGTGGGATCTACAATGGGTTCAACAATCACCACAGAATTTCTGGTTTTCTCAATTTCAATAGCATCCTGATCATCAATACCATTTACCACGTCATGATTCATCATCTTATTGTTTTTCATGAGGATGTTTAAGTATTCACTGTGAACTTGGGACTGAGAATAAATATTGTCACATAGTTTTATCAGAATTTCTAGGACAGAATTTACCAAATTAAGCTATGGAGTGGATATACGGATCGTAGGAATATTTGCATTGTTATCAGATTCATTCATTTCCCTCGCAAATCCTTCATGGTTCAGAGTATTATTTACACCCTCTTCTTCTCTGTTAGTATTAGGTTGTGTTTCAGCAACACTAGAAGGTTGAAACAGAGAGGGGGTGCTAGATAATTTATCAGTTTCTTGATGGGTATTCCGTTCTCTTTCTATGACACCAATATTAGTATCACCTGCCACATGACTCAAATTGTTATTGCCTCGCTCAGTAGAAGCCTAATTAGAGCCGCACAGGCGATAGCACAGTTCCAGCAAGGAGTTATTGTCTATAGGGCCAAAGGAAGGAACGGGCGCCACACACAAGTTACCAGTACCCGCCTTAGCATGCACTTGGGCAGTGGTTTTTTGACATCTTTCATTATTAATCACATTGTCGGGTTTAAAAAAAAGTCTGTGATTTGAATGGGGGATCTGCCAGGCAATAAGGTAGATTTCTTAGGACCTTTACCTCTCTCGCTTTTTTCTCCACAAATCGGAGAAACACTAAACTGGGATACAGTGTTGGATTTAGACATTTTTCCATAGGGTTTGTTTTTCCGAAGGTTGTAATGATTACTCCTTCGTTGTGCTTTCCCAGGCATGATAGAGACCCTATGCCACACAAAAAAGCAATGGATAGGGAAGTACACAAGTCAGTACACAGCTGAAGCTACCCCACTCAAGGAGGCAAAAAAAGCAGCAATAGTGGACAAAGGCAATTGGATGGGCTCAATGAGAGATGGTTAAGTTCAAGGATAAATCACAAAGATGAAGGCAGGGGAGGTACTCACAAGTCACAAACCTCGTCGAACACCGTCAAACACTCTGCAACTCACTCCGCTACACGCCCAGCGTGTGCGGCTGAGTTGAAGTAGAGTAGAAGGTCTGTCACGAGCGGCGCTGCAATGGACAGCGAGAACAGACTTCCAATTCCTCCAAACACCGTCAAACACTCTGCAACTATCTCCGGTACAATAAAATTAAATTTGCAAATGTCAAACAACCCTCTACCATAACCCACCCCAAAAACCCCCTGAAAAAAAACATCCCCAAAACAACATCCCTACAACACCTCCCACCTCCCCAAAATCCTCCCAAAACACCATCCCGTAAACACCCTTGCAGTGTCACACATTCGGCAGTTACTCCCGGGCCTTATTGGAATGGAGGCCTGCTGCAGCACCTTGGGGGTGAGGTAGCACTGTAACCCCTGGCCCAGGATATGCTGCAGGGTGGTATTGGGTCATTGAGTGCTGCTACTACTAGATGGAGGTAGTGCCTGCCGAGGGTGTAGATGGTGCATGCATGTGCACATTGCCTGTTGGCCTGCCAAGGTGGCTTGTTGTTGTGGGTGGGCTGGGGCTTCACTTGCCAACATTACTGTCATGGCACATATCGGTGCTTCTCATGTTTCCATGTGTTGGCATGCACATGTCACCTACAGTGCATGTGCATTTCTACATTTCCCTGCCTCCCCTGGCACATGCGTGTACTCACTGTGCATTTGCTGTGCTTGCCATGTGTTTGCACATTCCCTTCCTCATTGTGCTATTCTATCGTGGGGGACGCATGTTATTGGCCACTGCATTCACATGTACGTGGGGTACGACAGATTTACCAACATCGCTGTGGCTTCCTGCTCTGGTGTCTGCGCTCCTGAGGCCCTCTCCACCCCCCATGTGGAGGATGAAGCTTGTCTTCTCCACCCACGGCAAGAGGGTGAGGGGTTCCACTGTGCCACTCCCTGTGGCAGCATTCTCCCTCCTGTGACATGAGATCAGGCGTGCGCACTGCTGTCACCTTGTCCATGATGTTTGCCCGGATAACTGACTTCCTCTGAGCAGAGGTCTTTCTCTGCCTACTCCCGAACAGCTCCTCAGCATGCCCAACCGCTGCATCTTCCAGAGCAGTGAGCTATCATTCTGTGAATTGAGGCTTAAGCAGCCTACGTTCTGAGAGCCGAGCCTTTACCTTTTCTTGAGACATGGTGGATCCCCATGTATGGTGTCCGGATAGCTACAGGAAATGGGACATTCAGAGTGAATTGAGTTTTTAAAGATTACCACCAATGTGCTTCCCGTTCGGGCAGTGACGTTATTTCCACTGGTGGTAATACAAGCGGTTGTGCTGCTGATAATGGTAATACCATTGTATTTGGGTGGTATTACTGCCAGATGACCATTGTCAGCGTTAACACCGGCGCATCATAACAGTATTACTGTTACAGCCAGGGGAAGCGGGGTGCGTGTGCCTGTCAGGTCATGATACAGCGGTAATACCACTGGTCAACCTCAGACTCAAAGGGCCTCATTACACGGTAGGCGGTAACCATGGCGCTATTAGCGCCATGGTTGCCGCCGGTATTTTACCGTGTCCGCCTTGGTGGATGGCGGAATTACCGCCCTACTCCAAGGTAAGCGGGGGCGGTAACTCTCCATTCACCAAGGCCCTTCCCCATTCCCATTTTTGCCCCCATAGGGCATAATGGGAATGGGGAAGGTGGTAATTACGGTACCGCAAATTGCAGTACCGTAATTAGCACCAAGGTCCCTTTGCGGCACCCTACTTTAACGGCTGGTTAAACCAGCCGTTAAGGTCGGATCCCGCAAAGGGAACTCGTAGTAAGGCGGTAAGGATTTACCGGTACCGGTAAACCCTTACCGCCGACCGTGTAATGAGGCCCAAAGTCTGCAACCTAAATGGTAACAGATATAAGCACGGGCTCCATTATAGTGAATGCGTTCAGCATACAGTTCATTTGATGGTTGTGTAAAGCACAGAATGGATTCGGACCATCTGCTTCATGTACGGTGTGACATAGAACTGCCTTGAAGCATATATGCAGTCATGTGCACATCATGCCTGTCCTGCTTTAAGAGTCCTGGATAGATTCGAACACATACCAGGAAAACCCTCAGGTGAGCTGATCACTGTTCCATTCCACCTGCGAGCGTTGACACTTTTATCCTTCTTTTTGGGTTCCACATACAATTTTGACAAACAGTTTTTTTTATAAATCTAATGTTAAGACAAATAGAAATATGGATCTTCTGGGCAGGGCATTAGGAGTTGAGGTAAACTGGCTGAGACTTGAGTTGCTTTTGTACTTGTTCTAAATAGCATGCTAAGAGAAAACGTACACGTTATTGTAGCACCTGTTCTAAGGACTATGATAAAAGATACACTGTAAAGGCATATATTCCCAGTGTAATTGTAAAACTGATTTCTGGGCATAGTTTATGAGAATTGGAGACAAATGGTCGTATTTCACCTCCGAATGTGCCCCTTTCTGTGAAACACGTCCGCCACCGCTGAGATCTACTTTTCGACCCCAAATTGATTGCTAAGAACTACAGTATTGAGGGCAGTCATCAAGGGTCCTCTGTGCTGCACTCTGTGACCCCCATACCATACCATGATAGCCCTCCAAACAGAAAAAAGTAAGGAATTTGAATGATATAATTTCTGCTATGATGGAATGGTCGTTTTAATGCTCAAACCTGAGGGAGAGATTGGCAAGTGTCATCACTCAATCCAGTTCAAGTATGAGCACAACATTTGACTTGATGCAATGGGCCTCATTACGAGTTAGGTGGTAAGGGAAAAACGATGCCGGTACCGGCATCGTTTACCGTTCCGGTCCATTATGACCCACCAACCCGCTATTAGCGGCACCGTAAATAACAGTGCCTCTAATAGCGCCATGGGCGCGGGCACGCGACCTCACATGCCGGCAATGGCGGCATGGCGAAAACAGGAGCTGAACACAAGTAATGCGGACATGCTAATAACGGCCTACAGAAGACAGAAAAGTACCTTACCGGCATGGCGCAAATACTGGCATCGGGGACCACCCGTAAACGGCCATGTCCAGTGTTCTCAACTGCCACAGGTGCACACAATCAGCACAGGTTGAGGCAATATAGACTGGCCCAGCACAAAAGGAGCACACCCCACCCCTTCCCACACCCAGTCACAGACAAAAATGATTCCAATACTACTAGCAATGCTGGGGCTGGAGGACATGATTGCAGCGGAACTCCAGCCACAACAACAGGCAGCACAGAGGAGACGCAGGAGGAGAAGGAGGGTGAGGCAGGTCCAGCATGCCCCACCAGTGCAGCCAGTGGTACCACGCAGGCAGCCCCCAATCCCTCGCATCAGAGCCAGTCCATTCAACCTAACCCCTGAGCAGATCCACACCCTGTACCGTCTGGATCGGGACACCATCACCACCATGGTGGACATGATACATGACGACATTGTCAGCCCGATTGAAATACGCACCGCCATCCCACCTCTACTGAAGGTAGTGTCTGTGCTCCACTTCCTGGCCAGAGGCACCTACCAGCACACAGTGGGGTACATGCATGGCATATCACAACCATTATTCTCACGTACGCTGAACCAAGTGCTTGATGCCCTCCTGAAGCACACAGGCGACCACATTTTCCTACCACAGACAGCCCAGGAGATCTCCAACACCAAAGTTGGTTTCCATTCACTGGCCGGCATACCTGATTGCATTGGCGCCATCGACTGCACCCATGTTGAATTGGTGGTCCCACATGCCATGGAGGTAGTGTACCGCAACTGTAAGTTATATCACTCCATCAACGTGCAAATGGTATATGACTCAAACAAGATCATCACACATTATTGTGCCCGATTTCCCGGATCAACCCATGATTCAATGGTCATGCGGAACTCCACGATACCACGCTACATGGAGCGACACAGAGGGCACAGATCCTGGCTTCTCGGTAAATTGCATGTCAGGCTCATGCCATCGCGATGTGGGTAGGTGATTGGGGGGTGAGATGCATACTTCACCTGGCTGAGATGGGTGGGGGGGAGAGATGCATACTTCACCTGGCTGAGATGGGGGGGGGAGAGATGCATACTTCACCTGGCTGAAATCGGGGGGAGAGATGCATACTTCACCTGGCTGAAATCGGGGGGAGAGATGCATACTTCACCTGGCTGAGAGTACCTGAGAGGATGGACCATGCTCATACCCCAAAGACTTGATCTGACACCTGCCAGACTTGACCTGACACCTGACCCCAAAATGCAAGACGTAAGCTGCCCTAGCATTAAAATGATGCAGTGCTACAACCGTTCCATAGCCATCAATGTGTACACTGCACATAATCAGACCACAGCCCCCGCAACACAATGCAGCGACACGACAAGCAATTAGTATGGCCAATGCACAGCACCAAATACCATCATCAAAAAGGACAGTTCTCCATTACTGCGTACAAAGGAGTCACATGAGGGCAAAATACATGAACACACCCCTACACCAACACAGAGGTCCACCAAAACAGCATGTCAACATCTGTTGTGCTGAGTGAGATCATCATGAGTCTGCCATCAACGCTGACACGATGAATGCATACAATTGACTACACAGCACCCAGATCATGGGAACAACCGGCGTGGACTACCACAGTGCATGGGCACTCACAAGGAATAGGACACCCCTGCGCCCACTAGACGATGCCACGCACACCTGTCGATCAGATGAATACACACATTGCAGTTACATCATGAGGCTCCATTCATGCATGGATATGTGGGTGCAAACCGGAAATAAATGCATGCTATGGTGTCATTGATACAGGTCCCATATGATGCGATCACTTACACATAACCATTGTTGCACACATGCAGGTAATGCAGGCTATCGCTTGAAGTGGTGGCTCCTTACCCCAGTCCGCAACCTGCAGAACAGGCACGAAGAGGACTACAATTGTGCGCATAAACATACCCGTGTGGTGATTGAGCAGACATTTGGCCTTTTGAAGGCACGGTTTCGCTGCCTCAGCAGGTATGGTGGGGCACTCCTGTACAGGCACGAGAAGGTGGGCAAGATCGTCATGGCATGTGTCATGCTACACAATATGTGCAACAGACGGAATGTGCCTCTGGCCCCTGATGCTGAACTGCAACCACCTCACGATGAGGATGAGGAAGCAGCGATGCACAGGAGGGACGTGCCATGCGTCAGACTTTGATAAACCCGTCAGACTTTGATAAACCAATGTTTCTAGCACACATGGATGGGGAGTGTGACATGGAGGGTGGACTCAGGGCCCTGGGTGTGTCAGGTACATGGACACTGTAGAGTGTTCACCAATAAAGTACACGTACACAATAAGCAATGTCCGCTCATGTGAATTCTGATTTCACAACAGGTGTATTGAAGAAATGTAACATATTAAGTGCACAAGCCCTCCACCCACACACCCTCTCCCCCTCCGTCTCCCCCCTCAACTTCCCCACACACCCTCTCCCCCTCCCCCCTCAACTTCCCCACACACTCTACCCCCTCCCCCTCCCCCCTGAACTTCCCCACACACCCTCTCCCCCCTTCCCTCTCCCCTCCCCCATCAACTTCCTCACACATGGTGTGCACTTGCATGCACCATTAGTCTTCAGAAGTTCGGAATGGCAGGCTGCACCTACACCCCTTTTCCACTGACAGCATCGGGTGGACCCCTGTCTGACCTACGCACATTCCGCCCAGACCTACGCAGGGGGCTGGTCTGTCTGGAGCTGGCATTTGAGGAGGTCTCTGGTTGTTCAACCATCTTTGTGGGACGCAGGGCCTCCAATGCTGACACCATTTGGGTGAGGACCTGCCTCACAGCCGCCAATTCGCTACATATGTCTTTGGCAGTGGACTTAATGGCAGAATTGAGGGATGCTGTGCATTCCCTGATTTCCTCCCTTGCGTGGCCACATTTGGTGATGTGCTGGGTCAGCAGCCCTGTCAGCTCCTCCTGGTGCTGTTGTATTGCCCTGATGCCCTCCTGCCTGTCCCGGACACTGGTGGATGTTGTTGGTGCATGCAGAATGGTTGGGGCCTCATGCATGCTCCCCTTGGGGCTGAAGCTCCCTGGCCAGGACTCCACCGCAGACAGCTCATGGCTGCTGGTATACTGATTGCTGGGTGGGGAGTGTTGGGGTGACTGCTGGGGGCCTGTAGCAGTAGGTGTTCTGGGTGTCAGAGTGTGTTGTTCATCATCGGACACAGCTGCCGTGGCAGCTGTCTCCCCAACGGTACTGCTTGCAGTGGATACCATGCCTTCATCCACTGGCTCCTGTGTGGATGTGGCTGGTGGGGGTGCTGTGGTGGTGTCTGTAATGTAAATTTGTGCTGCGTTGTGTTGGGCTTGCACAGTAGTCCAGGTTGCCCTCTTCCCCTGGAAGTTGAGGGACGGTTTGCTGGCTCCATGCCCCTGGACCTCTTGGCTGGTGTCGCAGCATCCTCCCTGGGGTCCTGATCTTCACTCTCAGATTGTGTGCCTGTGGGGGACCAAGAGAGGGAGTCCATTAGTGATGGGTCTACATGCATCAGGCATGCATTGGGGTAGCTGCATTACTATGGAATGGCAGGTAATTGGTGTTGGGGTAGTGACATGCGGGTTGCTAGCCTCTTGGGTGGGTCATGCAGGGATGCGTCTGGGATATAACATATGTGGGGTGCATCATGCATGTGGACGAGATGGTGCTGTGCACTGCCTGTAGGCAGTCTTGCAAACATGTGTCTGGTGGACCCTGCTTTGCATCATTGCACTGTAAATTCAGGGGGACATCATCGTGTTATTCTTTACAGTGGTTCAATTGGGACACCTACCTGCATCAGCTGATGACGGGGCTCCACGCTCCATGTCCCCCACTCCCTCGATTGCCTTCATCCCGATGGTGCTCGCACAGGTCTCCTCCCAGCGTTGCATCTTTATGGGGGAGGCCGCACCACCACCTGTTGCCATCCCCTGGCTACGGTTAGCAGAGATGATGTTGGGGACGCGTAAGCGCAGGTCGTCCCAGCGCTTCCGGACATCTTTTACTGTTCGCGGGGTGGTGCCAACGGCACTCACTTTCCACGCCATCTCCGCCCATATCTCTTTTTTCTGCTGCAATGCAGGTCGCTGCATGTCATTGGAGAAGACAACATCCCCATTTTCTACCAGCGTATCTGCCAGCATGCTGAGCTCCTCTTCTGAGAAGCGCTCCTTGCGCAAGCGCGCAGCACCTTTTTTTAGTGCCTTGGGCATTGTAATATGCTGAAAGTATATGTTGGAACAGGTGTGGTGGTGATATGGGTCCTGGTTACAGAGGATGGCAATGGATTGCGTTTTTAAAGATGGCCCCCGTGCTCTTTCCAGTTCCTGTGTGATGACGCTACTTCCGGTTCCGCTTATTAGCGGTCACCGCTATTAGCGGTGACCACTACTAGCGATCACCGCTGATAGCGGTGACCGCTAATGCCGGCGGCATGGATGGCGGTGGAGCTATCTGCGCTTTGCGCAATGCTGGTAAGGGCAATTTTTTGCCCTTTAACAGCAGGGCGGTAAGGTCATTACCGGCATGGCGCAAAGCTCGTGCCCGCGTACTTGTAATCGCCCTCTAATAGCGGGCTTGCAGCAACACGGACACGGTATTTGCTCCATGCCGGTAAGGGCAGTTACTTACCTCCAGACTCGTAATGAGGCCTAATATGTGAATGGCACTGGTCTCTGAGTGGAGACCAAACAGCTCAAGAAGGAGTACATCCTTGCCTATTACAGAACAGTATTAGCAAATATATTTAGCTAATAACTTTAAGGGTCTCATTACGAGTTTGGAGGCAGCCATAGTGCTATTTGCACCATGGCTGCCTCCAAACCGGGCTCCATTACCAGGTTCCTGCAATGGGGACTTACCGTGTCATTCCGACATAGGAGGACCCAGTAATTCCTCCTTGCAGGAACCATTCCCCATTCCCATTTGAGCCCCCATAGGGCTCAATGGGAATGGGGAGGGAGGTAACAACGGGCACATTACAAGTGTCCCGTTGTTACCTCCCTCTTCCCCTCGCAGGACCCGTCTCTTTTACCAGACGTCTGATCCGGGTCCTGCAAAGGGAAACTCGTAATAGGTGCTCCTGTAATGAAGGGGGCCGGTCCCGTACCGGCCCCCTTCATTACGGGAGCGCCAGGGTTGTAATGAGGCCCAAAGTGTAGCTATCAGCTATTGCCTTCTCCATAACACATGGGCTCTGGTAGCACTGTGTGTTGTGTTTTTTGGATTTATGAGGGTGTCGCATATAGGATTCCTTGTCTAGCAGCATTGGAAGATATTAATATGGGGTTATAGAACAGTTTGTTGTGTTCCTATGACTTCCCACAAGACTCCAAGGGCCTCATTACGAGAAGCACAGTAAAAACGGGTTAATTACCGGCATGGAGGAACTACCGGGTCCGTGCTCATATGACGCTGCTAATAGCGGGTGATTACGAGTGCGCGAGCTTGCGCAAACCCCCATGCCGGTAATGGCCATACCGCCATGGCGCTAAAGGCCCTCCAACCCCCCCATAGCGCAATCACGGGACCCGCCGATACCGCCTCCGCCTAGGTGGCACCCCTTAAAACCGACCCGGTAATAACAGCATGCTAGTACGGGGCTCGCAAGACTGGACCCGGAAGTAACGTCATCCCGTCGGAACGGGAAATGGGCCGGCGGCCATCTTTAAAAACACAATCCATTGCAATCCTCCCAAACCACCAGTTGTTTTCAGGAGAGACCAGTGCCAATCCCTTCACCATGCCAAAGGCTACCTGGAAAACTACCCCCGCCTGCGCAAAAAGCGTTTTTCAGATGAAGAACTTACCATGCTGACAGACACCCTTGCCGCACATGCAGACAAGATAAATCAGCATAACATGAAGGGTGAGGCACAGCAGCGCAAAAAGGAGATCTGGGAGGAGGTAGCCCGCAAGGTATCAGCAGTCGGCACCACCCCACGGACAGTGAAGGATTGCAAAAAGAGGTGGGTTGACCTCCGCCTCAGGGTGCAGAATATCCTGGCAAGCAACAGGAGGGGGGCTATGGCTACAGGCGGGGGTCCCCACTCACCTGCCAAACTGTGCCGCTGGGAGGAGATGGCAAGCACGTTTATCCAGATGGAGTCCATCGAGGGATTTGGGGAGATGGAGACGGGTGCCGCAACATCTGCAGATGGAGGTGAGTGACCCTGCAGATCCATGTAGGGGAAACCATGACGTAGCACAAGTGATGTGGAAGAGAGTCGAGGCAAGGCAATGCATGTCCCAACATTCACATGAACATATTCATGCCCAGATGGAGGGCCAAACCCTGCCACACTGAAATGCATGCTGTGTGCCAATCCCATTACCAACACACACCCAACACACATGGGCCGTGCCCATGTAATACATCACACAAACTCCAATACAACGGCATGCCACCTGCCATGCAGCAAATGCCAAAATTCCCCCTAAATACTACCCTTTGTGACACACATGTAAGATATGAATGCATGATAAATGAAATACCCCACAGCACCATATAATGCATTTAGCATGTAACACCATCACTGATGCCCTGCATCTCTTCTACCCCCCCAGGTACCGATGGAGAAGATGCCAGCGAGGATCCTACCACAAGGGCATCCACGTCCTGGCCAAAGACAAAGGCCACTGAAAACACCACTTCCAGGGGCAGCCTCGCAGCCCACACCAACACCCAGGGCGTCTGACACCGTGGACACCGAGCTGGCTACACCTACACCAGTAGAAGGCGAGGCCGTTGACCAACTGACCAACAATGATACTGCAGTGGAGGAGTATGTGGACCAGGATGGACTGTCCCATGTGGCATGTCCACACTCCCCAAGGCCCGTGTCCATTCCCCCACCCCACACTCAGCCCTCACTCACCTGCAGCATTGCGGATCCCTGCCTGCACGATTCTGACCTGAGCAGCATCCACGAGAACAGCACTGACATTGCAGGCCCTGTCACAGCACCCTCGACCACTGCTGCTCCCACCATCAGCCTTGAGACACGGCTAGCGCGGGTGGAGGCCAGACAGGACTCTATGTTGGACCTGCTCCAGCAATATTTCGCGGATGGGGAGGACACGAGGCGTGGAATAGCCCAGGCCATAGCGGGGACCACAGCCGCCATAGCGGCCAACACAGCCGCCGTCAATTCCTCAGCATTGTTGTTGAGAGACCTGTCTGGGTGCCATCACACCGGTCCTCACATCCATCCTGCTGCACATGCAGCAGCCACAACCCGCACCAGCCGTGCAAATGACCATGGCTTCCTCCCCATCCACCACACCCACTTCCTCTGCCCCCACTTCCTCTGGACCCTCCAGCCCTGTACGTCTAACAAGGCGGTGTGCGAGGCACCCTAAAATGCCGCCCCTGGACAGCAAGAAGTCCCAGAAATAGTGTGGGAGAACTATGGGAGTGGGTCAGATGGTGTTTGCGGTGAATGGGAGTATTAGGGGGAGTTCATTGGGGTTTTTTGGGAGTACATTGGGGTGTTTTGGGAATACATTGGGGTGTTTTGGGAGCTCACTGGGGGTTTTTGGGAGTTCACTGGGGGTTTTTGGGAGTTCACTGGGGGGTTTTGGGAGTTCACTGGGGGGGGTTTGGGAGTTCACTGGGGGTTTTTGGGAGTTCACTGGGGGGTTTTGGGAGTTCACTGGGGGGTTGGGGGTGGGGGGTTGCACTTTCTTCAGTTGATATCAATACACCCGTTGTGTTAAAAAACATTCAATGGCTGGGCATTCTTCATTTCGTGTGTATCAATTTAATGTATGACGGTGTACAGTGGCCAACTCCCCACATTCCCTGTGTGCATGTCCACATGGACACAGTGTACAATGTGTCACTGACACATATCTATCAAGGTCCCTGTGGGTCAGAAGTATTTGTCAATCAGTGATTGGCGTACTGCACGGCCATCCTGTGCATCACATACTGGCAGGGGTGCTGCTTCTCCTCCATCTTCATCCTCATCATCCTCACCCGGTGCATGCATGTCAATGTCAGGTGGCAGTGGTACATTTCTCCGGATGCACATGTTGTCCAGCATGACACAGGTCATGGTTATCTTTGCCACCTTCACAGGTGCATAAAGGAGTGCTCCACCAGACCTGCTTAGGCAGTGGAACTGCGCCTTCAACAGGCCAAAGGTCTGCTCAATCACAACACGGGTACGGGTATGTACCCGATTGTACTCCTCTTCATGGCTGTTCCGCGGGTTCTGCACGGGGGTGAGTAGCTACGGCTTCAAGGGATATCCTCC
This sequence comes from Ambystoma mexicanum, assembly GCF_040938575.1. NCBI lineage: Eukaryota > Metazoa > Chordata > Amphibia > Caudata > Ambystomatidae > Ambystoma > Ambystoma mexicanum. Next base: position 1,179,728,955 of record NC_090927.1, read on the forward strand.
ATCACCTGCAAGAGAATACAGATAGGTCTATGTGAGTCACTCTGAGCTGCCACCTTCAGGATACACAGTCATGGGCACAGCTATTTGCTGTTGACCTGCACATGTCCCTGTACATATGCACGAATATTGTCTAGATGCATTCGATACTGCAATATGGTGTGGTAGTCTGGATGGCGTTGTACAGGTGATGCAGGGTGAAATCATGCATGCTGATGCGGATGTACTGTGGTTGTACGACAATGTTTTGCCTCCCATTTGTGCTCTGTATACTACACTGTGCATGGTCACAATAGCCACATTGGCACAGTTGCAATCCTGTTTAGTCATGCATTGCTTGACATACACATGGTGGCCAGGTTGTGCGTCTTACATGTGGTCATTGATATACGTAATTGGTCAAATGTGTGCCAGTGATGTGTCATGTTGGGGTTGGGAGGTTCAGGTCAGGAGTCATTAGCTCTGCGTGCATTCTCCACTCACCGTCCATTCCCACCCAGGTGGACTATGCACCCCCCCCCATTCCCACCCAGGTGGAGTATGCATCCCCCCATTCCCACCCAGGTGGAGTATGCATCCCCCCCCATTCCCACCCAGGTGGAGTATGCATCCCCCTCCCCATTCCCACCCAGGTGGAGTATGCATCTCCCCCATTACCATCCAGGTGGAGTATGCATCTCAACACATCACTACCCCGAAGCACTGCCATGGGCCAGTCAGGCAACTCACCATGCAGCCAGGCACATCGTCCAGCATGTTGCTCCATGTGACGGGGTAGCGTGGAGTTACGCAGCACAATGGCATCATGTGTTGATCTGGGAAATTGGGCGCAGCAATGTGTGATGATCTTGCTGGAGTCACATACCATCTGCACATTGATAGAGTGGTATTGCTTGCGATTGCGGTACACCGCCTCTACGGCATGGGGGACTACCAATTCTACATGGGTGCAGTCCAGGGCACCAACACAATTGGACATGCCTGCCAGTGCATGGAAGCCTACTTTGGTGTCGGCTATCTCCTGGTAGGGATATGTGGGTGCTAGCGTGCTTCAGGAGGGCATCCAGCACTTGGGTCAGCATGCGTGAAAATAGTGGTTGTGGAATGCCATGCAGATGGCCCACTGTGTGCTGGTAGGTGCCTGTGGCCAGGAAGTGGAGCACAGACACCACCTTTAGTAGCAGGGGGGTGGCAGTGCGTATTTCTATGAGGCTGGCAATGTTGTTGCCTATCATGTCCACTATGGTGGTGATGGTGTTCCGGTCCAACCGGTACAGGGTGTGGATCTGATCAGGGATTAGATTGAATTGCCTGGGTCTGATGCGAGGGATTGGTGGCTGCCTACTAGGTACTACTGGCTACACTGGTGGTAATTGCTGGGCCTGTCTCACCCTCCTTCTCCTCCTGCGTCTCCTCTGTGCTGCCTGTTGTTGCTGCTGTAGTTGTTGTTGTAGTTTCTGTTGTTGCTGTAGTTGTAGCTAGTGGTATCATTTTGGTGTAGGAAGTGGTGTGGTGTGTGGGTGTACTCCTTTTATACTGGGCCAGGCTCCATTGACTCCACCTGTGGTGATTGTGTGCACCTGTGGCAGTTGGCTTGATTGCTGATTGCTGTTTACGGGTGGTCCGCGATGCCTGTATGGCCGCCATCGTGCAGGCCCTAATTACCGCCTTCGGGATGCCTGTATTTGCATGCCCGCGTGGGTTGTGATGTCCTCCTATTACCGGATTCCTGGTATTTACTCCCCAAAGGGGCGCATGTACGCGCCCATGCCGGTATAGGGGGGGCCCGGTACGGTGATGGCGGTATTGGCGGGTTGCCGGGTCGTAATGCACCAGACCGGTTAACGATGCCGGTATTACCATTCCGCCTTCCTTTTTTCATTTCCTCCATTCTCGTAATGAAGCCCTCCAAGACTTTAACAGGCTGTATGTTTGTGTAGTTTAGGGTCAAAAACCTGACTGCATGCATGGGCCTTTCTTAAAGATGCTCTCCTCTCCCACCAGACATCTACTTTCACTATGTGCTTCAGCTGTGGTTTATGAGACAGGTGGCCTCCTTTCTGAAATGTCATCCTATCAAACATTCAAGTGCATGTGCCTTGATCCACTGTTTTTCCTGCAACACCTGATTCTCCTTGTTCATATCAGAAATTTTAGGTGACAGCTAAGATCCTGAAAAACCCAGCAATGCTGTATTGCGAAAAGAAATTCATATCAACACAACACTGCACAAAAGGTAAGGTTACTTTTTTACCCCCTCAGATTACAGACCCATGGCCTTTAGTGCACCAGGACCAATGTGAAATTAATATCTTTCTTTGGCTGTTGCTAAATGTTTTCCTGAGCCGTGAGTCCATTGCAGTTTATGGATGCTATTGGGCTTAATGTGTGGATGGACATTGTCGAAGGTGGGTGACACCCTCCAAAGGATGGTAAATTGAGAGGCGTGCCTTGCTGAACTGCAGATAAACACTTAAAATAAACACAGCTCTGAACAAAATCTAAGTTTTACCTTCCCGCCCCACCTGAGTTTAGGACACTCACTTTCGCAGTGCGCTATTTCCAACCTACAGCTGGCTGAGCCGGGTACGGTATTCTGTTTGTAGAGATCGGAGCTGGGCCATTTCATCGTCTTCCTTAATCAGGATGTCAACGATCTCACACAGGAACCTAATAGTACCAAAAAGGAAACAGAATGTTATTTTAGTGGTCATAACCACAACCAAATCACACAAGAGACTGGATTCCTCCTAACCGTTGAACAGTAACGTAAAGAGCACAGTTCAGAATAACAGTGAGACACAGAAATGGTAAGGACAGCAGCCCATTTTGAATACCATCTGTAATTTTGAGAGCGATAATCATGTGTAAAATAAATAAAATAAAGAACCAATTTAGAAGTTCAAAAGAAATCTGGGTTCTAAGAGCCCTTCTCCACCCAAGGGCAGCGCCAAGTTGAAAAAATACTCCACACAAAAAATGGTGAAAAGTACTAGAGTATTAGAGGTGCCCTATTTGAGACACGTGTTTCGGCGATAACTCTGCTTTTTCAATCAGGGCTAATGGATGTGACATTCAATGTTTATCTCATTGAAAATTGTTGGTTGCCCTGCTCATGGGTTAAATCCCACCTTGACCTCACTTCCTCGCGGTCCTCTCAGTCTGCGCAGACTGCAGTTCTAACTCTGCTGCAATTCTGCTGCCCTCACCGTTCCGCGGAATGGTGAGGGTAATGTAAGTTATCTCCTCCTGACAAGCCTTTGTTCAGAAGTGAGATTTCATCCTTGCTAAGAATTTGGTTTGAGAGATTGAGTACCAAATTAGTTATTTGTTCCGGCGCGCTGCTTCTCTGTTTGATCGAGTCTGTCTGCGCTCTTCGTTTGTTTCGCCTGAACGGAGAGCGCAGACAGACTCGACTAGTACTTTTCACCATTTTTTTGTGTGGAGTAATTTTTCAACTTGACGCTGCCCTTGGGTGGAGAAGGGCTCTTAGAACCCGGATTTCTTTTCATATTCACCTGGAGTGGGGGGATTTCTCCAACTCACCCCCCGGCAGTCGACACCCCCTTTTAAGCGCAGGACATCATTGGTTGATATCTAAAGACCCCCCCATGCATGTTGATCAATTTAGAAGTTCCACATGATGAATTCTGTCCAATTTCTGTTTATGAACTGAGCTCATGCAAACAGGTTGGAGTTTGAACTCATGCAAAAATAGATTGAAGCTTATACACACCACTACAGAGTGGAGACATTTTTTATTCATAACTAAGCAGATGTCCTGATTAAGGCCTTTTTTTTATGAAATTGGGAAATGTTTTTGTACCCTATAAAGAGGCCGAAATACACAGTGTTGACTATTCTGGCATAGGTTTGATGACATAGGATCATCAAGAAGAGACTTGAACCCCCACTTTTCTTTCCAAAATCAGTCGATTTACCGCACAGTGGTAAATCCACCAAAACCTAGAATTTAACAGTGTTGGAAAAACAGTGGTAATTCCATTACTGCTGAAAAAAGTGGCGTTAACGGAAATTACGACCACTTTTTTCCTGAATCACTAAACTTTAAATGAGGCCTGTTGTGTTGTATCAGTTTTAAATTTTAAGATAATATACTACATATTTTGTGATTAAAAGTTATGTTTTGACACATTTATATTGTAAAGTGTTTTGGATACTGAAGAATTTCTGTTACCATTCCCTTTGCCATATTATAACACACGTTGTGAATGCATTAGAATTATGGACTTAATGTGCTTTTGGCCCAAATGCCTTTACATTTTGCTCTATATGTACCCAGTGAGGAAGGGTCTTCTAAAGTTAGGTTTGCCCCATAGTTTTACAGCAGTATAGCACCCCCAGCTCCTTCAGTATACTGAACAATACCGCACAGCACCTCAGAACACTTCCTCACCCTGATGCTTAGTTATCCTCTTCTGTGGGTGCTCTTTCCCCTGAAATGGAAATAGATTGTAGGCTGTCTGAGGGAAATCCTGAGAGTTAGGAAACATCACTTGATTTTGTTAATGAAATGCCCAGTGCTATAAAGCTCCTTTGCTTGGTCCTCATCTCTTGGGGCGATGATTTTAAGTATGGAGGGTCCCAGAAAAGTGCAGAGTCCCGCAAGTAAAATTGCTCTTCAGTTGCAATGCTCAAAGAATGAATGCAGCGTAGTCTTCAAAATGGGGACCTTTAAAAGGAGTAGGATGAGGAGGAGAAGATTTATACAAGGTGCATGACGGTCTAGAGTCTGGAGTTTAATTGTTTCCTGGAGTACAATGTGGAGTACTACCATCAATGCTTTGCAACTTTATCAGTGACTGCTGGTCTGTGCATACTTGCTTGACAGAAATTGTTCATCTGAAAAGGTGTAAATACCTTTCAAGAGGCCAGGGGTGGTACTGGGTATTCCACAAATGTTTACCCATTATTTCATATCAGTAGAGTAGCTATTGCACAATAACAAATCAAAAGAGTGAACAAGGGTAACCCCAAAAAAAACACACTGCCCCCAAAAAAGGCTTCCTTTACAAGTCGAGCATTCAATCCTCAGCAGAACCTATTAAATTAACATGAAGCCCATGCAAGCGTACTGTGCACCCATAACCTGAAGGGCAACACGGGGAGGCTGTGCGGCTGAGTGCTTACAAAAGAATGACATGGCTGCCCAATGGACTATGGGCTGTGTAGTCCAATATAATTCAGATGAAAGAAAAACTCGAGCACATCATTTAGTAAATTATTCAGCGTGGTTGTGTAGTAATTAGAAGTGTGGCGCTGTCACTAGAGATTGACAAAAAAGGCATAAATCTTCAGGGGATCCAGAAACCCAGTGCCTCCTGGGACAGAGCACATGAAGCACCCAAGTACAAGGACACATTCCCTCCGCTACCAGTCCTTGAGGCTAATTGCATTCAAAAATAAATAAAACATTGATCACAGTTAATTGTTTGTGTTGTGTTTTTGCTTTGACAAAAGGACTCTTATTGGGGAAGAGGGTGTCTCATGTGTAGGCCCATATTACAATGTCATTGACAAGTGCTTGTATATGCATGATGTAGGAGCATGGCAGTTATGGTTACTTCAAAATATCTAAAATACATGAATGCAAGGCTGAAAAGAGACGTTCTTGCACTTTGCCTCCCATTGATAAATGGTTTGTAGATTGCGCTGACAGATTTTCTTAAAAGAAAGGATTTCGATGTGCCTTTTGGAAGCTTTATTAAGCACCAGCATTTGAGTGTCATAAACGCAGCAATGGGGAGCCAGGCATAACAACTGAAAAAAGCCAGAAAGGTGTGTCATTATCCCACGCAAAGCCTGACCCACCCCAGGTCACCGGGGTTGGCTCACTAGTGACTGACTATGAATTTTCATAGACCACTGCCCTGAAATGACCCTCTCTTTCAATTGAATGGTTACTGGGTTTGACTCCCCGGCAGGCCTTGTGTCCATTTATTTGTACCGCCTCATGGGGCCAGTGTGTTATTCCTCCTGGCGGCACCCTGCACTGGGGTACGATCTGTAACCCCCACTCTATGCTTCAAGGCTGCCGGGCTTGGCTCCCTGACTGTGATACATTTTCTGGGAGGCACCCCCATGGGACTGGCCGGATCTGCTCTCTGCGGGCCCCTACCCTGGTCCCGCATATGTTCTCTGCCCCCCATACCCCCACGCTAACCCTCCGAATGGGGTGTTGGTGCCGGGACTGACTCCCTGATGGACCCATCAATAAATAACTTTCTCGTGACCCCCCCCACGCTCCCCCCACTTCACTTTGAACTGTATACCTGTTGGCCTACCGGATGGGAATTGCTGTTTGGACTGGCTGGTGGGACTGAGGGCTGACTGGTGGGGCTGGGAGCTGGGTGCTGGCTTGCTGATAGGACTGGAGGCTGACTGGTGCGACTGAACAACTATTCGCATCACCATTTGGCTTTGGATGAGTGCTCAGCCGAACAATTAGTCATTTGGGCTAATAATGCATTTACTATTAGCACACCCCAAGAGGAAAAACAACTTTGCAAACAATCTGATCAGAAGTTCTAAAGAAAACCACTGCCACAGGATGGAGTTCAACAAAAAACTACAGCTGCATGTCCACCTTGACACCGCCAATGTATAGACTGGCGCTTTGACGTGGCTGAAAGGTGACACCTGCCTGGTGCTCTACAAAACAACTGAGTACATATAAGCAGGGTCGGCCTTAAGAGCAGCAGCGCCCTGGGCGAATTGGCGCCCCCCCCCTAGTGCCCCTGGTTAACAGGGGGTGGGGTGGAAGGGGGCAGGGCCAGGATGGGCCACTCTTTAAAAAAAAAATTAAAAATGTTCAACCTCCTCGCTCTGGCGAGGAGGTTAAATAGGGTGTGTTGGCACTCCATTGTCATTGAATGAGTCCGCCGCTGCGGGTTCATTCAACGACAATGAGGCACCTGCCACGCCTTCTGCCACCACGCCTGTTTGGGGGAGCCTTTGAAAGACTCCCCGAGCTGGCTGGCGTGGTGTGGGGCTAATGGCGCCTTTTCTTATGAAAAGTCCCCGCGGCGGAGGGGCGCATTTAAATGCACCCGCTACTGCGGGCACATTTTACAGTAAAAGGCTGCCCCCTGCGCCTTCTCCCACAACGCCAGCTCGGGGGAGCCCTTGAAAGACTGCCCCGAGCTGGTGTGGCAGGGACTAATGGCGCCGTGGGGGGCGTTGCGCCCCGGGCGGACGCCCGGCTCGCCCTTCCCAAGGCTGGCTCTGCAAATAAGCGTACACATTCCAGACATTTTTATTCTTTTGTGACTTTTTTCTTTCACTTTATAGAGGGTTTTATTTGGTGCACACCAGACCCAAAAACTGGGAATCAGAATTCTAAACATCATTTAAATCTTAATTTGGAAAGCAATGCATTTGTCAGGGTTGGGCAGCAGGTATTGTGTATGGGACATTGTGTGTGAAACGGGTACAATAGGATAATTATCTTGTTTAAAATGCACGTGGGATTTTTTATGAAGATCACTAAGTCTTTAGTTATATCTGAGAAGGCAACATGTTGGCAATCTGAAGACATTGCTCTTTATGACTATGGGCCTCATTCCGAGTTGGGTGGTAAGGGTTTTTGCGGGTCCCGCTAAGGGGCCAGGGTGCTAATTACGGGCCCGCTATTTGCGGGCCCGTAATTAGCGCCTTCCCCATTCCCATTGAGCCCTATATGGGCTCAAATGGAAATGGGGAATGGTATACTGAATGGGGACTTACCGGGTCGTCCAAGGTCGGAATGACCCGGTAAGTCCCCATTCAGCCAGACCGGACCCCGACCCGGGTTTGGAGGCAGCCATGGTGCTAATAGCACCATGGCTCTCTCCAAACTCGGGATGAGGCCCTATATTGTAGGAAAACACTTGCTGTTCTGTCTTTTTATTACCGAGACAGAGGCGGATAAAGTTGTGTGGTTCGGACACTGGGTACTGAACACTTGCACAGCTCTTATCAGCTTTTAACAGCTGTGTGAGGGATTCTTATTAAACTGTATAAGAGTTCCCAGAAATGCAGTGAGTTTCCAAGGAGTGATGTCACAGAGGCATATTCTTTCGCTCTTGACACCAGTTCGGCAATAGTGTTTCATTCACTGTTCAAAGGAACACGGTTTAATTCAGATATGTTTGATATCAACGCAACACTTGTTTTGCCGGCTCACCATGTCTTTTTGGTAAGGGGTTGCTCAAAGCATCAGAACTCTTCCCAGAGGGAAATACCGGACATCAAGTGAAATGTGGGTTGAGGGGCGGGGCTTCCACACTTTGTTTTTGTTATGCAGAGGGTGGGGGGCCTGTCCGCAAAACCTGCATCGTTAAAGGCTTCCCCCACCTCTTTGCTTATCAGCCCCCACCCCTTGGATGTCAAAAGAACACATAACATTGTTATATGTTGTCTTGCATACGTGGGGAGGCGGCTGCTGATGTGCACACTTGCTTTTTGTTAAGCAGAGATGGGAGGGAAGTCTTTCCTGAAAATGGTGGCGTTGTGTTCGTGTAGAAACATTTATTTTCCACAAACGCAGCAAAACTTTAAAGCTGCAAGTTTTATGAAAGGCTTCGCTCACCTCTCTGCCTGACAAAAATGCATACATAAGCCCCCACCCCACAGAAGCGAGACAACACATAACAATGTTATGTGTGTTCTCTTTCACATCCCGAGGGCAGGGGGCTGATGTGTGCACTTGCTTTTTGTTCAGCAGAGAGGTGAAGGAAGCACTGTTGTATGTTAGCTCAATATGTATGTATTCATGTGTACAAAGAGTGAACACATTGATTATGAAATGTGTGTGTGAAGGAGTGCATGATGAATGGGGGGCCGGGTGCACGTGCGAATGAGTGAGTGTGCGTGGAATGGGGGTGCGAGCGAATGGTATGTTTAAATGAGTGAGTGAATGTTGTGTACATGTGAGTCTATGGGGGTCATTACGAGGTTGGAGGTAACCATGGCGCTATTAGCGCCATTGCTGCCTCCAAAACCTCACCGACTCTGCCCTGGTGAATGGAGCTATTACCGCCCCATTCCAAGGTTGGCGGGGGCGGTAATTCCCCATTCACCAGGGCCCTTCCCCATTCCCATTGAGCCCTCAAAGGGCTCAATGGGAATGGGGAAGGCGCTAATAACGGTACCGCAAATTGCGGTACCGTTATTAGCACCAAAGTCCCTTTGCGGGTCCCGTCCTAAACGCCTGGTAGAACCCGGGTCGTAATGAGGCCCATGTGTGCATGCAGAAGCGCTTATGTGTAATGCTGGGCCGAGGAGCTGATTTTGGTGTGTATGTGGTACGAGTTATGGGGCTGTGGTGCCGGGTGGGGGAGGGAAGGGGGGCACACTGTACCTCCATTTGGTCCTCTTGTGGTTATTTTTGTTTAAAGGGTGATACCTGATCGAATACCTGGGCTTTAGATATAAACATTATCAAAGCAACTAAATGTGTATTTTATCTTGAAATCCAATCACATGGTTCGTCTCACTGGCATATTGCTCTTACTTGGCAACCATGACGGCCAACCCTTGCCATTGAATAGAGGGGGCGGAGCCTCTAAGTTTGCCCCACCCACTTTCTGAAGTAGCCCATCCCATCACCATTTAGCCCCCTTACCCGAGATGTAGGTTTTCGTTGTGCCCCTGATTACGTGCCTGAAGCACAACTTCATGGCTCCAGACAACCAGCAGACATTTAATTTTCCAGCAGTGAAAAATGTACTGTGCCCTTCGGTTGGAAGGACACCCCACACATGCATGCAAGGTGAGCGGAGATGGGGAGTGTAGTGGTTAGGTTTCTTTGTTGCTTGTGCAGAAGGAGCAGAATGCTAACTGAGTGACACAGACTCTGGGTTGTGAGAATGTTGATGTATGATTCAAGGGTTCTATGTTGGTCAGTTGAGAGATGTAAGCCTACCTTAGAGGATGCAGGTGTATGTTGCCCTGAACCCAGATGTACTTGACCTTACATGATTAGCACAATGTACTGGAACTTAATTAAAGAAGTTGCTGGAACTTCACCTGAGGTCAGAGTCATCTGTGGGGAACCCAGAGTCCTATAGGGAGGTCACAGTAAACTTGGAGTGCAGCCTTCCTCTGGGAGGTCAAACTTCTGGGCACTATCAGAGATTAGTACCACAATTCCACCACCCTCATTGACTGGGCCACACTCAACGTTCTTAAAATGGTGGTAATAAAGGTTGGACATCCTCAAAAAGCTCCATTATTACACTTTATTGTGGAATAATAATGATGTTTATTTTATAAGTACTCTCACATTTGTGTTGTTGGTCTACCTCCCTGCAAACCTCAAGTGATCTCAATGTGGCAATGTCTTCATAATGAACACACATGAAAGAAGAGCGGACAATGCGCTTTTTCAGTTGCTTTAATTTCAGAAATACACAGGTCAACTTGTTCTCCAAATTGACCCGTATATTTTAGGTGGGCTGGCAGCAGCACAAAACATGCCTTGTCCAGCTCCATTGCATACATTACTGTTCAGAGCGCGCTCCCTGTACGACTGTCTACAACCATGTGGTTGCTGGGCGCTTTTCACAGAGCCAGGCCCTTCAAGGGCCAGTTTCTGTGAGATGGGGAAAGAATATATACATTTCGACCCCAGTTTAAGGGATAGAAATTTAAGCATGACACCAGCAATTTGTAATGCTGCTGTCACAATCATGGCCAGAGAAACCACTAGGCAAACTAGTTGTTTGCCTGGGGTGGCAAACATTTGATCACAAAATCTAAGCTAAAAATAGAAATGTCCTAATTGACGAGGCCAGTTTAACACCATGGGTGTTTCACACACAACAAAGTCTGTGGCTGGTGAGGCAGACTGTCTAGCTCCTGTTACTGGAGCAATAACCTAACATCTCCTCGGGTCTGGCTCGAGGTCTCACATGCAGCATGTGACTGCCCCAGGGTTGATGGGTCTGGTCTCCTTCTGTAAGGTCTCTCTTGACAAAAGTAGCAGCTCCTCCCTGCTGCTTACTCACTTTCCTTGGCCATGTCTCTGCAGGCTTGCACCAGCAATCAACCTTGCTTGGCATCTGGTTGCTCCCAGGCCTGAAGAATCACAGAACTGGCCAGGCCTGGTTACCTTCTTTTCTATCGGGCGTGGTGAGTCACTTTCCCTCCCCCCATTTTCTGGCACACTCTCACCTTCTATCTTGTGGTGACCCTCAGGGCTCCGCCTTGTCTCCTATGTTATTTAACATCTGTGTTCAGTCGCTAGCTGCCCTCATCCGCTCTCACGGTTTCAGATGCTATACCTATGCCGACAACACCCGGATTTTGGTGCAGTTAGATCTTGACCAATCTGATGTGGCGTTGAAGCTGTGTGAGTGTCTGTCAGCCGTAAAAAGGCTGGATGGATGGCAACTGGCTTAAACTGAATGGGGACAAGACGTAGGTGATAGTGGTGGGTTCCCCTTCTTGGACTTCTCTGTGGACATCTTCGTTCTGGCCAACAGCTATGGAGGTCCTTTCCTTCCTGGTTGCGTCTGTAAAAAACTTAGGAGTTATATTATCATCCACGCTATCGATGGCTGGACAAGCTAGCACTGTCTGTAATTCGTCTGGCTCGAGGTCTCACATGCAGCATGTGACTGCCCCAGGGTTGATGGGTCTGGTCTCCTTCTGTAAGGTCTCTCTTGACAAAAGTAGCAGCTCCTCCCTGCTGCTTACTCACTTTCCTTGGCCATGTCTCTGCAGGCTTGCACCAGCAATCAACCTTGCTTGGCATCTGGTTGCTCCCAGGCCTGAAGAATCGCAGAACTGGGGAGGCCCCTCCTCACTCAGGGGACTGAGTCGACCATTCCATCTTGATGTCCCTGGTTATCTTCTTTTCTATCGGGCGTGGTGAGTCACTTTCCCTCCCCCCATTTTCTGGCACACTCTCACCTTCTATCTTGTGGTGACCCTCAGGGCTCCGCCTTGTCTCCTATGTTATTTAACATCTGCGTTCAGTCGCTAGCTGCCCTCATCCGCTCTCACGGTTTCAGATGCTATACCTATGCCGACAACACCCGGATTTTGGTGCAGTTAGATCTTGACCAATCTGAGGTGGCGTTGAAGCTGTGTGAGTGTCTGTCAGCCGTAAAAAGGCTGGATGGATGGCAACTGGCTTAAACTGAATGGGGACAAGACATAGGTGATAGTGTTGGGTTCCCCTTCTTGGACTTCTCTGTGGACATCTTCGTTCTGGCCAACAGCTATGGAGGTCCTTTCCTTCCTGGTTGCGTCTGTAAAAAACTTAGGAGTCATATTATCATCCACGCTATCGATAGCTGGACAAGTTAGCACTGTCTGTAATTCGGGCTTCTATCTGCTAAAGCTTCTTCGCAGGATTATGCATTCTTACCGGAGGCATTATGCCCTTATGCCCTCAGATGGTGGATTCTCTAATATCTAGCTGCATTGATTACTGCAATGCCCTTTACCTTGCTCAACCTAAGGGGTTGATCCAGTGGCTCCAGAACCTGCAGAACATGGCAGCCAGGGTAGCCACAGGATTGCCATATGGTGCCCATATAAGTCCAGTGATACATGCTTTACACTGGCTCTCAGTGGCAAAGAGGATTAAGTTTAAGGCCTTATGTCTAGTACACTGGGCATACTAGTGGCTGGGCGCTGAATTCTTGCAGGACAAATTTAGGGCCTACATCCCGCCAGGTCCTTTTGCTCAGAAACGCCCAACTTGGTCATTATTCCTAAATTTCGGAGAGCTTGTTTAGGTGGCCGTGCATTTTAGGTGGCAGCAGCCATTCTGTGGAATAAGTTACCCACAGCAATGCAGAATTTAACTAATCATATGCAATTCCAACGATCCTTGAAAACTCTCCTTTTTTAGGAAAGCTGCTGATTGCTTCGGTTTAGTGCCCTAGCACCAAAGTGCTGTTGTGGTGGATGTGTGCTTTATAAATAGAGTTAACATTATAGGGGACTGGATATACAGCTTTAGAGGAGCCGTAGACAGGGTAGATCCTGAGTGGAATATTGAAATCTTTATGGTGTCATCACTGGTATAGAAAGGGGATGCACTATGAGAGAGGGGAGGCTGCTGAAAATTCTGCTGGAGATTCAGATTGGGAGAGCCTGAAACATCTTGAAAAATTGTCCTTAACATAACAAACGGGGTATTCTGAAACAGCTGCTCACCATTAAATGGAAAAGGGGAAAGCCGCTGCTGACTAGGCCCTGGCGGAAAGACAGCCTGTGACCAAACCTGTACTGTGACCAAACAAGAGTGCCTGACTGGTTTTCCGAAAGTTAAACAGAACTCTCTAGTGTGAGTATGTATAACCCAATATATGAAATGAGTGGGGGACCTGCTTGCCTTAATCATTTTCTTTAATAGTGGGGGAGGGGCAAAACCGTGCAGACGCTTAGCTGATTTAACGAAAAATATGAATTTAATATATTCTCCTTGGCAGAACACCACAGGGTGATTTTTGTCAAAATTCGATATTAACAAAGCTCATTCCCAGTGTGCGTTGAACACTTTAGACTGTAATGTAATTGGGTAATCCAATTTGTCCATTCAATCCCAGATTTCCTTTAAGGAAAGGGGTTTCTTAATCCAAAACGAAAATCTCAAAACCCTGCCTTTCACTTAAATGCAATTTTGTGCTAAAGTGGAAAATCCCATTTCTTCCATTTATCCAAACCCCGCCTTTCAATTAAATGTGGTTTTGTGCTAAATTAAAAATCACATTTCTTCCATTCATCAAAACCATGCCTTTCAATTAAATGCGCTTTGGTGCTAATGTGAAAAATCCAATTCATTCAATTTTACAAAATCCTTCAGTTCATTGGAATGTGTTTCTGTTTCAAAACGTGTTTTCCTATGAATGTTTTTGACATTTTACATGCAATTTAAAAAGTTGAGGTGTTTTCAAGAATGAAAGTTTTCAAGTATCCAATGCAACCCCATACATCTAGCGCTATACATACCATGGGCCTCATTACGAGTAGGCCAGTAAAAACGGGTCCATTACCGGCATGCCGGTAAGAGCGGGTCCGTGCTCGTATGAACCCGCTAATAGCGGGTGATTATGAGTGCACGCGCCAACCCCCATGCCGGTAATGAAAATACCGGCATGCCGCTAAAGTCCCTCCAACCCCCCCGATAGCAGCATCGCAGGACCCGTCGATACCGGCCCCGCCTAGGAGCAACCCCTAAATACCGGCCCGATAATACCACTATGCTAATACCAGGTTCGCAAAACCGGACCCGGAAATAACGTCATTGCGCAGGAACTGGAAATGGGCCAGCGGCCATCTTTAAAAACACAATCCATTGCCATCCTCCCTAACCACCAGTCGATACTCGGAGAGCACAGTGGAAATCCATAGAGAATGTCAAAGGATACCAGGAAGACCACCCCCCGGCTGGGGAAACTGCGTTACACAGACGCAGAACTCACCATTTTAATGTACACTCTAGCTGCACATGCAGACACAATACAATCCCACGACAAGAAGCGGGAGGTGCAGCAACAAAAGAGGCAAATCTGGCAGGAGGTAGCCCGCAAGGTATCAGCCGTAGGTACCACCCCGGGCAGTGTGAGGGACTGCAGGAAGCGGTGGGATGACCTCCGGTTGAGGGTACGCAATATCATGGCTAGCAATCGGAGGGAGGCCATGGCCACAGGCGGGGGAGCCCAACCCACTGCCAAATTAATGCCCTGAGGAGACGGCTAGCAGATTCATCAGTCCTGAGTCCATCGAGGGATTATGCGAGATGGAGACGGGTGCGGCATCAACCGCGGAAGGAGGTGAGTGACCCTGCAGATCCCTGTAGGGGAGACCATGACGTTGCACAAGTGAAGTGGTAGAGAGTCTAGGCAAGGCAATGCATGTCCCAACACCCTCATGACCATATCCAACTCCATATGGCGGGCCAAACGCTGCCACACTGAAATGCATACAGAGTGCCAATCCCATAACCAACACACAGCCAACACACCTGGACCTTGCCCATGTGATACATCACACAAACCCAAAATCAACGGCATGCCGCCTGCCATGCAGTGAATGCTAAGATGCCCCCTCTGAATACCCTGCGTGACACACATGTAAAACATGAATGCATGATCAAATGAATAACGAACAGCACCATCTTATGCCTCTGCCATGTCACACCATCACTGATGTCCTGCATCTCTTCTACCCCCCAGGCACTGATGAGAAAGAAGCAACCCAGGAGACAACCGCAAGGGCATCCACCTCACACCCTAAGAGGGCAACCACCACCACCACCTCCGCTGGAGGCAAGCAGGCCACACCCACACCTGTCCAAGGGGAGTCCCTGGAAGCACCCGCCTCCACTGGGGAAGAACTTGATGCCAGTGTGGAGCCTGAGGGAGACACCGAGGTTACATGCCCGGCCAGCCCGAGCCCCATGCCCACCCACTCGCCCCAACACCTGCAGTCACCCACCTGCAGTGAAGCTGATCCCTGCCTCCGTGACTGTGACCTAGCCACCTCTGAGTACAGTCCCGAAAATGTCATCCATGTGACTGCACAACCCACCACTCCTGCCCCCTCCAGAACCTTGGAGACACGATTGTCGATGGTGGAGGCCCAACAGGAGGCCATGTTAGACCTACTCTGCCAGTACATAGCGGACGGGGAGGAAACCAGGCGGGGTATTGCCACAGCAAATTCGGGGACCACAGCGGCCATCGAAGCCAACACAGCCGCTGTCAATGCAGGGACTGCCTGGGGGCGGTGACACAGGTGCTGACTTCAATGCTGCTTCATATGCAGCGGCCACGGCTTGCAGGAGGTGTGGAACCTGCCAGCGACTCACCTACTACCTCCACATCAGCTTCATCTGTCCCCACCAGCCTAGTGCGCCACACACGTAGGAGTGCAAGGTACACTGAAATGCCGCCTCTAGACAGGAAGAAGTCCCGGAAGTAGTGTGGGGGACAATGGTAGTGGGACACAAGGTTAGGGATGAAGGGGTGCATCTTGTGGAGTCTATTGGGGGTGTTGGTGTTTGTTGGGGGGTCTGGGAGTTTGTTGGGGGGGGTCTGGGAGTTTGTTGGGGGGACTGGGAGTTTCTTGGCGGGTCTGGGAGTTTGTTGGGGGGGTTGGGGAGGAGGGAGTGGGCACATTTTTGCTGTTGTAAATAATACACACGTTGCGATTAGAAAAATCCATGGCTGGACATTGTTATTTTCGTGTGCATCCATTTAATGTGTTACGGTGTTCAGTGCCCAATTCCCAACATTCCCTGTGTGCATGTCCACATTGGCCCAGTGTCTGACTGACACATGTCTTTCATAGTCCCTGTGTTTCAGAAGTATTCGTGAATTAGTGATTGGCGTACAGCATGGCCATCCCGTGCATCAAGTACTGGCATGGGGGCTACTTCACCTCCGTCTCCATCCTCATCATCCTCACCCGGGCCATGAATGTCAATGTCAGTTGGCAGTGGTGCATTTCTCCGGATGCACATGTTGTGCAGCATGACACAGGCCATGGTGATCTTTGCCACCTTCTCAGGCCTATATAGGAGTGCCCCACCAGACCCGCTGAGGCAGCGGAACCGCGCCTTCAACAGGCCAAAGGTCTGCTCAATCACAACACGGGTACGGGTGTGCACACGATTGTACTCCTCCTCATGGCTGTTCTGCGGGTTCCGCATAGGGGTGAGTAGCCACGGCCTCAAGGGATGTCCTCCATCACCTGCAAGCAGATACAAATAGTTGTGTGTCACTCTGATGTTACCTAGATGCAATCTATACTGTCATGAGATGTGGTAGTCTGGATGGCGTTTAATAGATGATGCAGGGTGTAATCATGCATGCTGAGGCAGATGTGCTGTGGTATTGCAACAATGTTTAGCCTCCAATTCATGCTGTTCATTCTTTACTATGCATGGTCACACTGACCACATTTCCACAGTTGCCATCCTGTTCATTCATGCATTGCTTGCCATTACCATGGTGGCCTGGTTGTGCCTCTTACTTGTTGTCATCGATATGCATTATTTGTGATATGTGGCCCAGTGATGTGTCATGTACCGTTTGACTGGTTCAGTTCAGGAGTGTTTTAGCTCTGCATGCATTCTCCAATCACCGGCAATTGCCACCCAGGTGCAGTATCCCCCCCCCTTTCCCACCCTGGTACAGTACCCCCCCTTTCGCACCCACATGCAGTATCCCCCCCTTCCCCACCCAGGTGCAGTATGCCCCCCCTTATGCATCCCCACACATCAGTACCCCAAAGCACTGCCAGGGGACAGTTGTGCAACTCACCGAGCAGCCAGGTGCGTTGTCCAGCATGTTGCTCCATGTGACGGGGTAGCGTGGCGTTACGCAGTACCATGGCATCATGTGTTGATCCGGAAAATTGGGCACAGCAATGTGTGATGATCCTGCTGGAGTCACATACCAATTGCACATTGATGGAGTGGTATTGCTTGCAATTGCGGTACACCGCCTCTATGGCATGGGGGACTACCAATTTCACATGGGTGCAGTCGAGTACACCGACACAATTGGGCATGCATGCCAGTGCATGGAAGCCTACTTTGGTTTCGGCTATCTCCTGGGCAGTCCGTGGTAGGGATATGTGGCTGCTTGCGTGCTTCAGGAGGGCATCCAGCACTTCATTCAACATGCGTGAAAATAGTGGCTGTGAAATGCCATGCAGCTGGCCCACTGTGTGTTGGTAGGTGCCTGTGGCCAGGAAGTGTAGCACAGACACCACCTTTAGTAGCAGGGGGATGGCAGTGTGTATTTCAATGAGGCTGGGAATGTCATTTTGTATCATGTCCACTATGGTGTTGATGGTGTCACTGTACAGGGTGTGGATCTGCTCAGGGGTTAGTTTAAAAGGGCTGGGTCGGGTGCGAGGGATTGGTGGTTGCCTACGAGGCACTGCTGCCTGCGATGGTGGTAATTGCTGGGCCTGTCTCACCCTCCTTCTCCTCCTGCGTCTCCTCTGTGCTGCCTGTTGTTGCTGCTGTAGTTGTTGTTGTTGCTGTTGTTGCTGTAGTTGTAGCAGTATGGGCATGTCCTCCAGCGCCATGATTGCAACAGCTAGTGGTAGCATTTTGGTGTTGGAAGGAGTGTGGTGTGTGGGTGCGCTCATTTTATACTGGGCCAGCCTCCATTGACTCCACCAATGGGGATTGTGTGCACCTGTGGCAGTTGCCTTGTATCCTGATTGCTGTTTGTGGGTGGTCCGCGATGCCTGTATGGCCGGCATCGTGCAGCCCGTGATTACCGGCTTTGCGATGCCGGTATTTGCCTGTCCGCGTGGGTTGGGATTTCCCCCTACTACCGGCATGCCAGTATTTGCTCCCCGAAGGGGCGCGTGTACGTGCCTGTGCCGCTAATACCGGGTTTGCGGGTCGGAATACAACGGAGCGGTAATTTTTTGCCTTACCGCCAACCTTGTAATGAGGCCCCATGTGTGATTTGTGCTAAAAAAAAGAACCTGTGATTTGTAGAAATTTAAATCTTATTCAGTAATCTGTGCCAGTTTGTTGTAAAACGGAAACTGCCTATATGCAGACGTTTTTTTGTGTTGTGCTATGGATAAAGTGGCGTGTGACATTTTTGTGTGATTTTCTTAACATCTAATTCAAATAAATATATATATTTTTCTGCACCCGGGCCTGGTTCTTGGCTCAATAGTGACACAAGGGGAGAGGGCTATGTGGCATTACATGGGACAACAGTAGAGCCAATAACTAACTTGTTAAGCAGTTTGTGGGGTGAACCCTTCATTGGGGAGGTAAGGAACCTCCTATGTTGGGGGTCGCCTCTCAATAAACCTTTAGAATTATGAATGATTTGTATGGCAGAATGGGGGCATGGGTTCAAATGTACAAATCTGCCAGCTCCATCTGTTCCGCCATACAGATCCAAATGAATTTCCACGAAGATCTGGTTTTGATACCGGTTGAGACCCATTGGATTCCAATGTAATCCATTTTAATGCTCCCCATCATGCATGGGTATGAGGAATAATGTCCCTTTACATAATGTCCCTATACATAATGTTGCCTGGAAAAGCCATTGGCGATATTATGTAATCATGTTTTCGCAAAAAAACAGAGACTTTTTTGTCAGGGGACATTTTTGCGGGGACATTATTACATGGAACCCATGCATGCACATGTTGGGCCGCATTCACAATTTGTTTTAGAAAAGTGACACATAAACCCAGGTCTGGCCATATTTACATGTTGCATGTGCACTCGAGTCTGAAATTAGGCAAAAGTGCATGGAGGGGACTGATAGACATAAAGTACATGGCTTCCTTCGTGCAATTTACATGTACCTCAAACAGGAGGCCTTAGTTGGGGGTCCTATGTGCAATTGTGCATGTCAATTTCCTAGACTGATATACAGGTAAATAAGGTCTCCTTGTTCAACTTCTCGATTGTCTTGTCTTGTTTTGAGAGTGTGTACAGCGGGAGGGGCGGTGGGGCTTTGTTTCAATTCCTGCTGCAGTTGAGGGAGAATTCTTAGTTTAACACACAAACAGGAAAAGGAGACTGTGGGCCTCATTACGAGTCCGGCGGTAACCGCTGCGGTAAAACCGCCTGGTTACTGCCGGACTCGTATTACCATTCCGCCTCCGTGATTCCCAGAATTACCGGGGCATTACAACCCCGGTTTTCCGGGAATCACGGAGGCGGAATGGTGTTAATCCCCATTCCCATCGAGTCCTATGGGACTCGACTGGAATGGCGATCATGGAAACACCGGCAGCATCTCGTAATGCTGCCGGTGTTTCCTCGTCCGCCTGCAGGCGGGCGGTGTTAAACCCGCCAGGTGAGACCTGGCGGGAACATCACCTCCCGCCTGCAGGAGTTGTGATCGCCCGGCATGGAAACAACGGTGGCGGCGGGTTTACCGCCACCGTTGTTTCCATACCGGGCGATTTGTAATGAGGCCCTGTGTATGGTTACGTTTGGGGAATGGCAAAAATAGTGCAGAGTATGCAATAGGAAGCTTGCCAAAAGAGTGGGGAGGGGGCACCAAATGGATTTTCGATAAAGGCGAGAACAATCCTGCACACGACCCTTTGCCGGCATTCCACCGTTTCCTTGGAGGCCCTGCTATAGCCTTTCCATGTCATGCCAAAAGGTATCACTGTTGCCAGAGTCTGGGCCTCATTACAACCTGTCAGGTCCGGACCGTGGTGATTCCGTGACGGTGGAAACAAAGTTTGCGTGTCCGCAAGGTTGTGGAAAAACCGTCCGATTACGGGATGTCGGTCGCGCGCACCACTCGGACGTGGAAATGTTGTTACCGCCGTCACGGAAAAAGCCACGGAAACGTACATAGCGCTGCCACGAACTGCGCAAAACCCGTCTCCGCCTCCGTCGCCACGGACACGGAACCGGAAATACCATGATCGCCGAAACCGGAAACAGAGAGGCGGCGACCATATAAAGCACAATCCATTGCCATCCAGAGTCAGCACAAGCTCAATCCACACAGTGAGAAGGCAAAAGGGAACACCAGCATGTCTGGCAGGATTCCAGCTCAGAGGCAGCACAAACAGCGCTTCAGTGAGGCGGTGCTTACTGTTTTGGTGGAGCATATCGTTGAGCATGCCGAGATGCTGTTCAGCGCCGATCAACGGCGTGCCACACAGCAGCGGAGGAAGGAAGTGTGGGGTGAAGCATTACGCAAGTGCACTGCTCTGGGCGTGACTACGAGGAGCGTCAAGGACTGCCACAAGCGGTGGGACGACCTCAGGCTGAGGGTCCGGAACCTGATCTCCAGACACCGCCAACGCAGCAGTGGGACAGGTGGAGGACCCCCTTCCCCACTGAGGCTGCAAGCATGGGAGGAGCGTTGCAGCAGTGTCCTCCACCTGGAGGGCATCCATGGGATCGGGGAGGCTGAGGCAGGAGGGAGCCCACCTGCAGATGCTGGTAAGGGCGCAAACATGAATGCCATATGAGAATAAGTTGATGGCATGACAGGGCCAAAGGACCCATTAACAGCCCACCCCCCACCCCCCAGGCAGTGCATGACAGGGCCAAAGGACCCATTAACAACCCCCAGGGCAGTGCATGACAGGGCCAAAGGGCCCATTAACAACCCCCCCCCCCCCCGGGCAGTGCATGACAGGGCCAAAGGACCCATCAAGATCCGTATGGCCACCAACATCACATCAATGCATACCCCCAACAATCAGATGCATGAAGCTAACACTATTGAATGATCAGCTTGTATGATGCATGTGATGCACCCAGCAGGCACCACCCGACAACACTAATTACATGTCCTCTGTGTACCCACAGCTAAATCAAGTGACAGTGACACGGCACAACCCGCCAGCCAGACTGCACCGGCACGTGTCCAAGCCACCTCACCTGCACAAGAGGATGCTGCCAGCAGTTCGGCATCACTGCACCCAGTAACAACAGCAACAAATGTGCCGGCAACCACCACCGAAACCCCCAGCGTCTCGACGCTGCCTGAGCCAACACAGGTGCCACAGGAACCCTTCATGGTCACCAGAACCAACACAGAAGGCAGCTGCACTGCAGTTGAGACGGCCTGTAGCGACAACAGTGTCCAGGCAGAGCACCCTGATACTGGCCCTCAGGGGGAGATGGCCACATTTGATGACCTGGGATCCTCTCACCAGCTTGAGTTTAGCCCCACATCATTCAGAAGTCCCCTGAGGTCACCCACCCCATCTATGGCAGAGCTCAATTCCCGCATGCAGCGGATGGAGGAGCAGCAGGCTACCCACACACAGCTGGTGGAGAGGCAGCTTGAGGAATCTCGGCTGCAAAGGGAGTGCTACAGCACGTCAGTGCGTCGACTGTCAAGGTCAATAGGACGCTTTGCCAGCACTATTGTCACCGCACGGAAGTGATGGCATGTGTGCGGGGCACTGCAGGACACATGTGGACTTGAAAGGTGTGAGGGGAGGGTATGTTTGGGTGGTGGGGGAGGTCGTTTTGGGTGTTTGGACATTGGGGCATGGGTGGGGGTGGGTACGATTGGCGGTGGGGAAGGTTGTTTTGGGTGTTTGGACATTGGGACATGGGTGGGGGTGGGTACGTTTGGGTGGTGGGTGGGCACGGGTGTACAGTTTCCATTACCATTTCACCTCCTTCCCTGTTGTCAATTCTTCAATACATGTTCATTTTAAATCTAAACATACATGTGTGGACATCTATCATTTCATTTGCAGTACTACAAATCATTTATTCTCATCATCATGTGCATGCATTGCTGTGAATGTGCTGTGTCTCAGAAGTAGATGCGAATCAGTTCATCCCGTGCTCTTTGGCCATCATGTGGCCCCCCAGGGGGAGGTGGTGCCATCCCATCCCCATCCGCATCTCCGTCTCCATCTTCTTCATCTCCGTCTGGTGGCATTGGGATGTTCCTGCGCAGGCAGATATTGTGCAGCATGGCACATACCAGTGTGATTTTACCCGTCTTCACTGGGCTGTACAGCAGTGCCCCACCAGATCTGCTCAAGCAGCGGAACCGGGCCTTCAGCAGTCCAAATGTCCTCTCAATCATTCCACGTGTGCGGATATGTGCCCTATTGTATGCCTCTTCATGCCTGTTCCTTGGTCTCCGTACAGGTGTCATCAGCCATGGCGTGAGTGCATATCCAGCATCACCTACATGGGATGGAGATGGGGGGACATGTCAGTGTTTGTGGTATCATGTCTTCACTTGATGCTGTGCTATCTTGTATCATTGTTCATTCATGCATATGTGCCATGCAGAGGTTGGAAGTGATTATTGGCCATCACAGTGGATGCAGCCAACTGGATATCAGCCTACACATGTACGTGCACGTGTACTCTGACCTGCGGGTGACATTTGATTGTGATTATGGCAGAGTGCAGTGCTGTGCACACATGGCAGAGTCACTCCATTGTGTAGAAGTAGTTAATGCAGGACGTCTCATTTACAGGCATCATGTGCATTGGGAGGTCAGTGTCCCATTTGTGGGTGGGTGTTAGCAGTGGCACAAGGTGTATGGGACAGTGGAAGTATCGGATGTGTGTGTCATGTGGCAGGGTGTGTACGGGCACACAGTGGTGACCTGTCATGTCTTACTTCGTGATGTTTGTGATACGATATCTATTTGGTTGATGGCAGGTGCCGTGATGCATGTGCGGTCACAGCGCCACACTCACATTGCCCATTGTCCTGGAGACACACACACCACTTCAACAGGGTCAGAGCATTGTCAGCTGTACTCACCTAATAGCCAGGTGTTTTGTCCAGCATAGGGTTCCATGTACCATGGCAACGTGGAATTGCGCAGTACCATTGAGTCATGGGTTGAGCCTGGGAAACGTGTGCAGGAGTGTGTAATCAGTTACATGGCATTACATACCATCTGTACATTCAGTGGGTGGTACTGTTTCCTATTGCGGAAGACCATCTCAATTACACGTGGTACTGTCAGCTCGATGTGGGTGCAGTCGACTGCACCAATGCAATTTGGCATGGCTGCTATGGCATGGAAGGCCAACTTGGTGGCAATGACCTCGGGGAGGGTACGGGGTAGGGCTATGTGTTCGGACACATGGCGCAACAAGGCATCCAGTACCTGGACCAGGATTTTCGAAAAACAGGGTTGTGATATGCCGTTCAAGTGCCAAGGAAATGCAGCACAGACACTACCTTCAGGAGGGGGGGTGGCGGTGGGGGTGTCTATGTGGCTGCTGATGTTGTCCTCAATCATGGCAGTGATGTACAGGATTGTGGGACGGTCCAGCCGGTATAGTGTGTGGATCTGTCCAGGGGTAAGGTTCCAGGGTGAGGCCGTGATGCGTGGTATTGCTGGCTGCCTGCGGGGTTGTGCCGGATGGACAATGGGGTTGGCCATGGGTGCAGGGTTGGCTGGTTGGCGCCTACGCCTCCTCCGCCTCCGCCTCCTCCTCTGCACCATTACTGCCATCATGTGCAGTGCTGCCTGTTGGTTGAGTAGGCCCAGTGCTACTAGAGCTGCTGCCTGCATGTTTCTGTGTTGTGTTTGGCTGGGTGTGGCCCTTTTGTAGGCTCCCAGTGTGCTGCTGGGTCCAGCTGGGCTGATTCAGTGCACCTGTGCCCTGATTCAGTTCAGCAGGCACTGTTTAACGTCTTGTTCGCGGTGGCGGCGGTACCGCCTCCGTGATCACGGTTTTAACGCAATTTTTCTGGCGGTGTTTCCGTGTCCGCGCTAGTTGTGATGCTTGCGGTGTTTCGTATTGCCGGTAACGGGGCGGTTTCCGTGCAGGCGGATTTTCCGGGGACCTTTATTCCGCGGTGGCGGTTTGGGGAGGTGCTATTTCCGGGGACGCGGGTCATGATTGGGCGGACGTGGAAACGGTGCCGGTATGGTTTTAACGGTGGTGTTAACTCCGGACCGCTGCACTTGTAATGAGGCCTTCTGTCTTTACTGCCAGTCTGTTCCCACAATCCCTCTCGAGAAATGGAGGGCATCATATGCATCGGGAGTCTCGACCATCATTACCCGAACTACATGTTTACGAATCTAGGTTGAGATAACCCCTATCTCTTGACGTACATTAGCGGGGGAGGAGAAGAGAGTTTGGGTCGGGGTATCCCTCCATACGTTCTTTTCCCGCATCCCCTTCGCACCCCTGAGCCCCCCACGACACACCTCCAGCTATCAGTTTTTCATGTCAAAATGATTCATATTTACAATTTGCATTGTCTGTAACGTACCTAACAATGCAATTTGTTAAGGTTTTTGTATGAAAAATACAACATATTGGCCAGATATGCTCTTCTGCCTTCTTAGCAGTAAGGGTTGCAAATGGGTGCCTTGATGGGATGAGTGCCAGCAATTGATGTTAAGGGTGAACTGGCCTAAGGGGAACTCTGGGGATTTCCCGGTAGGTCTCTGCACCCTGGGCTTCTTGCTCCGAGGGGGCCCCTGGGTCGAATTCACCCCTCCCACTAGTTTAAGAGACTTCCTGAGTAGTGGGAGGAAGCACTTTACAACTCATTACCTTCCTGAGCGGGGGACCTCTGTGGACAGGTCAGTACCTCAGCACCCGCTATTTTTTTTCTTTGCTGCCTTGCTCTCCCCACAGCCAGTATTCTTCCCACCTAAATCCCCCCCTTATTCAAACCGCAGAGCCAGATGCAGCTCTCCGGCCTGGCATCATATGCATGTTGCCCACAAAGCTAGATACCAACCCAAACCACTGCCAGGCACTCGTTTTCAGGCTCTTACAAGACTGGAAAAAGTCAATTTCCAAATCCCTCTAGCCCCACCCTATCCATGTCAACTTCAGGTCGGGGTCACCCACAATAGGGGCTGTACCGGTCTGCGTTACCCAAAATGGTGGCTGTTTGACTCCTCCCCCACCCCCAGGATCCTGTGTTCTGACCCACACGTTGGGAGTAATTGCTGATCTGGTCAGCCCTCCACTATTTTGCCCCGTGGTACCCAGCCATTAGCATTGTGTTCATCTAGGCCCTTGCTTGTGAGACAGCATCACCAAAATGTCTCAGGTTGGGCTCCTTGTGCTCATGGACCTTCTTACTTTTCTCCCAGATTTCAACATGGTCTCAGAGGATTTTCTTTTCTTCTTAATTTGGGGGTTTTGGTCACATATAATTCCAGGCAAGATAATATCCTTTAAACTGCCTACATGCTGGTTAACCGTCACCATGAAATAATGTTGAGCAACCCCTCCATTACTCCCTACTCACAAATAATGCACAACCCTGCAGGCCACTGCGTGTCTGAGTTCCACGACTCCATGGTATTTTGTGTAGGCCCTTGCAAGACTTTATAATTATAATTATTATAATTTTTCTTTTATAACCAGGGGTCAAGTCCTAAAAATAGAAGTGGGTGGACTCCTCAACATTCGCAATGAGATGTCATGGTGCCAGAAATTTGCATATCAAGGTGAAATATGCACATTTCATTAAATTGGCTTTGTATAACCACTTAAATTGCAGAGGCTGAATGGCATTTGCCTTTAATAAAACCAACACACAACCAAGAGAGGATATCTTCTTTTAGTAGTATTTTTGAAAACGTTAAACGGTGTGCATATTTTAAACTCCAAGAATCAATGCAAATGTTTTCCCTGGAATATCCAGTACCGAAATGGGACATTTCACCTGTAGTTGTTTGTCATTTGTTATCACGGTATGTAGTGTAGTGGTGAGGTGTCTGGCCTGCAGACCTGATGACTGCAGTTCGATCGCTGAGGTACGCTTTAATTCATATATTCAAATTAAACTTTCAATGTATATCATTTTATTAGCTGGGAGGGAGGGAGGGAGGGAGGGAGGGGGCGGGGGCTGAGTCCATCCTCTGAAAAAAGTGGGTGCCCTCCGTTCACCCGTGTATACCCTCAACTTTATCCCTGTTTATAACGCGCTTATTACCAGAGATTGGTTTTTAAACACGGGATCGGGATTCAGATCTGTGTTGTGCTGGGTTGTCTTGTTTACAAGACAAACGTGTTGCCCCAGAGCTCTTTCCCCTCATTAGGGGGTAGAGCTCTGGGGTAACGCATCTGTGAAGGACTCCAAGGACTTACCTTTGGTCCTTCACTCCAATAGGCCCTTGCAAAGCTGGTGAGCTCTCATCAACTCTTAGTAGGTAGAATTGGTGGCATGAAGCTGCATGTATGTTGCTGCCCCAATACCTGACAAGTAGACCCAGCACAGGTCGATTGTCCCCAACCCCCTTTATTTATTAACATTTATATAGCGCACAGCAGCCCAGGGGCATCGTTGCCCCTGACCCCTTTGCTGGTAATACGAATGCCTCTTCTAAAACAAACTAGCAAAACCCTTCTATTTCCCTACCTAAACATAATATAAGCAGTTAACCACTAGATGATTCTGGAAACAGCACAGTTGACTTTCTGTTCATTCTTTTGGTACTCCTGCTTTTCACCACTAGCCACCCATTTCTGCTATTTTAACTGGGGTTTGCTTTATCTATTCCCCTTCTGCGTCTATCAGCCTATTTTCCTTCCTTGCTGCTGGAATCAACACTTCTGTACACAAGGTGGTGGCGCCCACTCAGGAGCAGGCTGTTTAGAAATGACGAGGAAGTCCCTACTGAAGAACCGCAGTGAAATGCTGTTAACATTGCCTTGGGTTTGGGTGGTATAGAAAGGACTCAGGGTAGTTCCCTCGTGCTCAACAGTTGAGCTAGTCAAGGCCACAGTGTTCCAGATTGTTGCCTTTCTTTTCCTATGTTTGATCATCTCCTATATCTCATCAGCTCCAGTGCCAGGCTCTGGTGGCCCCAGTCTCAGAGAATGTATGCAGCTCCTTTGCTTTGACCGGCACTCGATTGCGATGAGGGAATGATACTAGTCCTTTAAGAGAATATGTTCACAGTTTGGTGGAAAGGTTTGCACTTTCTTTAAGACAAGACCAATGATTACAGAATTCTTTACATAGTGTTAGGTCCTTGTTACAGATGAAAGAACTAGAGTAAGACTTTCTGCTACTGCAACCGGAGCGTTCGGAAAGCAGCAGAGAAAGAGACTATGTCGGCTCGGCTCGCAGGGCACTCAAAGTAAGCGTTCGTAAAGTTGGCCAACAAGGTAAGTGGGTTGATTGATAACCAAAAGGGCCCCAAAGTGGTGCGCTGACCATGACCATATAAACCATCAATCCATCCCTAACATTCCTCAACTCTCTTCCCCAGAGCCCTGGAGTGCCACACATTCTATATCCACACTTGCACAACTTTCCACAATGCTTCTGCCTGGGATCTCCGCTACATCACACCATCCCCCATTAACCGTAGCAATCCATTGGAAATTATTTGAAATAGATCAGGAGACAGTGTTGTCTAGCCAATCAGGGTGATGCAGAGCCTTGGGCTTCCACTGTATGATAATGAGCCCTAGGCAGGTTGTAACCACAAAGTGGAGTTGAAAGGCAGATGCCTCCCGTTTGCGCCTCAGTATTATAACACTTAGAAAACAGAAGACTAAATAATTACAAAGTCATTCCTATTGCTGAGTCCCTAGCACAAAGTTAAATGACCCTATCTGTGAATACTCTCGTATCGATTGGTTGTTGGCCCTAGTGAGTGCTGCTGGGCCGACTACAAAGAATGTCGAGATCCTGATAGAGGGAATTCTTGCTAACCCCTCTATACTTGGCACAGAACAACAGGCTGCCATAGCTACAAAAGGCGATGATTGGAATGAATTGGAGGCATTACGTAAAAAGTTAATTAGAACTGAACTGCATGGGGCCATCATGACGGAATACCTACGGTCACACATAGCCCCCAATGGACTAATCATCAGAATAGAACCTAGAATCTTTCTTGAATAACTCAAATTTAGGAAGGATTGGAGTTTTATCTCAAATAAATGCACCAGGGATTGGATCATATTGATTATTAACACAGCAAAAACGGTGTCCGAGAGGTTAATGAACGAGATCATCACAAAGCAGGACGCGATAACAACAGAAATGATAGTGGGAGACTATCTTAAAAGTATGGCAACCTTGGATGCAACGATAAAAGAGTTCAAAGATCTAAACCTAAATAAAAAGGTGACCAAACTCAAGAAGGACATTGCGGCATTCTCCCACGAGAAAAAATATCCGTACACAACGGACGCGTACTACGAGGAACAAAAAAGAAATACAAATATACCTAACACAGGACCCATGAGGGGCAGACAACAAAGGAACAGACCGAGACCCGGCAACTGGAACTTTTCTAGTGGTAGCTCCGATGAGGACTCAGGCAGAACTGGTGGCAATGTCAGATTTGACAACCAACAAAACAGAGGTGGAAATGCTCAGGGTTTTCAGGCCCCAAGAGGACGCGGCAGAGCCAGAGGATGGTGGCCGAACCAATCACCCAGGGTCATCAGGAACAGAGGGAAAGGGTGGTACCAACAGAATGCCAAATCCCACAATACGACCCCTAATTCCTGCAAAAGAATCTTTGGTGGTCAACTTATCTACCTTTACCCCTTCAAGTACACAATTGAGTATACTACAAAAGGGCCTTTCGTTTGTACCTACATCCCCCCATGATCCGTTCCAGACAAGAATCGAGTTCACCCAGCTGATGAGAAAGATACGGCTAAAACAATTCTTCACTAAGAATACCCACAGTGGACCAACTGACGTGACGGGGCTACATAATAAATCTACATACTACCCTCCACCACAGAGTATAAGTGTGGAATCACAGACTTTTGAGAAGCTGATTCTCAAAAAACTTGATGAGATTGA
The DNA here is from genome assembly GCF_040938575.1 of Ambystoma mexicanum. Lineage (NCBI taxonomy): Eukaryota > Metazoa > Chordata > Amphibia > Caudata > Ambystomatidae > Ambystoma > Ambystoma mexicanum. The sequence goes on from NC_090927.1 coordinate 1,179,758,192, forward strand.
GGCAGAAGAAAACCCGGGAGTATTCCACAACTTGACCAAGATGGAAAACCTAGCCTTGAAGGAACTAAAAACGAATGCAGGTATAATCATAAAGGGACTCAGCAATAGGAATAACTTTGTAATTATTTACCCTAAGCAGGTTGGCCAGGTCCCTTACTGATATAATGTAATGTAAAATGGCATTTGTATAGCACCTATTCCCATTGGTATGGCCCTAAAATGTTGTAGGTAAACACCATCGGGGGACCGAAGTCCATGGTATGGGAGTTTCACCAGAGGAGTTTAGAATGCGTGGTGCTTTTTAGCCAATATGAAGGTGGTAGGGGTGGCCAAGTCCCTGCTAGCAACCCATGCCTAGGTGGCTCGTGGATGAGTGCTGTGAGGCTGTTGGGAGAGTATGCAAGTCCAAGAGACAGATTATGTGTCCAGCTACACCAAATGTTTGTTGTGCCACTTAGCTGCATTCTAATGGCAGAGGTGTTGTGCAGTGTGTCGTGAAGTAGCGTATGATTGCAGATGAGAGCGGGTAGGTGGCCGCATCCACGGCTATATTCCATTGACATGGAGTGTGAAGTGATACCTAGCCATGAGTCATGGCTGGTTTCTTGTTTCGTTGATGTGGGAAGATCCTGTTCTGCCGTCTGCTGGAGTCCTTTCTCTGTGTTGTTCTGTATATACTTTTGAGGGACTTATAGATGCACCAGCCTATCTGACAGGGTGAAATGAACCCAAAGTGACGGAAAGGGTTCATCAGGCTGCAGGGGGAAAGAGCCAGGTCTTGAGGGCCTTCAGGAAGGCAAGTTGATCCTCTAAGCTGCAGATGCTAAGGGGAATGGCGTTCCATAATGTGGGTGGTTGGACCGAAAAAGAGGATCCCCTATTCTGGTCGATTTGATGGAAGGGATGACAAGGAGAAGTGTGGTGCCTGATCTTAGGTTTCTGATGGGTGTGTAAGGGGTGAACTTGTGCTGTAGGTGATCTGGGTGTGTCTTGTGCAGAGTATAGTGGGTGATCCACATAGCTTTGAATGTGGACCGTCTCCCGACAGGCAGCCAGTGGACGACACAGAGGGCGTGTGTGATGTGCTCTCTGGGGACAATGGCTGAGGAGCCTGGCAGTGTTTTTTTTTACCCTTTGGAGTTTTCTGAGTTGAGATGCAGGAGTGCTCAGGTATAGGGAGCTAGTGTAGACTAGGCAGGATAGGGCGATAGTTATGATTGCTGTGTCTCTGTGAGGGTAGGAGAGGTAGGGGAAGATATGTTGGGGAATGCTAAGGTGTACATAGCACGACTTAGACACTGAGTTGATGTGGTGTGTAAGTGTCAGATCTGCGTCCATGCTACATCCCAGTTCTTTACTTAGTGGAAAGTAGCAGGAGGAGGTCCTAGAGAGGATGGCAATGGGGCAGGTAGAGGGACGAGAGCAGTCTTCCCGCACATCATGATTTCTATTTTACCAGAGTTGAGGGGGTAGTTAGCCGTTATTCAGTGGTTGATTTCTGTGAGGCATTAAGCGAGATTGGGGTTGGAGGTTGGAAGAAATCTTAAGGACCTTGAAGGCGAGCTGGGTGCTGTGTGTGTAGTTGCTGCAGGTTAGGCCATGTGAGGAAATAAGAGTAAGGGTGGCTCAGGTAGAGGTTGTAGAGCACAGGGGATTGCGAGGTGCCCTGTGGTACTCCATTGGTGACAGGGAGTGGGGTCGAGGAGAAAAGAGGTATGTATGTAATTTGCAATCGGTCGGTAAGGAAGGAGGATATCCACATCAATGCTGTATCCTTGATGCCGTAGGCAGTGGAGTCTATCCATGAGGGTATAGTGCTCGATAGCGTCAAAGGCTGCTGAGAGGTTGAGGAGTATAAATGCATCATAGCCTTCTGAGTCTGCAGTTCTTTTGAGGTAATCCCAGATGGAGACTAGGGATGATTCAGTTCCTGGTAGGGGTGTGAAGTAAAACTCAGCGGGGTCATGGAGGTGATTGGATTCAGTGGCAAGGCAAAGCTGGGAGTAGGCTGGTTGAACAATTAATTTGGCTATGAGGTGGTGGCTAGCGATTGGTCTGTAGTTGGCTGGTAGGAAGGGGTCAAGGGAGGGGTTTTTAAGCAGGGGCTTGATGTGGGATGTCTTGAAAGCTGCTTGGAATGTGACTAATGGGGGGAAGAGGTAATGAAAGATCTTGCAATGCTGTCTGCACAGGTTGAGGAAAGGATATCTTTTAGGGGAGCAGGAGGGCACGGATCTGCCAGGGATCCCGATGGATGGCTTCAGGCAAGTAGCTTCAGGACTTCAGGTGGCAAGAAGGGAGGGAAGGAGGTGAGGATTGGGTGGGTGGTGTTACAAACGATCTGCGGCTCCAGCTTTGATGCAACTTTGGGAGCAGACAAAATAAGGGAACAAGCTGAGGAGGACTGAGCCCCAATCACAGGATCATGGTTGTAATCAAATGGCACATCCATTCCACACTCCACTTCGTGGCATCTACCTAGTTAGTCCTAGCTCCACCTGGCGCCATCCTAAAAACCCACTATGGGTCCCATGACTCGCTGAACCCTCTTCCTGGATGAGAAATGTGAGATTTCCTACCCCCCAATCTGGGGTTCTTTACTTTAACCATTCAGAAGCAAGCCCACAGGGCATTGTGTAGGTGGCTAACACCATGTCTCGGACCAGGATGCGTGCATCCAACTCAAAGGGTTCCCATGACCACCCTTTAACCCTTTTCACAAGGCCATTTTGCCAGCGCCAGTACAAAGCAGTGGTCATGTGACACACACTCGATCAATTCAGCTAATCCTTGAAATAAACAGATCTAAAGTGCATGCCATTTTCAGTCAACAAGATTGCAAGCAACACCTCATGCAGGAACACCTTATCCATGAACTATACCATGCTGTAGACAGTCCCTGTACCATGGCACCACCGCCCACCACCGGCCACTTCAAGTGGTAATTCATAAAAACAAAAATACACCTATCATCTGAGACCAAATTATAAACTGGTCAAATGATAACCAGTGCCATCTTCAGCCATGGTATGGCCGGTACTCGCATGGGAAGCAGAGGGGCCTTGATGCCCACATGGCATTTTGTCACTCTGGGTACAGGGTAAATAGTACTAGATGGCCTCCTCCATTTTCTGCTTCATTCTGGGTACCAGTAACGCTCTCGAATAAGGCGTGTGGTCATGCTTCCCCCTTAGTGACCACCGTGAACCATGGCAATGATAACTGGGCGGGAACAATTCGGGAGGTCACTTTTCTCACCTCTGAATAGCTGCTCACCATCAACACACAGCATGTCCTGGAATCTTCAAAATATCTCCCCCACAACAGCTAAGTATTTGCTAGTAATTCGGGAAGTTCCTTCACTGCTTAAATCAGGCCCAACTAAGGACCAATTCGAGCTGCACACATTGGATGTTACAGGTACGTCACCTCAAGCACCCTAAACGTGCACTTTTCATGCTTAATATCAATCCCCACCTCTTTCAGGGTATTCACCTCTTTGTGAAGATCGGGATGCCATCTTGAAAACAACTACTGTTACCCAGGCCCCTAAACAGCCCAGCAAAACCCGCTGGAACATGTCTGTGGTGGTATCCAACCAAGAACGTTAGGGGCCATGACCCTGGTTACAATTTGACATTTTGCTATGAGTTTGTCAAGTCCAAGAACTTGTAATATATATTACACCCCCAACAAAGCCAACAATGCTGGAACTTGGTGGAGGGGTACCCCATCTACCCAGACCCCTTGTTTAAAGACCTTCGAATCTGATGACGTTGTTGCTCTTCCGCAACATTCTGGCATCTCTTTACTCTCACTTAGATTACTGGCACACAACTGTCCAATTAGTCTTTGAACAGTCCCTGAAGCGTGAAGGGTTCAGGGAGCACTGCATGGGCAACTGGCACTGCTCCCTTCTTTAGGACTGTTCTGTGCCTGAAGCAGTTCAGCTTCTCAATTGAACTGTTGAAAACCTGAGGATACCTGCCCCAAATCTTGCTCCGCACCAACATCTGCTCTTCTGGTGTATTGGGTTCCACCTCGATACCTAAGGACTTCTGATGCCACCAACCTAGCACCGCTGCATGTGCACATGGCACTTTCCATTTTTCACGCATCTCCTTGCCTTTCATCTTGATTAACATGGGCAGGAAGCTTACCCCTTCTATCCTGACATCCCCATATGCCCATAGGTTAATGTTGGGCACTTCCCAGTCCTCCAGTTTCTTCCCTAGTGTCAGCCAAGTGTCCACACTAATGATTGTTTTGTGGGAGCAAGTGGAGTGACTCCCAGTGTCATTCAAGGAATCCCTACTGAGGCAATTCAGGGAATGCCCCCAGCCTCGCCGGAAGAGCCGTTCATAGCGGTGATCCCGAATCTGTACAAGGATCAATGTAAAGCCCTGCTGCCTAGACCATTGTCCACGGTTAACATTTATGTCAGGGTCCTCTGCAATGTGATAACTGGCAGGATGCAGATAATACTATGTTCGGTGGGTGGTGATTATGCACCCTTTGCCCCCGGGTGCATCACCGTTACGAATCTTAGGCTTTTAATTCACATACTCTACAAGACTAAGAGAGAGGATGTTAATTACACTGTAGTATCCGTAGGTTCTATGTGATGTGGTCAAAAACAATCCATCAAATCCGTTTTCATTGATTTTTTTGTTTTTTCTTTTGGTTGATTTTGCAAATATAAGCAGGGGGAGATCCTCTGTAGCCCCCACAAACCCCCATAAATCCATAAATCACCCCCCACATATATTTGGGGCAAAATGTGATCAAACAAATTGGCTGAAAACTAATTTGAGGGATTCTCCCACGATAAAACCTCCCCCTCTCGTATCTGTAGATGTCGAAAAGGCTTTCGATTCTCTTGGACGGGAATCCTTATTTATTTACAGCAATGCAAAATAGGACCTTTGCCCCAGAGCTCGTTATGTGGCTATGCCTCCTGTATATAGCCCACCCACACTTAGAAATAGAAATTTTGGATAATTCTGAAATGTGGGATGAGCAGAGTCACAACACAGAGTTTTGGCAAGAGCAAGAACATATTAGTAGAAAGTGAACGCATGGGTTCCAAACACACTCCCTAGTACAGCCAAAGGACCCTGGTACTGGCTTTGCTGATGGGGATCAGCAGCTCGGGACAGCCGCTGGGATTGAAGGTTAACTAGAACAAGCTGCTGCATATGTCCGCTTGGTAACTAGAACAAGCCCTGCATATGTCCGCTTGGTAACTAGAACAAGCCCCGCATATGTCCGCTTGGTAACTAGAACAAGCCCCGCATATGTCCGCTTGGTAACTAGAACAAGCCCCGCATATGTCCGCTTGGTAACTAGAACAAGCCCCGCATATGTCCGCTTGGTAACTAGAACAAGCCCCGCATATGTCCGCTTGGTAACTAGAACAAGCCCCGCATATGTCCGCTTGGTAACTAGAACAAGCCCCGCATATGTCCGCTTGGTAACTAGAACAAGCCCTGCATATGTCCGCTTGGTAACTAGAACAAGCCCTGCATATGTCCGCTTGGTAACTAGAACAAGCCCCGCATATGTCCGCTTGGTAACTAGAACAAGCCCCGCATATGTCCGCTTGGTAACTAGAACAAGCCCCGCATATGTCCGCTTGGTAACTAGAACAAGCCCTGCATATGTCCGCTTGGTAACTAGAACAAGCCCTGCATATGTCCGCTTGGTAACCTGGTGTGCAGACCTGCATTAGATCACAGCCATTTGCCCCAGGTGTGGTCAAAGAATGCATTCACGTGTATAGGTGTTAGAGTCTACCAGAGATTAATGGTATTATCCATTTTTGCTGAATGACATTTTCACCGAATGCATTTTTCGCATTTTTTACCTCTTTTTTTATTGCAAAAGTGTGGGTGTTGATGGGAGTTTGGGTTAGGTATATATAAGGGGTGGAACAGGGTAAGAGCGGTGCAGGGGATTTCCCCTGATTTTTTGCTTTAAAGAAATTGGCTAAATCGCTAAAACAATTTGGCAAAAACGTAATGCGGCACCAACAAAAAAAGTTGGAAATCTTCATAGATCCAGAAGAAAGTACAATGGCATATAACTGATGCAAAACAACATCTGCACTAAAAAACTCGTAAAATACCACATTTTGATTTAATCTCGCATGGTTCTGCAAACATTCCTATATGTCTTTTTAGGGAATACTGGCATATTTAAAGCCAACCATTTCAACGAGTTAGATAGGATGATATGCCCATTGGGCTTGATTTACGCTAGGGTAGTATGGCCGAGGACACTAAGCTCCCTTTTAATAGGGGGGGGTTGAGGCTTCTTGGGAGTACTCTTACCTCATTGTTATTTTTGTGGTCCTTAGTTTCGTCCTTCCTGGCTTTCAAGCTGATGTTTTTGGCCCCTGCAATCTTGCCAACACTTCCAAAATGTGGCGGGAAACACAGCAGGGTTTCACTCTTCTGTTGCCCCCCCCACCCCCCCCCGCTCCTCACCCACCCTTGTATGCACAAACCGGGCCGCACTCACCTCCTAGTTATTGTCCTATTTACTGTCCTTGGGTGCATGTATTTCCATAATTTTCATTGGTGACCCCGTTCCCTATGCATTTTCCCATTTTATGTGTGACTTTTGCGATTTATGCATGTATGCACTGCACCGGAAACACGCCTGTGACCCCAGATTGCATTTTTTGTGTGTGGAGGGGTTGTTTGCTTTTATATTTTGCCTTGTATGGCTGTGATGGAGTCCCTCCACCCCTCGCATCACCCAATACTTCCTTATCCCCAGCCGCTCCCGCCCGGGAATCAATGACTGTAAGAATTAAAAGTGCAAAAGGCGGGATGCGACAACTTGACCGGCTTCCTCTGAGGCCACCCTACCCGGAAGTGTATTAGCTTAGGGCGCAGCTCCAATATGCAGTGCATTGGGCCACTGAGGACCAACCCCACCTCCCCCCCAGAGAAAGATGTACTACAATCACAATCAGAACAAACAAGGTGTGAAATTGTCCAGATGGGTTGCACACATTGATCTGGTTGCTTTCAAAGAGTCCAAGTGGCTGGAAAAATCATGGCTGAGATGCCGCAGGAAGCTCAACACTAACACATCGAACTTTACAAGTGCACTGCAAGGCATCCCTGTTGCTAATTGTAAAGGTAAGAGGTTTTGAGTGTGGGGAGTCTGTTCCCAAACTGTATGACTTTTCAAGAAAAAGGCTCAGCGGTCCATATCGGTGTGTGCTCGGTTACGCAGACGAACAGAATTGCACAGCTGGTTAGAGATAGTTGTGTATGCGTCCCATCAGAGCCTTGTCAAACTAACATTCCTCAAACAATACCAGTTCTGTGTCCTGAGGGGAAGGCGTGCTGAGGTCTAAGTAAAGCTCTGGCCGAGGCCCTGATATCGCTCCCGACCAGGGCCAAAAGAAATTGCGAAAGGGACTTAGGTGGTGATGTTACTGTGGCAACGTAGGATGAGATATGTGGGCATAAACAAAATAGTTATTGTCAAAGAAAATAGTGACAATGACGTCCTTGCACAAAATTAATCCTTACCGGGAGGAAAACGTTCAGAGCAACGGCCCTGGCAATGTGAATTTGCACGGCATGGCGTGGACCTGCCCAAGTCAATTCATTGAGGACTGAGATTTTGCTGGCAGGTCTAGCTTGGGGGAATCTGGTCTGCTTTTTCTTGCCCAATCCAGTTCTTTCACACCCTGAGTGGCAGCCTTTGAACTGTTATGCTGTCCCTCTTGAGTGTGTGTATGTGTACCGTCTGCATGCCCGTAGCATGCCTGAGGACAGGAGAGGACCAGGTGGCCTGGGGACCTTGTGGCGCAGTAGACGGCAGTAGGGAGAGGGGTTGCTGCATTGCTTGGTTGGAGAGACTAGTGTGCATGGACTGAGTTGTCAGACGTCAAGGGCACAGGCTGTGGTGAGCTCGGTTGTACAAGTCATGGATTATCTACCAGGGCCAAGCAGTCATGTTGATGTGTGACTGTGCGTGACCTGCCAGGTGGCATGACTGTCTGTCTTACTGGGCAACTTCAGGAGTATTCCCTCAGCACTCGGCCATCTTGTCAGTGGAAGTCACCTCATGCAATGGGAAGATAAGATGGATACCAAGCCAGAAGAAGCAGAGCAAGCGTTGGACTTCCCGTTCAGCTCCATCTCCTGGGTTGCTGTGGGGTATAGGGTAGGCTTCTCTGTCTGTGTTTGGATGCTGAGTTCCTGAGGAGGAAGAGCTTGTCCCCGGTGTCCTGCCTTTTTGTACCTCCCAACCATGACGGTCTGTCGAACCTTCTTGGAAGACTACATCAGATGCCGCTCCGTGGAGGTAAGCATGCAGGGTCCATGTACAATGTATAGAGTTCACTCAGTGTCCAGATCATCCAATCATGTGAGGATGTCCATTGCTGCATTGGCGCTTACTGCTGGTCATGTCACTTTTTGTGGGTTGTTAATGCAGAATATATTGCATCCGGGTTAAACTGCAGCATGCTTTACAACTGATTCAAAGACATGCCTACGGTTATCCCTCCCGGGTTGATGCAAGATCAAGAGAGGGCTTATATAGGTAATACATTTCATTTAAATCATAATTGCATATTGTTCGTCCACTGTCAAGGTTTGTTTTGTACACTATTGCCCTAGCCATTAAGCGCATGCTGTGCACGTTCCTAAAGCATGGTAGTTGGACTAAATTTTGAGGTAAACTGGACACTAATGTGTTCCTGTAAACCATGTCACGAGGAATCGAAGGTCCATTCAGATGCACGCTTCTGTGCAGTAAAAACACTGTGACAGAGGAGCTTTACTTAACCTTTTTTACGCATGTGAATGTTATGTACCATGCTTGGCCAATGTTTGCTGTACTGTCAATCTTTCGTGAAATTGTGATCTAATCCCCAATTTACCGCGGTGTAAGTGGTTCGCTGAAATGTGTGTTTAGACTTATTTCGTGAGTTAGTCTCTATCATCTTTGAAACTTCGCTATTGTTCATTGAACGCTTAAGTGTGTTTGAGGGCTTTTGGGTTCTTTTTCTTATTCTGGCTCTAATAAATCCATGATAGCTTTGTTTTTGAGTTGCAATAATAAGGCATGTGTGCAGAATGCCGAACTGAATTGAAAAAAGGGCAGATGCATCATGGACACTTTAGATTAATAAACTAAAGGCTCATATTCCGTACTGGTATTTTTCTAATGAGTACTGTTTCGCCTCCACCTTATACTGTTGACACTTCTGAAGACTTACATTGCATATTTTGCACCTTCTATTGAGAAGTACGTTTTTGGCACTACAAATTGCCAAATTGAAGGGACACATTCTGTATTTGCACTCTCATATTGGGAACTATACTGTTTGCACTTTATACTGTTTTACACCATTAATGGTTTATATTGCACTCTGAACTTCATAGTGAGAACCTGGTTGGAAATGTATAAAGATATAGATCAGACTGGGAACAGAGCATGTTATTTCTAATAAAAGCTATATAGCTAAAGGTTATCTGGATTTTGTGGCTGATAAACTGATACAAATTGTAAATAGTGAGTTAGCAGTAACCTTCCTCTAGGAATAGAATGGCTCCTAAATTAAGATCACAGAAAGGGAGAAGAAATAGTTATCAAAACTACTCCCAATGGGCTATGGTAAAACTAACTACTAGGTCAAATGCAAAAGTAATGGGGGAAAATGACTTGGACAAATTTGGAACAAACTAAAATTTCGGATTACCTAACTAAAAAGAAGGAAGGGAAGGAAGACTTTAACGAAGAGTTAGCCCAACACTTAGGGAACAGTAGAGTAATAGATAATAATTCCCTTCTAAATCTCTAAGGATTTTCAGCGCCATTTAATGGGTCAGCCTTCAGGCCACCCAAGTAAGAAGGATAGAACTCTATCAAATATGCAGCACGAATATCATAGACTCTATGGGGCTGGTCAGTAATGAGGAAAGAATACACCATTAGAGAAGTTTAGAGACTTTGGCTGATATGAATAATGTAATTGGACTAATGTATCTATCACGCCGGATTTAGAAAAATTGGTGAGCGATAACGTTAAATGAAGATAATGAATCTTGGTGTGGCTCGGATTTAGAGGTAGATAGTATGCTCAGTTTAAATGGAAAAATTGATTTTTTAACTACCGAAGACATTCTTTTAAACGTTTGTACCAAGATGAATGAGCAGCTGATGTTGAAAGAATTGGTGCTGAAGGAAAATCAGCACAAATTATCCAAAGAATTAAATGTAAGCTCACATGAACAAAAGGAAGATTAATTGAGTGAACTATGGCTATTGATAAATGAAGATCAGGCTAATAATATAGTGGAAAACACTGATGTACCAGAGCAACAGATTTTGACCTCTCATTTGGAAAATAGCAGAGTGGTTGAGAGTTTATTTATTTGTATTTTTAAAGCAAACAACAGCCCGTGGGCATCGTGGTGCTGTTGAATATAAAACATTAGGCTGGTTACAAAGGAAGGCTGATAATTACAAGGCAGTTTGCTTTACAGGCGCATAATTAGTTAAATAAGCTGGCAGTACAGACATCAAAACGTTGAGGTACAGTTAAGGTCAGTGGGGGGAGGGTGAGGATACAGGAGGATACAGGTTATGTGAAAAGTGTGGTTTTGAGGGATTTACAAAAGGAGTACAGAGAGGGTTCAGCTCTGAGAGAGGTGGGGAGGTCGTCCCTGAGCTTGGGTGCTATGTGTGGGAAGCCAATGCCGCCAGCTTTGGCTCTGCTTATGGTGGGAACTTGCTGTTGGTTGGCATGGTGGCTTCTTTTAGGACGGCGGAAGATTTCCTGGTTATGGTTTCTGATAAACCTTGGATGCACACTTGACTCTGACCTAACACTCTCGTGCCAAGTCAACAACGTCTCAAATTCACGCCACTACCACCTTAAAACCTTTAGGCACATCTTTCCATATCTCTCCTTTCCCAACAGACTCTCTGCGGTCCAATCAATTGTTATATCAAGACTCGACTACGCAAACCCCCTCTACCTCGGACTCCACGCATACCAACTGAATAAACTTCAAAGGGCACAAAACGCCGCAGCCAAACTGCTACTTGCGCTCGGCCCTAGAGACCACATCTCCCCGGCCCTTAAGACTCTACACTGGCTTCCAGTCGCCCGAAGGGTGACCTTCAAAACCTTATGCATTACAGTCTAATTTGCAAAGCTTTGCTCAGGTCAGAATGCCAAGATGCCCAGAGCCTCTCAGAGTTACATCCGCCATTTTACATCTTATTGAGGAGGACCCCTTGTACAGGGCAAGATGCAAATGAGCCGACAATTGTGAATTCCGCTTGTACGTGACAATCTCAAAGAGGCCACAGTAATCTCCACTTTTTACTAAGTTTTAACCATTGTAAATAAGGCAAAAGGTGGCATGTGCAATGGTGAAACACATTCGCAACACATTCGCTCCAAAGTCAACCTTTGTGAGAAGGCCTCTTAGCTGTTAGTGAATATTTAACATTTCAGTTACATTTTTTGCTGCTTATTTAAAGCGTACACTTTTTAGTGGCTTACAAAATTTTGGACAGACACCCACACCTATATTTGTTTGTTTTGTTTGTTTATTTGTTTATTTATTTGATAGTGCGCACCAAACCCTTAGGCAGCTGGGCGCAGCATATAAAAGAATATTCAAAGCTTAGTTACAGCATCAAAGATGAGTACAGGTTATAATGCAATTACAGTGCATACATTGCATACAGTAGTAGTGCATAAAGCAGTATAGTAATACAGTTACAGATGTGAGCTTATTTACAGCATGAAAGATAAGTACAAATTAGAATGCAGTTACAATGCATACAGTAGTAGTGCATAATGCAGGTATGGTAGTAGAGGTACGGTGCACGAAAGAAGTCAGGGGTGTAATACACGTGGAGTCGCGCAAAGGTATTTGAGGCTAAGTTACCACATGGCAGGTAAGTACGGAGCAAAAGCAATGATAGAACTTACAGTAGTGGAGTAGTACTGGTAGAATGCAGCGAATAGTCAGGAATGTAGTGCACATGGCGTCACGTGAAGGATCCTAGGTGTATTATATTCACTGCTGTGGCGTGCGCCACCAAAACTGCCAGACTGAAATAACCCCATCTTTGTGAACTATCAATATTTCAATTATTTCTCCCAAATGATTGCCCTTTTCGTCTTAATCGCACGAGGAATTCGAATACAATATTAGGTGTTTAGATAGTGCTACGTGGAGGATGCCTGATGCTTCCAAGCACTGTATATAATAGCTGCTATTTATTATCCAAATCCACTGTCTTCAATGTGTCGACCTTCAAAGGATGACAAGTTGAGTTTGCTCTGCCAGGGACTCAAAAGTGCGCAGAGGAGACTTGCCGCGTGTCATAGGCTCCCGGGTAAACCCCAAGCTCTCCATCTAACGCTGAATATTCTATTTATACGTATTTCAACATTTTCACAACTTTAACCCCAATAAAGTAGTGATTTTTCTCCTTGACGTGATAATGCGCTGGTACAGTGAGCAATTTAAGCGACTTCTGCCGTGTCATTCTGCATAGAAGCCTCCCTTTGTTTCCCTCAGCGTGCGTGTGTGTGTGTCGCAGCTCAATGGACTCACTTTGTGGTGTAAGTCCCTCTTTGTTTCTCCTTCGGCGAACGTGCCGCCCCCGAGTACACGCTTCCACCAACGGAGGATTCGATTAAACGAAAGGGAAGATAACATAAAAGAAGGACAAAGCGTGGCATTATGAGAGGCAGACAAAATGCACAATGCCCGCTCGCCTGATTATGAACGACTGGCTGCTTGAAATTCCCTTTTCTCCCACGAACTTGAGGGCAGCCTGGTGGATGTCTAAGAGGAGAGGTTGGCACAGGCGTGAGCTACAATATAGAAAGTTCTGGCGTGCCGAATTATTCATTAGAGTGCCAGTACAACTGCAATTTTGACCCTAAATACATCATAATGCCCCCTGTTTTAATGGAAAGGGAGTGCCAAAAAGCAGTCTCAACCGTGGTAGGATAAACTATGCATGAAACCGTGGGCACGTGTGCAATGTTAATACACCGTGTGTTGACGTTTGGGGTACAGTGTATTGGCCTGCTGAAAGACGTCCAAATATAACGTAAAATGCCAGCCGTGGACCTACACAGGGTCATATTTTTCGCGGCCATCGTTGTACTTTTGTATTGGTGCCTTCAAGGTATTAATCAGCGAAATATATTATTTTCTTGAAACTGCCCGGGGAACATTCCATCAATTTCAACTCTAATGCACGCTCACATCCCTTAAAAGGCTGTGTGCTGGCCATATGCACCAGGGGAGGAGAGAGGGTGTGTTTCCAGTGGGGGAATTATTTGCCTGCCTCTTCTCTCATTAAGACACTGTTTTCGCAAGCAGAACATTCGAAGAACGAGTACAGAGAGGCAGTTAATGTATGACTCGGAGCGCCTCTTAGCTTGATTGATGTTCCGTACTATAGGCGCAGCGGGGCTGTTCTCAGGCCGCTTCTCTCAGCTCTGGTTCGAACTGACCAAAACTGGGTCTTCGGAGCGGGCAGGAGCGCAGTCGGACTTGTCGGCCCAGTTTGTAAAACCTGTGCTTTAAGTTAAACTGGTTTTCTTCGGTTCTTGATCTTAATGCACGAGCCCATGAGGCGAGAAAGCAGGAAGTTGGGTTGAGTTCCCGCTTACTGTACGTTTTCACGCCCCCCCTTCCTCCTGGTGTGAAAAGCACAGTTCCTTACATTCTCCCCTACCCCATGTAGTCTTATTGCAGAAACTGCACGAATGCAACTGCTAGTTTGGACCTCATTAGCACGTGTGCAAAAACATTAATTAACATAGGCAGTCGGGTACTGTTCGCCCCCCCCACCCCCAAAACCCTCTGACATAGACACTTCTCTCAAGCTTGCTTTGTACGAATAACTGGGGCCAGACCAAGCTCTTCTTATTGTAGCAAAACAAGGCCACAATTTATTACATATTTACAACCATAAACTTTAATAACAGAGACGATCAGCAGCACATTTTGGGTATCATTTTGGGTAAATATTGTTGCCATACATATGGTCGCTGGGAAACAGCATAGGCGACATTATTTCTGGGGATAATTTCTGGGGTAAGTGGGAGAGGGGGTTGCAGGGGTGTCTCCCGCTCCCTTTAACAAAAATATGGGGGTTGTAGGGGTGTCCCCCGCAGGTTCCATGGGTTAATATTGCCGCAAAAAAAGGCGCCATTCTTGTATGGTGAGATTTTTGTGGGGATATTAACACATCAAACCACCTTTTGTTTTGTCTTCCTCTTCATCAGCACCTCCCATTAACCTTTGATCTCTGTTATTAATCTCCAGTCATATCTCTTTATCTCTTTTTCACCTTATCAACTCTTTACTTTGCACACCTGGGTCTCACCCCCCCCCCCGTGAACCTCCCCGAGCCTCCCGCTCAAGGCGAATCATATTGGCAGCCGCTGCTGTTGGGCTGCAGGGAGCGCCATTATGCTTTTCTTTCCACCAGCCAAGGCTGGAAGCTGATGACCAAATGGGGGTGCACCTCTTTATCCGACTTTGCCGCCCGCGTCGTGTTAAGCTGACAGGGTGCTACTTACTCCTGGTCATTTTTGACTTCCGCCAGGAGGTTAGTTTCGGCACTGCTTGATCGCCTGAGTAACCCTGCGACAATACATAAAAACACATTAGAAAACCTGAAGTAGAAGCCATGCTAGGCTGTGGTGGGTGAGACAAAGTTGAACTTGCAGCAGGGGGGGAAAACGGAGAAAGAGGCTGCTCCTCCCCTGTGCAACCCCAATATACAGGCCCCAAAGGGGCTTCTGATGTCACCTGTTGGAGGTGCATAGATACATTTGTCCTCCAATCAGGGGATTAGACAGAGGAGGGGGCTTCCCCCCCTTCCTGTCCCCAAGCTCCTTTTGTCCTACGTTTCCTCTTCCTCTAGAGTCACCATTCCGGCGACCCCTGCTTTCTGTTCCTTCTAAGGAGAAAGAGGAGGGGCGGGGGCTCGGCCCCTTCGCCATGTTAAGCTCTGCCGCCCTTAGCCATTTCGGGACCGTGCCATAGGCATTCCTTCAATGCATTTTTGCACGAAGGCCATGTTTGGCCCAGTGCCGATACAGAATCATATTAGCATAAGGGCAAACGTTGCCCCAGGGAAACATGTATCAAAGAATATGGTTCTTGAACTAATACTGTGCACAATTGCACTTGCACAGGTGTAAAGTTACTTTAAGGAGGCACCCATGTGGGGAACCTGGGTCCTGTTTATTGACAGTGATGGGAAAATACCTAATGATGCACAACACCATGGGTGGCGCCAGGCTTGGGCGGGTTACATCCCTGCCACTTTGAGGCAGCAGTCATCACTCTGCTGTGACGCCCAGCCTAGGCTGAAACAGCAAGAAGCTGTCCCATTTCTCACCTCAGAGAGTCGTGCCTTTACTTACTTTTAAACATACTTTAAAACTTTAAAAGTAATACACCACTCTCTGAGTTGAGAAAACAGTTGTTAATGTGACTTCACTTCGGCAAGCGTGCACAGGACAAAAGCCTGCCCAGGGATGATATCAATAGACCCCTATGTGGCTTAACTTCTTGGCTCAACTTTTAATTGGCCCATGTCTCCAATGATTAGTGTTGCTTTGTTTAACTAAATAGCTTGTGAGATGCAGAGGCCTAGACAGGGTAGGGCATGCGCGGGTCCAAAGTGAAGCGGGTAAGAAAATAAAGTGTTTTTGTTTGTGTGTATGCAATGATTGTTTGCGTGTATGCATGCATGAATGTGAGTGTGTAAGTGCATGCATATTTGTATGCGAGGAGGTGTCTAAGTGCATGCATATGAATGAATGCAGTGTGAATGGTGTACATGGGTGTGAGTGCGTGTGTGAATAAGAGTGCATGTATGAATGAGAATGCAGTGTGAGTGCTCATGTGAATGACAGAAGATGTATGGGTGCGTGTTTGTACGTGTGTACGGTTATGGGTGAAAGGATCGAATGCAAAGGATCGAAATGCAATAGTTTTGAGTCAAAAGGACCAGGAAAAAAAGGTCGAATATTATTATTATTTATTTATTTTTTGGGGGGGGGGTCCGCACCAAACCCCTGTTTTTGATGTAAAAACAGTTTTTTTTCCAATACGAAACCAAAAAAAAAAAATAATTAAAAAAAGGCATTCCACCTTTTCTTTTCCGGTCCTTTTGACTCGACCCTATTGTATTCGATCCTTTTGTTTTCGATCCTTTGACTGGACACCCGTTGGTATATATATGCTTTATCTCTGTGTGTGAGTATCTGTGAGGCTGGGGCCCAGGGAGGGGCATTAGAGCATGGACATGTTTTGCTGGCTTATGCGAAGGAGAGGTTGGAGTGGGGTGAGAGTACTCCAATGGGGCTGGCTGGGTCCTACAGTGGCAATGAATTTTGTACTCAGATTAAGGACAAAGCTGACATGATGGCGGTTGCTCCCTTGGTGCTGAAACCAAATAACATTGAACAGTTAAGACTGATTGCTTTACCTACTACCCTTCTGTCACCATCCAGAGTGCATCCCTTTCCTTTGTGAAACTGTCTGTCCTCTGTGTTCCTTTACAGGGTGGGTTGTATTTTGTAGTGTGCTAGAACTGTCTGTTGTAATAATAATAAAGTAGATATTATTATACAACCTTAACTGCACAGTCCCTTTTATCATTGGGTAATAATCGTATTGTCGCTGTGTTGCAACTAACCAACAATCCACGACCTTGTGGAGATAAGCCTGTCGTTCCATCCACGTTTCCAAAATTGGACAAGGAGGTTTATAATTTACTAGTGTTTCCAATCTCTTTGGATCCCTTCTGGTGTGCTAGAGGTATGGGGCTGATTGATGGTTTAGAAACTGATATTCATCCCTGGACCACTGGTGCCCCGGAAGTTGATTCGTCACACAGACAATGGCCCTATCTAGTGGGCCTGATAGACATGTAAAATGGGTACAAAAGAAAATGTTGGGGGAACATGTACAGTGGGCACGACCAAAGGCTACTGGCCATGGCTAGTGGCCTGGTGGTGTTTTAAAATATACATTGTGCACGGCCGAACGTGTGCTCACTGGTCAGGACCAGAGACCCTGGATAGTGGGCCCGAAAGACATGTACATATTGGGAGAACATGTACAGTTTACATGGCCGAAGGCCATGGCTACTGGCCTGAGATTGTTTTAAAAAATACAGTGGGCACTGTGGGTCCTAAAGAAACATTTTGGGGGAACATGTACAGTGGACCCCGCCAAGGGCCGTGGCCACTGGCCATGGGAGAAGGCCATAGCTAATGGCCTGAAAACAACTATGGTATAACAAAACCCTTGAAAATCAAGGAAAAAACCTTAGTTAAGGTGCAGTTAAGTTGCACAGATTTAACACAACAAAACCCTTGAAATTCGACAGATGTGGGAAGTCATGACGAGCTTCACTCGGTGCGTTCCCGTTGCAAAGCCCATGAGCACAATCATATTATAAGAGAGGGGACTCACAATGACATACAAAATGGCATTGTTTTATTTTTACTTTATGGACATTTATAAGGCACTTATACAAGACAGTGGGCCTCATTAGGACCCTGGCGGATTTCGCGGTGCTAAATGCACCGCGAAGCACGGCGGAAAGCCGTCGATAGCGCCATGGGGGTTGGCGGATTTACCGCCCCATTCCGACCTTGGCGGAGCGGTAAATCCCCAATCCCCATTCTGCCCTTCCCCATTCCCATTCTTGCCCCATAGGGTATAATGGGAGTGGGGAAGGAGTTAATTACGCCACCGTAAAATACGGTGGCGTAATTAACAACGAGGTCCCGTAGCGCCATGGTTTTCTCCGCCTGGTAAAACCAGGCGGAGAACGGCGCCATGGCGCTGAGGGAACTCGTAGTACGGCGGACGGGTCCGCCGCGATTAGCGCTGGCGGAAACCCACTCCGCCAGGGTCCTAATGAGGCCCAGTGTGTCAAAGCGCCACAAGGCACAAGGGAGAAAAATAAACTATGGAAATAGCAATGAATGAATAGAAAGAAACAGTGGTCCTACTAGGCCTTGTGACATTCGCAGCGTGCAAGTGCAGTGACAAAAAAGGGAGAAAAAAGGGGGGGTGGAGTGAGGGTAAGTGCTATCAGGGTCCCCTAATGGAGGAAGTGCCAGAAGTGCCCATTGGGGAGGCAACAGGTAAGTGCATGGGTGGGCACATCCCAGGGGAAGAGGGAGGTCTACCGCCCAACAGTTAAGTGTGGGGCGGAGGCAAAAACACCTGGCAGGCGTGTGTGGACCCCATGGGCAGTGCAGGGAGGTTCTGGGGGCGATTGGGCAGAAAGCCAGGTCCCTATTTGACTCTTGAGGGACCAGGCCGCCAATCTCAGTGACAGAGGGGATGGTTAGCATGGGAGTGGGAGGGGGAAGGAGGAGGAGAAGAGAAAGGCCTTGAGTTGTTTGCAGAACTTCAGGTGACCCGGTTCAAGATCGAGAGAAAGAGGGAGATGGTTCAAAAGAAGGGAGCCAGCTGAGGAGAGAGATCTACCCCCAGCTCTCTGCTTGGAGAAGCGTTTGATCAGCAGAGAGTTGGAGCCAGAAGATCAAAAGGATCTGGAAGGAGAGTATTTAGTAAGAGAGAGTTGCAGGTAGCGTGGCATCAGTCAGCCTTGTGAATGATGCAGAGGGTCTTGATTTGATCCTTGCAACAACCAGGAGCCAATGGAGAGATTTTAGAACTGGAGAGATATGGTCCCAGAGCTGAGGCCAAGGATAAGTCTTGCAGTCCCATTTTGGATTAGTTGAAGAGGATGGAGCGTGGAAAGAGGCAGGTTTAGGAAGAGGTAGTTACAGTAATCTCGCCTGGAGAGGACCAGAGCTCTAGAAACATTGAGTTTCTGGAGAAAGGTGAGGAAAAGAAGAATGCCTCTAAGGAGGTGAAGTTGAAAGTGGGCCTTCTTGGCAAGGTCCAGGATGTGAGGAGTAAAAGATAGAGAGGAGTCGAAGATAACCCTGAGGTTTCTAGCGTCAGTGGAAGGAGAGGGAGGTGAGCTCATAGAGGGCGGCCAGAGTGCAGGAAGGCAATGCGGAGCATGTGTCCCCATAGGCAGGATCTCAGTCTTGCTGGCATTAAGACAGAGATCATTGGCGTTGCACCAAAACTGAATAGCAGACAGGCAGTCAGGGATGATAGAGGAGGAAGAGGAGGTAGAGCAAGAGGAGAGCTTGAAAAAGAGAAACAGAGATCAGGTGAGCAAGAGGTGCTAGGTAGATTTTGAAAAGCCAAGGTGAGAGGATAGAGCCCTGGGGAACACCACAAGTAGAGGCAGTGGTGGAGGAGGAGAAGGAGCCCAGGAGCACCTGGGAAGGGTGGTCAGTAAGGAAGGAGGTCAACCAATCCAGTGCCCAGTCTGAGATACCAAGTGTATCTTGGAGACGCTTTATGAGGATAGAATGGTTGACTGTGTCAAAGGTGAAAGAGAGGTCCAGGAGTATGAGAACAGCAGGAGAGTTAGAGTTAGGATTTGCAAGCAATTCATCACAGGTGTTCAGAAGAGCAGTTTCCATGCCTCTGGATGCTCGGAATCCAGATTGATGGTCATGTAAACAACCAGTGAGCTCATTGAGTTGGGTCAGTTGGGGGATGACCAACTTCTCCAGGAGTTTCCGGAGGCAGGGTGTAGAAGAGATGCGGCGGTAGTTGGCCGGACACGAGGGGTCAGCAGAAGGCTTTTTTAGGAGGGGGTCCACAACAGAGGGCTTGAGAGAAGACGGGAAAGAGCCATATGATAGGGAGTGGTTGCAGAAGTCAGCAAGAGTGAGGGAAAAGATTGTCGGCTTGATGGTTCTGGAAGAACAGGGGGACACCTGTTTGGATGAGTCCTTCATAGAGTGAAATACTTTAGAGGTCTCATCATTGTGATAGGTGAAAAGGAGGAGGGAGTGGATGGGGGTGGAAGAGAGGCAAAGGGAGGCATGGGAACAGGGGGAATGGAGGGAGGGGAAGACGAGAGAGCAGTCAGAATGTTCTGAGTTTTAGAGGAGAAATGGGTGGTCAGTGTAGTAGAGAGGGAAGGAAGAGGTGAGGTGGAGACTGCAGATGGATTGGCTAGATCCTTGCAGATTTTGAAGAGTTCAGCCATGTTGTTAGAGACACCAGAGACACAGGCCTGGATGTGAACCCTCTTCTTGGAGCGGATAGAGAGATGCCATTATCTTTGGAGTAGGTGACAGACCAGTTTGTCAGGGGATGAGCCTGAGGTCTGCCACCTCCATTCAGCAACTCTGCATTTGCATTTCTGAGCGGCTAGATTGGAGTCATACCAGCTGTTATGTTTGGAGGCAGGTTTCAGGCATGACATGGGCAAGAATGTTAAGAGTGTTAGTGATAGCAAAATGAAGATTGGCAAGGACAAAGTCAGTGGGAGAATCAGGAGGAGAGGAAGGAGGAGGGATGACGGTGGTGGCAAAAGCAGCCGTTGACAACCGTTTCATCAGACGGATGGCCGCGAAGGAGGCTGGCAGTACTGGTGGAGGCTTGGTCAGGGGGCCAACATGTCCCAGATGAGAAGAGAGGAGAGAGTGAACAGACCAGGTGAGAGGGGTAGTGAGAGGTTTGGAGAGAGGGAGATCAGCAGGGATGAAGGTATCAAGAGTCTGTCTGGCAGAGTGGGTAGGACCAGAGGAGAAAATAGTGAGGGAGAGAGAGGTACAGAGATCATGAAGAGCGAAGAGGCAAGAACAGTGTAGTCCAAGTGGATGTTGAAATCTCCAAGGAGGAGGAGTTTAGAGGTAGGCGAGGCGAAGTCAGCCCATTCCAAGAGTAAGACAGACACAGGGCCAGGAGATCTGTAGATAGTGGCACGGGTGAGAGAGAGAGAGTCGGAGAGACGCCAAGCTTGCAGACAAGGCTTTCACAGGAGTATTATGGCTGGGTGGGTTTGAGAGAGGAAGGGACCCACTCAAGGATGATCAGGGCTACTCCACCGCCAGATCGGTTGGGCCGAGGTTTGGAGAGAATCTTGTAGCCATCAGGGAGGAGGGAATCAAAAGCACTGACTGAGCTGGCATTGAACGACGTCTCGGTGAGTGTGAGGACGTCGAGATCAAAGTCTTCAAGAAGGAGGCAGATGTCATAAGAATGTTTGACAGCAGATCGAGCATTCAGAGTGGCTAAGTGTAGCCGGTCACCACCTTTGAAGGTTTTCCGAGGAAGGTTAGGGGGGTGTCGTACATCCATCGGAGGTGCTGAAGGAAGTGCAGAGAGAGGAAGGGGATGGAATAGCAGGAGAAGGAGAAGGTAGGAATTTCATGAGGGCCAGCAGGCACTGGTCGAAGAGAACAAAATTGGGTTGAGGACCCTGGGCCATGACAGTGCCATTGTGATAGACATTAATGATGCACCTAGCGGATGAGAAGTGCGCCAAGAGTACTTCCCATCTATTGCCACCATTAATGGACATCAAAGATGACATCACAAATGTCATTGATGACATCACTGATGACATCACATGTGAAATACATTTTGATGAAAAGTCCCTACAAGGAGTTGTGTTTATATTGTTTTTAACAAGATGTCAGGGGTGATCAGGAGACTTATCATGAACTACTTAATCTATTAAAGAATGTACTGATCTAAAATCATTGTATTGGAGTGTTGTTCTTAATACAGAAACCTAATCATATATAAACATAGGCAATGACTGCAGAATGCACTATAGAAGTACACTATTTATAATCATGTGATGTCATCAGTCATGTCATCAATGACATTTGTGATGTCATCTTTGATGTCATGGGTGTTAGTCCTTGCAGTGCACAGTGGTTGCACGAGTTATGGTTGCTTAGCTTACCATAACTTGCACATTTCTAGGGTTTTTCGATTTTACCTGTAACCATAACATCCCTGTTACAACGTTTTTCCATTGAATTGCATAGGTTTTTAGTAGCGCAACTTAACCATAACGTCCCTTTAACAACGTTTTTCAGTGAATTTCATTGGATTTTAGCAGGATACCCTTAGTTTGTGAAGATGTACTGTGCAACATAGTGAAGCTGCTGGCACCATGTTAATGCGCACAGCAGTTGCAGACCATGCGTCTGGTTGCGGACATCGGGTGGCATCCAACCTGCTCAGGAAGGCAGGTGCTACCAATCACCAAACACAAAGAACATATACGAACAGCACCATTTACAAGAATTGCAAGGGAAAATAGAGTAGGTGTGCAAATTGTGTACTTATGAAGCAAACAAGACAAAGGCATAGGAAGTACACCATAACGGAATGTATCAACAAGAGAAGTGACGTCTGCCTTCAACAATCTTAACGCATTGCTACTCTACATGGGAACAAAGAACGAATGGCCAGTCTAAGGACTGCAAAGTAGTAAGACCAGAACGGCACTACAATGTAGTAAGCACACTAAAGGTTGTCTGATAATTGCACCGGTGCTGCAGTATACAATAGTAGAGAAGCATAACATTTCTTGTTTTATGCAGCAATGGCAAGCAATAGTGGCTGGAAGACAATTTCCCTCATGACGCAATAACTTACGATACCAACCCCATTTATACTTACAATAGTGTGAAGAGTAAATTATGTAATATATATAGCTGCATGTACACCAACACATTTTCTTTTTTGTAAGAGATCATATTGGAAAGGAAAGCAAGGCAGCTCAAGCGGCACCCCTTCCACAACAGCATACGGGCATAGGAAAGGAAAGAAACTCTGTGCATAGGAAAATGGACAGCCTGGAACCCAAAGCAGAAAAATTAGTGAACAATTGTGCCGCCTTAAAGGTTGCGTTTAAGGGTATATTATGTACAAAATAAAACAGCACTGGCAGACCTGTACGTGTACCCCTTGCCCATGTCAGAGTCTACCATCCCCTCAAAATCCGTGTGAGGTGAGGCGTTACGGTGATACCGCAATCTCTTCCTCCCTTCAATGCCAACTTGTGTGCAAATCTCCAATTCCCCACAATTAGTATCCACTTCTGCTACCCCTTCTCTTTCCTAATGGTGTGTATGAATGTGTACAAGTAAACATTAATATTTAAAAAGGTTGATGTGTGTATATGTGGTATTGGTTTTTTTTTTTTGAAATGTCTTTCTGACTCAGCGGCACACAATCCTCGTTGGAATGACGACAATTAAGGAAAAGGTAGGTGTCCTATGGACACCTCAGCTGCACGGCCTATCCATAATGACAATGGAGGAATCCATACAACGCCAGCACGCTCCACATGTCCGAATGTTGTCCACCACCTATTATTATGTGTGGGAGCGGACGTTTGTTTGTTGTGGAAGTACACGCATGTGTATCTGTTCCTCTGAGTCCTGGTAACACAGCCACTGTGCAGCATATGCGAAGGAATGCTAATTAGGTGGAGGTGCCCACCCACGTGCTACAGGTAGCTATACAGAATAACATTGCACCTGCTATACCCTATAAACAGCCACTGTCTCCCAGAATGGTTGGTGCACGTGTGGTGCACTATTATTCAGTAGAGCAGTGGCAACGGTTTGCATACGACACCTATGCACATACACACAATGTATTCTGCCCAAAGCGTGTCCTGCGGTCAGCCATCCCGAAGGAGAACAGTGGCGATGTCACCATGGGACAGCACCCACGCTGCACGTGGGCCTTTATTTGGGGACAAGATCTGGACCCTCGGACAGCAGCAAAGTACAGTGTTGAGCAATGTATGGAGTGCTTTTCAGAAAGTACATGCTTACAAACACATTAAAATGTCCCGTTGCACCCGTACGTATGTTTTTGAACAATGTAGGCCTGTTTTCCGGGCAAAAGTTCTTCACAGGAATCCTACAAAAGGCCACACCGCAGAGCTGCCCCGCAATCTGTTTGCAGATTTTCAGAATAGAGTAGCAGGCCACATAGGTTTGCCTTCTAAGTGATGGTGGACCAGATCTGCTGTGCTACATTGCGTTTGCAACTAATAGCAACCATGTCAGTCCGGCTCAGTACACACAGTAATGGAGAAAATTATGAACGGCTCTTCCTGCAACCCACACCCGCAGGTGCGACAGTCCCCACTGTCCCAATCTCATGGGTAGCATGCTGAAAACGGGAGTATGTGCATGTGCGTTTCCCCAAGGACAGCGAGGGCCGTGCCCCAATAAAGCAGAAACATTCCATTTTACCTTTCCACTTTCTTCTTTCCAGCACGCCGTCATTGCGTACTGTTAAAAAGTTCCACACGCATCCACCAATGACATTGAAGAGCTCTCCATGTAACAGTATCAGTTCTGTACAACAGTCCTCTGCGTACACACCCCGCCCAGAAGCGTTATTGCGCAATCCCTCGGCCTCCACCGTCCCATTTCCATGGCCGCCATCCTCAAAATCCCCTGATGTGGCTTTTGTGCTGCGTGCGTGCGTGGGGGAATAAATTGCAACCAGGGTAGGGGGAGTTTTTTTAGATGCTTCTAGAGAAACACCTTTTTTTTGTTTTTTATTTGATTTTGTGTTTTCTTGTGCCAACATTGTTACAGTAAACTCTTCACCGCATCTTGTAAACGGGCAAACAAAACAGCATTACCAATGAGTGACAACAAAATGCCATTTGCTTGGATAAACTCTGCATTTCCACAACTAATGAGGTAATATTTGCAGAAGAACATCCCACCAGCGGTACACATGCTTCTGTTGATGAGACACCTTCCTGCCTCTGGCTCAGAACAACATCCAGGAGCATTGCCCCATACTCTTCGTGGTGTTATGGATGAGAAAAGCACCTTGGCAGTGGGAAAAAGCCTCTTGACTACATTTAGCACCCTCTTCAGTCGACGGAACAAACCTAAACAAGACACGTAACCCATATGCATGCCGCTGCAGTGTATGACGATAACATCGGTAGTAGCAAAAGTGGCCAGGTCTTTGCAAAGTGCATGCATGTCGGTGAAACTGCGCTCATAGACAGCGTTCCATGATGTGTCCACTCCTTCCAAACCGAAATTGCCATCTAAGAGTCTTTCCAGGGCATACTTGTGCAGAGGCAAAGGCATCACCCAAAGTCAACACAATGCATTTTGCCATGTCAGCCAGCCTCACTACACTGAGTAATGTACAACAGTATGACCTCCCCTTCCTGTGAATCACACCCACAGTACCTGATTGGCTAATCCCCACAATCCCATGTCCATTGGCCAGCATGGTGAGAAGCGCAGATTGTGGCATGTGCGCTTCCAAAGTACCGCAAGGGCCGCACCCCAGTAAAGCAGGAGCAGTCCTTCTTCCCTATCCACTATCTTTTGTCCACCACTACTTCATTGGGTACAGGTAAATAGGCACACACGATTCCCCAATGCCATCCAAGACGTTAGCATCTAACAATGTCAGGTCTGCACTACACTTCATAGGTACCGTTAAAAATTCAGCCTGCAAGTGTCCTGTCACTTTAAAGCACGTCCAGTAGAAAGTTCAGTAAATGATTGCAAGATTTGTGCATCCGCATTCATCCACATGACCACCCATCACCACAAAATTGAGGTATGAAAATATTTTCTGCAGTATGTTTACCACTGTGTTATAAGTGTCTCTGCACACGGTATATGCCATTTAGCGTCCATTACATTCTTTAAAAGCATACTGTTTTTTTCCCATCCCCTACCATCAAGTGGCACTTCAGTGGTATATGCTTGCAACGTTTTCATTTACCCATATCATACATTGTAATAACGAAACAGGAACTCTGCTTTCCTTCTGATAATGCTACGAAATGGTTTCCCCACTAACCCATCTCCTACATAAATCATACAAATATGCCTCCAAAAAGCAGCACTGCATGTATCTTACCAACCTTAAGCAAGTTTCCAAAAGGACTTCTGTCTAGGCAGCACTATTGCAACAGGCTCTTTTTAAATCTGCCTGCTTCTACTCCCCACCCTCTGCAATGCATCCAGACTGCACAACATGGGATGGTATCTCTCCTGCACTGAAATGTCTGCAATAGCTCCCAGTGGCTGCGAGGAATAAGGTGAAAACCCTCTGCATTATCTCTCACTTCCTATATATCGCGCTGATCAAGCTCTTCCCTCATCCGCCTCCAACTCCCTCAGGGTCAGTTGCTTCTGCAAGCAACTAGATGGTGGTAGATTTTTATTTCGGCTTGGGCCTCTCTCTGCAACAGCCTCCCTGCCTCCCTGAAACATGAGAACCATTGCCGGTTCTGGAAGCACCTCAAAACCTTTCTCTTTGCATCTGCTTTTTCGCCTCCTCTCCCCGGCTGACTGCCTGGTGTAAACTGATTCTGCACTGGTTACCTGGTGACTCTGTGATGTCAGGCCCATGCCATCTCCCCCTGCCAGGTGAACTCATGCACTGCCTTTCAAGAAAACCCTTGTTGTCCGAACAGTTCCTCCACCACCTGATGTGTGCACTTATCCTTGTACTTGGCACAATCGGCCCGTATTTTTACTTATTGTCATTTCCTCTTCTTCCAATGTACTGCACCTTTCCCTCCCCCACCCATGCATTTGGGCGATCTAAGTCACACCTGGCCTAATAGGTTCGTTGTCTCTGTCTCCCCTCTGTTCCCCCTCGCTTGCCTCATTGCGCTTTGCTAAGCGTGTGTATAGGCGCATTCTGCATGCCATAGCACACAATTGCACATCATATGATATCATACACAGAATGCCTTCATTACAGTAGGATACCTGCCACTTATCTTGTACACTGCACAGGTTTTTTACTTCACACTTTTCAAAAACTATCGCTCAAAAACAGCACTGCATGCATGTTACAAACTTCGAACAAGTACATACAGTTCATGCATACACCCAGGATGCCTACCCATTACCTTGCACACTTCTATCATAGCCTTCTGCACTTCTTTGTACAAAGAGACCTTCTGGCATAGTTTTTGCGTACACACCACAACCACAAACCTTACTGAGAAGTGTCTTTCGCTCCACAGTCCCATTTCCATGGCTCCCATCCTGAAAATAGCTGGATGTGGCACGTGTAATCCTGAAACTACAGCGTAATCTGCAGAGTTTTCGGAAACAGGGTAGGCTTTTTATCTTGTATGTATGTATGTATTTTATTTTTGTATAGCGCTGGTAGCCCGAGGGCATCAGGGCGCTTAAACTTACAACACAGCAGCTGCACGACAGACATTAAATAACAAATACTGCGGCCTGATAAATGACCCTAAACACTGCTTTCCCTGGATTCATCATCTAAAAAGGTGTGTCTTCAACTGCTTCCTGAAAGCAAGGTGATTAACTTCTGACCTTAGAGTCTCAGGAACGCTGTTCCACAATTTAGGAGCCATCACCAGGAAGGATCTACCCAACCCAGATTTCAACTTGAACTTAGGCACAGACAGAAGGCACTTTCCCTCCGAGCGTAGACTTCTCCTGGGAGTGTAGAGCACTAAGATCTTTTTCAAGTAGTCCGGCGCTATGCCATAAAGGCACTTGTGTACCAAACAGAGAGCCTTGAACCTTATGTGTTCCTCTACTCTAAGCCAGTGCAGAGATAATCTATCTGCAGTAGTATGGTCTTTCTTCTTCAAATTCTTAACTAGCCTGACCGCATTGTTCTTGATCACTTGGCAGCTGGATAGGTCCTTAGATGAGGCCCCTAACAACAAAGCATTCCCGTAGTCAAGCCGAGATAGAATAATGGCTCTGGCTATCGTGGCCATATTGCCTTCATTAAGGAACGGCTTAATTGCTTTCATTTGCCTGAGATAATACGCCGTATTTTTTTAAAGATAGCTGGTCTGGGCATGAGAATCAACCGCAGAGTTGACCATCATACCCAGGGTTTTCACTTTAGGTGCCACCAAAATAGTGGCATTCTTGATTTGGAAAGAATTGTACTCTGCCCCCAGATTGGCCAACTGACGACTGCAACCAAACAGCATCAGTTCGGTTTTTTAGTCATTCAGGCACATCCAATTTGCCTGCATCCAGTCGTCTATTGTCTTGTAAACCCTTGCAATCACTTCGCTATCTGTGGCAGAGTGCGCATATATATATTAAACAGCATCGGGGACAGACTGGCCCCTTGGGGAACTCCAAATAGGATGTCACAGGGATCAGAGAAACTTTTACCCCAATGGACTCTGGCTTGGCGGTTAGATAGAAATGACAAAAGCCAATCAATGGCTTCTTTGGAACAGCCCACGTTCTCTCTAAGTGCCTTGATGAGAAGATGATCGTCCACCAGATCGAAGGCGGCACTTAGGTCTAGGAGCATCAGCATTCCTCACTTATTCTTGTCTAGCAAACTCAGCATCTGATTCTGCAGGTCCAGCATGGCTGTCTCGGTACTATGGGACGTTCTGAAACCTGATTGTTGCTGGTGCAAAACCTCCTGGTTCTCAACAAAGTGGTGAAGTTGCTGTGTTGCTACCTTGTCTAGTAGTTTAAGAACGAAATTCGAGTTAGTCATTGGGCGAAGGTTAGCTGGGTCCTTAGGATCCAGGCCAGCTTTTTTAACAAGTGGGGTGATGGTGACTTTCTTCAGATCTCTGGGCACTGTACCCTCTTGAAAAGATGCATTCACTAACCTCCGGAGGATAGGAGCGAAAATGTCTTTGTGTTGGAGGATGATACTAGGTGGTAAAATGTTTTCTACACAGGTGGTAGGTTTCATATTATTCAACACCTCTAGCAGATCTGCCTCTGAAATGGGGTCAAATTTAAAAAGCTGTTCTCTGACAGTTGCCTCCACTTCTGTGGGTCGCGTGTCCTGTTTAACGGAAGATCTGGCCTTGATGATATTTTGTCGTGCTTTTTCCGTTTTGGCTTGAAAGGCATTAAGACCGTGTTGCAATCCACCTCTGTGGGCATAAATGGAGGGGTAAGGGTTGCAGGTTTTTCAATACTCTTCAGAATATCGAAGAGTTTGCTGGTCTTGTTGTCTGCATGCTCAATTTCAGAGTTGAAAAAATCGGCCTTAGCTGCCTTAATTTTGTCTCTATATTCCTTATCCTTACTTTTCCAATTATTTTTACTATCCACAGATTTATCTATGATCCATTTTCTCTCCAAGGTCCGTTTTTCCTTCTTCAATAAATGGAGCTCTGAGGTGAACCATTTTTGGCTGTTGTTGTTCATCTTTGTATGACTTCCTGTTTGCTTCTCCCCCTTCAAATTTTACCAATTTATGGTCAAGGCTTCGTGCACAGTGTACAAGAAAATGGTATTGCCAATGGTGTTCAAAGAAATGCCATTTGCATGGAAGCAGTGTATGTTTTGGAAATTCATGCTGTCATAGTGGGTGGATAAACATCCCATCAGTGCACATAAATGCAGACATGCCTCTGTTCATAAGACACCTTCTGAGCTGTGGCTGGGGACAAATTACAGCAGCATGATCCCATAATCCTCTTGGGGGAATGGGTGAGAAAACAACCTTGGCAGTGGGAAAAATCTGCATCACTACATTCATCAACTTCATCAGGTGAAAGAGCAAACGTCCACATGACATATAACACAAATGTAGACCTCCATAATGCACCATGACAACTTCACCAGTAAAGATGGAGGCCACATATCTGCAAAGGCGAACCATCACACCAAAACCGCACGCATCGAGAGTGGCCCACAACGCGTCCACTCCTTATAACCCCAAAGTAGCAGCAACGCCTCTTTGCATGGCATACCTGTGCAGATCTTGTACAAATGTATCACCCAACGATCAGCACTGTGCGGCTCTCCACGTCCACCAACTTCATTACACAGAGAGTATTGGGAAAAAAAGTAGTACCGCCCTTCCTGTGAACCACACCTTTGTCACTTGATTCCATAATGCCCACAGTTCCATTGGCATGCCCACCATGTTGAGCATGGCAGGATGTGGCGCATGCGCTTTCCCAGCTACAGCAAGGAATACACCCCAGTAAAGCAAGGACAGTCCTTCTCCCCTGTCCACTGTTCTTCTTCCAGCACTCCCTCATTGAGGACTGTGAAATATTCACACATGCATGCAGCAATCACAGCCAAGAAGTATGCATCCAACACTATCATTTCTGTACAGCACTCCATATTTGCTGTTCAACACTCTGAGTACACATCGCGTATGCTTCCAAAGCACCTTCCGTACAAAGGTGTGGAAAAACATCCAAGATTTCAGCATCCAAAATCATCCATAGCGGCACCCATCACGCCTTTGACCATGCACACAAGAGTCTACTGCTTGCCGACACCCATCACAACATAATGGAGCCATGCATGAGAACATGTGGCCATAAACCACAATCCACAAACGTAACATAGCCAGCTGCACTTCTACCCAACCCCAGCACCATAACACAGCGATGAGTGGAAACATGTACCAGTTAGCAGATTCCACAAACATACCACTGCCTCCACCTCCCCTACCCACTTCTATTCACAAAGTATTATGTCACTGGCAACCAAACCGCACAATCCTCACAACATTGGGCCTACTCCCAGGAAGCTACACAAATTAGAATGTCCAAGCACATAGAAGATTCACTTCAACCCTACCCTCTTCTATACTGACAGTGTTCCAACACTGCATCCGGTGGGCACACTGCAAGACTTTTCACTGCACAATCTCCTGCCATACACCGAAAACCGTAGGATGTTCTAACAATGACCACACCCATGGAACCAACAATGTATGCATGGCAGCGCACTTCTGGTGCTCTATGAAGAGTAAAATGTGCTCCACAACCATTCTGTGAAGGTGACCACCCTCTGAGAGATGCAGTCAAAACTGCATTGCTGCTGTGGGTGTGGTGAAGGCCTTGGCTTTTGGGTGCATGGCCTACAGCCTTTGGCCATGCACCCAATAGTCTAGGCCTTGGCCACACCCATCACAACGTAAACCAGCCATGCATGGCAACATGTCGCCAAGTACCCCAATCCACACACATACCACAGCCACTGGCACTCCTACCTAAGCTGAACACCGGGTTACGGCTGTGCATAGAAAGATTCACCTTCTACCAGAATCTACAAACTTAACACAGCATCTGGCACCCCTGCCCACCTTTATTCACACACAATGGTGTTACTGCCAACCAAACCAACCAACAATATATGCATGTCAGCTGACTTCTGGTGCTCTATCAAGTCTACAATGTGTTCCACAACCACCATTCTGTAAAGGTGAGGAGTCTGTCACAGATGCCGTCTAAACTGCATTGCTGCATGCCTTTGGCCATGCACTCAATAGTCTACGCCTTGCCCACACCCACCGCAACATAATGCAGCCATGCATGTCATCATGTGCTCACGTACCACACTGCACACACGTACCACAGCCACCACCACTACTGCCCAACCTCCACACAGTAATACAGCTATGCATGGAAACATAACACAGCCTCATGCGTCCATACCCACTTCATTCACATAGTACGTCTCCCAGCTCTCTATTCAGTACACAAAGGCAATACATCATACTGCAGTACAGTAGTCACCACTTAATGGACATTACGCAATCCTATGCGATATGCCGTTTATACCGTATCCACTTCTATGCACACACTATTGAAGAATTGCAACCACTTCACACACTGCAGTATCCATGCACATAAAAGGTGCACTTCAACCATACTCTCTTCGATACTGTCAGTATTACAACACTGCACTCAGTGGACTCACTGCACAACTGTTCACTACAGTAGCTGCAGTCATGCAGTAAACACTGTAGGATGTGCTAAGAAGCACTGCACCCATGGAATCAACTATCTATGCAATACAGACAAACCACAAACAGAAGGGAACAATTTGAAAACTAATTCCAACCACGACACATAGGTGCCGCTGTAAGGCCTCAATCCATGTGGCTTCCAGGCATAATGTGCATGTCATGTGCAATGCACTCCCCTTCTGCAATTGAACTTCCACCAGTCACCAGCTATCGTGCCGTAACAAAGCCTGCCTGCATGCAGCACACATGGGAGTCGGCTGTGCAGAGACCTGCGAATTGGCGCTGTACGCAAGGACACTGCAGGCACATCCATGTCTTTGTCCACCTATAAACATATCTCAGATGATTCACTTCGCACTCCCCCACCCTTTCCGTCCCTTCTTCCCACCATCACATTGCATAATATATGTTTTGCAATGCCCTCCCCGTCTGCTATTCAGGTACCACCAGTCAGCACAGTAAGAGGTCGTGGCACAAGCTATAGTGCCGTAACAAAGGCTGTCTGCATTCACCACACATGGTAGTCGCCTGTGCCTGGACTGGCGAATTGGCACAGTACACACGGATACTGCAGGCACACCACCGTCCTCGTCCACCTAATAATCACATATCCCTAATGAACCACTCTCTCTCCCTCACCCTTTCCATCCCCTCTTCCCACCACCACATGCCGTACATTATGTTTGTCATTCCCTTTCGGCTTCGCACTGTCCTCCGATACACCATGGCAGCGTTTCCCAAAAACATTGACGCACAGCACGCTTCCCTCCAGCCAACCACCGGCTGCGTCCTAAGTTCGCCGCCAGCACGGCGTACTGCAAGCCAATGAGCCTTCTGTCCGCGGAGAGAACAGGGAAATGGGTCCACGAAGCAGAACCAGATATCACGTATGTACTGAGATGTACATTTCAGTTCTTTTCAACAAAAGTACTGGTCGGATTTCCACCAAACACACAAAAGCATGCTTTCTGGCCCAAGCCCATGCTCCTGCCGCAAATTTGGTGCATATCCGTCCAGCCGTTCAGCCTGTAGCCGTGCGCAAAGTTTTCTCCCATTCAGTCTATGGAAAAAAATATATATTTGGGACTCCCATATAACCCCCACCCCCTGCACGAAACCTCACCAAACTTGCTGGAAACATTGTGCATTCCTTTGGAGCTGTTCCAGAACGTTTGGGGGAAATGCTTGCCGTTTGCACGCATGTTGACGGTGCATTTTGTTGGTGAATACAGGATGGACCTTTAACAGCTGGAAATGATTGCTTCCTTCCCCTGGTTCTCTTCGGGTTGCACAATTGCGTAATAGAGGGGTAAAATAAACTATTAGGGCGCAAAGGAAGGAACAACACAAGAGAATTATTTCACTTGCATAAAATAAAGCATTGTGAATCAGTCCAGCATGTTTGCACCCAATTACTTTAACACATGGGGCCTCATTACGAGGTTGGAGGTAAAAAATAGTGTTTACCGGCATGGAGTAAATACTGTGTCCGTGTAGGAAAGCAGCCACTAACACTGGCCTATTACGAGTTTGCGTGCACAAGCATAGCAGCATGCCGGTAACGACATTACCGGCATGCCGCTAAAGTCCCAAAAAATCCCCTTAGCAGTTTCATGGGAAGCGCAGACAGCACTACCGCCGCCGTCCACCTCTAAACAACGGGCCCGGCATCAAAGGATATGGCATTAGCAGTCACCGCCATTAGCGGTGACCACTAATAGCGGTCCCCAGAAGTAACGTCATTGTGCCGGAACGGGAAAGGGCACAGCGGCCATCTTTAAAAACACAATCCATTGCCATCCTCAATGCACAGGACCTGGAGCCTCATTCAGATAGAGGAAAAACATCTACTACACCACACCAGCATCATGCCAAAGGCAGTGAAGAAAGGGGCATCGCGGCAGCGTAAGGAGCGGTTCTCAGAGGACGAGCTCACAATGCTAGCAGACACGCTGGCTGAAAATGCTGAGGTCGTCTTCGCAAATAACCTCAAGAGAGCAGCTCAGCTCAAGAAAAAAGAGATCTGGGAACTAGTAGCCCATAAAGTGAGCGCAGTTGGGAACACCCCCGGCACAGTGAAGGACGTGTGTAAACGGTGGGACGACCTGCGCCTGAGTGCGTAACATCATGTCGGCCAACCGGAGCCAGGCCCTGGCTACTGGCGGTGGCCGTAGCTCTCCTATTAATTTGAGCCGCTGGGAGGAAACCTGTGCCAGCACTATCGGCATTGAGTCGATTGAAGGAGTGGGCGAGATGGAACATGGCACCACGTCATCAACAGATGGAGGTGAGTGTCCTAAGAAAACACTGTAATGCAAAGTATGATGATAGTCCACCAGTCCGACCGTGCCATGAGGCAATGCATGGCCCATTACAGACACATGGACACATCCGTGCATAGATGCCGTCCTCAGCACTGACACATCCACATGCATGCAGCATGCCAATGCCATACCGGAGAAACATCACAAAAACATGGAAACAGCATTTGTCACACTGCACACAGTCCACAACAAAAAAGCATGTCACACAGCATACAACACCTAGAACATGTGTTAACTTGACGTATGCCTGCACGCTCCCCCCATATAGCAAGCAACCTGGATGTCAAAACTCAAATACCTAATCCTCTCATCTTAATACTAAAACACATATAGTCAATCAGATCACACAAGTTTAAACAAAACAGAAAAAGTGCAAAATAGTGAATAAGTACATTTACACAATGATATGAATTGACAGGTTTGCCACAATGTCAAAAAACGCCTTCCTCGGGGCAGAGAATGAAGTAATTATCCCCGGGTCAATGCTGGGTGGTTTTCATGGACAAAGTTTTCTGACACGAACCCAATTCGTGCCGAGCAAGCGCGTTGAAGCACAATGGATGATCAACAACAGCACTCATCTATGTCATATGGGTTACAACGTTGTGCTGTGCCTGTGGCAAGGTGAGGCCCTAAATTAGGGGAATCACCGTCTCATATTAGATGTCGAAGCACAGTTGTCCGGCTGTATGGATTCATTCCACAGCTTTCTCTGCAACACTGCGGGTCTGTAATCAGTACATGGGATTTGTCAGTCTTCACCGACTCTGAGACATCGCATTGGCGTGCCCCGTATTTATTAAACAATGGAAACCCGTCTGACTCACTAGCGAAGGAACTCAGTATTTCTTCATGACAAATTGCACACTGACAACTGTGCCTCAGGGAGGCGCGTTTTGACATTGTGGCAGACATGTCAATTCATATCATTGTGTAAATGTACTTATTCGCTATTTTGCACTTTTTCTGTTTTGTTTAAACTTGTGTGATCTGATTGACTATATGTGTTTTACCATTAAGATTGTTCACTTGTTGTCTATTTCTTATTTAGGCAATCTTAAGGATCAATGAATGTTGAATCTCTTTGTGTCATTTTTCGGATACCTTTTTTTGATTATGATTTGCAAAATTCATGCTTTTCTATTTAATAAAGAATAGAATTCATTTTCAACATAATTTTTCATTCACTTCTTTAGATTAGATTTTTGGTTTTTGAGGGCAACTAAAATTTGGATATTTTAGATACCAACATGACTGAGAAAGAAATGTAATATTTAGGTTAAAAATGTATCTTACACAGCTTTTTGGATTTCCTGTTTGTATATTATAGACCCCCACCATAGCTGTACCACATTTGGGGCAATCCCCTTCTTTAGTACTGTCTCAGTCCCACTTTCATGGCACCCTCTGCACCCATGTGTCTCAGAAATATTGACCAATCACAGACTGGTGCATGGCACGTCCCTACTGTGCATCGCCACCGCGATGATGTGCGCCTACATCTTCTTCATCATCACCTGGTGGTTGCTGTTCAATGTCAGGGGACAGGGGCACGTTCCGTCGGATGCACATGTTGTGCAGCATGACACATGCCATGATGATCTTGGGCCCCTTCTCTTGCCTGTAGAGGAGAGCGTCCCCCAGACCGGCTGAGACTACGAAAACGTGCCTTCAACAGACCAAAGGTCTGCTTGATGACCACACGGGTACGGGTATGGGCACGATTGTAGTCATCTTCGTGCCTGTTCTGTGGGTTCCAGACAGAGGCGAGGAGCCACGTCTTCAAGGGATAGCCACAATCACTTGCATGGGTGCACAATAAGCTATGTGTCAGTCAAATCATGATGGACAGCTGTACTTATCACATATGCCTGCAGATATTTGTGGTACACATGCACGCATGCTTCGCGCCTTGAAACACCTGTGTATAGGCGCGTTACAAATGCCATATCATATCATATCATATCATGTCCCTGGTTGTATGCACACATTTTACCTTGCCACAATGTGTGCTCTGCCATGGTCTTATGTTGTGGATTGCGTCTTCAAGATGATACACGGTGTACACTGCCTTGATGTTGCTCATGCACTGTGGACGTATACCGCTGTGTTTGTTTTAAATATGTGATGTGTAGTGTTCAGTATGATTTACTTGCTGACAGCGTTGAAAGTAGTCTCTGCATTATTTGACATTCAGCTCTCATTATTCCCATGGTGACATGCTGCGCTACTGTGGTGGTGGCCCTGTGACAAGCAGTGGATTCACTTGGTGGTTATGATTTGTGCACTCTCATGGATGCTTGTCCTGTGTAGTGATTTGCTGCAGACATTTACATTGTGCATACTCACAGCATGTTGCTGGATTGTGTTACGGAGGGTGAGGACTGATGATGGGTGGTGGACGTGTTGTGGGATCTGGGGTGCGAGGAAGTTCGGTATGATGTGCTTGTTGTGCAGCTTCCATCATTGTTATGGGAATTGGTTGTCATGTTCAGTTTGGGATGCTTTGGGGCACAGTGTATTGGGATGTGGACATTGTGCAGTCACCACAACAATGACACCATGGTGGTGTGTGCATCTCTCCCCCCATTACACTGCCATGTGCCTGTCATGCAACTTACCAAGCAGCCAGGCACGTCGTCCTGCATGTCGCTCCATGTAGCGTGGTAGCGTGGAGTGGTGCAGGAGTTGATCCAGGAAATCGGGCACAACAATGTGTGATGATCTTGCTGGAGTCACATACCATATGTACATTGATGGAGTGATATATCTTACGGTTGCGGTACACCACCTCCGTTGCACGCGGGACCACCAATTCCACATGGGTGCAGTCAAGTGCACCAATACAATTTGGCATGCCTGCCAGTGCATGGAAGCCAACTTTCGTGTCAAATATCTCCTGGGCAGTTCGTGGTAGGGATATGTAGTTCCCTAAGTGCTCCAGGAGGGCATCCAGCACTTGGTTCAGCATTTGAGAAAATAAGGTTTGTGATATGCCATGCATATACCCCACTGTGTGCTCGTAGGTGCCTGTGGCCAGGAAGTGGAGCCCAGACACTACCTTCAGTAGAGGTGGGATGGCGGTGCGTATTTCAATCAGGCTGACAATGTCATCGTGTATCATGTCCACAATGGTGGTGATGGTGTCCTGGTTCAGACGGTACAGGGTGTGGATCTGCTCAGGGGTTAGGTTGAATGGACTGGGTCTGATGCGAGGGATTGGGGGCTGCCTGCGTGGTACCACTGGCTGCACTGGTGGGGCTTGCTGGGCCTGTCTCACCCTCCTTCTCCTCCTGTGTCTCCTCTATGGTGCATGTTGTTGTTGTTGTTGCTAGTGTTGCAATGCAAGCATGTCCTCCAGCTCCAGTATTGCTACTACAAGTGGAATCAATTTGGTGTGGAAAGGGGTGTGGTGTGTGGGTATGCTCCTTTTGTGCTGGGCCAGACTCCATTGCCTCCACCTGTGCTGATTGTGTGCACCTGTGGCAGTTGGGAACACTGCACATAGCTGTTTGCGGGTGGTTTGCGATCCGGTTATCCCATATTACCGCCTTCATGATGCTAGTATTTGCATGTCCGCCAGACTTGTGATGTCCTCCTGTTAGTGGCAAAACTAGCTACGGTGCTTGTCGGTCATGCGTCAAAAGTCTTAAATGAACCTGTGCACCGTCCAAACTAACCCTCTCTGTGACCCTACCACTAACCTAATAACTAAGCTTAGGAGAATGACGCCCTACTCCTATTGTGTTTGCTGCTTGCAAACTTCAATTCAATATGTTATCTTTCAATCATCTCTGGTGACTACTTGTATCAATTCACACAGTTCATTCAATACTTTCAGCGGTTTCCCTTCTCTTTTCTTGGGCTGAGGTTCTCTGTTCATTGTTTGTCTTCCTTATGACTTTCTTATCAATTATTCTTTCTCTTTTGCCCTTGTTAGGGTTGTCCAACAATGACCAGCACATGTCTCTATTTGTTTTATTTCTCTTCTTCCCTTAGTCTCCAATGATTAACCTGAGTAAGAATATTTCAACACTTATCTCTCCTGGAGATTAATTGGATATTTCTCTCTCTTTCTCTGGGACGAGTATGAGTGTTCCAGTAACGATTTTCATTAACTTCACTACACATCAAAGTGACATACTCTATTCCTTCACTGATACGATTATGAGCTTTCCAATAATGATTCCCATCAGCTTCATTGACTTTTAATTTTACAGTCTCTTCATCCACGCTGGGACGAGTATGAGCATTCCAACAATGATTCTTATTAACTTCACCGGCTTTTAACATTATAGTCTCTTTCTTCACAACAATAGTTTTCCGTCCTCCTTCCGGGTCTCCCGCCTTCCCTGTTATCCGTGACTGGTAGGGATAACGCCAGAGGGTTCTCCGTTTCCTCCTGGTCATCTGTTAACTTTGTCAGATTGGCCTTTAATGTTTTCTTCACATCTCTTCTTTTGTGCCGTTGTAACTGAAGGCTCTCTAGTTTCCCACTTATCAGATTACACTGATTCACTAGAGTGGTAGCAGCATTGTTACTTGGACTGCAAGTCCACCACAGGGTTTTTGTGGTCATGCTACCACTCTTCCACTCGCTTCTTTTGTCGTTTCCAGGCTTCTCTCTTCTCTCTCAGCTCCTCTCCTTTCATATACTTCCCTGGCGAAGTTACGTACTCCTTTCTCTCTTTCTTCCATGACTTCTCTTCTCCTCCCCAGGTCATCCTCCTCATCCCAGTAAATCAAGATTTCTCAGTTAAAGGAACACTTGCAGTTTCTTCTTGGCAATAGCACATATGGATATTTTCCTCGCATGAATCTTTGTAGGATATGTTTATAGAAGCCTGCAGGGACAAGAGCGCAGGTGTCCTGCTCCTGTTCTTGCCCCAGTGGGAAACCGTAAGGGATGTGCCAGTGGCCACGCCCGGTTCATCTGTTTAAGCACTGCAGTGGGTCCGCCAGGATGATGGCACAGGGATAAGGGATTGGGTCTCCTGCTCCTGTTCTTGGCCCAGGGGGTCGGTGTAAGGGATCTGCCAGTGGCCATGTTGGAGGCCACGCCCACTTGCCCCTTTTAACCACTGGACTGGGCCCGCAAGGGTGAAGCCAGCGAGGATAAGGGCGCAGGTGTTTTGCTCCCGCAGGGTGTTCAGTGCCTTCAGTTCAGAAGGTGGCCTCACAAGACCAGGGAGTACCTGTGCAGGAGAAACCGACGAAGCAACACGTTTAAGCACCTGATCAGGTGAGAGGTCACAAGACTAAGGGCTGAGCAGGGCTGGCCGGGGACACTGTGTTTGTGACCGTTTGACTGTCTGACTGTCTGCCCCCAAGCCAAGTCAAGTCAATTCTCACACCATATAGAACCACCCCTGCTCTACCGTGCAAGACCGCGTGACAACAAAATGCAAAATATTGACTGTTGGGTGGCAAATGGCAACAGAACCTCCTCTATATGGTGCTGGCATCGGCACTGTCAAGGAAAAGCCCATAGCCCTATAAAACTCACAGCAGAGGCGTACTCTCTGATTAAGGAAATCCACCAGTTTCTCAGCACTAATCAGGATTCTTGTGGGGGCATAGCCAACAAGCCAAGGGCCAAATCACACACCTGCAGAAGCAGCAGAGTGGTCACCCACAGCCGGTGTGCAGTCATAATGTCGACAGTCAAAATGTCGACAAATAAATGTCGAAAAACAATAATGTCGACAAACAAAAATGTCGACATTTTTCGATATTTTTTCGAAATTTTGAATTTATTGTATGAATAAATAAATAAATATATATATATAAGATGTGTTGAGTATGAGGGGTGGTTGGGGGGGTGTGGGGGGGTGGCAGGGGGGTGTTGGGTGAGGGAGGGTTGGGGGGGGACCCCCCCATAGTAAATGATACTATTTTTATTTATTTAATTATTGACTAAATAAATAAATAAATATATAATTGTTATGTGTTGAGTATGAGGGTTGAAAGGGTGGTTGGGGGGGTGTGGGGGGGTGGCAGGGGGGTGTTGGGTGAGGGGGGGTTGGGGGGGGACCCCCCCCATAGTAAATGATCCTTTTTTAGGTTATTTATTTATCGAATAAATAAATAAATAAATATATAATTGGTATGTGTTGAGTATGAGGGGTGAAAGGGTGGTTGGGGGGGTGTGGGGGGGGGTGGCAGGGGGGTGTTGGGTGAGGGGGGGTCGGGGGGGACCCCCTCCATAGTAAATGATCCTTTTTTTGGTTATTTATTTATTGAATAAATAAATAAATAAATAAATATATAAATAGAATGTGTTGCATATGAGGGGTGGGAGGGTGGTGGTGGGGGGTGTGGGGGGGTTGCAGGAGGGTGTTGGGTGAGGTGTTGATAGTTTTAAGGGTTTATAGTCATAATGTAAAAAAAAAAACATTATTTTCGACATTTTTTTTTCGACATTTTTGTCTGTCGACATTTTTTTTTCGACATTATGACTATAAACCCCCACAGCCCTAAGCAATAAGCCAGAGACAATCCCGGCAGAGACAATCCCGCAGATAATGTTATAGCAGTTCCATCAGCTAACCCACTAACGACTGAGGGCCTGCCCAGCACCCCGGGTGGACACAATCCCTGCGAAGGGGGAACAGGTGGTGGCAATGGAGTCACCTCAACAACCACGACCATTGAGGCTATGACCTCCAACAAGCACCCAGCAACCGGTCCCGCCACCACCTCCATTGATATCCCTCTAACCAGTTCCTTTATGGACAGAAATGAACCAGTGCCTGTGTCTGCTTTAGTGTTTTCAAGCACCGGCCAGAATCTCACAAATGGCCCACCACCAAATTGGATCCCGGGGGAGTGGGGGGTTAAACAGGAAAAACCCAATGAGATATTGTAAGAACAATGAGATCCCAACTCTACTGGGACCCAAACTAGATTTGAAAATGCTGACATTACCCTCAAGTCCGAACAGTCTTGTGGCACCTAAGAACAAATGGAAATTGAGGGTGTGGAGGATAAACGGTGTGCTGCCTCTGATGCTGTCTCTGAAATTAGTCCCTGTGACCCCTCATAGGCACAGCCCTGAAAAAGGAGTCGGACATGTGACTTGGGAGTAGTGCCCTGCTGAGTCTCAGTCCCCCATGCGCCCCCACACCATCTGGTCCATACATCTTGCATACTGCTGTTTCTGCTGCCAAGGGGGCTCCCATGGATTGTGATGTAAATGCAGCCGTGTCTTGTCTGAGCTAGCTGATCTAAAGAGGCTGCTTCTGGCCCTCATAGAAGACCAGGGGAGAGGGGGAGCCATGGTGTGGGGGGACCAACTTGTTTGGTGAATGTGATGGGGGTTCACCAACCACCCAAGAGGACAGCCCATCACAACCCAGATTTCCCCTTAAATGTAATGAGCCCCAGTATGATGGGGCAAGGCCCATTTGCTTAAACAGAGAACGCACTGTTTCTAACAGTGCCATGACCAATAAGGTATCCCAGGTGCCATCCCACTCTGACCCCCCTGTGCCTACTCCAAGATCATAGAACCAAGCTGCGCAATTGTCCCATAAATCACACCCAGGCGTGCAGATTGTGCAACTAGCACTAACCCAATGAATGATAAACCAACTGCTAGGGATGGCCATGCAGCACAAAACCATGTCCCCAATGATGCTTGCTCTAGGGTTCGTAGATGATCGCAGCCCGGGGAGGGTATGACCAATAGGAAGGTGAGTGGGGGCCCTAAGAGGGGCATAGCATTCCTGCACATGGTCCCCAAATTGTCCCCAACCAACTAGAATCCAGGGAAGCGCTGAAAAACAAATGCATGCACTTGCACCACACTGTATGTGGCTGCCTATTTGTAACCCAGGAGGACATTCTAAACTGCACTAGAATTCACTACCAGGGTGAGAGCCCCTGTGACTTTGTTCAGATAGAACTTAGGGACCAGAGAGTGGCCAATGGTATTCTGAGTATCAACATGAGATGCTGTTCATTACCCAACAGCATGATAGTAATTAGCCCCTAAATCCACAAAACACTGACCAACCCTTTGAAACCAGGCCTCATTATCCTGTGCTGACCAGCGCTAAAGCAATACCACTGGGGCAAAGGTCCTTAGGTAACTGCTGCTTGACAGGGGTACGTGGGCCTTTAATCGACCTGTGAAAAAATATAACTGAGCAACGGTCTTGATGGCTATTAGTGGGACTCTGATGCATTGTTATTGTAATTATTACTGCTATTTGTGTTAGGATATACTTTTATGGCCTTATGGCCGAAATAATTTTATTGATTGATTGATTGGATATCTTAGAAGAGGTGTTATTGGTATGTTCTCTAGGGAGTTCCTCAAAGGAAAATACAAATCCATGCAATCAAAGACACTGGCAAACCTGCCCTCCTGATGATGCTAGACCTCTCTGCAGCATTCGATTTGGTAGACCACCAAATCCTCTGCTCTCGACTTGCCTCAACAGCGAACATCTCGGCATCAGCTACCAATTGGGAGAGGTCCTTCCTAGCTGACAGATCATCTCGTCTCTTCACCAACGAATTCTCCGTTGAACCTACTCCAGTCATTTGCGGAGTCCCCCAAGGCTCCTGCCTCTCCCCCAGCCTTTACAACATTTACACAAAACACCTCAATGACCACCTTCACCTACTAGGCCTTTCATACACAAACAACACCGATGACACGCAGCTCCTTATCCACCTCTCCGGATCATACGCCCAGGACTCAGCAACCATAAACGCAGCTTACGAGGTCATTCAAAATTGTATGGCTTCTCACCAACTCAGTCTCAACGATGACAAAACAGAAATCCTCATTGCCGACTCAATCTCCACGCTTTGCAACATTGATCCAGCATATAAGGAATTCTTCATTGATGGTAACCGCTTCACCACCTCTACCAATGCCAAAACTCTTGGCCTCTACCTAGATGCCAACCTCAATCTCTCACGTCAAGTGAACTCAATCGCCTCAGCGGCGGCTTACACAGCCAAACTGCTTCATGCCAGCAGGCCCTTCCTCTCCGCTCCCAACCCCCTAACAATAGCAAGAGCTATCACTGGAGCCAAGCTCGACTATTGTAATGTCTTATTTACCGGCACCTCTAAGTGCAATGTGAACTAACTCCAGATGACCCAGAATAATTCCCTCCGAGCAGCCATTGGCCTCTCCAAATCGAACCACATCTCAGAAGCCAAGAGAGCTGCACATTGGTTGTTCATCTGGGAAAGGATTAAGTTCAAAACATTGTCCCTTGTCCACGATGTCTCTCTAACACTGCCCGTCTTATCTCTCACGATGGGTAGAGAAATACGCCCCTGCCCATCCTCAGAGATCGTCAAACTCTCACGTCCTGAAGACCCCCAACTTCAACTGCCTCTCAGAAGGGTGCAAGAGCTTCCCAGTCATGGTGGCCAAACTTTGGAAGAATCTTCTACTACTAGCACTCAGAAAAGAACAGGCCTACTGGACCTTGTGTGGAAACTTAAAGGCGTGGCTGTTCAACTGACTGTTTTCCTCCTCAGACAATTGCATCCCCCCACTGCTTCACCCCACCACCCCTGCCTCTCCTTTCCCTAATGTAACATGTAACTTTGCACCTTTGTACATCTTTTTCCTGATGTAACATGTAACTAGCGCCGAGATACCCTAGGGTTTTGTGTGCTGTGACAAATGCAAAAATAAATAAATGATAAATAAACAGGAGTTCCTGTCCCCAAAGAGGGAGTCTCTCCCGGTGAGTTCCCACTTGCCTCTACCCCTACAGAGGGCATTGCAGAGTGTGCTCACCTCCTAGCCTCACAGGGGGGGGCATCCCCTTGGGTAGAAGTGACAAATTCCCTTGATTCGACACACAATCTTAAATCATTCTACATTATAGCCATTAAGGGCCTCATTACGAGTATGGAGACTGCCATGCCCTTAATAAGGGCATGGCAGCCTCCATACTGGGTTCCAGGACCGGGTTCCTTCAATGAGGAATTACCGGGTCATTCCAACTTTGGAGGACCCAGTAATTCCTCATTGAAAGAACCAATCCCCATTCCCATTTGAGCCCCTATAGGGCTCAATGGGAATGGGGAGGGCGCTAATACCGTTATTAGCTCCCTGGTCCCCTCGCAGGACCCGCAAAGGACGTCTGGTCTGACCAGGCGTCCTTACCGGGTCCCGCAAGGGGATCTCGTAATGAGGCATCCTGTAATGAACGGTGCCGGTCCCGTACCGGCACCCTTCATTACGGGAGTGCCAGGGTCGTAACGAGGCCCTTATTAGACTTGGGTTTCAGTGTATACATCTACGAGGGTTGAGATAAGTGTTGAATCCACACCTGTGGTCTCCAAAGATTGCAGCAGTAGAGGTCAGTCAATGCCGTGTATCACAGGCCTTTGGAATGGAAATATGCAAAATGTTCAGCTTTCGCTATTTTCAGAAGCTTCAAACATATACAAATGTAACTCTGAAGAAGACATTCGCTCTAGTGTATGCCATACCTTGCCTGATATTTGAAATCTAGAGCAGATTACCAAAATAGCTTAAACAATTTCATCAGTGTCACCAAGGTGGGGCTTACTGAGAGTTGTCCCCATTCCACAACTATTTCACATCTCTTTGTACACCACGGCCACTGGATCCTTCCAATTGACAGTATCAACCTCCTGCAAGGAGGACTAGCACCCATTTCTTCACACATAGCGATGCTTGCTCTCAGTTATGATCTCCTTTGTTCCTGCCTGTGCAGCCCATTTTCACTTGGTCTGCTTTCCCCCCAGTTGAAAACAAATTCAGGAGAGCTTCCCTCTGATTTGATAACGTTTGACCTAAACAATGAATGCATTGCTTGG
This sequence comes from Ambystoma mexicanum, assembly GCF_040938575.1. NCBI lineage: Eukaryota > Metazoa > Chordata > Amphibia > Caudata > Ambystomatidae > Ambystoma > Ambystoma mexicanum. Next base: position 1,179,803,004 of record NC_090927.1, read on the forward strand.
TGACCAGAATATTCTTTGGAATTCTGCATTTGACCACATGGGCTCTGCTGTTGTTTCTCTGCCACTAGAGCTTGATTTTACTCAAAAGGCCATAGGACCAATTCTCAAAAGAAGAAATACAGTTCCTTTTATAATATCATCAATCCCGCGGCTTTCCTGTTCCTGCCCTGTTTCTGTCTACTGGTTTGACCAGAGATTGATTGCTATCCGTTGAAATTTCGCATTAGTCCTAGTCTTTCTCAAAGCTTCTGCCCCACAGGACTCTTTAATGAGAATTTCCCTATCTTGCAAAGGTTGAGTTGATCGCCACCATTTCACCCGACCACTCTAACCTTTGGGCAAAGAATCCAGTAGCCCTTATTTCCACTCCGCTGGCCTCACCATTGAGGATGACGTGACTCCCTCCAAACTTTACGAAGTACACCTTTGCATTTCTGTAACTTGTTATTCATCTATTCTCTGGCCCACATGGAAGGCCATGCCTTCTGTCAAAAAATATTTCACTAATTCACTGATCATTCCTCTTCATCTTCCCTTGATGGAAAACGCTCTACCTACAAGGTGTAATTGAGACTTGCTAAGACCTTACAGTTCTCCACCAAAATCGCTGGCACAATCAACTAGCCCTGGGAACTCTACTCAGTGGTTAGGCCCTATCTTAATCATCCTTTCCCCTTCCCTCCACCGCCTTATTTACGGCTAAATGAAATCCATTCCTTATTCTCAGTTTAGTGCAATAATATACATTAGGGAATCAAAACAAAACCCCTCAAGCACCCCAGTTAAACCTCCTTACGCAATTCAGACCTGTCCACTTCTCCTTTGGTCTAACAGGAGTTCCCTAACTTCTTGTGTCTTCCATGAAGGCATCCACTTTCAATGATGATCCCATTGTGGCTTCTGAATCCAAGCCTATTGACACAGCTATGCTTCATCTCCTGAAGTATTTTTCTAATCTCTCACTTTTTTCTGACCCTTTACAGCCAACTACAATGTATACCAATCCATTAATCTTTGAAAAGAACCCTCCTTAGACCCTGATGATCGATATCATTTGTGTCTGATCACCAGTCTGTTGTTTCCAGGCAAGTGTCATAAAAAAAAATCTTTTTCTTCTAGAACATTCGACACCCCTAACAGACCAGTGAACAAGCAGGCTTTGGCACTGAGTCTGTGTCCCCTAAGGTAATGGGTGATGTCATGCCTCTGTGGGATTGGGTTGGGATGCTCTGTTTCCTGGTTCTCCTGACTTTTCCAGCTGCCTTTTATACATTCAACCATTGGCTACTCCTTTCCATCATGGAGGAACGCATGGAGATTGCTGGCACTGTCTTCGGCTGATTCGCATCACTTCTGATAAGCTGTTCACAGCCGGGACACATGGGTATTGCCAGAGCGAGCCTCATTCCTATGCCCTGCAGGATCCTCATCTACATAGAACCGTTGGGGATCTGCAGGCGAGGCAACAGGAAATCTTGTACTCTAAGTATTGTTGGCATCACGTACTTGTTTTTATTAATGTAATGCGTTCTTACCATGCCCCTTCTCAGGGCATATTTACTTTTCTCATTTGGGGTTACAGCCAATCCCGCCTTGAAACATCCTTGACAATATCACCCACAGTCTGAGGTGTATAACCAGTGATTCCCTGATTCCTCCGTATCCTCCAGCCTCCTTTCATGCTCTGTATCTTATCTATACTCTATAGAAGGCCAGCCCACTGCGGAGGATCACAACTGACATTATTTATTTATTTGGCATTTGTAAAGCGCACTTAGCCCAGAGGCATGAAGGCGCTAGAACTTAAGAATATGGTTACAGTGAAATTTTGGTACATCTTACATGTTACTTGTTGCCTGTTACAGATTGTAATTACATTCATAAGACAGGTACCTACTTGCTAGGATAGGTACAAGCAGGAAAACAGACAGGATAGTACTGACAGTTTGATTTGGCATATGTCATGAAGAGGGCACAGTCCGTATGTCGCCTATCTGTCATGGGTACTTCATTGTTGTAAGTCTAGACTGAATAGTCTAGTTTTGAGACTTTTTCGGAAAGACCACAGGGATGGGTCTTTTCTTAATTGTGGTGGTAGGTAGTTGCATAGATTAGCTGCGACTACCGGGAAGCTGGAACCTCCTGCTTTTACTCTCTTAAATCTTGGGATGGTGATGCGGTTGGAGTAGGAGGAGCGGGTGGGTCTGATGGATTGGGTTCTGGTGATTTGGTTACCGAGATATGTCGGAGCATTGTTGGCCAGGCATTTGTGGGTAAGGGCAATAATTTTGAATTTGATAACTTAGGGCATATAGTTTGTGCTTTAATACTTGAAACACAAAAAAGGTTGAGGGATGCAGGTCACCTGTTTAAAGGATGACTGTGACTGACCTATCGAACTGTTTTGATTTGTGTTCCACGTATCTGCATGGGTCCGAGGGGTCGTGGATAACCGTCAGCTGTGTATCGTCCAGTGATTGTGTGCTTCCAGAGCCACTCCGTAGAGGCCCACCCTCTTGTCCCACGCTGTCGGTGTTTGTCCCTTTTCAGTTTCCGGTCATCTGCTTCAGGAATTCTTGCCGTGCAGGCTCGCAGTCTTCTGGATGTGAGTGAATGGGTCGCACATGTTGCTTTTGATTGAACCACGCTGTTACATTTACATGTTACAGGTCACATGCACCCGTGGGAGTGGTTCCAGAGGGAAATACAGGGACAGCCTCAAAGTGTCCATCAACTTTCAATCCAGTCCAGGTACGTGTCACACTCAGCCCCCGGTTTTACCTGTCTGCCCTTTGTCGTCTTCTTCTTTGGAGATCTTTCTGTATTCCGGGACGTCTCGGACTTATGCAGGTAAGGCCTGTGATCCTCCGTGTCCAGTGTGGACCGCGAGAGGACTCGGAGGAAGACAAGAGTTCAGGATTCCAGGAAGGTAAGAAATGGCAGTCAATATCCGGGATGAAGCGCGGAACCAGGAAGGGAAAAGCACTACTCGCAGAGTACAGGGAAGTGGCTGCGAGCGCAGAAGAGCGGATAGGGGTCCAGGAAGGAAAGAGATGAATGGCCTCAGGAGAAGGCGACAGGCCACTCCTAGTACTCCGGGAAGGAAGAGGAAATGGAAAAGTATCGGAGAACTGGCACAAGGAAAAGGAAGGTAACAATGAGCACACTAGCTGCAAACTCGAAAGGGAGCGTTGAGACGCGCAGCGCCGTGGGGGCGTGCCTGTTTTCTAGGAAGCCAGGGCTCCTGCGTAAACGCTAGACCGCAACGTGTCTGAGGCGTAGGCCATGTTGGGAGGAGAATGGCTCCACGTTGTGGTGCGCCGTGGACCAGGAAGTCCAAAAGGGTCGTAAACGGCAAATCATGACAGTACGTTGATGATTACAAGTAGCGCTTGTTTTTGACAAATAGGTGTGGTCTTTTACTCCCTTTCAGGGACTTTGCCCCTTTACAGGCTCAACTCGGGTTACCTAACTAAATGTTGGGGGCCTTTCTCCAAGCTGTCAAAGAGGTGTTTTGGGGCATTAAAGATATTATTACACAGAAGGCTTGGGATGGACTGTGGAGTATGAGGGATCTGCCTTTTAGCACCTCCTGGGCTTTCTACAATGAGGTGGTGGTGATCTCTGGTCCCCGTGGTCCACCAGTTCCATCTCCAAGCCTGCAACATGGGACTTTGTCAAATAACTCCCCTTCATCACACATGATATCCAGGACCCAGAGAGACAGCCCTCAACATCTGCCCCATTAACACTGAGCGGTCACCATGCAAGAGATGTTGCAAATGAGGGGAGGATACAGTGCAATGCCACGAGAGGCAGGGGAAAGACAAACAGATAATAGTTATCTCGCAAAGGGAATATAATTGAACTATTGATATTATAAATCCCAGAGAGTTTTTGTGTTTCTCAAAGAAGAAAATGATCAATCACAGATGACAAAAGTCATTATTGTATTGAAGACTTCTAGCATCAATTTGCAAATTCACGGTGTTCAGGAATGTGCCATGAACAGGCAAATCAAATGAGAAGTACACGGAAGAAGGAGCACATTCAACGAAGGAAGTTGCTTGCTCATAAAGCAGGATCACATGATTCACATCTCTTAATAATGTTAGTATCTTGCCGAGGTTTTAAATTGGTGCAGTGGACGAATTGAACTGAAATGGGAATACATTGTGTTGTGTTCCTTTAAATATTTCCTTTTAGGTGAACACTTCTTCTACTGCCATTTAGCACTGAGGGTCAAATTCTCAAAAACTAATTAAAACTAATTAAAATGCAAAAGTTTGAGATTGCTCAGTTCGCCTTATTCTCAAGGGTTGACCTGCACATTTCAGCGAGCTGGCCAGCAGCGGAATTGAAAAGAAGGAGAGAAATAGTCAAGGAGTTCCCACGACTATAAAGTAGTAAAGATTGCTTTTTTTTAAAGAGGTGGTATTTATTTAGCTTGTATGATTCAAGAAGCAACAAAAAAAAAGTCACAAGAAAGAGGGTTATTGAAAATCTAACACGGGGGCAGTTAAACATCAGGGCAAATAGTCTTTAAGGTTTTTGGGAGTCGGGGATCCAAAGGGAATAAAGGATGATGATAGATCACCAGGAGCAGAACCTTGTTGGGGGTGGTAGGAAACGTGCTACCATGTCTTTAGCTGGGAAGAACGAACCAATAGGTCAAGAAACAAACAGTGACAACTCCTCAAAGGGCAGCAGACAACATGCAACAGATGCACTACTTGACAATGGAGGTGAATGTCCATGGGCTACTGAAAACTGATCTCAGAAAAGATTGCTGATATTGGAGGCCAGTCATCTTTTTATGGTATTTTTTGGCCCGCAAGAGCATCGTCTTCTGTTCCTGATGAATCATTTTGAGGGTTGTACGAGTGCATCCAAATCCTGCCAGGTGACTTACGAATAAACCTAGCAATTAACCTCTCAGGACTGAACAAAGTGTCCTTTAAAAGCTGTCTATACACAAAGGTGAAGTGTTTTGGGCGGCACTGTTTCTAAGGCAGGGGAGAGTGAAGAAAAGACAAAGGCTTGTGGACCGCACACCTTTATGCCCAAATAGGGTTAATCCGTTTTGTGTGAGTTCAGTAAAAATGTTTGCAGGATCTCAGATCAATGAAATGAAGTTCTTTTCAAAATATTTTTGTCCAATAATTCGTTATTTTTAATCAAAATCAGTTACACCAAGAATCTGGTGCTTATATCTACGTGGCAGCAGCCTGTCTGTCGTGCTCCACGCGTTGTCGATCGAACACTCAGATCGAGTATCACGCAGAAGACGAGAGAAACGAATCGTACTGCCGTACAAAGACGATAAGGATTGTTTTTGCTGATAAGCTAGGGCACAGATATGGCCCCGATGAAGGACGCCTGGTCCGAAATGCATAGGCCTCTTTTTCTTGTTCTTGCTTGAGAAATAAGCACCAGTGGACAAAAATATTTTTAAAAGGACTTCATTTGATTAATCTGAGATCCTGCAAAAAATTGGACTAAGCTCACACAAAACGGATTAACCCTATTTGGGCATAAGGGTGTGCGGTCCACACTGATGGCTCATAAGCCTTGGTCATTTCTTTGCACTTACCTATAGGTACCCAGCATGGTGGTACTTAACGGTGGACTGCACCCCACTGAAGTAACTAAATGTGCAGATAATTTGCCTAACTACAAAACTAAACAAGTAGTGCCCACTCACCCCCACAGACAATAAGGCAGGGGGGATTCATTCTTGATATTCTAACAAGGTAACTGAGAGATTCCCGCAAAAGAGAATTCAGCTGAGAATAATGGACTGTAGTGGGATTGTTCTCTTCTGTTGTGCTGTTGTCCCTCTGCCCTGGAATGTGCAAATCACCTTTGAGAATAAATTTATGAAGAACATAAGAACATATCATCCCCCTTTCCTCAGACTTTGCTCCCAAAGTAAAGAAAACAAACTTAATCAATGAGGCTCTCACCTTCAAAGCTTCTGCCCCCTTCACTGAGGCCATATATTGCTGTAGAAGGTTTGAAGAATACAGCGTGTTTATGCCCCATCCTCTGTCTGAGGGGGTTAGTTTCTATACTGCAAGCAGTATAAAGGTGTTGATATTTCAATCACTCACGGAGTGTCACTCATTTGTTAGGGGTGCCAATACCCCTGATATTAAGAGAAGGATATTAAATGTAGTGATGAGGTTCCTTGTGAAGCCGGAAATGTTATCTCCAAAGCAATTACAGCAGAAGGAAACATGTGGTGGACAACACTGGTGCAGAAATGAAGACACACTCTCCTTTGCCCTCCTCCATAAACAAAGTCCGGTTGCAAGTTAGCTACCATGCCATTGTCCATGGCGATAGTGTCACCATTTGGACACAAGGGTACTTTTGATGTTTACCAGGTCTGGCCCATCCGTCTGTAAGTAGGGTAAATGAATACCACCCAATTCTTGCCCCATCCCACATCGCCCCCAGTTATACCCTCCATTGGCAACGACACCTCTGTATCAAACAGTGAACCCAACTGCAGAATGAGAGAGTAAAACTATTCAAGAAATCAGACCACGACCCAGCTTAGACTATAAACCAACTAAAATGAAAAGCATAAAAGAATGTGGCATGACAATACTCCTAGTCCTCGTTGTTATGAACTGTAGATGTTCAACAATGGCTCTCAAGTCTGCTCTTCTGCATCTGGCTGCATCTTTCTTTACCTCAACCAAAGAGTTGGGGCAGATCTCTTTCTTTGGCTGGGGCCTCCCTCTGGAGCAGCCTCCCTCCGTCTCTTAAACTTAAGCAGAACCATCTCTGGTTCTGGAAGTGACTCAAGACCTTGCTCTTCACTTCTGATTTCATTCTTCCTCCCCCTGGTGATGACCCATCTGTTCCATGCACTGGTCACCTGGCCACCCTCTGAACTTGGGCCCAGGGCCCTGCCTGTCCAGTTGCACCTCACACCTGCCTCTTGGCTCCCCCAGCACTTGTGGTCTGTATCTGTAACCTTACAGTCCCCTCTCTCTACACTTATGAGTCACCCATTGGCTGCACTTTCTGATTACCTGCACTGAGTCACCCGCTGGCTGCACGTTTGATTATTTGCACTTCTCCATGCACTGTTTCTGTTTTTAACAACTTTCTCGATTGGCTTTAGTAGGTTTTTCCTTGGATCTCCCTGCTCTGTCCAGTGGCCTTTTCCTCTACAATGGGATGCATCTGGCTCTGGCTCTCTGTCGCCTGTCTGTTCATTCCCATATACCATCACAATTAAATAAATTCCAAACATTTTATCGACTGCGCCACAGAGCTTTCATGATGGAACTCCCTCATCCACTCAAATGACAAGCCAAAGAAATATGTCCTTTGATACAGCTCTCTCTGGTCCTGCAGCTTAGTCGATATTGGATTAATGGCGAGTTGTTACTGAAGTTAGTTGTTACACATCTTGGAAAAAGAGACTGATTCTGAAAGGTAACTGATCCTTTCACTTTTAGCATGTGCAGACTTTTTTTGTTAGCAGTAAAAGGGTTCAGCTACCCAATGTCCCAAGTCCCATACCCTTTAGCAATCCTGTGTTGCACCACTCTAATTTTATAGCTAACACTAGCTTGGGATAAGTTGAGAGAAAAGATACAGCAGCAGGGCTCTTGGAATGTAACCCTTCACGGGCAGCTCATCCATAGTGGATGATGGGGTGCCGACCCACCAGAAGCCTTGCCTATTTTTTACTGCCCATCTTTGACGAAGAAAGCATGAAAAGGGTTATACGTGGCTAGGCTGGCATTTTTTGTACTGGACATTTCTAATAAGGCAAGTGTTTTCACGTGGCTAGAATGACGTTTTGGTGCAGCCAGTGTAGCTATTTCTTTGGCATGGCATTATTTTAAATGACATCTACAATAAAGCCAGCATGATAAGTTTATTACATGGCTAGACTGGTATTTTGGTGCAGCGAGTCTAGCCATTTCTCAGTGGGCATCTTTCAAAAAGCAAGCAGAGCAGTGAACACTATACCATTTTACCATTTTGGTACTGGGACGAAGAAGATGCCTGTTAAGTGTTGGGAAGGTCAGGCATGTTCACTTTAGCCATGATCAGGCAAGTCAAATTGGAAAAGCACACCTTCAGCCTGTTGGAGGGCTGCAGGTGTATAAAATGAGGTAGAGGAAGCAACACAGAGAGGAGCAGCAGGGAGGCTGGTGCCAGCAGCTGGGAATCTTGTTTGAGGAGAGACCGACAGCTGGGTAAAACTGGTACGAGTGTTCACCATATGCAGCATGCCAAAACACTGAAGACTGCAGAGAGAGGCGGTCTGCTGAAGTGTGGCGTGGGAGTTGGGGCTCTATGGAGTGGACTGAATGTGGAGAAGGGAGCTGTGTGGGAAGGCTATCCCCAGGGATATTATTTGGGGGTCGCAACTGTGACCACTGCAGTCTCAGATGCTACCCCTGCAATCTTGCTTGCAACCCCAATATTAAAAGAAAAGAAAATTAGGCGATCCCCAAATAGCAGTGTGCTTGTTGAAGAAGAAATAGAAAAGAAAAGTGTCAGGGCCTTCCCTTCAGTCTCCCAAGTGAGACATGCGCCACCAGTGGTGAAATTAGAAGAAGAAAAAAAAGAGGCTGTAGTGCTGCTCCGGTGTTGTGGGGAGCAGGGTTTCTTTGCCCTGGGCTCTGCTGCTCCTGTCAATAAGTATAAATGCAGCCAGCTGCAGGTCACCACCCCATCTGCACGACAGTGCTGGAGAAAGGATGCTCTCTTGTGGGGATGTGAAACAAATAAAAGGAGAACCGAACGGTACCATGGCTGCCATTGGCCAGAGGCCATCCCAAATGTTACTGGCGCTTGTTCAGTAAAAAAGAAGGCGAAGAACAAAAGTGATCTGCCAGCACTTCACTCCTCTGAGGGAGTCCAGTTCTTCATTCCTTGGTGCCAGCTTCAAGGAAAAAAGATGATGGCCCCTAACGTCACCTTTTACACCACACAGTGAGGGGGTTCATATCTCTCACAGTTATAGTTGCAAAGGGACCGTGACCCTCATGGTGCAGACATTGTGAAGCAGCATATACCACGGTGAGCTGGCACTGCAGGTATTAAGCAGTCCACTCAGCACACATTCTGTAACACGATGCAATAGCAATTATAATGAAATAATGAAATAAGTAGTGCATTCTAGACTGGGCCTAAATGTGATGGTGGCATGTGTAAGGAAGGCATGGTATCAAACCGTAAAACAGACACAAGTAATCACAGTACAAGGATGCTTATTGAACTTCAATTGGGTTTGGAAAATGCCTATCTAAACCTAAATCTAAATATTGGAGCAAGCTACGACCATCAAATAATAACAACACAGTCCTAGTGGTGTCTTGTCAAAATAAAAGGGCCTATACTAATAAACCTATTGCCAATCCTTACTTCTAAATACAAATTGTGTTATGCAAAGCAAAAAGTGTTCAAGAATTAATATGTCAGGATATTCAAGCCGTTGGCTTCCCTTCCCCACGTTTTCATCACGGGACAAAGCGGCACACTCAAGCTTAGCACAGTCTCTGGCTTCTCTAGCATGAGGGTGCAGTTATAAACTTCAACATCATGGCCTTCTGTGCCAAAGTATCTTTGCCATTCAAAGTCTCTTTTTCAGAGTGCCTGATGCAATATGACAACCAACAAAGTTTCTTTCTCCTTAGGATTTCATAGGTACAAATTCCAGGTGATTTTCTGTTCACCTCGGGTCCCCCTCCGCTGGGCTCAGACGCACTTCAACACAAAATATTCTTGGGTGATTTTCGCTTCACCCTGGATCCCCCTCCATTGGGCCCATGCCCTCTTTAAAACAAAGTTTTCAATTGATCTCCCTCTGTCGGGCTTGGACCAACGTTATCAACTTTTCCACCAACATTCTTTCCTGTATCAATATCGAAGACTTTTGATTGTGCGCAGGATTTTGCTTGACCCACCGCAGGACCACTTTGATTCACAATTCTCTACAACTCTTTCACTTTTCATCCAGATACCTTACAGAGACCTTCTATTGAGCATACACGTGGTGCCGGACCCCTCTGTCCAAGGTATCGTATCTTTATTTCAAAGTTCAATCACTCATCAGTCGTTCAACTTTACTTGTGTCTTTTATCACTCATATTTCAAACAGTGTTTCTTCCAGCGCTTGCAATACAATGTTGCTGCTTGCAATCTTGACTTCAACATAGGCGGTCTTGTATCGGCCTCCCCAACTCACCGGCTATGTTGATTTCACTGACGCAGCTTTGTTTTTGGAGGATAGGACAGTACCACTGCAGCTGGTAATTATCCCCGCCTTAATTCTTAACGCGGGAGGGCCCCCGGTATCTCCGACACACAATGCAGGATTCTTCAGCCTGTTTTCCTGGTCTTACTCTTTCCAATATTGAGGGCTCATGAAAGCAACGGTTCCTTGTCAAAAAGGTCAAGGGAACTTCCCTTCTTGCAATCCCCTTCTGTTTCACTGTCTTTCTTCTGTTGTTAAACTGCCATCTTCGAACTGTTGTTTCCTCGTGTGCTTTCCTTCGGTCAGAGTGTGCTCTGGTGTTCCGCCTTTTATCTTTGTGGGGACGCTTAATACAAGTCAGGTGTGTGTGATGGTCAGTAATTACCTGACCTTGCCTGACCATTGTATTGGGACACGTCAGGTATACGGCTCAGTGTTAGTCCGTTTTCTTTCTAATAGCGGGCTGTCCATGAGAAAGTGTTTGTGTTGTAAAGTGGGGGGGATTGGAGTTCCTAAATATCCTACTTGGTAGGTTGGGTAAAGGTGTTATAAGGAAGGGGGTAGCGTGTCTCACCATGCAGTGTCCAACTCCCACTCCCTGAAGACCCCTCACCCATGTGATCCTCCCACACTGGTCATCCCCCAGGAACTGGATCCAAAAGCGATGGCCGTGTCCTGGCCACCTGGATAACAGATTCCAGGGGACTAGTGGGTGAGACACCTTCTGGTTTCTCACACATAGAACACTGGGGCATGTCCCGTGCCACGCAAGTTTTCATTGTATTCCTGCATGGAGCATTTCGGGCTCCATGCAAGTATCATAAAATGTTTCATGTTTCATTTAGGAAGCTGGTGGGGCACCAGTCACGTGGCCTGTCAATTTGATTCTCTGGTCAAAAAGCGCAGTTTGACACTTTCCTCTGCACTGTGACTGTCAATGAAATGGGACATTTTGGAGGGTTGGGCGGCCTTTTAAGCAGCGGTATGCAGAGCAGCCTGAGCTAGGGCGGGGTCAGCCAGGGACTCGTGATTAGGAAAGAGGCAAGATGAGCAACCCACGCAGACCTCACCGCAAGCGCTTCAAAGTAAGTTTTGTGTCACTGGAGCTGCATGGGCTCATATTTGCAGGGTGTCTAAAGTAAAGTGTCAGTCATCATAACACAGAACCCAGCTTAGAAGTAAAGTTTTTTGTTTCAAAATGCAGTGGCTTGAGTTGGCATGAAGCGTCACTGCACTTCCTTTGAGTAACATTTCTAAACAGTTCGCCCTTAGAGGTGTGCTCTCGACCAGAAAACAAACACGCTCTCATTGAGGGGGACTTCAGAGTTGGTGGTGGAGGCCTTTGAGTAAAACATGAAAAGAGTGGGCTCAGTGATACATAGCTTACAAATCATAAATTATTGGATTTGCAACTCGCAGATTGCGTCCATCACGCAGCTTCATGGAACAGTACACCAGAGCCACATTGTAGTTTACCGCTCTCGCCTGGTCGCCCCAACACTCCCCATTGGTGCGCACTTGCACCCCTTCACCGCCCACATCGCTGATGTTTGCTTTGCGAACGGAGGACAGCAAAGCGGCAACACGCTGGTCTTCAGAGCAACAGAGGTTCGAATCCCGGATCCGTGCTTAGAGAAACCGAACTCAGGTATGCTTTTTAGGCACGTTATAAAAAAACCCCAATAAAATATAAAATAAATAAAATATTCTACTGGGATCGTGACTGATTTTACCTCCAGGATACATGGGCGCTAAGCACTGGCAGAGAGGTAAACTTGATGTACTGTATAATATCATGTGCACATTTACCATGGAACTGTGCACATGATATTATACACTGGAAAGTGTAAGGCTGGGTTTAAATTAGATGGGAACTAGTAGCCATTTTCCACAGAACTCAGATGTGAATTAGGCGGCACGTCACACTTTGCACCATACCCTGAAAATGACATGAAATAAACATCTGCATCAACCGGGACCCCTGGCCCACTGATCGCCCAACAGCGGGGCTCAATTACATTCCACAATATCCAACACTATGGGCCTCATTACAACAATTGCGGAATGGAATAACAGGCACCGCTAATGGTGGCGGCGCCGTTAAACCCATTCCGGAATATTACGAGGTTCCCTCGCGGGACCCGATGTGGATGTCTGGTTTTACCTGAGGGAGTTCCCTGAAGGAGGAATTACAGGGCCCTCCAAACTCGGAATGGCCCGGTAATTCCCCATTCAGGGAACCAGGACCCGATTTTGGAGGCAGCCAGGCCCTTGCCATGCCCTTAATAAGGTTTAAAAGTCGTAATGAGGCCCTATGTCTGTACTAACTCGTATCCGAATCGGGTTTGATTTACAAAAGACAAATGAATATGTTTCACAAGGAAACGGAACGAGGAGCATTTTATTGTTTGGTTTGGATGTCCTCCTTCATGGCAATGATTTGGTATTTCCCCTTCACCATGTTAGCTAGAATCTCAGAAGTGCTTTTAATTTGACTTAACTCTTGGTGCCAACATTATCGACCTTTCTAGTGCTGTAAATAAGGCCAAACAGTTCTACTCTTCTTTTCAGCTTCAGAAGGATGAAAGGCTTAGTGACTGCACAGGGTAGCGAGTGCATGAATTTCATCAGGAGGCGCATTAACCCACTGAGCCATCTTAAGTGCGATTGAGATGTGCATGCTCTTTTGGTGTTCTCTTGGCCTATTGGTTGACTGCGACTTTATCAGAGTTGTAACCCCCACTTTGCTTGCTTCGAACACATATTTTTGCTGTGAGTTAAAGGGATAGTCCAGTAAAAAAAATTATTTAAAAAATAGATAGGCAACATTAAAAAAAAAATACTAGCACTTTTTTTTTTTTACTTCCTATGTAAAATTTTGAGCTATTCAAGCTCAAAATTCGCCAAAGCAAGCACATGGGCGCATCCATTTTGTGAAATGGATGCCCGCCTGTGCTGGCTTTTGCTTTTGCGGCACTAATGAAGGAAAAGCCAGCCAGCTGTAGTAAACAAAAGCTACCGCTGGGTGGCTTTTCCTTCATTGGTGCTGTACGCGGAGGACGGGGACCGGAGACCAGAGCAGGAAAGCTGCAGCTGAATCTCGGTAAGTGCTATTTATTTTAAAAAAAAAATAAGCACTAGCTGCGTTTTTTTTTCTAAGTTTTCCGGGCTGGAGGAGCCCGGAAAACTTAGAAATAAAACCGCAGCTTTAAAAACGTTGTATTTATGTTTGCGGTCGCAAACATAAATACAACGTTGTGTTTGAAAACGCTGCGGTTTTTCTTTCCAAGTTTCTCAGGCTCCTCCGGCTCAAACACAACCGCGTTGTGTTTCTGCCTGCTGTGGCTATCACTTTGGGTCTCCGGTGCTCCCCCAGGAGAGCACCGGAGACCCAAAGTGAAAGCCAAGGCAGGCAGAAACACAACGCGGTTGTGTTAACATGCCGCAGTGTTTCTGCCTACAGCTGATTTCCCATTTGGGGCTCTCGGGCTCCCCACGGGGGGCCCGAGAGCCCCAAATGGGAAATGCTAAATGCTGCAGTGTTTCTGCCTAAATCTGATTTCCCATTTGGGGCTCTCGGGCTCCCCACGGGGGCCCCGAGAGCCCCAAATGGGAAATGCTAAATGCTGCAGTGTTTCTGCCTAAATCTGCTTTCCCATTTGGGGCTGTAGGGCCCCCCGTGGGGAGCCCGAGAGCCCCAAATGGGAAAGCAGATTTAGGCAGAAACACAACCGCGTTGTGTTTCTGCCTGCCTTGGCTTTCACTTTGGGTCTCCGGTGCTCCCCTGGTGAGTGGCTCTGTTTTAGATCATGCTGAGTGCACCCTGGTACAGACATGCTGTAGCTTTGTATTGACTGAGGCAAAGTGAATTTTAGGACTTACAGTCATTTAGGGACTTACTGATGTGTCCTTCTTCTGGTTGGAGTCTTCTGCATCGAGTTAGGAAGTGTTTACCCTGGAACATGCTGCCCCTCTGTGAGTGCCTACTCTGGCAGGGTGCCTCCTCTGGCATGCAATACTTTGTGGTGTCTTTTCTGAGTGAATAAATATACACAAGTTCACATTATGTCCTGCATGTTTGAGGGTGCATCTATACTGGACATAGAAGGGCACATAGTGTATTAGACAATTCTGTTGTGTCCTCTGTCTTGTGGAAGATTGCCTTATGGAACACAGAGGAGGGGAGTCTTGTATTGCGCAAACATTCAGTGGCAAGCTGCCAAGTGTGGCTATCTGCATTCTGGGGCATTTAATCCTGTGAAGACAGTTGTACAGAAAAATGCAGCATGCACTCAAAGATATGTAGTGCAAGGGCTCCTCACCTAGGCTGGGCAGTGCATTCCCAGCCTTGAGCTCTTATGTGGGTGCGTATTGCTACTGAGCCAGACAAAGTAAATGTGACTTGCAGTCCTATGTGGACATATTGTGAGGTACCAGCCGTGATTCAAGGAGCATTTCTGACTTGTAGGCCCACGCAAATTGTGAGAGCTAACAAATTAAAATGCTTCAGAAAACTTCCAACACCTGTAAATATATATAACCTGCTGCAATCTGTTTTTTGTGTGCATATCCCGACAGGGGTTGACTGTAGATTTGCTTGGTTCTGGCTCAGTTTCTAAGGATTGAATTTGTTGACACACCTTTCATTTCATGCAACAGCCACATGTATTTCCTTTCCAGTGCATGGCATCATTTGACCTTGGACATCTGCTTACAATCACAGTAATTTGGTAAAATGGGCGTATGTACACTGATATTAATGCTACATATGGTGATCCCTTCTTGTATGAAATGTATATCATATTACAGCTATATCGTAGCCATATTTTGCTTAGTGTACTGAGGAACAATTCTATGAAATGCCACTTCCTGTTTTGTCAAGGGGTGAAAGGTTGTGTGCCATCACGTCCCGTGATGTCATGTTGGGGAGAGGTCAAATGACATCTCTTCCTGTGATGTCATCAGAGGTCAAGGGTTGTGTGATGTCACTTCTGCTACCCCTGGCATTTTGGTGAAATGATGTCCCTGGCTATCCCTTTCCCTTATGGGTGAGGGTCTCATTCCGCTGTGATGAAAAACCCACACAGGAGTGTCTGAGGGGCAGGAGCTGGGACCCTGACCTCGAAAGCAGAGGGCCACGTGATCGCGCTGCTAGAGAACTGTTAAAACGACCAGTGAGTTTCTGGCAAATGAAAAATCTAGAACGCAAGTGTTTAAACAGTTCTATTGGGAAGGAATACTTTGTTTCGGAGTGGTCACCTGTCTCAGAAGAGCACATTTTTTAAATTCCCCTGTGTAAACTATTATTGATTGTTAAACTACCAGGAACACTTTGTATCGGAGTGGTTGCGTGTTTAAGGCAACATGCTTTTGAAACTCTCTGAGTGCTGCGCAAGCTGTTTAAAGTGAATAAAACAAACATTGAACAGCGGATTGGATTAAAAGTGAGTCACAGGCAAAACTCACATCTGTTGAATGCAAACTGAATAAAAACTGTGCAAACAAACATAGCTATTACCTATTGAACATGGAAGGGAACATAACTTTAAATTCAAGCAAAACCACTATATGCTGAATTCTGAAGTGAATGTAACTTTACAGAAAAGTGAAAACACAATTATATTGACGCTTGATTTATAATGGAACTTTAAAATAAAACCAAAGAGAGGAGTATTCAATACCAAACTGTGTGAAAGCTAACACTATAGGAACCCATCTTTGCAAACAAAAATAACTGAACTTTGGAAATTAAAATCAAGAAGACAAGGATACTTTTCTTTTGAACTGTGTTGTTCAGCTTAATCTTGGGGAAGGGAACCCGTGTGGTTTGAGACATTTGCTGAAGTAAGAACGTAGTTGTTTGAACTTTGTTGCTTAAAAGTTGAGGAAGGGACCCCTGAGTCTTGTTTAATACTATTTTATGTTAAGTCCAAGGAAGGCAATTTTGAGACTTTTTTTTCATGGAACTGTTTTACACTTGGGGAAGGGAGCTGAAAGGGAGCTGCTAGCGGGAAGAAGCTCAGAACTTTTTGTTAAAACCTGTTTTCTTTTGATTGTTGACATCCCTACACATTGAACTACATCATTCTAAGATGACCGCTGCCCCACAAAGGGTTCATTGACAGCTCCATTTGGAGGCATCCGAGTGTTCTTCTATTACACGATCGAGGATGCAGGTTGCCTAGCAACCCTCTGCGCTGCAGTGTGACGCCGGCATTCATTGCGGGCGCTACATGGACCTTGGCTTGAGCTCCTGTATGCTTTTCCACTCAGGCTAATCCACTCGTGCCCCCCTTACTAAGTACAAATGGAACACATGTTCTGGGCTATCACGGATATTGTGTTCAAGTAGAGGCTGCTGCCCTAACTAGCCCCCCTGTTTTCATTTACAGCAAGACGTCTCCATAATAGAAGAGAACACCAAACTGTTACGCTCACCTGGTTCCCACGGGGGCGTCGATCGGAACTGGGCCGCTGTTGTTTCCACCAGCGTGACGCATAGCGCCGAGATGACTGACTGGACTGGCCCGCTCAGCCTAGTTTGTCTGGCTCGCAGGAATATTCTTCTGCAAAGGAGAAAGGGAATTAACCACCCGTGGAATTGAGTGTCAACCCACCTTCCCCACTCCCGTTGTCTTCCCACAGATCACTCTTGATGTCCCTCCTAGTCTCACCTGATGGTTTGGAAGGATGAGCTCTCCATCCTGCGTCGAACGCAGGGGCGCGTTGAGGACCAGTTACTTCACTGGCGTAGAGGAATTGGTGAGTTCCAGTATTGACTCTAAAGTCCAATTGTTCATAAGAGTTCAAATGTCTGATCTTCACTCTGTCCGATTCCTTGCAGGTTGCCGATTAACCACTCGAAGATTTCCAAATGGCAATTGGTAAGATTCAGGTAAGTCTATTGTGGTTTTCCCCTTAGGGGCCGGGGTACGGCGATGAAGCAGAATTGACTGCGCTGACCCGAGATGAGGTGAGACCCCCCGTGGTAAATCAGGTATGTTTTTTGGGGGGGTAAGTTGTATTGTCTTTGCTTTCTCCCCTTAGGGGCCGGGGTACGGCGATGAAGCAGAGTTGACTGCGCTGACCCGAGATGAGGTGAGTACCCCCCGTGGTAAATCAGGTAAGTCTTTGGGGGTAGCTTGTATAGTCTTAGAGAGTCCCCTTGCTCACCTTGCTGTCTTTGTCTCCTTAGGTGTCGGAGGGCGACCGCGAGATGGAGAGAGCGTGATGGAATGCTGAAGTACCGCCAAGCAGGTGAGTTCATCACGGCACCGTAGGAATGCGAGCGATGCTTCAAAGACTTCTGTCTTTCAGCTCCATGGCGAGATGGATCAGGATTCAGGTAAGGATTAAAGTTAAAACTCCTGTTCTAACCTTTATCTTTCTTTTCTTCTTGTTTCAGGTGTCCCAGGACTGAAGCGGGTGTGGCTGAAGACTGGAGCTGCTGAAAACACGGTGAGCGTTACGCTGCAGCAAGCAGAATAACGCGAAGCACGTGTGGCTGTCCGGGCGTGGCTTAAATAGCCTTGGAAGAAGTCCCAGGTAAGTATTCTTCCACAGCCCCACCCAAGTAACAAAATAGTCCCTTCAGTAAAATAGTCCCTCCTAAGCCTCATTTGGCTTGGGTCTTCATGCAGCATGGTCTGCATCAGGTGAGTATGCAGCATGGTCTGCTTCAGGTAAGTTATCACTGATGAGCCTGGCGCCCATGGCGCCAGGACTGACTTTATCCTTATGAGCCTGGCGCCATAGGTGCCAGGACTGCACCCAAACAGCCCCTAACTTGGGCTTTTGGGCATGCTCCAAGTGGCATGATGCCTGCTTCCGGGGCTGCTGGGCCTGGTCTGGTTTCCCGGGGGCAGGCATCATGACAGCACTCCCCCTCAAGGCCCCTCCTAAAGTCGTTCTCCCCCTTGGCCGTGGTTTGTCTGGAAATTCCTGGTGGAACCTCTTCACTAAACAAGGTCGTGGTCACTAGGTTCCCAAGACCTTTCCTGCGGACCATAACCTTTCCAGTCAATTAGGTAAAAGAGTTTTGATCTCACTCTTTTTGAGTCCAAAATATTCTTGACTTCGAATTCGGGTTCTCCATCTATGAGGATAGGTTCAGGTGGAGTGGTTAGCCTAGTTCCTGGTTGCACTGGTTTTAAAAGAGACACGTGGAAGACGGGATGGATTCGCATATGATCCCGTAGGTCCAACTTGACGGCCACTGGGTTAATAATCGCCTTAATAGAAAAAGGTCCCAAATACCTGGGGTTAAAGGTCCGAGCTCCCTTGAGTGGTAAATGCTTAGCGGCTAACCATACTTGGTCCCCTATTTGGTATTGAGGAGCTTCACTTCTGTGCTGATCCGCATTTCTTTTGTATTTTTCCTTAGCCTTCTGTAAATGGATGGTTGCTTCCTTAAAGGCTTGTGTAATAACAGTGTGGAGATGGTCCACTGCGGGCATCTCTAAATGCTGGGGTGAGTCCAAATCCGAGGTTCGAGGATGGTGCCCATAAACGGTAAAAAAAAAAAAAGGACTTTGTCCAGTTCCTGAGTGTACGGAATTATTATACGCATACTCTGCGATCCACAGAATGTCTTTCCAATTCCCCTCAGACTGATGTAGTATACAACGTAGGTACTGTTCAAGAGTCTGGTTGGTCCTCTCCATTTGACCGTCGGTCTGAGGGTGGTGACTGGTCAAAAGCCTAACATCAATTTGTGCCAGTTGGCAGCATTTCCTCCAAAAATGTGAAATGAATTGACTGCCCCGATCTGAAATTAACACTGAAGGAAAGCCATGCAGGCAGACAACATTTTAAAGGAATTCCTTGGCCAGGATTGAAGCTGAAGGTATCCCTTTTAAAGGAATGAAGTGGGCCATTTTAGAAAAAAGATCTACAATAACTAGAATGGTATTGTAACCTTGGTACGGGGGTAAATCCGTGATAAAGTCTAATGACAAGGTATGCCAAGGGGTAGGTGGTATGTCTATAATCCAGCAGGTTTTTTCTTTTGCCCTTTATTTTGTGCGCAAATGCCACAAGACATGACAAATGACTTGACATCCTTTCGCCAGGTGGGCCACCAAAATTGCTTCCTAATTTTAGCTTCGGTTTTTGCAATACCCGGATGCCCTTCTATTAAGGTGTCATGGTAATGGGAAATGAAAAGTTCCTGTAGTTCTTTTTGCGGTAAAAATAGCCAGCCTTGGTAATAAGGTAAATCATCGGTGACAGAGTACTCTGGACCTTTCTTTGCCCAGTCCTGTAGGGCAACGGAATCAAAGAGCTGGTGGATCTTGTTTTGAATGTCCTCCAGTGTTTGTATGGATGTCAGGCCAAGGATTCTCTGTTCCGGAATTATGGGTACAGGTTCTAAAGTTATTTCTGCTTCTCCCATTCCAATCCGGGACAAGGCGTCTGCTTTACCATTTTTACAACCTGGTCGATAAGTTATTACAAAATCAAACTCAGCGAAAAACAATGCCCAACGGAGTTGGCGCGAAGATTGGGCTTTGGCTGTCTTTAGGTATTGTAAATTGCGGTGATCGGTGATGACCGTGATGGTATGTCTGGCACCCAGTAGATAGTGCCGCCAAGCCTTGAAGGCGGACTTGATGGCCAGCAGTTCCTTGTCGGTTATGGCATAGTTTAATTCGGGGGCCGAAAATGTTCTTGACCAAAACGCCACTGGGTGAAGCTGGTTAGTTTCGGGATCCTTTTGGGAGAGGACTGCTCCCATGGCTCAGCTGGATGCATCTGTTTCCACTATGTAGGGAAGATCGGGGCGCGGGTGTCTTAATATGGGAGCAGATGTGAATTTAGCTTTTAACTCTTGGAAAGCGTTCTCGGCTTCCTCTGTCCACACAAAGCGTTTGTTTTTTCGCAATAGCGTTGTAATGGGATGTACAATGTGCGAGAAGTCCGGGATAAACCTGCGGTAGAAATTGGCAAAGCCAAGCATGCTTTGAACTCCTTTGATTGAACTTGGCGAAGGCCAATTAAGAATGGCATCCACTTTACGTGTATCCATCCGGATTCCTCTCGGGGTCAGAATAAATCCAAGGAATTCCACTTCCGTAGTGTGGAAGATGCACTTTTCTAGTTTAGCATATAATCTATGCTGGCGTAACTTCTCTAGGACTGCTCGGACGTGTTTTACATGCTCAGATTCCGATAAGGAGTATACTAAAATGTCATCGATGTAAACGACCACACAAACATCGATAAGCTCTCGGAGGACATCGTTCATGAAGAACTGGAAGGCTGCTGGTGCATTGCATAGTCCGAAGGGCATCACCTGGTACTCAAATAGTCCGTACTTGGTGCGAAAAGCAGTCTTCCATTCGTCACCCTCTTTGACACGTACCAGATGATATGCCCCCCGCAGGTCTAGTTTCGTGTATATACAAGCGTCCTTCACCTTGTCTAGTAGTTCTGGGATCAAAGGCAGTGGGTATCGATTCTTGATGGTTATCTGATTCAGTGCGCGGTAGTCTATACATGTTCTAAGGTCGCCTTCCTTTTTAGGTACGAAGAACAAAGCTGAAGATGCAGGGGACTTGGACGGGCGAATGAAGCCATTAGCAAGGTACTGATCAAGGTACTGGCGGAAATGGAGATTTTCGGCTTCCGTAAGGGCATAGATTCTGCTGCAAGGTGGTTGTGCTCCAGGTACAAGATCTATTTGACAATCATACGATCTGTGAGGTGGTAAGGTGTTTGCCTGTTCCTTTTGGAAGACATCCTGAAAGTCTTGGTATTCAACAGGTAATTGTATGGCTACTGGAATTACTGGGGACAGGACTGAGTTTTGAGTTTTCCTTGGGTAGCAGGTGTGAGCACATTCTGGGAAGGTAAGTATCTTCTCTCGCCAATCAATACAGGGATTATGTTTTTCCAACCAAGGTATCCCCAGTATCAGCTGAAACTGTGGGGCCTTGATTAAGTCAAACACCATAGCCTCTCGGTGCCCATCTTGACTCAGCAATGTCATCTCTGCAGTGGAAGGAGTTACGGGTCCAGAGGCAATTTCCGTTCCGTCTACAGCAGTGACAACATCGGCCGTGGTCTTGCGGGTGAGAGATAGATTCATCCTGGTAGCCAATTCCCAGTCCAAGTAATTTCCTATGGCTTCACTGTCTACGTACGCCTTTACCGCGTGCATGCGTGATGGCTGCTCTGGATCTACAAGGACCATGGGTATGGTGAAATGCGAGGTCAGAGTGTCCTTCTTTAAGCTCGGCAAGCGGACCTCTACGCTTGCCGGACGTGGCCGTTTCCCGAGTCAGGTTTCACATGGTTTTCGTCTGCTGCTCCTATAACTTTCTTGGGTGGTTTTACAGGGCAGTTCCGAAGAAAATGACCAGTAGTTCCGCAATATAAACATAATTGCAGTTGCCGTCTTCTATCTCTTTCCTTCTGGGTTAAGGGTCCTTTAACCCCCCCATTTTGCATGGGTTCTGAGGCATCTACTCCCTTGGAGTTTATGTGGGTTTTAACCAACACCCTATTCTCAAACTTGGTTCGGTCAGCCTTCCTGGTTTGAAGTTTGTGATCTAACTGGACCACTAGATCTATATATTCAGCACAGTCTTGAGGCGGGTTCACGATTTGGGCCAAAACATCTTTGAGTTCTCCTCGAAGTCCTCGATGGAATAATGTGATTCGCTTGGCTTCAGGCCATTCGGTTTCCACTACTAATCTATTGAAAGTTGCAATGTAAGATAAAAGATCCTGGTTACCTTGCCGTAGGGATAAAAGTTCGTTGTCCAAAGCCTGTCCTCGGGAGTGTCGGGCGAATAGTCTTTCCATGCTTGTTCGAAAACCCTGGAAATCTCGAAGAATCGGGTCATCCTGGTTAACTAGTGGAATGGACCAATCCGCCGCACTGCCGCTGAGATATGACAGTACAAAGGCTACCTTGGCCTGATCGTTTGGGAAAGCTCTAGGTCTACATAAAAAGTGCAAGCGGCATTGATTCATGAATGTTGCAAACCCTTTTGGGTCTCCGGCAAAGCGTTCAAGCGGAGCCAAAGGAACGGCTCCAGGTAAATTTATCTGCACCGGGTTACTCGATGGTACAGGAGCTGGACTTGCCCCAAGTCCTGGTAGAGGTGTTTGTCCAGTCTGGCTTTGTAATAGTTGTCTGGCCAACTCATCAGTTCATTCTTTTGACACTATCAGTTCCCTCCTGAGGGCATTAGTTTCTTGGCGGGCGGAATGCACTTTGGCCCTTAATTCCCCTAATAATTGGGCCAACTGATCAGTTTCCGAGGTCTCCATGACGCCCAGGTGGGTATTTGTGGGTGGTCTTTGCGTTCTGTTACGCTCACCTGGTTCCCACGGGGGCGTCGATCAGAACTGGGCCGCTGTTGTTTCCACCAGCGTGATGCGTAGCGCTGAGATGACTGACTGGACTGGCCCGCTCAGCCTAGTTTGTCTGGCTCGCAGGAATATTCTTCTGCAAAGGATAAAGGGAATTAACCACCTGTGGAATTGAGTGTCAACCCACCTTCCCCACTCCCGTTGTCTTCCCACAGATCACTCTTGATGTCCCCTCCTAGTCTCACCTGAAGGTTTGGAAGGATGAGCTCTCCATCCTGCGTCGAACGCAGGGGCGCTTTGATGACCAGTTACTTCACTGGCGTAGAGGAATTGGTGAGTTCCAGTATTGACTCTAAAGTCCAATTGTTCATAAGAGTTCAAATGTCTGATCTTCACTCTGTCCGATTCCTTGCAGGTTGCCGATTAACCACTCGAAGATTTCCCAATGGCAATTGGTAAGATTCAGGTAAGTCTATTGTGGTTTTCCCCTTAGGGGCCGGGGTACGGCGATGAAGCAGAATTGACTGCGCCGACCCGAGATGAGGTGAGACCCCCCGTGGTAAATCAGGTACGTTTTTTGGGGGGGTAAGTTGTATTGTCTTTGCTTTCTCCCCTTAGGGGCCGGGGTACGGCGATGAAGCAGAGTTGACTGCGCCGACCCGAGATGAGGTGAGTACCCCCCCGTGGTAAATCAGGTAAGTCTTTGGGGGTAGCTTGTATAGTCTTAGAGAGTCCCCTTGCTCACCTTGCTGTCTTTGTCTCCCTAGGTGTCGGAGGGCGACCGCGAGATGGAGAGAGCGTGATGGAATGCTGAAGTACCGCCAAGCAGGTGAGTTCAGCGCTGCGCCGTAGGAATGCGAAGCAATGCTTCAAAGACTTCTCTCTTTCAGCTCCGTGGCGAGATGGATCAGGATTCAGGTAAGGATTAAAGTTAAAACTCCTGTTCTAACCTTTATCTTTCTTTTCTTCTTGTTTCAGGTGTCCCAGGACTGAAGCGGGCGTGGCTGAAGACTGGAGCTGCTGAAAACACGGTGAGCGTTACGCTGCAGCAAGCAGAATAACGCGAAGCACGTGTGGCTGTCCGGGCGTGGTTTAAATAGCCTTGGAAGAAGTCCCAGGTAAGTATTCTTCCACAGCCCCACCCAAGTAACAAAATAGTCCCTTCAGTAAAATAGTCCCTCCTAAGCCTCATTTGGCTTGGGTCTTCATGCAGCATGGTCTGCATCAGGTGAGTATGCAGCATGGTCTGCTTCAGGTAAGTTATCACTGATGAGCCTGGCGCCCATGGCGCCAGGACTGACTTTATCCTTATGAGCCTGGCGCCATAGGCGCCAGGACTGCACCCAAACAGCCCCTAACTGGGGCTTTTGGGCATGCTCCAAGTGGCATGATGCCTGCTTCCGGGGCTGCTGGGCCTGGTCTGGTTTCCCGGGGGCAGGCATCATGACACAAACCCCCCCTCCTGGTCCTTATCACATTGTGGCTGAGCACACCTATTTTGGAAAGTAGTTGGATGTGCATAAAGCTGGGGGATCTATGCCCCCCTAGTGTGTAGTGTTCCATTAAGTAAGGCACCATTAAAATAATTACTGTTCTATGCACTAAGGCATTTCAAGCTGACCCATTTAGCAATAACTGGTACATATGTCCCCTTTTCCATAGGACACGGGATAGCTGTCAGATCTACATCATTCAATACCTGGATCGCGCTATAATCATACGTCTAGAAGATGACACAACTATTTATGTCATTGAAACTGGTCAACCGGTTGTTTGCTGATATCCTTTGATCTACATAGGATAAAAATTTCACATTAGCACTCCCCCTTGGAGCCGCGTGATCTGCGCTGCTGGAGGAACTGTTAAAGTGACCAGTGAGTTTCTGGCAAATGAGAAACCCAGTACGCGAGTGTTTGAACAGTTGTATTGGGAAGGAATACTTTGCATCAGAGTGGCTACATGTCTCAGAAGAGCACATTTTTGAAAGTCTCTGGATTGTTAAACTACCAGGAACTCTTTGTATTGGAGTGGTTGCGTGTTTAAGGAAACATGCTTTCGAAACTCTCTGAGTGCTGCGCAAGCTGTTTAAAGTGAATCAAACAAATATTGAACAGCGGATTGAATTAAAAGTGAGTCACGGGCAAAACCCATATCTGTTAAATACAAAACTGAATAAAAACTTTGCAAACAAAACTATTACCTATTGAACCCGGAAGGGAACCTAACTGTAAATTTAAGCAAAACCACTGTATGCTGAATTCTGAAGTGAATGTAACTTTACAGAAAAGTGAAACCACAATTATAGTGAAGCTTGATTTACAATGGAATTTTAAACTTAAACCAAAGAGAGGAGTATTAAATACCAAACTGTGTGAAAGCTAAAACTATAGGAACAAATATTTGCAAACAAAAAGAACGGAACATTGGAAATTAAAATCAAGAAGACAAGGATACTTTTCTTTTGAACTGTGTTGTTCAGCTAAATCTTGGGGAAGGGAACCCTTGAAGTTTGAGACATTTGCTGAAGTAAGAACAGAGTTGATTGAACTGTGTTGCTTAGAACCTGGGAAGGGACCCCCGAGTCTTGATTAATACTATTTTCTTTTAAGTCCAAGGAAGACAATTTTGAGACTTTCTCGTGGAACTGTTTTACACTTGGGGAAGGGAGCTGAAAGGGAGCTGCTAGCTGGAAGAAGCTCAGAACGTTGTCTTAAACACAGTTTATTTTTTAATTGCTGACATCCCTACACATTGAACTACATCATTCTAAGATGGCCGCTGCCACACACAGGGTTCCTTGACAACTCCATTCGGACGCATCCAAGCGTTCTTCTATTACACAATCGAGGACGCAGGTTGCCTAGCAACCCTCTGCGCTGCAGTGAGACGCCGGCATTCACGGTGGGCTCTACATGGATCTTGGCGGGTGCTCCTGTAGGCTTTTCCACTCAGTTAGGCTAATCCACTCGTGCCCCTCTCCCCCCCTTACTAAATACACCTGGAACCCATGTTCTGGGCTATCACTGATATTGTGTTCAAGTAGAGGCTGCCGCCCTAACCACCCCCCCTTTACAGCAAGCCTTCTCCTTAACAGAAAAGAACTCTAAACCCCTCTCATGGTCATTACCACATTGTGGCTGAGCACGCCCACTTTCGAAGAAAGGTAGGAGGATGTGCACACAGATGGGGGACCTATGGTCCCCCGGTGTGTAGTGTTCCATTAAGTAAGGCAACATTAAAATAATTACTGTTCTATGCACTAAGGCATTTCAAGCTGACCGATTTAGCAATCACTGGTACATATGTCCCCTTTTCCATCGAACATGGGATAGCTGCCAGATCCACATCATTCAATAACTGGATCATGCTGTAATCACATGTCCATGCAATTCTTGGTCCTGAAGAATTTGACACAATTATTTATGTCATTGAAACCGGTTGACCCCTTGT
The DNA here is from genome assembly GCF_040938575.1 of Ambystoma mexicanum. Classification (NCBI taxonomy): domain Eukaryota; kingdom Metazoa; phylum Chordata; class Amphibia; order Caudata; family Ambystomatidae; genus Ambystoma; species Ambystoma mexicanum. The sequence goes on from NC_090927.1 coordinate 1,179,829,009, forward strand.
TTGTTGATATCCTTTGATCAACATAGGATAAAAAATGTAACACTCCCCCCTGCGGCTGTGTGGATTGAGTAATGCAGGCATTGTTTTTCCGCTCATAGAATTTGTATTTCTAGTGTTACTTTGCAGATTCACCTGATCATCCTTGTTTGGTCTTGAACACACTGCATAGTGGGAGAATGAAGCCACCTACAGGATAGAAATTCCCCTGTGGAATTTTCTGACTTTGCTAAGAAATTAAATTATGTGTTTACTTGTTTCTAACTGCGGGCCAGTCAATGTGCCTCATTACACGGAATGCGGTAAGGGTTTACCGGTACCGGTAAGGGCACCGGTACCGGTAAACACTTACCTCCTTACTACGAGGTCCCTTTGCTGGACCCGACCTCAACGGCTGGTTTTAGCAGCTGTTAAGGAACGGGCCTGCAAAGGGACCTTGGTGCTAATTACGGTACCGCAATTTGCGGTACCGTAATTAGCTCCTTCCCCATTCCCATTGAGCCCTATGGGGGCAGAAATGGGAATGGGGAAGTGCCTTGGTGAATGGGGAATTACCGCCCCCGCTCACCTTGGAGTAGGGTGGTAATTCCGCCATCCACCAAGACGGACACAGTAAAATACCGGCGGCAACCATGGCGCTGATAGCGCCATGGTTACCGCATATCGTGTAATGAGGCCCAATGTCTTTAACAGTCATATATTTCCTTATTTTAATGGAGGGAAAATCGTTGCTTCTTCCCTTTTCTTTTAGATACACGGCACAACACCATGAACCTAGGGACACAGCCCCCAGCCCCGACAGGGTTAGAGTGTGCTTCTGTCTAGAGTCAGCAGTAGCAACCTTTAATGTAGTCACATACCTAACTGAAGTATATTTTACTTTTCTCTTCTACATATATCCTTTGTGTGTTATCCCTACACATTGTACAGAGATAGTTGTGAGAGCAAGTATAGGTTTCGGACACAGACAGATTCCTTGGTGGAACACTTTGACTCAGATGTTCCTTAGTTTTATTTAGGTAGGGAAGACCCACCTTAGTATATGGCAAGATAGGCCTATTTCCATCCTGACATTTAAGTTAATACAATATTTGGTTTTGAATTCTGAATTTGTTCTCTGTGTCTTGCTTCATGATGCCTTCACACTTGCTAGACTGGTATTTTAGTGCAGCCAGTCTAGCCATTTCATACTGTGGCATGACATTTTGACTGGGCATCTTCGATAAAGCAAGCATGATAAGAGTTATTATGTGGCTGGACTGGCATTTGGTGCAGCCAGTCTAGCTATGTCTTTGGCCTGGCATGTTTTACTCTGCATCTATAATAAGTCAAGCATGATAAGTGTTACTATTTTGTTGGACTGCCTTCTGGTGCAGCCAATCTAGCTATTTCTTTTGCATGGCATCTTTCATGGGGCATCTATAATAAAGCAAGCATGATCACTGTTATTTCGTGGCTACATTGGCTTTTGGTGCAGCCTGTATAGCTATTTCTTTGTCATGGTATTTCTTACTTGACAACAATGATAAAACAAGCATGATGTTGTATTACGCGGCTAGACTGACCTTTTGGTGCAGCCAGATTAGCTATTTCTCTCTCTGACATGGCCTTTTGTTTGCAGCGGGAATCTATTATGTGTTATATGGCTAGACTGGAATTTTGGGGCAGCTACTTTGGACGTGTTTAATTTGTGGCATGGCATGTTTAATGACAAAGCCAACATTAAATAGTATGTTCTTACCTGGGGATAGTGGCATATATTGGATCAACCATTGTGGACATGTTTTCTTATAGTATAATTACTGGCACTATGCACACATGAGTATGTTCTTATAGGGGAATACTGTCAGATATTGATGCAGTCAGCATGGAAATGTAAGGGCTCAGCCAGAGTGAAAGTGTTTTTATACTGGCATATATTGTGGGCAAAGGAATAATGACAATGTGATTGTGCAATGTTGGTAACTTGCATCTGTTGAATTGTTTTTATGAGTTACCCTATAAAACCAATTGCAAATTGTCTGGCTTTTTACCCAATCTTTCTCTAAAAGTATGCTGTAAAAGGCACCATTTTAACCCAGTGTTAATAAATGTTCCTTGGTCGCTCAGCCATTTTTGCAGGAAATATTTCTGCCCCTCGAATAAAAATAAACAACCAGATGCTACTGAAACCCTTAAATACTTCCTCCAGTTGTCCCTCGTCCTTCTTTTCTCATACCCCTTGGACTGGGAGAGGAAGCCATAGTCAGCTTTTCAGAATCTGTGAGTTTTCTTTGTCTACTTCCTTTGCAAAATTCCTGAAAGCCACTTTCTATGATGCCTGTTCTGTTCGGCATCATGTCAGTGTCGCCTACCATTTCAGATTTCATTGTAGTCTCCAGAATCCAGGTATTTTATTTTTCAGCTTTTCCAGACATTGTACAAGACCAATCTTGCGGGCCACGGCTATATATTTTCTGAGGAATCATTTTTCTTTAGTGGTTTGTTACTCTGCTTGTCGGTTACAAGGCACCTCTGTTTACTCTGGTACAAAATACCTGTTTACGAGTTCGTTGACCTTCCTTATCCACTGTGTGTTAGGGAATTATGTGAAAATTGAGCTCAGTTTGAAAAAGAAATAGAAAACAAATATAGTCAGGTTTTAGAATAGCTCATTCATGGTGTTTTCACAACTCTATGAGAAATTGGTAAGAGCCCGCTTGCTCATTTTTGATAGCAGACTCCCCAGCCATAACCAACATTTTACCCTGCTCCATCCTCCATTCAACCCACTCCTCTCAGCCACATGCACCACCATCAAACGACGAACCGGGTGGCTGGGCCAGCCTCCCCTGCTCTGTAGCTGCAGGTTGGTGGTCCCGCTTCCTCTTCCTGCCATTGGATGTTCCTCACAACTTCCATTACTTCACTTCTTACTTTGGGGCAACTCAGCCCTGGGCGAACCAGCAAAGAACAAACAGCTAAGGACCAACCTCCAGCTCTTTTCCTCTTTGCCTTTGAGCTATTGATTTGCTGTGTCCTGCTACTTGCTTGTGAGTACCAATTACGCCGTTGCTCAGTCCCACCCTCCCCATGCACTGCTCTTACTATCTGTCAAGGTCAGCTATAGTCTCCCTCCCTTCCTCCTCACCTGAATCGTCAGTAGGGCTGTCCAGAGGCTCCGTCTTCTTTCCTTGGCGTGTTCGGGTCTGCTCTTTAGTCTTCTTCTTTATCTTTTTCTTTTTGTGTAAGTAGGGGCGAGCTCCCTGGGATGCCACTCTGTCGGATAGTTGGAGAACTGAACAGTGGGGACTCCCGGGAGCCGGCTCCTGGGCAGGGAAAAAGCCTCAATGGCAGAAAAAACCCTGCAACGGGATACTCTTGAAATATGGCAAGACTGGTATGCAAGTTCTCCGTGGCTGAGTTGTCCTAACGGTAATCTGATGCAGGTAAATATTGACAGGATGGATAGAACAATGAGCAGGTTCCATGAATGAGAAGTCGTCCCGACAGCTGCAGACGCCGGCAAAGGAGCTTCCAAGAAGGAGGCAACAAGGGATCCCAGGTAGGAGGGAAGCTAAACCCCAGAAGGGAAAGCGAATAACAAAAGGGGAAAGGAATAAGGAGGAGAAAAAGAAAGAGAATAGAGAAGGGAGAGTCGGATCAAACAGAGAGGGGGTACAGGAGTAGGAAAAAGGACAGGGGAGAGTCAGAGAGGAGAAATAACCGAACAGCCAAGGGTGGCGTAAGAGGAAGAGGAGGCGGAGCGGAAAAAAATGAGAGGTAGAGGCATCAGGACGGAAACGGAGCAAGAAGCGTTCCGAGAAGGGAACAGAAATACCAGGCGGGCAGAGGGAGGTGAAAGTAGAACAAACAGCGTTACCTTCGGAGTGAGCAGTGAAGGTGCAACGCGGGGATCGCTGCACTGACCAGCATTAGAAGACGCGACGACCATCTTGGGAAAAAACACTAGACCAGTGATTCCTGACGACCGCCGACGTGACGGAACCTTCTAATGGCATCTCCACAAGTCCCATAAACGCCGCCCGAACGGAATGCATGACACTATCTCTTCCTTTCTCTTCTAGACTTCTCTCTTCATTCTCCACTGCTCAAAACCATTTCAACTCTCATCCTATCCCTATCATCTCTTTTCCTCAACGCCACGCCTCTTCTCGCTCAACTACTATCTCTATTCACAAAATCTCCAACGCTAACTTCCATCACACTTCCTCTTCTCACATCTGCCCCCAGAACCTCTCTGCTTCACACACTCAACATCAGTATGCATCTTCATCTCACTCTCTTTATATATCGCTTTGGAATGCACAATTTGTCTGTAACAAGACTTTCTTTACCGCTGACTGCGTCCTTTCTCATTCTCCCTCTCTTGACCTCAGTACCCTTACAGAAACCTGGATTTCTCCCTCAGGCTCTTCAACCCTTGCTGCCTTTCACGATCCTGACTACACCTTCATCCACTCTCCCCACCTAACTGGTAGGGGTGTTGGTGTAGAACTGTTAGCATCTTCCTGCACCCCTATATTCCGCTAGTTCTCCCTCTTTCAAATATATACGATTTCCACAACCCCTGCGCCCTATGACATTCATATTATATCTCTCTATCAGTCACCTGGTGCCGGTGGTCAATTTATTGACTTCCTTTCCCAACTAATTTACTCCCTTCCTCCCCATCAGCACATCATTGTCACTGGTGACTTTAACCTACCCTCTCTCTCCATCCCTCTATCCACTGACTTTAGTTCTCTTCTCCTGAACCTGTCCACTCTATGCCCACCCATTCAAATGGTAACTCCTTTGACCTTATTCACATTTCCTGTCAATTCACCGCCTCTTAAATCTTCACTGCTCTTTCTCCCTCTGGTCATTACATCATATTTGCCTCAATCTCCACTTCAACGTCCACTGTACTCTCTCCATCTACAACATCCATTAACAAGCGCAAGCTTCCGTCCTCTAAATTCCCTATCTACCTCTCTGACCTACACCACCCTCTCTCCCCAATGCAAAATTCACTGTTCCATCCATGGATAACGCCTTCATTAACTTTAATGCTGCTCTTAATGCCAACTTCTCCCCTCACTTTCATCTTACTGCATTCACTCCTAAACCCTCCCCACCATGGCCTTGGATTACACCTTCCATCCACACCCTGAAAAAAACAATAAATAAAAACTTCACACTTGGCAAAGCTCTAGTCACTTCTCAGATCTCCAACTCTACCTGACTCCTCTTCAAAACTACTTCTCTGCTCATGACCTCCATCTCTCTCTCCTTTCGTTTCAATCCTCTTAACATAGGAACCTCCAAAAATCTCTCACTTCTGAAGATCTCCTTCATCTCATCTAGTCTTTCTGCTAACGATTTAGCTCTCTACTTTACTTCACCACCTCTACCCTCCTACTGTGACAATGTCTTCCTTTCTCCGCGCCATCCCTGATGAGATTATTGACCTTCGCCTCAGGGCTAACACTTCATGTGCCCCCATCGATCCTCTTTCCCCACACATAGTGAAACTCATAGCTCCCATTGTTTCTCCATATCTTACTTACCTCTTTCACTCCTCTCTTGACACTGCTACTTTTCCATCATCCTACAAGTTAGCTACTGTCATCCTTATCCTTAAGAAATCCGGCCTAGATTCGAACTGTCTTGCCACCTTTCATCCTGTCTGTCTTCTAACTCACTATTCCAAAATCCTAGAGCATGTAGTTTGTAATCGGCTCACTGAGTTCCTTGGCACACACAACCTCCAGGATCCTCTTCAATCTGGCTTCCGACCTTTGCACTCTACTGAGTCAGTGCTCCTCAATGTCAGCAACTACATCTCTTCTGCTCGTCATGCTGACCATTCATCTATTTGTATTCTTCTCAACCTCTCTGCTGCCTTCGATACCGTCATGCATTCGGAACTTCTCTCAAAACTATCTCTCCTATGCATTAGGGACAAGGACCTCAATTGGTTTGCTTCATATCTCGCCCCAGACACTTCTAGGTGTCCTGAAACTGCCATACCTCCCCATTCAACCCTCTTACTTTTGGTGTTGCCCAAGGGTCAGTGCAGGGTCCACTTCTCTTCACTCTCTACACCTATGCTCTTGGCAACTGGTTCTCTTCCTATGACTACTCCTATCAAACAAATCTTTGATGATGACACTCAGATATTTTCTCCTTTCCCTCAATTTCCCCCGTCTGTCTCTCGCCACCAAATACTGGATAGCATCTCACTCCCTCATGCTCAACTCCACTAAGACTGACGTTCTCGATTTCCCATCCAAATAGGCTATCACTTCATCTCCTCCTTTTCTATACTTCTGTCCTTACTACCTTCTGTACTCTGCTTCTGCTCGCAACCTTAGTGTCGTCTTCGACCCATCTCACAACTTCTTGCTCTTCATCTTCAAATCTGCCACTGCGGCCAGTCTTAGTCTCCTCAACATCGGAAAAAAAGACATCTTCTTACCTTCAACACTGCTAAGCGTCTAATCTCCTCTTTAGTACTCTCACCAACTGACTACTGTGCTTGTCTCTCTATGGCCTTCCTAAGTGGCATATTCAACTTTCGACAAAGTCCTCAACTTTGTTGTCCGTACGTTCTTCAACCTTCCCCGCTTCACCTAAACCTTCCCAGCATCAGTTAGGCTGCTTATCTAAGAGAGAGAGGGCAAAGTATAAACTAATTTTCTTCATCTTCAAAACTATACACAGACTTGCCCCACTCTACCTTTGGGCCCATCTCACTCCCTATTCTACCCCTTCCTCCCAAACAATCATTCACAGCTTACCTCCTTGCCACCTACCATACCCCTTGCGCTCCCTCATATTTCCGCTCTCTCCCTCTCCCTACTCCCTTGCTCTGGAATGCTCTTCTTCCTCTTCGCCCTACTCTCTATTTATATATTTATTTTATGTATTTATTGGACATGTTTATGGTGCTTATACACAAGTGTTTCCAGGCGGGAGCGGAGGGGTATAGGGATGAAAAACCACAAAAAACGAAACAATAACGGTTATATTGGTCTTCTTACAATCCTACTGTGCAATTGCAAGACAAAGGTGATAAGTGGGGGGGGGGGGTTAGACGTGCAGGAGGGGTGCTCAAAAATGGAGTGTGGGGGTGTGCAATGCTGGGGGGCAAGATGGCAAGTGCGAGGGGAAAGAGCGGGGCAAGGGAGGATAAGTGCGATGGACAGGTGGACCAGGTTGAGCTAGTCCGGAGAAAGGGTGCCTGAGGGCAAGTGCTGGCCTGGGAAGCTGGGAGCACTGGTAGGGGGGTGGTATGGCCCTTGTATGACTCAGAAGGGACCAGGCCTAAGTCACAGTGGCAGAGGGAAGTTAGCAGAGGAGGTGAGAGGGAAGGAAGAGGAAAAAAGGAAGGTCTTGAGAAGTTTACGGAATTGGAGAAGATCCGGCTCAAGTCCAAAGGGGGCAGGGAGGCTGTTCCAGAGGAAGGATCCTGCTAAGGAACAGGATCTACCTCCCACTCTCTACTTGGAAAAGCGTTTGACCAGCAGAGCGTTTTAGCCAGAGGACATAAGAACTCTAGCAGGGAGGTATTTAGAGAGGGAAAACTGGATGTAGAGAGGTCCCAGGTCCCAGACAGCCTTGTGGGTGATGCAATGGGTCTTGAATTTGATCCTTGAGGTGAGCGGGAGCCAGTGGAGAGACTTTAGGGCTGGAGAGGTGCATTCTCTGGGCTTGAGGCCAAGGTTAGGTCTTGCAGTCCTATTCTGGATAAGTTGAAGGGGGCAAAGGAAGGAGAGAGGCAGATTGAGGAAGAGGCTGTTGCAGTGGTCCAGCATAGAGAGAACCACGGCTCTGGAGACATTGGGCCTCATTACAAGCATGGCGGTAGCCGTGCTTGTATGGCAGGCACGGCTACCACCATGCTCGCATCCGGCACCACCTTCCGCGATTGGGCAATAACCGGCCCATTACGGGATAAGTGGGCTGGTAATTGCCCATTTGCGGGAGGTGGTAATGCCGGGCTCCCGATCCCCATTCGGCCCAGTAGGGCAGAATGGGGGTGGTGAGCATGGATGCGCCGGCACCGTTAATAATGGTGCCAGCGGCATCACGAGTGATGCTCGCGGGTGCTGCACAACCCGCCAGGTAAGACCTGGTGGGCTGTCAGGAACCCAGGAGCAGAACTCGTAATGCGGCGGCCCGGTATGAATGGTACCGGTGCCTTACTTGCACCGTTCATACCGCGGCCGCCAGCCTCATAATGAGGCCCATTGAGCTACTGGGGGAAGGTGAGAAAAGGTAGAATGCCTCTTAGCAGGTGGAGCTGAAAGTTGGACTTCTTGGCAAGGTCCGCAAAGTGTGGAGAGAAAGAGAGAGAGAGAAGTCAAAGATAACCCAAAGGAGTTATGCCTCGCAGGAAGGTGAGGGGAGGGGGTCCAAGGAGGGTTGCCAGAGAATGGGGGAGAAACAAGGACCTGGTGTCTAAATGAGAAGGATCTCTGTCTCATTGGCATTAAGGTAGAGATCATTGGCAGAGCACCATGTCTGAATAGCAGTCAGGTATGAGAGAGGAAGGGAAGGAGGAAGAGGGTGGCAGCTTAAAGGAGAGCTGCGTGTTTTCTGCATAATACTGGAAATGATGGGTGAAGGTAGATATGAGGTGCGCCAGAGGGGCCAGATAGATGTTGAAAAGCCATGGGGATAGGATGGAGCCCTGAGGAACACCACAGGTGGAGAGTGAGGCGGAGGAGAGAAAAGGGCCCAATTGTACTTAAGAGGGTCTGTTAGAAAGGACGGAGATCAGCCACCACAGTGCCCTATCCATGACGCCTAGGTTATCATGCAGACAGTTTCTGGGGATGAAGTGGTTGACTGTGTCAAAGGCAGGAGAAAGATCAAGGAGGATCAGGATGGAATGAGTGTTAGAGTCCAGATTAAATCCCACCTATTTGCACCCCCTTTCTGAAGAACCACCTGCATAGCATTCTACACCATCCCATCTCCCTGTTCTCCTCTCCCCTGCCTCCATATGACAACCCCAAGGCACTTAGCCCTCACCCCCTTTATGCTAAAACGTAGCACTTCCTCCACTATCCTGTTTGTATATCATGCACTACTGCCCTTGTCCCTGGTTCATGTTTCTATCTCCCCTGTATCATCTGGTCTTATATCCAAATCCTCTCACCCATTGTTAAGCACACTTGTCCGCCGCTCTGTGAATTGACGTTAAAATGTTTTGTAAGCATTTTTGTGCCAACAATCCATTGTTTTCCCTGTAATTTTCATTCATTAAATTAATAAACAAATGGGTTTTTTTTTACACCTTTTGGGCTTGCAACATGAAGATATAACTATTTAACAAAATATGTCGTGTGAATTGAAATTAAAGTATTGATGAATTCATATTTTCAAGGGTAAGATCATTGCAACAGTTAAGTGACATTTTTTATTTTTTATAGCAAATTTGGAAAAATATTATTAATCATTTTTGTTTTTTCTCTTTTTCGCTTTTCTTAACTTGTCTACAATCATGTTATTTTGCCTTTTTGTTCCTATTTTGGCATGATTTTCACTTGTTAATCTACATTATACTGTAGAACAGAACTAACAATTATGTGAGAGCATTTAATCGAAAATGTGTTGATAAAATCTGCCTTGATAAAGACCGATTGGTCGAAATACGCGTCAGAAGTGACAGTGCATGGATAGTAATTTTCTGTTAGCAACAGTGACAGAAAAATAAACAAGAGCATGTACAAAATCATGGTGGTCTACATTTTATTATACTAAAATCTGGAATAAATCGTTGAATTTATTACAAGCACAGGAGTACCTAACTCTAGAAAAAATTAAATATCAGCCCAGGAGGTCAGCGATCTTTGATTGGAACCCTCAATTACCTGATCCTCAAACTCCTTGCACTGAGGAAGGCAGCCATTGTTAGCTTTTCAGGATTTTTGTGCAGTTTTTTAGTCGACTTTCTTTGCAAGATCTTAAAGGGCTCTTCATGTAGCGTCTGTTCTGTTTTCCAATTTGTCAGTATCAACTATCTTTTGGGATGTCATTGTTAGGTTTCTGAATACCATTCATGAATCCAGAATCCAGAAAATGTATGTTTTAGCATTTCTAGACATTGAACAAGACCAGTCTTTTTCAGTGAGTCTGGGCTTTTTCTTTTCTATTACTTAGATGTTTCTGGTGTTTGCCACTACGATTGTCTGCCACAGGACACCTGTGAATCCACTGATTATAAATAGTTAGTTAGAGGACCCTCGCCATTCCTGAACTCCTGCAGATCTGGTGGGAACTAACATCACCACTGCAAGGAAAGGGTCAACCACTCACAAGGCTTGCAAATAGGAGCTCACCCATGTCAGGGTCAGAATCTGACCAGGGCGGACAACCACCACAAGGGGCAGGAGGGAGAAGTGAAGATCTGGCTGAAGGATTATACGATCGGCCCAACCGGAACTTAAGGGAGACAATCCAGTCCTGAAGCAGTGGCCATGGCCCTCAGTCCCGGCAGCCACAGTTAGGTGCTTCCCAAGGCTCCCACCACACCCTGCACCCGCTGGCAAGAGTGGCGCACACTGGGTGCCCAGCTTCCATGGTTTCACCCCACGAAACAGAAGGGAGTATCTTCTCCAACCCTCATCGACAGAGGTGTAGCCAGAATTGTCTAACAAGTGTGGTCTAAAGCCAATGTAGTTGGGCTCACTGCAGAGACATTAACATATGTAAATGCCCACACAGCGTTGCTGAGTGGGCATAGATTTTGGGTGGGCCTTGCCCGCTCAGGCCCTACCCTGTCTACGCCTCTGCTCATCGGTGGCACAATCTGTCACTCATGTAGCTGTCTACAAGGAGCGTGACATCTCTACCACACGACATCCATGACAGAAAGAGCCCCAGAGCACCACCTCCTGCTCCTCAACCTCACCTGCCACCTACCCGGGTTTCATCTGCAGGGGCTTTTCTTACCGCATCAGATCCTCCAACGACTGCGTCCTCTTGTCGCCTCAGATGAGCTCACCATGGATACCAGTGCATCTCTGGCACAGGTTTCAGGTGGCGATGGATGGAAAGATCGTAGAGGGCCATCAGTTGTGTGTATTCTATACAGTGATCTTGGGAGGAGCAGCAACACCATGCGCCTACTTTCCATTGCCCCCGGGGTGTCTGCGTAGACGCAGATGCCACACCATGCATTTACTTGCCCCTGCCAAGTCTGTAATTGGGCTCACCTTCTTGGGGTGTAGGTGGACGGGCAAGGCAGTCGGGAGTGCGGCGCAGAGCTCTTGTCCGCGTCCTCTGAGCACCATGTGTACAATCATTTCATTGAGGGTCCAGGTTTGCTTATGACGTTCTTTTGCTTTTTAAGTTCTGTTACCGATGCTAGCTGTTGCTGTATTTTGTTGCTGCAGTGAAACTGATGAATGGTTTGATAACACGACGCATGTTGTGCATCTCAAAAGCATGTCCACATTCATGGTTCAGACAACTATCCAGTGTGTAAAAACGTTATGTTCATTTGACAGCCAATGGATCAGTAGGTGCTGCAAGGATTACGTCAGTGCACTTTGGAGAAGGAATAAATAGATGTAGAAAAATGTAGGAACACCATTCATTTGACTTTTCTTTTTTTTTATTTTAATAATGTTTATTATTTTGATTAAGAAATGATAACATATGTGTTCGCAAGCTACAGATATTTAGAGGAACTACATAATTCAAATAAACATAGAAGAACTATAATAAGAAGTGAAGAAGTTAATGAAGCTTATAACATTAATAAACCATGTGTATGATTTTGCAAAGTTCACAAAGCTTATGTTATTGAAACAATAAATAAAATAAAAAAATGGAACATAAGTTAATTTATCAAATCTGCAATGAGAATACATTGAAGAGAGTTTGACTTTTCAACAAAAATAGAATCCATATTGCATGTGTTGAATGTGCCAAGTCTTGCAATGTTAATGCATTTCTAACTTTCACTTAGGGGACATTATTTTAACAGCTAGCATTTGTTGAAAGTATGTGTATACTTGGCAGCTGAGTTGAGCACTTCAGATAGTAATATGAGAGGGACTACCTGGCCATATGGTGGCTCTCCCTGATATATATCTTAGGAGCACCTGGGCACATAATGGCATATGCTGGCTTGTGGTGATAGTGCAGAGATTTAGGATGGCAAGATTTGGCATGAGATGAGATTACTCAGTCATAAAAAGGAAATTGTTTGCATGCGGCCTTATTAGCACCGTGTATGATGATATGTGGGTATGCCTGTGTGTGTGTGAGGAGAGAGAGAGTTGTATGTGTGCCTGTCTTTGTGTTGTCTGCGTGGGCATGTGGGTGAGAGTTCATGGTCTGCATGCATCACGGCATGTGGCATCTGGAGGTGCATGTGCCTCTGCATGTATGCGGTCTGTGTGTACGCCCGTGCACAGCTTTGTGTATGCTATTGGTATGTGCATGTGGGCATGCAGACTCGTGTGTGCATGTGTCCTTTGACAATAACACACTCAGATCAATTGGTTGTGTAAGTGCACATCTCTTTCACAAACCCATGATCTATGTATCTAAGCTCATGTTGCCATGGTTACGCTACATCGCCCCGCACTCACGCTGATAACCAGCTTATATCATATTTCATGTCAATAGCCGGAGTCGGGCAGAAGCTCATAACTAGCACTTTGCTTGACAGCGAAGAGTTCTTAAAACACGTGATCACACCATTGCAGTCACGACGCCTCATCACAAGCCTTCCGTCACCTGGCCCGCTTTACAGAGATAAAGAAGCTTAGCATTTAGAAGTAAGCCCGGGTACTTTCTTTGTGTTTACAGGCACTTCTCCAGCTCATGTGTTGAAATGCAGGGCGCAGGGTGGGTACTTGCATTAGTTTGCATAGTGAGCCACGCGTTTTTCTGCACACGGAAGGTCTTTGGCCATGTGTTGTGGAATACCCCAATGAAGACAGGAGTCAGAAGGCTTGTAACTGAGGGTTTATTCTCTCATAAGATTAGTGCACACTGCTCATCAGGTGCGTGTCCAAATAACATCTGTAACAAAGGCCTAAACGTGGCCTTGAGGATAATGCCACAGGGTCCGTGTCAATGGAAGAGTCCCTCGGCCTCTTTCTCGAAGGAGCCGGCAGGACGCGCCCTGTTGCGTCCTCGGCTCTTCCCGTAATGCGCGCAAAGCGCGCGGGGGCGGAGCTAAGGCTCGCGGCGATATCTCTACACATCTCCCCTTTTCAATGTGCAGCGGAATCAGTGTAAACATAGTCATTGTATCTCACCGGTCTTCTGTGTTCTCTTCTGGGCCGCTCACTATTTCCGGCACAGTTCTCCTGTTGCCCCTGTTCGGGATCTGCACTCGGTGCTTCCGGTTCACGTTCGGTTTCCACCCTCTCTCTGTCGTCTCCTTCTGGTTCTCGTTCTTCGCCTGTTCCATAGTCTCTTTCGGTTTCCCTTTGTGATCTCTCCGGAGTCCTCGCTCTTTCCCTATTCTTCTGATATAATGCCCCTCTTTGGAGGTTCCACGCTCGCCCGTCTTCCGTGCGAACATGATTTGTCCCTTTGTGGGTCACTCTGGTGGGTCGGCTAAACCGAGACCCCGTGACCTGATCTTTCTTCGGTAGTCTTATTTTAACCAAATCTCCTTTTCCTATGTCGGACGCTTGCCTAGTTCTTCTTCTCTGATCATTCCATGATTTCATGCGTGCCTTGCTGCTTTTGATTCTCCAGACAACTTCTGCCATGTCCACCGATTCGTCTTCTCGTATTTTCGATAACCATGGTGGAATGAGCGTGGATGCCGCACTCCTCCCTCTCAACATTTTGAACGGGGATATCTGTGTGATCCCGTTTGGAGTGAGTCTGTGGGCCGCTATGGCCTCCTTAGTGGTTTTGAGCGGGTCCATACCCGAAGCTGTGGCCAATTGGATGGCGCCTTTTATGAATCTGTTGGCCCTTTCCACAAGGCCGTTGGCCTGGGGGTGATATAGGGCCGCTTTCTTCTGTTTAATGTGGTTTCTTTTTAAGAATTCTTCCATGTCCTTAGAGACTAGTTGCACCCCGTTGTCTGTAACCACTTCCTTGGGGAGGCCTTCTCTCTGAAAAATTTCTGTAAGTACTTCTATAACTGTCGCTGTCGTTATGTTCGGGACAAACTGTGCCTCCACCCATTTGGATAGGTAGTCGACCAGTACTATGCCGTACCGATGTTCAGGTGCCATTGCTTCCAAAGGCCCTATGAAGTCGATGCCAACCTTTGACCACACGGCCTCTGGTATTTCCGTGGGTATTAGGGGTGCTTGGCGGACTTTAAGTCTCTTGTCGCTATTGAGGCATTCATGGCAACGTTCTACCATGGATCGAATTTCCTGGTCCATGGATGGCCACCAGTAGGCCTCTCTTACTCTGCGACGGGTCATCGTGTTTCCCAAGTGACCCGTATGGGCTCTACATAGAATAGTTCTTCTAATTCCAGTGGGGGGGATAATCTGATCGGTTTTCATAATTATCCCATCCATTTCAGATAGTTCATCTGAGACCTTCCAATAGGGTCTCATGCCCTCGGGCAACGTCTTTTCCGATGGCCAACCTTCCTTGATCCATTTGCGAATCATGGCCATGGTGTGGTCTTTCCCATCTTCCTCTTCCCAATGTCTCTCACTGAGTTCTAGGTAATCTGGTGTTCTCAAGTCCGTGATGGATGCAACAATGCATTCTCCATGCAGGAACGTGGTGGCTTTATCCTTACCCTCCGGCAGCCTCAACATGCAATCAGCTTGCGAATTTTTCCAACCTGAGATGTGTTGGATCTCAAACGTGTACTCTTGCAGTTTGGCTGCAATGCGTGCCAACCTGGGTGTGGATACTTTAGTGCCTCCCGGGCTGAGCATATGAATGAGGGGCTTATGATCCGTCACAAGCTTGAATTTTGTGCCCCATACGTATGTCCTGAAATGTTCGACCGCCCATGCGCAGGCCAACATTTCTTTTTCTATGGTGGAGTAGTTCTGTTCGGCTTCTGATAATGCCTTTGATGCGAAAGCCACCACATGGTCTGTGTCACCTTTCTTTTGTGTGAGCACCGCTCCTAGTCCATATGCACTGGCATCTGTGGTGACAATTGTTTCCCACGCCGGATTAAATGGTTGGAGGCACGGTGCATCTATGATATGTTGCTTTATGTTCTCCAACGCCGTCTTATGGGGTTCTTGCCATATAAATTCCGAGCCCTTTTTGAGTATGTCGCGAAGGGGTGCCGTGGTCTCAGAAAACTTGGGTATGAACTTCGCATAATACTCGGCCAATCCAAGAAATGACCGCACTTCCTCTTTGCTGGTGGGTTCCGGTGCTTTAGTGATTGCTTGCATGAGATTTTGTTTGGGGCTGATGCCTTTTTCTGAAATCTTGTACCCCAAGTATTCAACTTCTTTCACCCGGAACAAACATTTTTCATGACGTAATCGCACACCTGCTTCTTGTAGCTTGTTTAGGACAATTCTCAACGTGGTATCGTGCGTTTGTTCATCCTCGGCATACACCAGAATGTCGTCCTGGAAGTAAACCACATTTTTAACTTTCCGTAGCAGGACATCCATCATGCGTTGGAACGCTGATGCCGCTGATGACAACCCAAATGGCATTTTGGTGAATTGGTATGTGCCAAATGGAGTGATGAATGCCGTGAGGGGTTTCGACTCTTCATGTAGTTGTATTTGGTGGTATGCATTCCTCATGTCTAATTTCGAGAATATTTTGGCTTCTTTCATCAACAGAATGAGTTTGTTTATGCTTGGAAGGGGGTAATTATCTGTGATGACTTCCAAGTTTAGACTGCGCAGGTCTATGCACACTCTGAGTTCCTGTGATTGGGGTTTCTTTATTAGCACGACGGGGCTCAGCCATTCGGACGCTTCGATTTCTTCAATGACCCCCTCCGTTTTCATCTTTTCAAGCTGACACCTCAGGATGTCCCTCGCCGTGGCTGGCACTGGCCTCACGCAGTGCTTTTACAGGGACTGCATTTCTTCTGAGCACTATTTTGTGCCGAAAACCCTTAATGTGCCCCGGCTCCTCCGAGAAAAGTGTTGGGTAGTCGCTTTTGACGACGGGTCCGCTCGTCACCGTGACCGACAGGACCTGATCTTCGGTGCTGGGATCCAGTCTGATTTTCAGCTTGTCTTGGTCATCCCAACCTAGCACTGCTGGACCTTCGTGACTGAAGTAGACTCGGGTCGTGGTTTCCCTTCCTTTGAATTCTACTTTGCCCTTGATGTATCCTAAAAGTTCGACCGACGCCCCTCCAAATACAGTGGGTTGATGCCTCGTCGTGAACACTTGCACCTTTTCTTTTCCCACCATGTCTTTGTAAGTTCGAAGAGGTATGATCGTTAGGTCCGAACCAGAATCTGCCATGACCCTTGTTTCCATGCCATCAATTTTTATCGTGCAGTGAGGCTTCTCTCTCCTTGCTCTTGTGCTGTTTACCATAATGACTGTGGGTCTTCCTTCATCTTCTGAGGAAGATTCTTTCTCCGTATTTCGGTCAGCATTGAGACTGGAGACTTTCTTGTTTCTCCACCGACACACGATTGAGAAATGTCCGATGCGTTTGCATATGGAGCATTCTTTGTCTCTGGCTGGGCACTCCCTGTCGAACGCTAAGTGTTTCGTGCTGGTGCACCTGTGACACTTGAGGGGTTCTTTCCTGTTCCCTTTACCTTCTCTCGTGTCGGTTGCTGGCCTTTCTTTTTTTGTATGAAAGCCCACTGCTTGTATTTCCGCGGAACTCTGGGCCCCTGTAAGCTCCTTTCGTCTTCCCGCCGTTTCTTCGACCGCCCTGGCGATTTCAATTGCTTTCTCCAACTGCAGTTCCTTTTCGACAATGAACTTATCCTGGACTTTCCGACTGTTAGTGTGAACAACCAACATGTCGCATATGAAGCTCTCTGCATTGTTGCCAAAACTACACAGCGCTGCCAATTCCCTCAGTTTGGTGACATAGTCGTCGACTGGTTCAGCCATCTCTTGTTTTCGAGTGTAAAACCGTATCCTGTGGAGCACTGTGTTCTCTTTGCTGGCAAATCTTTTTATGATTCTCCTGACCGCCTCCTTGAATACATCGTCATTGTCGTCATCCACTGGCATCGGGGTCAGACTCTCGAAAACTCTTTGTCCTTCTACTCCCAATGCATTGAGTATTATGGCCCTGCGCCTCGCCGCTGAAAACCCTGCTCCTCCTAGAGCCTCCACATATGTTGTGAATAGGGGTTGCCATTGTGGCCACGGGATGGCAGGCCTACCTGGAGTTTGTAGAAACGGTGGGGGTGGCGTAGCCCCTTGCATGGTCCTCCGTGAGTTCTGGTGGTGATCCTCGTCGCCAATTTATGTTGTGAAATACCCCAATGAAGACAGGAGTCAGAAGGCTTGTAACTGAGGGTTTATTCTCTCATAAGATTAGTGCACACTGCTCATCAGGTGCGTGTCCAAATAACAGCTGTAACAAAGGCCTAAACGTGGCCTTGAGGATAATGCCACAGGGTCCGTATCAATGGAAGAGTCCCTCGGCCTCTTTCTCAAAGGAGCCGGCAGGACGCGCCCTGTTGCGTCCTCGGCTCTTCCCGTAATGCGCGCGAAGCGCGCGGGGGCGGAGCTAAGGCTCGCGGCGAGATCTCGCGAGAGTGTGGGCTCTCGCGATATCTCTACACCATGCTCGCCTCAGCAAGTTCCGCTCCTTGTCCTCCATTTGAGTGGCCCCTACAGATATTCGCCAACATTTTCTATTCTGAAACGTTCCCGCCTTAGGCAACGATTTATGACACAACGTTTCAGGGAAGTCGGACAAAGGTGGCGATCGGGGAAGAAAGACGCGTTGGATGCTTCCTTCCAGGAGATGGACGTGGCAGGGACCAGGGCTCGCTGAACACGGAGGAGAAGTCATTGGTCCTGTCTCTAGGCCTGAGCACGGTGGGGGCAGAGGGGGCAGCCAGAACCAGGCTATGCAGCCCCCGAGGCCAGTGTTGGCGTGGCAAAGACCCAACCCTCTCAAGAATCTATAGTCCAACACAATGAACTTTCACATTGTAAAAGTACAATATAAGGTTACACCGAATGGATTTTTGTATTGTCATCAGTAGAAATTAATATTTGAGTGTGTGTGTTTATACCCGCTCACTAATAACGTATTCCTCTGAAAGGGTAAGCGGCCCAGGCAGGAGTTACACATCCACACAATGGATAAGATGGCATTTGTTATAAGCAAGCATGGTGTGTTGCTATGCGTCAGACATGTTTTCTTCTTGTGGCATGGCATTTTGAATGGCAACGCCAACAGGAGTACGTTCTTCTGTGCAGGTACTGGCATGTACTGGCAGAGCCAGGTCAGACCTGCTTTCTTTTACTGGCATTCGCTGCTGGCATTATGCACACAGCAAACATGAGTAGATATTCGTATATGGGAATGCTGGCATGAACACTGGCATGGAAATGTATGGGCACAACCAATGTGAGCATGTTTTTTAAGCTGACAAATAATGCAGGGAAAGGCATCACGAAAATGCGTTGGGAAATGCTCCTGAGCACTGTTGGTGACTTGCATCTATTGGATTTTTTCATGCTTTACCCTTTAAAAAAACAGATTGCAAACTTGCTTCAATTTTTCACAGAAAGTGTGCTGCAGAATGAACCATTTAACCCATTATTCAAAACATTTTCTTGGAGCGAATAGTCGATCATCTGTGGTCCCAGGATTGTGTGAATCAGGACCATTTGCTGGGAAGTTCTTTGTTTGGACATTTGACTTTTCCTCCCCAACGTTATCTTGCTTCACAGGACACTTAAGGCTTCCCTTGTTATGCATTTGTATTGTTGTTGGAGCATGTGTATAGCACAACGTAGGACTGCATGGTTGTCAAGGCACTGTCCAGCGGTGGTCAAAGTAAAGAATAACATGTAATACATCATCAAGGAAGAGGACACATAGGCCAGGCTGTGTTGGAGCTGCCGAAAGCACAGAACATATAAGCAGTACCATAGTTAAGGGCGCGCAGCATTATGTTAATGGGTCTTGTACCGTGCACTGTCGCCACTTGCGTGGTCTCTTGGCGGTCTGGCGGATCTGCAATGGAAGAAGGGTGGGGGACTGTTAGTGGGATCGCGAGGGAGAAGAGCAAGAGAGCTTTGATCTGCTGTTGGCAGCTTAAGTTCGTAGAAAGCGGTCAGTGAGCGTAGGTGAGTTTTCGGTTGGAAGCCGTCATGTGGCATTGAGGTGTGATTGTGTGTGGTATGGTTTCGTGTTGGGTGTTGTGAAGTGCGTGCGGTTTGTGGTGCGACAGAGGTTGGGTTGTGCGGAGTTGAGAGTTTGAGGGTATGCAGAATGGTGAGTTTTTAGTACGGGTAGTTAGGAGTAACACTTTTCCATTATACAGGAGTTCTCCATGAGTGACATCACCTCATCGAAATAGGGGGGGGTGTAGAACAGGAGGAGGAGAATTTGTACAGAAGACCTGAGGGAGCCAGCCATTGCAGTAAGTCATGATTTAGGCGCTGTATGTTGAGGAGTCCCCTGTGACCGAAAGGACTTAAGCCAACGAAGGTGGGACGAGGGCTGAGTACATCGCGGAACAAGGAGCCTATCAAGGGGGCTTTCCAGGCCAAGCACGAAAGGACTTATGCCAACGAAGGTGGGACGAGAGCTGAGTACATCGTGGAATAAGGAGCCTATCAAGGGGCCTTTCCAGGCCAAGCACATGTGGAGCAAAATAAGCACGGGGAGGCGAGAGGGAGATTAGGGCTGGGCACACAGGATTATACAGCCAGCGGGTACAGAAATAAAGAAGAGGCGGGTCAACCATAACCAAGAGTTCAAAGGCAACGGAACTGGGTAAGGGTTTCGTCAAGGTTTTAGGAAGGGCGTCTTTTAGCAGTAGTGTGGATATAATGAAGAGGACAGACTTTACCTGAAGAGAGGTACCTGCTTTAATCTCTGGTACTGATAGAGAAAATGGAAGAGGGTGGCACCTGGTGGAGGGAGAAGACCACGCCGTACAGCAGCCCACTAGATACCCATGAGCCGGGAGAGTGAAAGGCAACGGATGAGGGTGAAGGTTTGTCAAAACCTGAAGTGTAGAAGAGCCTTAGGAAGGCTGTGGAAGAGGAAAGATGGCAGCGGCAGGGTGCAAAGAGGAGGTATTCATTCCAGGAGACTGTTTAGGTAGGAGCAGAAGTCTGCAACCTGCAGCTCTCCAGGAGGACTATAAATCCCATGATCCCTCACCATTGACTATGCTGACTGGCACTGATGGTAGTTGCAGTCTAGAGCATCTGGAGAGCCAAAGGTTGCAGACCCCTAGCTTAGGGTGAGCACTCACATCTGAGATGCATCTTATACTAAGGGCTTTGTTTATGATTACTGATTGGTCTCTTAGTTCTTTGATTGACAGTGAGCAGATTAGAGGTACTAGGTTTGCTGATTGTACACTATAAAGACTCTATAAAACACTCTAATTCAATGTTAGACTGAATTATTTGAATTGAATGTTGTATAGCTTATCCTACAATTGTCATTTTTTTCCAGCACCCCAGATTTCATTTTTGGTCGACAGATTGCAGCATGATCTCATTGTTGGCAATCGAATTGCCAGATACTGTAGTCTCGGCTGCTTGGTCTGTTGCCTGGTTAAGCAAAGGAGGACCATTGCATGGTTTCAGTGCACCAAGGCACGTGTGCATCTGCTACGTATAGGCACGTTATGCTTAGGTTGAGAGCCTAAGTAAGGTCATGTGGCTACTCATGCAACTGCATGGCAGAGAAACCGGACATAAAAAAGGGACTGTCTGCCAACTATGGCGATAATGATATAAACGTGGTATTTTAAGAAACCATCCAAAAAAAGATTTGGTCTACTTACTGCACGTGGTACATAGGAAGTAATTTACCCCCCTGCAGTATTTTCTCTGGACCACAGGCCATAAATAACCCAATGAGACACCAACACACAATACATTATTATTTTAGGCAGGAGGAATTTTAAATCCATGTTTGAGTGTTGCAGCCATACTCATAACGCGGGCCTTCATCTCTTTGGAAGCACGAATTTGGCGGCATTACCAAAGGTTGTGCCACCCAATGGAATTACCGTTACCGCATGTGGTAACTTGAAGGGTCTGCAAGACTTACAATCGTACAGACTCATCAGTTGTTCCCTGTTTTGGGGATTTCATATTCCGGCACGTGGTAATTACCACGTGCAGTAACGCTTTTCTGTGTTGGTAATTACCGCCCCATAAGTGGCCGGCTTCATTTGAAACTCGGAATTGATCAGAGTGGTAAAATATCTGATATTCTAAAATAGCGACTATATTACTGCTGCCGTCAAACATGAAATCAGCCCAAGGACACGTGACCTGAACCGCCAAGGCTCAGAGTTGGGAAATACCTTGAGAATAATTGAATGCGTCGCCGCCCAGACTCTCTGCGGCCAGGCTGTGTCGCAGCCCGAGGCGTGAGACACGTTTTAAGGTGGAATCCAATCCGATATCCTGAAGGGCTGGGCCCAGAGGGAAAACAGTCTGCTCTCAGGATGTCATTAGCGAGAAGCGGTTGGCTCCAGAAGGAGCTGCTTTCGGCTTGGTGACTGGAAGTCCAGTGCACGGGAGTGCAGCGGCAGCTGAGGGCGGTGTACCTTGCCACGTTGGCCTGCATATGGCGCAAAGAAGGGGGCCTCTCAGCAAGTAGCTCCACATCCCACTGCAAGAAAGTTGAAGACGGAAGAAACTACCTTAAGAGGCCGTCCCTGGACATTAGCCACTTCTGGAAAGAAATGGAACCGTCATTCTACCAAGAAGCCATTCTCAGCGAACTTCCAGAAATTGTAGCCGATTGAACAAGCATTGCCAAAGCCAGTGGTATAAGCTACTGGATAGATGCAATAAACATTATCATGATCTATCCATGGAGTTCACATGGTATGTGTTTCTGCTATATTCCCATTCCCCTTTTCACCAGCACAAACCCTGATCTGGTTTTCAAATCAAAGGCGTGGGCACAACACGTACTCGTAACTTTGAATTTCCAGGAATTACCAGGCGTTGCACTTAAAACCACATGTACTCGCACCATCGCCACCCAATTCTCACAACTCTATCCAGATCCCATTATACGCAGTTAGCATAGCAGTGTGGGCTTCCATTATGCCCAGTGAGCACAACAGTGCTAAACTCCATTATGCTCTGTTAACACAGCAGTGTTGGACTCCACTATGCTGAAGTAGCACAGTAGAGCCAGCTTGGGCCCACTTAACATAACAGAGTCAGAGTGTTCAGTATTCAGTTAGCAAGCAGTGTCAGATGGAATTATGTTTATCGAAAACGCTGAGCCCAGATTACATTATGTTTATATAGCATAGTAACGCCACATTCCATTATGGCTGCTCACCACAGTCAGGCCAGGGGCCATAAACCCTGTTAGCAAAGAAATGTCAGATGCTGTTATTCGTAGTTACACCAGTAAGGCCAGATTCCATTATTTCCAGTTAGCACAGTACGTCTAGATTCACACAGTACGTGTAGTACAACAGCGAGGCCAAGTTGCATTGTGCCCAGTTATCAAAGTAAAGTCAGGTTCCATTATTACAAAATACAGCTGTGAGTACAGGTCCCCTACAGCCAGTTAGCTCAGCAGTCAGCAGTGGCAGATGTCATTATGCCAAGTTAAACCAGAAATGGCAGGTTCCATTATGCTCAGTAGCATAGTAACCTATTTCTATTAGTTACAACGGAGAGGCCATATTCGTTTATGCTAAGTTAGCACTATAAGACCAGATTCCAGTAGGCCCAGTTAGCACCACAGTGACGGCTTCCATCTTGCCTACTCACAACCGTGAGGACCTGTGCCATTATGCCCAGTTAACGGAGTGTGGCTAGCTTTCACCGCACCCAGTTAACCCAGAAAATACATTCTTTTAGCACAGTAAGGCTAGGCTTCAGTGTGCTCATTTAGCAGAGTAAACCAAGATTCCACTAAGCCTGGTTTGCACAGCAAGGGCACATCCAGCTATGGCTACTTAGATATGATGTTTTCAGTATGCCTAGCTAGCAGAGCAAGGCCAGAACTAAAAACTAGACGTATACACTGTAAATGGAGGTAATGACAGGCTGGAAGTTGTGTTTTCAACCATATGTCGCTCACTGGTGCTGTGCCAATCACTGCAATAGAGTCACTTATTGGTTGTTTCAATTTTACTGTAGTATTTCTAGGCCTAGCTGGTATAATTGCACATCACTGGATATCCGGGAATCCCAGAGTGACCCTTCCTAGATTCTAGACAGTCACTCGAGAATAAACCTCACAATATGACCACGTGTCAAACAAAGGGGAGTAACTACATAGAATTATACCATAAATGTTATCAGTATTACTCTTTCACAAATTGGAGTTGGCTTACCAGGAATCGTGGCTGGCCTTTCCTTCAATATTACATTCCAACCATGTTGAGAGGTTGCCTAATGCTCACTGCACCCTGAACTTTAAGTTTAAAGAAGCTCTCAAGAATTAAGAAAGAAAGTATGGACAATGTCAAGTCGTACATAGCTAGTCTCCTTTTACTCCACGATGATATAGACAACGTCAAGTCGTACATAGCCAGTCCCCTGTTAGTCCAAGATGAAATGGACAATGTCAAGTCGTACATAGCCAGTCTCCTGTTACTCCACAACGATATAGACAACGTCAAGTCATACATAGCCAGTCCCTGTTAATCCACAACGATTTGGACTACGTCAAGTCATACATAGCCAGTCCCTTGTTACTCCATGATGATATAGACAACGTCAAGTCGCACATAGCCAGTCCCCCGTTTGTCCACGACGAAATGGACAACATTAAGTCGTAAATAGCCAGTCCCCTGTTACTCCATGATGATATAGACAACATCAAGTCGTACATAGCCAGTCCCCTGTTACTCCACGACCATATGGACAACGTCAACTCGTACATAGCCAGTACCCTGTTACTCCTTCACCATATCGACAACGTCAACTCGTACATAGCCAGTCCCCTGTTACTCCACGACGATACAGACAACGCCACAGAACTCTGAGAGGATTTGCAAGACCTTGTCCCCCCACTCCTCAAATCCATATCTTCTGGACATATCCCGCTTGTTCTGGGTTGGAGGTACATTACAAAATGGAGGTGTAAAGAGTGCGCTACCACACGTTCACTGCAATCATCTTTTGGATGTGGTGCTGGTTCATTATTGGGGCCTGGTTGCTGCATCACAGTCACATTGCAATATACTCGGAATGACAATTTCTTTTGGCAGAGCCGTTGTGTTTTAACACTATTCTCTTAGTTGTCGTAGGCGAAATGCTGCGTAGTTTGGGTTGTACAGTTAACTGTGATCGAATGCTTAAAGTTGCATCTTTTGCATGGTGCAGGGTGGTACTTTGAAGACTCAGGGCCTAATTCATGGAACTTTTTGCACTGTGCAAAGTGACTTTGCACTGACAACAAACACCCTGATTCACAGAGAGGGGGAACTTTGCACTGCAGAAATACACTTCGCCCCGCTCTGTGAATAAGGGTGATTGTTGGCAGTGCAGAGTCATTTTGCACTGCACTAAAAATTACGTGAATTAGGCCCTTAATGGGCTAGGCTATTTTCCAAGTTGCTCTGTTGTCCTGCACTATTTATGTCGGTAGGTTGGCACTTTGACCGGAAGTGCTGGATTGAGACCAGCAACAGACAGTGAAGGAAGTTCCTTTTCATGGTGTCTTTCCACAGTTGCAGTGAGTATGTGGTTGGAGGGGAGCAGGATGATACGGGGGTAAGACGTTGACACTTGTGAGGGTCATCTGGTGAAAGAGACGCCTACATAAATATACTGTACATTTTCGCCTCGGACCAACGGTTCCATGAACACGTCATTTGCATATCTGCATTTTTTTAGTATCAGTTTGGGGTGGTCAGAGAGTTGAGTGAGTTCGGCACAACGGTGGTAGAGGAGTTGGAGAGCAGGTGGTGCTTGAGCCTGGTCTTAAATGCTTCCACTTAAGTAGCAAGTGGGGAGCACTGAAGTGATGAGGGGCCATTAGAGAAAAGCAGCGGAACTGGGAAGCCGACCAATTGGAGAGAGAGAGGAGTTATGGAGCAGCTAGCCCGAGTAGGAGAGTAGAGGGAGATGGAAAGCGTCACGCCAGGGATAGATTTACAGACAAGGGGCCTCATTACGAGGAATGTGGTAAGGGGTTAATGGCGCCGGTAAAGGTACCGGAGCCGTTAACCCCTTACCGCCCTATTACGAGGTCTGCTCGCGGGAACCGCTAAGGATGCCTGGTTGTACCAGGCGTCCTTACCGGGTCCCGCGAGCAGACCAGGATGCTAACAACGGGCCCGCTATTAACAGGCCTGTTGTTAGCATTATCCCCATGCCCATTGAGCCCTGTGGGGGCTGAAATGGGAACGGGGATGTACCGGGTCTGGGCTCCTTGAATGAGGAATTACCGGGCCCTCCAAGGTCGGAATGGCCCGGTAATTCCTCATTCAAGGAACCTGGACCCGGTACCCGGTAAGGGGGTAGCCATGCTGCTAAAAGTGGCATGGTTACCTCCTTCCTCGTAATGAGGCCCAAGGAGTAGAAACCTTAACTTATAGAGAGACACATTTTGGAATAGACATCCACCCTGTTTGGTGACAGTATGCTGAGGTGGGAGAGGACCTAGGTAGGTTGTAGACAGCCATGTGGCAACTTATTTTTGGAGGGGAGTAAGGGTGTAGAGGAAGAGGCACAAGAGCAGGTTAGGCGGTAGTCCAGTGAACAGAGGAAAAGTTGGAAGACTAGAGTTTTGGAAGAGCGGTATGGGTGTGATGAAAGTGGATCGTCCTGATATTTAGAAGGTTGCACCTGGCCGCACTGGCAGTGATGAAGTGTTGATGTTAAATCAAAGACAGCACAGAGCTTGCAGTCCTGTGGGATGGGATGAGAAGGTCCGGAGGAAAGGAAATAGGGGTTGGTAGACTGAGGTTGGCATTGAAAGCTGTTAGAAAGAAGATGGCTTTCATATTGAGAGAACTCAGCATCGAGCGGCGTAGAGAGCACCAGTAAGAGACAGAGAGGCAGTTGGTGATGCGCTCAGAAATATTAGGGATGACGGATTGAAAGGAGAAGAAGATCTGATTGTCGATGGCAAAGAGGTGTTAAGAGACGCAGAAGGAAGAGATGAGTCTACAACAGGAGGTGGCGTGTAGTGCGAAACGAGTCAGCCCAGGACTGACCCTTATGCATGCCCTCCGGACGGTGGAAACACATAATTGTTCTCAGAACTTGTGGAGATCCATAGTTGAGTTGTGGGGGTGTGAGAGGTTGAAGGGGCACGCTGGCGTGTGATAATCAAAGGGAGTAGCCAACGCAGTGCCGAAATGAACAGGGGCAAGTTTAATGGAATTAGCAAGTGGGGGAGAGAGGGCTCGGAGAGGAGTCCTGACTTGGTCAAGGAAAGGAAACATGGCGTCGGGTTTGAGTTTTCCTTTGGGGGTGAGGAGCAGGAATAGAAGGGCAGTGGAGACAGTGAAGCCAATAGGTGAGTGGTAAGAGCATGAACTATTAACCGAGTGCAGAGGACTAAAGGTAGGAGGATAGGGACGTAGGATCTTACGTGTTGCCTTGAATGTGGGTAGGAGGTTGTGTTGGTTGACCAGATAGCGGCCAGAGATAGTGGTGTCCAGGTGTTGCCGATGGGCCTTGGTCTTGTTGGTGAGGTTGAGTTCACCCATGATGAAAGAATGGATATTACTTGGTGGAATTTCAAGTAGTACATTTGTTGCCGGGCACCTTCAATACTAACCACTGAATTATATTTCTTCTATCAACCTCAAAAGGTTCAAAGGTGGGGTCATCCTGACAAGCATGATTTGAACCTCTCCTCTGCAGATTATGAGGAGAGCTCTGCAGAAGACATTCATCCGTCTTGTAATACCACTTTTTTCCTATTCAAGTAGGTCAGTCTTGACACGGCGGGACGAAATTGCATGGTAAATATACATTACTTCATGAGATGTGCCGGTAGGTATACAGTATAGAAATACTGCAATATGATTGGAACTTTCTCAGAGAAGGCAAAGCCATGAACCCTGCACACACCTGTAAAGACTCTACAATGACAGGGCGCATCACATGTTTCAGGCACTGCTAAACAGCCACCAGAGCAGCAGGTCTCCAATGGGTGCAGAGTGTTTCCATTCCAGGTTTCGACTCAGTGGTATGGTCTTCCATCCTTCATCAGGGAGCAGGTCACCCAAACAACCTTTCCCTAACGAACTTAAAACTTGACTATTCCATCAGACGTCTGCATACATGCCAACATTATCCGTTCCATTTGGGAGATGGTACACCAGTCCTGGGTGTAACTTTGCATTCTGGGACTTGTAGTCCCGGGATTCTCATTATAAATCCGAGACTGCAAGTCCCAGAAATTAAAGTTAAATCCAGGCCTGGACTATTTTCTCCTGAATGGAATGGCTAATTTGGGCATGTCAGCGCCTCTGGAGTCGAGTGTAGTGCCACAGATAGAAAGGCCCACCTTAAAAGGCTAGACATTGTTACGGTCAGATGACCTTTCTCGCCCCTGTTAGTGACGTTGGAGAGGAAGTGAGGGGACAGCAGATGTTCAAAAGTAGGGCAAATGAGGTCAAATAATGCAGAAGACAAAGCTTTGCCAGTGGAAGAGCCATGGGTGTGACACCACATTGATATACGCTCTAAAAAGAAAGGATATTAGTAGGCAACACGTGTTCTGTGTTGCTTCAACCTAACTAGCTTGGGACTGTGTGCTGCGGTGCTTCAGTTGTCCTAGTTCTACACCACACGCGCTGATACCTTTTTGAATACATGGGTCATACTAGACAAAAACACTAAAGAAAGTATTTATTGAACAATGTGTTCATTTTTAAGTTTTGAATCATAGATGTTGTTCATTAGTTGAGCGCATGTATTGGTACAACAGCGGCAGATGGAAAAGACGCCCTTCTTGTTGGAACATCAGGAAAACACATAGCTAAACTAAGATTGCTCAAAACAACGCCCTTAGGGTCACCACGGGTCTCTCACGTAGAGACCAAATCTCAGGACTCAGGAGGCAGGTCCACTGGCTCCCAATTAAGCAGAGAATCATCTTCAGGACCCTGGCCCTTACCCACAAGTGCCTCCATCATCTTGCCCCCCCCCTACCTGGCCCAGAGGATCAACAAACCTCTCTCCTCCAGGCCAGCCAGAACGCCCTACACAAACCTGGTACCGTCCCAAAAACCAACAAAAGTTGTGCCGGAGGAAGCAGCTTCCCAACACAGGCTGCTCTCAACTGGAATGCCCTACCGCCTCACATCAGGAGCATTGAAAACTCACTCAGCATTCCATAAGGCAATCAAAACTAGGCTTTTTGTCTGATACATTTGCTTAAACCTATTTTGACCACCACAGCACCTGTAACCATGCAACGGTGTCACTGGTATGTTGTATCTAATCCTCCGTGGGCTGTATTCATGTAATTCAGAATCAAGCCCATCTGAGTATGTTGTAACCAACCTTTACCATGTCTAAGAATTTTCCATGGGCGGCATTCATGTAACCCAGAATCAGCCTTCCTAAGCTCATTTTAGCGCCTCTATGCCCATGGGCTGCAGTGCGCTTTACAAATCTAAATAAATAAAAAGGTGTGCAGCATGAATATACATCCGCCTTAGTTCATTGCCATCATTCCCTCCTTTCGGATGTTTCTGGGATTGTGATCGCAGAGAGATGAACATCCTGTGTGTGCCTTAGTTTCAATTCTATGACAAGACAGGAGGCTCATATTATGCAATACAATCTTTACTCTGAAACCACAGCAGCAAAGAAAATACTTTTACAAACAAAAAAGTTTCCACAACAGAACTAGATAGAGTTCAATGTCAATGTATGGGGAACTCCCCAAACCATCATGGAGGACAGGTCATGCCCTGCAGGGGACCAATGAGCAGGGACCCTCTTCTATATATGTCCATTACTCTAACCCCAACCCCTCTTTCTTTGCTGCTGACACCACAGAGCTAAGTCACCCCTTTCAGTTGTGTCTTACATTGTTTGTCAGTAGTAGGCTTTATTAGTTTGAATATGGCATATATGGTAAATATGTGTTAATTACCTTTTATTATAAAGGAATTTGTGTATTTGATACAATGTATCTGGATAGCCGCGTGCGGCCGTTGGTTTCATTTTGGTGTCTTTCAAAAAGAAAATATGTATTATGCTCATACATCTTGTTTCAGCTGAAGCAGTGGTGCAATGGTTGAATTTCGGACTACAGTCCATGAGGTTGTGAGTTCGAGGGAGCTCTCTAATTTATTTCTTCTTTAAAAATTTCTCGCGCTTGTAAACTCAGGTGTTTCTAGTGCATTAATCAACTCGCTCCCGGCGAGAGCAGTGTTGTTTACACTGTTCCCTCTTCATTTCGCCTGTTTGAATTCGTGCCCCTTGACAGATTTATGGTCACCTGGGGATTCCAGGTGCTGCAGGCTTTGGGTTCGGCCTGCCCCTGTGGCTTATGTTTGTAACAAAAGCCTCTGTTTCAGTACTGAGCCAAGTTAGCTCAAATATAGAGCTGCAGGTCTCCCATGCAGGAAGACCCGGGTTCGCGGCTGACCAGCGCATGTTTATTTGTATATTTTAAGATTAGATATTTTAATTGTTATATTTTAAATAATTGTATTTTACAGTGGAGGTATTTGATTGTCACCTTTTTTGCTCAGTTGAGCAGGGATTTCCTAATGGGCATTTGGTTGGTTCATGACTTCTTCAGAAAGATTATAGCACAAACATTTTAATAGTAAAAATGTGGTTTTGTTAAATGTTTGTAATTTCGTATCCCTGGTGACACAACACATTTCCTTACCTTTAGTGCTGGAAAGAAAGAATGTTTACTGATAGACTGTGGGTTTGTTAGGTCAAAGTCTGACCATCCAGCGCAAGAGCCCGATGCACTGCCAGTCTGCAGTTTTATTTTATTTTCTTTGTTTATTTATTCATTTACTTATTTCTTAAGTTATGTGCTTTGCCTTCACTGTAGGTGCCATAAGTTCGGTTTCAGGTTCAGCCTGATTCTATTGCGAGGTTACCCCCTCGTGTACTGCTGATTATCACACCCTGCTCGGCCGAGCAGTTGGAGGTGCACTTGCTCAGTGTATCCTACCTTCAACTTGACAGTTTTCTTTCGTTTGGGTTATCTTCCCTGGAAAGGTGCAGTCACCTGCTCGGTGGCAAGGTTGCCTGGGGTTTCTGCGAGGGGTCCCCTTGTATACGGCTGTGTCCACACCCTGCTAGGGTGAGCAGTTGAGGTACACTTGCTCAGTGTTTCCTCCCTTAAAGTGGGCAACTTGGGTAATTACCTTAACTGGCATGCACCATAACCTGCTTGGTTTCAGGCTCTGCCTGAGTTCTAATGCGAGGTTACCCCCTCGTGTACTGCTGATTATCACGCCCTGCTCGGGCGAGCAGTTGGAGGTGCACTTGCTCAGTGTATTCCTTCCTTAAGGTCGGCAGCTTTGTTTAGGTGCTGCATATGGCTGACGCCATTGTTTGGTCTTGTAGGCGTGCAGTAACCTGCTCGGTTTCAGGCTTCGCCTTGTTCCTACTGCGGGGTGCTCCCTCGTGTACTATTGTTTGCCTCACCCTGCTGGGGTGAGCAGTTGAGGTGCACTTGCTCAGTGTACGCTTTGATAAACAATATGTTTAAGTGTTGACTGGAACACATTTGCGTTTTTTCAGAATTGTCAGTGGCCCAGAAAGCTCAGTGAGTATCAGCTTATATAAGGGCCGGGGATTCGGTCCCCTGTGAGGGCGTAACCCCTCTTCTTTGGATATTTTATATATATTTCATATATTATATATTCTTTATTTATTAAGTGCTTTAAAGAAAAGAGTGTGGAAGTGGTTGTAAACAGACCCATATGGGGTTGTACCTTCCTCTCTAACCATCTCTCTGGTGTTATCATTCATCTTTTAGTTAAAAATTCTGTCACCCTTTACCTTAGTTAGTTTCAGGACAACTCAGTCCTTTCCTTAGGTTTTGATTCCCGACCTCAATTGCTCCACCCAATACCAGTGCTGATTAAGCTACAGTATTTTCTCTCAACATGAGGAAGAATAAAGATGATGCGTTATGCCTCTATTGAGGTCTGTAGGGCTTAAGGCTCTCTTTAGTGGGGACGTTTGTTCTCCCCTACTTTTGTCCCATTGGACATTCCTTATTCTTTTGGTTCTGGTGGAGACAGGGTCAGCTCGAGGGTAACCGTTCAGTTTTTTACATGACAAGTTGAGCAACCATGTTTTACTTGGATGGAGTGTTTGGAAACACTTGATGGTATCAGTTAGACGAGTTGCCAAATAATAACTTGCTGGCGCCTGCCTCATGTTTTTCCTCCCAAAGCTTGGCCTATGGTTCAGCTAACCGTCTAACAGTGTGTTGCAACTTCTCCTCTGCTCGAGGAGTACACGCAGGCTTCTGTACCCTCATGAGCGTTGCTTAACCTCTTTAGAGTGCTGTTTTCATATCCGTGCTGACCGTTCTGATACAGGTTCCTAATTTTGGAAAGGTCTACATCAGTCTTTTATCCTGCTGAGATCGATAAGTGAACACCTCACACCACACAACGCTCGTAGTAGTGTTAAGCACCACTCATATACCTGAGGGTTCGTAGTACTGTATAAGTACTGTTTTGCTATGGACAATGTGCTTAGTTTTTCCTTCCCCTGATTCCCTTAGTGGCCAGTCAGCCTCACATGAATACAGTGACTCAGACCTCAGGGTTGGAGGGGACAGTGGTCCCAGATTTCTTCTCAACCTTGCATTTACAGGGCATTGGTAATTATCCAGAGTTCTTTCCCCCTCATTCCCCTTCCTGCCATCCTTGGGGGAGATTGCATCATAATATTACACCTCTGGGAGTATCCAATCGTTTCAGTTTTTTCCTTTTTACAGGAGTTCTGGCGGGTGACCAGTGCAGACTCGCACTGAGCATTTCCCTCCCGTCTGTTAATTTCCTTTGTGCTAATCTCTGGTATTTCAATAAGTTAACTGGAGTCTGTCCAGTCAGGGGATTGGTTAGAGGCGCTAGTGGGTATTTATTTCTCTTAACGGTGTAAAGCGGGGCTTTAATGTGGTCCTCAGGGTAGTTTTCTTTCTGGATTGCAAGGTTTTTCCTTTGGATAAGTGGGGGAGGTTTCTCCTCTTTTGGGAAGGCTCAATATCCCTTGGTGGGATAGAGGGGTCTGGGAGTGATACTATCCCCCATCCACGTTATGACCCTCTATCACGATGCGTTCCAGAGTCTATACATTAACTTTCAGACGGTGTCTGCCGCTACGATTACCAGAGTGCTGGGATATATATTTGGTTGATGACTTGATTATCATAGTCACCTGCATGGCAGGTGGACCTTTGGGTTTTTCACAAGAGTTTGTTTGCAGTAAGGTGCCAGCTCAGGGTGCTGTGAGCTTCAAAGATCTGCAAATTGGCTGAAATATAGGTTGGACCTCTTCTGGTGTACACCTTCAGTTTAACCATTTAGTGATCAGTTCTTTGCAGTTTAGAGTCTTGCTAAGATTTTGGAAATTTGGTGTCCTCCTTCGGTTACTTTTGATCCGCTAGGGGATTTATCACCAGGGAGGAGGGATCAAGGTTCAAGCACCGGGCATACCTACAAAGGAGTTTAGATATCACTATAATGATAGTGATTGGATGTCGGATACATTTTTTCTTCTTGCCAAGTTTGGCCTCTTAAGGATCAGGTTTATAATATCTGCCTTTTGTCATGGTAGCAGAGTCCTTCATCAAGAGTTCGGGAGGTCTGAGGGTCTCCGTGTTGGCGGTTTGACGGGTTAGCTTCTCAGGTGGGGCCCTCTCTTCCATTCTGCTTCTGCCTCCAGAAGACTTCCCTCCTTAGTATACACATATGTCTGAAGACAATTGTAGATTAATTCTATTGCTTTTCAGCTCCGCTCAGGATGGATTGTCCTATTACAAAATTTATAAAAATGATTTTTTACTCCCATTTTACCCTTTTGAAGATTTGTCTTTCCCTCTTGGTTCCCCAGTGTAGTTCTGTGACATGCCCTGTTTCTAATGCGATATCTTCCTTTAATGCATGGGATGGAACCTATAAGACTTTCACCCCTATGGGGTACTTTTCTTTATCACCAGGAGAGCTAGGTGTTTGTTTTCATTGGTTTGCTTTCTAGGTCCCCAAAAATGGTACGAATTTAAGTGTTTTGAATATTTGATTGAACAACATAGGTGTTTATTTCAGATGGTTTTGTCCTAACCTATTAGTATAGGAAAACTTTGTTCAATGTTTTCCCCTCTTTTAACCAGTTGGTTTTGGTGGCCTGTAAGGAACGCTGGATTTGGCACATTCCTGTTTTTCTTGCAGTGGATTTGACTTTGCCTTATAAGACAGCTTTTTGGGCAATCTAGTCTTGGGCAATTCTCTGATTGGTCAACAGATTGATTTAATGAAAGCATTTAAAAAATGTTTCCTTTCCTATTATTTTATTATATTATCTATTATATTGGATCATTTTGTACGTACTAATGAGATGCAAGGGCTTTGAACTTGCATAATATGAGCCTCCTGTCTTGTCATAGAATGACTAATCCCCCACACTAACGTGAGATGGGGGTTTAGATTCTATTAAAGACAAGGAGGCGATTATTATCCCTCCCACCCACCCTGAATATGATATGATATGATATGACAATTGTGATACGCATGTACACAGGTGGTTCAAGTGAGAACATTCTTTGGTTTGTTGTTCTTCCCAACCACCCACCCTTCTTGCTTGTTGTTCTTACAGGTACGAGTTGAGGTTCTGCTCAGGAGTGTGGATCGCAGTTACAAGTTCTGGAGTGCGTGATTTCGGCCACGAGTTGAGGTTCTCATCAGGAGTGTGGCTCGCAGTTACAAGTTGTGGAGTGCGTGATTTTGGATGAGAAGTCCTATCCAGAAGAACTTCGGCATAGATTCAGGCTGCGGGAAGGTGGAGATCTCCAGTTTCGATGGATTCTTTCTCCGCGCTACGCAGTTCAACCGTTTCATTGGACTTCTGGTGCAAGACAGCTGCAGAAAGAGGGGTTGGGGTTAGAGTAATGGACATATATAGAAGAGGGTCCCTGCTCATTGGTCCCCTGCAGGGCATGACCTGTCCTCCATGATGGTTTGGGGAGTTCCCCATACATTGACATTGAACTCTATCTAGTTCTGTTGTGGAAACTTTTTTGTTTGTAAAAGTATTTTCTTTGCTGCTGTGGTTTCAGAGTAAAGATTGTATTGCATAATAATCGCCTCCTTGTCTTTAATAGAATCTAAACCCCCATCTCACGTTAGTGTGGGGGATTAGTCATTGGCTGCCTCTGCTGTCAATCTAACGGAAAGCGTCCGAGGTAAGCAGGCTTTAAACAAATGGTGCTTGTTTAGCTCTCCGTTTTTGGACTGAGGTGTAGACCTCTTTTGTGTTCACTCCTTTAATGGCTGCTGTCACTCGCGGTTCATGGTGTGATGATGTCCATGATTCCTCGCTTTATGAAGCTCAGCTGGGCACTCGAGGAAGCGCTTAACCGTCAGCATCATCCAGAGACTTTCACGTATTTTACAGAGCTCGGTCGCAGGGTCACTGCAATTCACATCCCTTTTTGGTGGATATTTTCTTTTCGTGCTTTGTTTCCATGGCGATGATATATTTATGTTCCCCTTTTATGGAAAACCAATCAGCCTGCTGGCACATTCCCTCTGCATTACAGGCGAGGAGCTCGCCCTCCGCAGCTGCCTGTGATCAGCAGGGGAACCGGAAAGACGGGAAGGGCGGGTTCATCCGAATCTTTGCAGCAGGACATACCGTCCAACTGCCGCAGAGCACGGGGCCAGGAAGTAAAACACGCTGCACCCGTTACTCGTTGTTACGCATTGTTTTCAGCATTAAAAGATGCATTTGCAGGTAATTGACAGTTTACTCAGAGGAGGGTTGCACTAAATGCCCGACTAAATGGTACGTACATAGGCGGCAATGCGCCGCCTCATTTCGACCGTCATACACATAAAGCACACATTCATTAAATAAACGGATGCTTCTCCCCGGACTTCATTCACCCTTCAATCTCTGCATCAACAAACCCCACCAGACCACGCGGCACATATGTGTACTCCCCCCTTTTTCTATACCATTCAAACAATGTGCTCTATTGAGGCTCCAAAACAGGTGTGCTCTGGCGTGCTTGGTGGGTACGTGGCGGGTGATCCCATTGAAGCCAACGGGGACTAAATGCATCATTGACTGCTCGTAAAAGGTTTTCCTGGGTTGCTGAGTCCATTGTATTCTATGCATACAAGAGCTGTGTTGACAGGGTAAACCTGTGTCCAAAGTGACGGACACCCTCCAGATTACGGCAGTTCATCGGGATGCTTGTGAAAATCCTTACTAACTGAATTTTTCTACAATTACATCTTATATGAACCAACCTTCCTTCCTTCCTTCCTTCCTTCCTTCCTTCCTTCCTTCCTTCCTTCCTTCCTTCCTTCCTTCCTTCCTTCCTTCCTTCCTTCCTTCCTTCCTTCCTTCCTTCCTTCCTTCCTTCCTTCCTTCCTTCCTTCCTTCCTTCCTTCCTTCCTTCCTTCCTTCCTTCCTTCCTTCCTTCCTTCCTTCCTTCCTTCCCTCCCTCCCTCCCTCCCTCCCTCTCCACAGTGCTTTAAAGTGCATCACACAAACCCAGGTACTTATGAAGTTGGAAGACACCAACTATGGTCCTGGGGGTGTGTTGGCCACCTTCCTAGATTGTTCATGCTGCTCCGATGACCAGTACATTAAGCAAGGTAGTGCAAAATGATCTTGTAGTTCTGGTGCTAGAAATCAAGAGGACCACTAACGAGTCACAAAATAATATTTGCAAGCAAGACCTGAGAGGTGTCTTCCAGGCTCGCCAAAGGATAAGCCACGAAAAAGCCCTTTAATGCAGGGGTGGTCTAGGTAATTCAAGGAATGGCAGAAGAGGAGTAGTTGAGTTTTCCCTCTTCCGTGCCGTAAAATCTATTGCTTGCTGCTACATGTATGTTCTGCTCTTACAAATGCTCCAGCTATTCATGATATGATTGCACTTCATAATGTCTATGTTACGTGTATTACTGGAGCTGCTTTAAATCGACTTCAGACCCGTTTCTTAACACTCTCCGTCCTCACAGTTATTGCACGATCCACTCTAACCGATCATCGGGTTCTAGAGGTGGCCTTCAAGTCATTTTCATCAACCGCTGCCGGATTCCTTTAGTTGACATATTCTTTGACCTTCTTTGGAATTTCTTTCTTTTTCCTTACCATTTCTTTCTACTTCCTCTATATATTTCCTCTGTATATTTTCAATTCTCTTATGTCCTTCCAGCTGAAGCTGGCACTACTAGCTAACAACTTTGTGATGTTTTAACTTCTAAATCCGTGGCTCATTATAAGAATGTTTTCAGCTGATTTTAATGTATATTGTAATGATTCTGTCGATTCTTTACAGAATCTTTGTTCCAATACTTTAAAACGTCTCCAAATTGTGTCTTGTCCCACTCACCGATTAGGCAATACCTACTTGGAATACTTTTTCTTCTTTGTCAAAATATGACGTTCTGAAGCCTTTTCCTTGATGAAAGTCAATTCCTACTCTGACGGCCCCCTTCCGGCACTTATCCAATCACTGGGCCTCATTACGATTTTGGCGGTAGCCATGCCGCTATTGGCAGCATGGCTGCCGCCAAAATCGGGTCCGGGTTTCCAGAATGGGGAATTACCGGGCCATTCTGAGTTCGGAGGGCCCGGTAATTCTTCCCTCCTGGAACCCGGCATGGACCTTCCCCATTCCCATTTCAGCCCCCATAGATTACGAGCGGCCCGTTGTTTGCTCCCTCTTCCCCTCGCGGGACCCGGTAAGCACACCTGGTTTGACCAGACGTTACTTACCGGGTCCCGCGAGGGGAGCTTGTAATGAGGCAGAACGGGTTTAATGGGTCCGCCTCCTTTAGCGGGTCCCGTTAACACGCTCCTCCTCACTTGTAATGAGGCCCACTGTCTTCTTCGGTACAATCAATATGGCTTCCGGCCCTGGTGCAGGACTGAAACAGCTACCCTTCACATGTTTGACAACCTTATGCATGTTCAGGTTTCCAGAGGGACCTGTCTTCTTGTTCCAGTTGATCTGGCAGCTGCATTTCACACTTCAACCATGAGGTGCTGATTAAACGCGTTTTCACTCATATGGGTATGTGTGGCCCTTTCCTGGCCCGATTTTCCTCTTTTTTTGCATGATTGGACATGTTTGTGCAGGTGTGCTCTGCCAGTTGATGCCACTTCCCGGTATGCTGTGGGGTCCCTCAGGGTTCGATCTTGTCATTGTCGTTGTCCTTATTGTTTACCATATACATAGAACCTATGGGGGATCTGGTGACAGGCATGGGCTTAAATACTTATCTATTTAATTGTTATGTTATAATGCCCCTAATACTGTACCTGAGTTCGGCTGCGTGGATCCGCGATTCGAACCTCTGTTACTCTGCGTGGTCTTGCTTCCAAGACCAGCACGTTGCCCCTGTGCTAACCTCCGTTCACGAGCTACACCAGTACGCTGATGACATGCAGGGCTATCTTAAAGTGTCATTCACCAGAAGACGCCATCTGCCTTAGGAACTATCTTAGTCCCATCGAGGATTGGATCTCTTTACCATCTCTCAAACCTAACCCTTCCAAGACTGAATTTGTTTTGGTACCTTCATCTGCTATTTCCCCCTTCACTTTTGCAGGAGTGGCTTGGTCCCCTCTCTTCGCAAGGCATTACTCTGATTTTTGGCATTCTGGAGGTCAGGCACATGGCTTCTATTCTTATTTCTCCGAAAGGCTGCGTTTCTTAGTCCACCTTTTAACCTTACTGAGAAGTGGGATATTTATGGGGATCAAAGGGTACTCTCTTTGATTTTATATTTCCCGATATAAGCATTGCCACCTCTCCAGCCTTTTCAGATGCTGCCCCTCGATCCTGGAATCCACCTTCTGCTTCTCTTCTTCTTTCTACGAATCTGGAGTTTGGGAGGGTCCTTTGAAATGGTTTAAGGTCTTTGCATCGAAGATTTTCTAACGAAAGTAAAATGCATCGAAAGTTTTCCAATGAAAATGTTTCCATCAAAAGCATTTTTTTGTATTTTCTTTTGGGGGGGGGTGGTCCCCCCTCCAACCGGCCGTTTTTTACCCTTAAGATCCGCCCCAAACAAAATTAACCCTTTACCCCACAAATACATGCATTCGATGGAAACATTTACGTTGGAAAACTTTCAATGGAAAAAGTTTTGTTGGAATCTTTTTTGATGGAAAGACTGCTTACCCTTTGAAACGTATTTATTGCAGTATGCTTATCAGTAATTATATGTTATGTTATGATGATTTATACCACGCACCGCTGCCATTTGCATGTTCTCCAGGCGGTCACATGGCTCTGTAAGAAATGGGGGTGATGCTGGTTAATTTGCTTCTTTTTTGTCTCTATTATTTTGTTCTGCTTTTAATGTATTCATTGCAGGACATTTGCTTTGTAAGATTTTCCCTATATGTTGTTTTGTTTGATTGCATATCTGTTGGCTGCACAGCACTCAGTTGCCCTCATTCCAGGGTTTCCCTTTGTAACATTTCTAAATAAAAAAGAAATAACAATACAAAATCTATTGTAAAATGTATTTTGTATGAAAGGGAGAGAAATCGATGAAAAAAAGTGTTTCAAATATAATTAATCACCAGTCAAAACCTCTGCTAAAATTAAAATATGCAGATAAAAAATGAAATCAAACTAAAATAGGTCAATGCGGGTTGTATTCTGCAGGCTGGAATTTCCCAACCTGGCAAGATAGCTTGAGGGATAACGTGTCTGCTGCCACGATTTGTGTGCAACACAGGGCACAGGCCCATACACCAAAGCAACCAAAGAATTTCACTTTCACTAATGCACCGCACCATCCAAAAATGACCAAAAAAACTCTACAATTTGCAGTTCATGTTACTTTTTTAAAAAATGTCATTGTTTATGGTTAAATAACCTTTACAAAATGTCCACTATACAATCAAAAGCAATACAAACCAATACATCAATGAATGTTGAAAAAAGAAAAAACACGGAACAATAACAGTGTTAAAAGAAATTGACTTGTACAAAATATAATACACTTTAAACTACTCAGTATAAAAGAGAATTAAAGTCACTAAAACGTATGTAAACAAATTCGATTAATTATTCATCAAAAATAAAATGTGTAATTTGTAAAAAAAAAGCACAAAAGTCATTAGTTCATACTCCAGTGCTACCATGTCATATTACATTTTACTAAACATTGAAAAAGCCGTACCTCAGGTGGTAGGCACTGTGCAGTGAACAATGTCTTCCTTTTCACAGCACTCTGCTATGGTCAGAGCTGTGTTAATCTAGCAAATTGGCCCCTTTGTGTGCCTAGCCCTTGCCCGCAGTGCAGCATGTCCCATGAGGAGGGAAGAACCTGACCATGAATGGGCCGGCGGCAGTGCTTGCCATGGCACGTCCCTCGTGGCTCCAGCTCACTTGAAGGCCTGTGTTAACTATGTGACCGAGACTCTTGCTGCTATGTTCTTTTTACATGGTAGACTGCAGCTTTGCATCAAGTGTAGAATCGTGTTTAGGCTTTGGCTGATACAGTAGGTGTTGCTTTAGCGAAACCCATGGAGCAAAAACGACTAGTACTGATGGTGGAAGATGGCAAATGCACCTCAATACACGGACAACACGGAGAAGACAGTTTATAGGTACTGGTAGCATCCCATTAATGCTTAATGTGATAATAAAGAAACAAATTATAACACTCAGGTATATGTCATAACAAATATATTTAATATCTGGACATCCAATCAAATAGTTAATATGAGGCAGATAAGATATCCAACGTGTTTCAGATCTATAAAGATCCTTCGTCAGGGAACAATATGCCCTCAGGATGTCGATCATAGATCATACATTGGATATCTTCACCTGCCTCTTAGTTACTGTCTGATTGTATGACCAGGTATTACATATATTTTGTATAACATATATCTGATTGCTATAATTTTCTGCTTTATTATCATACCGATGCCATAAGAATATTTCTTTGAAATGCTGTTGTGCTCGGCACTAGTGTGGGATGCTAGAGTACCTGGAATATTTCTTCTCGTTTGTTTTCTTGTCTGAATATCACACAGTGCAAGTGGGACTACTGGTTTGACCCAAATAATTGCCTTGATGTTAATTATTATTGCCCTAAGTATTGTATTATAAAGGGTGGCGCTCATTTATGACCATGTAAATATCTATGAATACACATTTGCCTTAGTAACGTTTAATTATTACCCTCTTGGCATGTTTCTGGCATTGTTATTTGATGAAAGATGAACATTAACAATGGAAAGAGTCCCGGATGTCTAGGGTTCAGTTAACAGTGTGTGTTTTGCTATCCTTTTTGGAGGGGAAGTGTGTGCCTGTTTTGTGTTAGTTCTTCAAAGATTATCTGTAGTATTGGTTTAAAACTTACTGCTGTCCTTTAGTTATTTATTTATTTATTTAATTTATATACAGGAGGACCAATGCTCTTTTGATCACAAAAGAACATACAATAAATAAGAAATCAGATTTGAGAGCAAACAGTAAGCTTCTTACAATGGGGTGAATTTGAGGGTCATTCTGACCAGATTGTGGAGGGGAGTAAATGGAACAGTCGCCAGCGACAGTACGTAAGTGGTCATAAATAAATTAAGGACAATGAACATTGGGCATTTTTAAGTGCAGGTAGGTGGTACGGCCAGCTGTGCCTGGTATGTGACCACGATTGGTGAAGTGCTAGAGTGGAGGCAGAGGACATGAGGGACAGAGGCAGGTTACAGGCGAGGGAAAAATGTAAGGTAGCAGCCAGATGAGAGGTAGGTCAAGAGGGTAGCTAGGAGGCGAGGAGGTAGGATTTACAGTGGTGGCTTACTGTAGATAGATTTGTGAACTAGGAGAATAAATTAAAATCTGGCCCCGTTTTGCATCATCAGCAATCCAGTCTTGAGAAAGTATGAGGACGTAGGTGTGAAGTGAAGGAGTTCAAAGAGAGTCCTGGAAGCAAAGTTAATGATCTTGTCGAGAGGATAGAAAATATAGTTGGGGGACCAAAGAGGATGTTGG
The DNA here is from genome assembly GCF_040938575.1 of Ambystoma mexicanum. Lineage (NCBI taxonomy): Eukaryota > Metazoa > Chordata > Amphibia > Caudata > Ambystomatidae > Ambystoma > Ambystoma mexicanum. Next base: position 1,179,870,257 of record NC_090927.1, read on the forward strand.
CACAGTAGTCCCGTTTAGAGAAGACAAGAGTGGTTAAGAGATTCTTGGCTGTGTTGAAAGGAAGGATGTGCCTGATTGTGAGGAATTCGACCATCTACACTGTGGATGTGCTCTCACCTGAGCTTTTGTGAAATTTTAAATGAAATTGATTAATGGTAGATCAACCTCCAGAAAAGGTGTGGGGCTAATCTGCACACATTTTCCTATGCTCACTGCACGACAAACGCATAGATCTGTATAGTAGACTAGGTGGACACAGCCTACAGGCGCAGTGCGCCCTGTCATATTTAGTTGTGGTCTGACAGGTAGAGTACACAATGCATCTCCAGAAGGGGGATGGCCAAACCTTCCCTCGGCCATGGCCAGCCTGGTTAATTGACAAAGGCTCTATGGATCTGCCATGTCCTCTTGTTGAGCCCTGTAGCTGGTGACAGCGATTTTGCATACCATTCACAGGGTAATTCAAACAGGCTAATATGGGCCCTGGCTGCAGAGGCTAACAAAGAAGACAGGAAACCCCAACAACCATTCATATGTACTGTGTCAACCTGAAGTCAGCTCCCACCCTCAGTATCGATTGACAGTGAATTGTCATGTCTTGGACTGCTTGTTTAGAGTAGTCATCCCCGCAGGGGGACCCCATTCAAAAGGTATGAGTATGTGGTTTGAGAGAGCCAGAAAGTCTGGTCTCATAGCAACTTCAAGGGATACCTGCCACTTTAATCAGGATCCACAGGGAGCTCCTTTAACCAGAGGGGACCTTTGATCCACAACAGACAGGAAGATGGGTGGGATTTAGTATTGCATGTTTTCAACCCTTTACCTTTTTGTTGCAAAGCACATTAGTTAATTAAGGCAGTTTTAGCCTGCACCAATCCCTGCGGGCCATTTGGCTTTAAAAGAGGGCCAATCCCCTCTTTTGGCAGATCATCTGAAGACCTTGCAAGGAGTAACAAGAAGAACTTATCATTGGACTCTGGCTGAAGGTACAATCTGCCTTACATCTTCCGCCAACGAAGGAAGGCCGGGACCTCCAAGAGGGAAGCAAGACCCCTCCCCAACAAATCTCCCAGGGAACACAGGCACATATCGAATCCAGAGGACCCTCCAGCAGCTTCAGAACCGGTACTCAGCCAGCACACATCATGCCTTGCTAGGCTCTGCAGCAAGCTTCCTAGGTGAGAAGTGCCAGGGAGTCTCTGAACTAAACCAAGAACAAGGTAGCTGCCTGCAATACACTCCTCAGTTTTGGGCCGTCTGCCTTAAAGGATGACACAAGCCAAGTGAAGAAGCTAGGAGAAGTCCATCGACAAGCACCTACCGACGTCTGCCTTAAAGGACATTTTCGAGCAAGTCGAGCCCCTCGAGCTACAATCTACTGCACCGCTGACTGTTGTTACACTGCAGTCGCTAAAGCCGCAGAGACGCCTCAACCATCGACCAGGCAACAATTCCTGACCCCGAGCCACCATGTAGGCCAGTCTGCAGCCGGCCGGCCATCCTCACTCGCTGAACTGGTTGCCTGATACCCGCAGCTGTCTCCCACCTGGAACTCTGTCACAGAAGCTGCAAAGCACCCTGAAACCGACTCGACCCTGTTGAGCACCCTGAACACCAAAAAGCACAAGGTACAGTGTGGTTCTGTCCCCCTGGTCCTTCTCAGAAGGCCCCTAGAGACATGTATGACCCATTGCTCCCTTTGTGCTGAAACCAAGTATCCTTGAACTGTTGAGATTATTTACTATACAGACTACCATCCTGTCAGTATCCAGAGTGCATCCCTTTTCCTTCTTTGAAACTGTCTGTCCTCTGCATTCCTATACAGGGTGGGTTGTATTTCCTAGTGTACTAGAACTGTCTGTTGTGATAATATTAAGGTAGATATTTTCATACAACCTTGACTGGAGAGTTTCTTTTATCATTGGGTAATACTTGTATTTTCACTGTGTTGCAACTAACCAACAAACCACCACCTTTCAGAGATAAGCCTGCCATTCCGTCCACATTATCAAAATTGGACCAGGTTTATAATTTGCTTGTGTTTCCAATCTGTTGGATCCCTTCTGGTATACAAGAGGTGTGGGACTGATTGATGATTTTGAAACCGAAATTCATCCCAGGACCACTGGTGCCCCAGAAGTTGATTCGTCACACTGATTTTCCTAATATTTAGGAGGTTGAGGCGAGCTGCTCTTCCTGTTTTGGAGATGAAAGTAGAGAAGGAATAGATGACTTTGAGGTTCCAAGCTGAAGAAGAGTAGGGGAGAGTGTCAGGTGGGAACTGGATAGGCAGAGGAATAGATGAGAGAGAGCTTTTGGCAGGGAAGAAGAGCACCTGTGTTTTGGTAGAATTTAACATCAGAGAGTGCAAAGTCGTCCAATATGTAATGCCAGAGAGACAATTGGACATTTTGATAGAGAGATCAGAGGAGAGTTCAGGAAAAGAGAAGAAGATTTTGGTGTCATCCACAAAGAGCTGGTAGGGGAACCCAAAGGAGGAGAATAGGGCCCCAAGAGGAGAGGTGAAGAGTGTAAAGAGGAACAAACCCAGGACAGAACCTTGTGGAACACAAACAGTTACAGGAGTGAGCTGGGACATGTTGTTGTTCCAGGAGACAGAGAATTGACAAGGTGCAAGGTAGGATTCAACCAAGGCAAGGGCTCGATCTCGAATACCAAGAAGAAAGAGAGTATTAAGGGGATCAGAGTGATTGACAGTTTCAAAGGCAGTGGACAGGTCTAGAAGAATTAGGATAGAAGATAAGTGAGAGTGCTTAGCAGAGCCGATGAAGTTGGACACATTTATGAGAGCAGTTTCCCTGGAGGTACAGGAGCAGAAACCTGCTTGTAGGGGTTATCGAAGGTTGTGGAGGTCTAAGAAATTGATAAGATGGTTGAACACAACCCTTTTGAAAATTTTAGAGTAGTGCAGAAGGAGAGACACAGGGTGAAAGTTAGCCGGTAGGTATCGGGACAGCCCCTTGTTTTTTAGGAGAGGGATGACCGTGGCTGTTTTGAAAACAGGGGACAGCAAGTGGAATTGGAGAAAATGTTGAAGAGTTCAGTGAGGTGAGAAGCCACTAAAGGGGCAATAGGCTTTACTAGCTGAGGAGCAAGAGAGTCAGATGGGGCACAAGAGGGGTGAGACTTCATCAGTAGAGATAAGACTTCATCAGTATCAGTGTGACTAAAGTGGGAGATACAGACAGAGGATGATGTTAGAGTAGGTAGGGTGTAAAATGTAGGAGGAGGGTGTGTGAGGAAGGTCAGGAGGGAGTTTCTCTAATTATTCAGTGAGGTCATTTGCTGTGAGAGTGGAGTTGATAGTCATAGAATTAGGTGTAGTGAGGAGTGAGTTTAGGGTGCCCTCTAGCCGGTGAGGATGGTTGGAGTGAGAGTCAATGAGGGTTAGTTATATTTCCTTTTTCGCTCTATCAAGAGTGGACTTGAGAGAGTTCAGGGCAGAAAGGTAGAGTTGCAGGTCCTCATGTGAGTGGGTATGCCTCCATTTGCGCAGCAGCCAATGCATGTGTGTGCAGAGAGAACATTTGAATGGGGTAACACATGGTTGAGAATGCTGAGACTTAGGGGTGAAAGTAAGCAGTGGCAGGTGAGAGGAGAATGAGTCATATAGTAGGGATTGGAAGATGGAGAAGGCAGTGTTGGTTGAGGAGGCATTGGGTGTGAGTTGGGATAATGAGAACTGTAAGCCAGAGAGAAAGGGGGGAATGGCAGAAGGTTTACATTTCTTTTAAGTGATAGGGGAAGCAAATGGCGAGGAAAGGTAAGAAGGTGGAAATGAGATGGCAGTGGAAACAATTGAGTGATCAGATATGGATGGTGTAACAGTAGTATTAGTGGCTGAGGGATAGGTGGAGATGAAAAAAGATACAAAGAGTTACCCGGGTGTGGCTAGGTATGTGGGGGTGGACCTTTAATTACCTTAATCCAAAACAAGCCCACCACTTAAGAAGTGAGTACACAGTTGTACATAAAGTAAGTCTATTGTACAAAGCTCCAGGGAGAAGTTAGATGGTGGTGCAGGACCAAACTAACCCAAGTCTCAACAATATAACATCAGTTGGCAGTTTATATACTTTTGCAGCAAACAAAAAAACTCCTAAACACTTTTATTAACACACACCCCCAAAATCTGATTGGACAAGATCTCTTCAAAGAAATCCCATCTTTCCCCAATCCATTAATTTTCATTATGCAGGCTTATTTTCATTATTATCTTCCGATCATATGCAAAACACACCTCTTTTTGGGATTGGTTGTAATAGGTACTGATGTTGGTGCATTGTTTCAACATTAGTATTGAAAACATAATTCAGTGCTAGCAATAACTGTCCTTAAACCTTTAACTTTAAGTATGATTGCACATGGTCTCGCTGGCGTATTTTAGAAAATAGATGAAGGCCTGCTTAACCATTATTTTCCTTGAACTCTAGATAGCCATCTCCATAAGACAGACGTCTGGCACCTTAATCTAATTTATAGGACCACTTTCAATCTCTGATGACCTATAAAAATACTTAACCATCAGACCCTGGCCTCGGGCCCTGTTTACTACCACCAAATAAATGACTAATCCCCTCTAAACATTTAATACAAAGCGTCAGATAACCTCTGTTCTCTTGTAAACACTGTGAACCTTGCCCTGTTCGCATAACCTTATTACTAGGTAACCAATTCTCTTTCCCATCAAGAATGTTCAGGCTACTTTTAGAATGCCTGTGTAACAACTAATTGTTGAATGAAAACCATCGCCTGTATGAGTTTGTGTTTGTGTTGTATTTACAGTTTTAATATTGCATCTTCCTACGTGATTCATATGGATTTGCAACACTATCCCAGTTTTGCTGTCATCCTCAATATGGTGTGTGCAACATAAATTCTTCACAATAAAGGGGACCCTCCTTGACCACCCTGACAGGTAGGTTATGGATAGAGTGGAGAGCATGGTCACTAAGAAAAGACTAAAGTTCAGATTTCTGAGAAGTGGTTGGAGAGGGAAAGTTAAAGAGAATGAGGTGATGTTTAGTGGAAAGAGAATCAAGGAGTTGATTATCAAAGAAAGGTCCAGTGGGACCTGGAGGGAGATAGATGGAGATGATGTGAACCAAGGGACGCAGAAGAATAGTAGAGATGGCGAATTCAAAAGAGGTAGGAGAGGATGTGGCATTGGAAATTTGTGAGGCATTGAGGCAGGAAGAGAGTAGGTGTCCGATACCTCCACTTCAGCCAGTCAGTTGAGAAGAGTGAATGAGGGAGAGTTTTGAGTTGTGTCTGCCCGCCAGAGTGTCAGATGGAGAAATCCAGGTTTCAGTGATAGCAAGAAGGTCTAGAGGAGGGAAACGGGAGTGAAAATAGTCAGTGATAAAGTATGCTTTGTTGGCATGTGGTTTATTGGAACATTTGTGGTTGCACTTGACATTTGACTGCCAAAACCTATTGGCGTTGTCAATGCGTGTACTTCTTATCAATGTACAGTGGCATTAGATCAGCTACTAATGCATCTGCTGACTTCATGCTTCTATTAAACGCCAGAAAGTAGACTCTATATCCCTGATTTATGGAATTATTTGCGCATTAAAACGCACATTTGCGTGCCATTCTGCACGAAAATCCCTGTTTGTGGTATGGGGATTTTCAGGAAGAATGGTGCGCAATTGTGCAAATTATTCCATGAATCAGGGTGCATGCTGTGTGTACTGTTATGGCCATTACCACTGCAGTCAGGAATACACAGGGGTGGCGCCAACCATCGGGAAGGGAAGGCTCAAGCCCTCCCAAAATATTGACAAAAGCATTGTCAGGCAGCAACAGACGGAGCCATGAAAAGCTGTCTGAAGCCTCGCCAGCAGCTTCCCTCACGCTGGAAACAATAACTGTCTTTCACACACACTATTTCAGGCAGTGTTTTTGTAATACAGGGCGGCCACAGCAGACACCATAAAATGTGATGATTTATGTGTGCACTGGACCTAGTCTGTTATCAGTTGGCACTGCCTTCAAGGTTAATGACTGGTAAATTGCACTGCCACTGAGACATTTGCATTTCAAAGCACAAGTTGGGTTTTGACTCTGGTACCTGCAAAGTAAATGCCATTTTAAAATGCATCTCTTTTTTGAAACTTTGAAATGTTGACTAGACCATGAGATTAACTTATGAAATGCACTCAATAAATCATTGTGTGGCATTTTGCATGTCGTTCACATCATTAAGAGCAAAGGGTTGCAAGCCTGTGTCAAACAATTTAGTAACACAGGTGACTTAACAGTCTATTCTGGGAAGTGTATTGATGTCTTCAAAGTAGAAAACACAGTGTGCCGTTTTAAACAAACTCAAGTTGTCCGGGATCAGGTGTGAAATAAAAAGTCACTCCTTGCTTTTGGGCTCTCTTCATACTGCATTATGGTACTTGTAGTCCTTTACTTATAATCTTGAACAAACTTACAGGGAATGTGCAACTATGCCAAATGGCATTTTTAAAGAGGCTAGGGCTGTGTATTACCATGCATAATCTTTTCTGTGAGCCGTTTCATCACCATCTGCTTCTTTGGTGTGAAATGTAGGCAGTGTGTTTTGTTGGCATTACTAGGTTTTGTTGGCTTTTTAATTGTTATCCTTTGTAGTTGTGGTATTCTCCTTTGCATGCAGATTACTGTCGTGCGGCAAAACATGGGCAAATTAAGGCGCCCCTGTCAAACATGGTGGGAAAGGGCAAGGTGGCACATTGGAGACATGTTGAACGTAAGGGGCATTGTGGTATCAATCTGAATGCCCTTTAAAATTGTACTGTAAGCCCCTGCCCCCCAAAAGTGTGCTGCTGGCTCTGCCCCTAAGAATACACAGCTGTTACACAATTCAATAATGAACAGGGGAGGAATTGGGCCAGAACGAGACCGAGCTGCGTTCCTGCAAGAATGTTCTTGCCTGAGCGTCTTTCTGTGGAGACATGAGGCCCAAACTCCCCAGGTTGAGGAAGCTCTCTGCCCCTTATGTCTTGGGTCTCCTGACTACTGAGATTTACTTTGCATGCGGCAACGTACAACTGATTTTCAAGTTGCATCTGACACGTGCCCTTTGCCCACCCGGGCAGACCAAGCATGAGTAATAAAGCAGTCCTTCTTCTTCTCAATTATCAGAGGCGCTTCCCCATCCTAAAGGATGATGTGCACCAGACCCACCAATCAGTACTTAGCTCACATAAACTCACAACTCCTCCCACCACCCCCTCTGCCTCACAAAATCCAACATCACACTGCTCCTCCTCCTGCCTCTCACCCCGTCCCCTCCCAGCAAAGCCCTCCCACTCAGCTCAGCAACACCCAAGCTATATTTATATCTTGTAATTTGCAAACATTTTACTATTATGATGAGTTTTTTTGATAGATGAAATGAGCAGCATATCCATTTTTTCATTACATGCTCAGAAGGAATGCATGATTGAATTATTATCATGGACATGTTTGATAAATTGGCTGTCCTTCTTATGTTCCCAGAATGCACTTTGTTTGTATGCAAAGGAATCAGCATCCAACATTCAGGACACCTGCATTATTGACCAACTAGCTCCATCCCTCAGTCCCACACACACCACTCTGTCACTCTGTCAATCTGCCCTCCCCCATCCACCCTCCAGTGTAAATACTGCACTTATTGGGGCATCGTAATCCTCACCACTCAGGGCTGACAAAACCACAAAACACTTAAAACTTGCAGGTGGGGTTCCTGCCCCCTAACATGATCAAAGCAGGACTTAATGCACCACTTCGGCTCTTCCAGGAGCTACTCAGCTGGGAGACGTAGATGTTTCTAACCTTTCTGTGTTAAAAAAAGAAAACACAGAGATCAGATGAAGAGGAAGAGTGTCTGGGAAGACGTGTGGCTTTAACAATGCTTCAGGGACTGGTCCGTTCCTTCAGAACCATGGAATTCCCCACCCCCACCCCCACAGGGACCACAACATTCGGTTAATTTCTCAGCTTTAAAAAAAATTACAGCAAACTTTCAAAATAAAAAAGTTTGTTTTGCTTTTTTAAATCCTGCTTATTGCAGAGCTGATGTGGTCAAGTAGCTGAAAGATTGGTGGTTGCTGCAGGGCCCTTGCATCCTAATCCAGGCTTCGCCACTTGAACAGGTAGGGTGATCTTTGGCACAGCCCTTTATCGCCTCCGGCCTCTTTTGCATTTTCTGCCACAAAAGGGGGCGCTCGAAGGCAGGGTAACCACAACATTAAATGCTATGCACACAAATGGGCAAGACATGCATGTGCATGTTACTTTGTGGGTGTGCACATGTTTTTTTTAAATGCACTCTAAAGGCTGGGATTAAAGCTCCTAAATGCGGGTGCTTTGAGTACTGCTCTGATTACTTACCGGTAATCTTCATTACTCCGAGTCCTACTCTTCCTCGTCACAGTACTTACTTCATGAGGCACCTGCCTCCGACACAGGACCTTCTTCTATTTCTTTAAATCTCTATAACTCCTCCCCCACATCCATGTCACTCAGTTTCATATTACCAAGCTGGAGCATGGGACCTTCCCCGGAGGGAGGGTGAGGAGGGTCGTCAGTACCGTGACGAGGAAGAGTAGGACGAGGAGTAATGAAGATTACCGGTAAGTAATCAGAGCATTACCTCCACGTCCACTCTTCCTCGTCCCAGTACTTACTTCATGAGGTATACCAAAGCAGCAACGGGGAAAAGGTCCCAATGAGACACAGAGCCAAAAACAGTGCAGCAAAACACACCCACAATAACTTCCCCACAGACAAAACTCCAACCACGAAGGAACCAACCCCCGAGTGGGAGAAACTCAACCCATAGCGGTTGATGAAAATGCCTAGACCAGCCAAGGCGGCAGCCATACAAATCTCTTGCAGAGAAAAACCCTCCTTGCATCGGCCCAGGAAGCCGCCAAACCCCTGGCAGACCGCCCCCGATTGTGCGCAGGCACAGGCAGGCCAGAAGCCACATAGGCCCTAGAGATCACAACCCGGAACCACCGGAAAATGGAAACCACAGATGCGTTATGCCCAGCCCCAGCCGGACCACAAGCAATCAGAAGACTATCAGATTGGTGGAAAAAGCAAACCAAGCCAAATACTCCAACGCGTCCCGTCGGACATCAATGTTAAGTCGAGCCACCTCCTCAGGCGTTCTTGGATCATGAAAGAAGTCAGGGAGAACCAGACCCTGAGAGGTGTGAAAACCGAGAGACAACTGAAGGGAGAAACATCGGACCACACCCCGGCACCACCGAGTCTGGCAGCACCCTCATGAAAGTAGCGTGACATAAGAGAGCCCCAATCTCCCCAAGCCTACGGGCAGAAGTGAGGGCAATAAGAAAAGCAGATTTCAGTGTAAGATGTTTGATATCAATCTCAGAAATGGGCTCAAAAGGAGGCCCGTGAAGGAACCGTAATACAAGAGGGAGATCCCAAGAGGAAAGCCCTTTATCAGCACAAGGACGGGAAGAAGAAAAACCCTGGATCAATTTCCCCACCAACACCTCCCCATCCAAGTGACAGTCAGTGTCCCCCAAAAGTAATTTCATGGAGGCCTACTGAGAGCGAAGCCTGGAAAAACTGCCAGGCCCCTGTCAAAACCCCTCCTGGAGGAACTGAAGGATAGCAGAGGCCAGAACGCAGGGGAGGGATTCCAGACCGCCCATACCAGTCATGGAAATGGCCCCAGTGTCTGCCTAACACCTTCAGAGTGGAGGGTCTAAGAGCATCCATTTGGACCCAACTACAGGATCTGAGAACCCCTGAGATATCAACCTAGACTGAGCAATAGCCACACCGCCCATTGCATCTGGTGGAATTCCAACCGCAGATCCCCTTGAAGGGGACACGGCCACCTCGGAACCAGCCAAGGTTCCTAGGACCGAAGCTCCAACAGAGAGGGGAGCCAACTCCGGCGGGACCAGAACGGAGCTAACAACAACACAGTCACCCTGGACACTCTGATGCGCCAAACCACCCGGGGCAGAAGGGGAATAGGCGGAAAGGCATAAAGGAAAACCCCAAGGCCACTGTACAGAGAGGGCGTCCATCCCCCAATCCCCTCAGCCTGAAACCTAGAGCAGAAGAGGGGAACTTCTGATGAGGCCGGGGATGCAAACAGGTCTAGAACCAGGGACCCTAATCTGACACAGGTCACCGCAAAGACCTGGGCCAACAGGACCAGTTCCGCAGAGGAGTGAAAACCGGCGTCTGAAAGGATCCGCTTGAACATTGTCCACCCTTCTGATACGTGAGGCCACCAGAGACACCAGATGAGAGTCCTCCCAGGTGCCTATCAGCGCTGCCAGAGCATTCAAGGAGTGGCCGGAACCCCTTTTGCAGTTGACATATGCCAAGGCCGTCGTATTGTCCGATCGGACCAAAAACCGCCGACCGTCCAGCAACTCCTCGAAGTACACCAGAGCTTGGACAATGGCACAAATCTTGCCAATTGGATGATCGCCGGCTCTCCCCAGATCTCACAACCCTTGAGCTGAGAGGACCCCCAATGTAGACCCTTTCTGCTGGTGTTGGTAGTAGGAGAGGCCACAGGAGGAAGGACCATGCACACCTCAGCCTGTAGACCTGAAACCCCCCGCCACCATAGCAGGGACACTCGCAGCGCTGGGGACACTGAAAACAAAACTACGAAAGCTGAGATGTCGGGAGCCAGTGGGAGAGAGTATAAGACACCAGGAGACGTAACCGAAGACGGGCTCAAGGAACTGGAAAACATGCAAGACGCCACGTGCCCCGTAACTTCAGCAACAGGCGAGCCGAGACATACTGCCTTCTGAGAACCCAGCCCAGAACAGCCAGCAAGCGCCCCCCCTGCACAACATCCAGAGTACGCTCTCCCCAGACGTCCGGACAAGCAGTGCAGGGTCTTGAGACCCATAAGCAGATGACACATCCTAGAAGGCATAGGGACCAGGAACACCCGCAAGTAGAAAACTTGACCCTGAACAGGGAGAGGAACGGGCAAGACGGTAACCCACAACAACCGTTCGGAGAGAACGGATCCCATGGCCAACTACTTGGACCGTGAGCTGGGTACCAAAGTCCTAACCATGCAAACCTGGACAGGAGGAGACAGGAACGGCAACTGATACCCCCTCCAGAAGGAGCCCATTACCCAGGAAGCCGAACCCCACCGGTCCCATACACCTCCGAGAAGATAGAGACGAGGAGCCAGGGAAAACCGCCAGTCACTGCACTTGCACCAGAGGGAAATCATAGGACGTTGAAACAGGCCTGCGCCACAATATAACAGCATGCTTCTCAGCCCACAAAAAGATCTGACCTATCAAAAGGAAGATACTGGACAGCCCAGAAGTCCAGCAGACTATGGCCCCCTCAGCTGACAGAGGAGCCACCAGGCTGGCGTCAAAAGGGCAGAGTACTGTCACAAAGCGGGGCAAAGCAATCCATCCCGGATAGCCGACATCAAAGGCAACCCCCTACCTGAGGTATGCCTATACTGGAAAACCCACTGAAGTGACATCCCCCTCCACCGGCACCAGGGGCTCTGAGAAACCCTCTAAGCACAGACATGTGCCACCATGTGCCCTATCACTTCCCACAAGTCTGAGAGTAGGCGTGAAAGCAACACGTCGGCACCGGAGGACCTAGGCCCTAAAAGAAGAGACACTGGGAACCCCCTGCATGGCCGTTACTTCCATGATGCATTTTCCATAGTCCCATGCCGGACAAGGGAAAAGCAAATCAACTCCTTCGACTTTCCCTCGCGCAGTTTAGAGGAAGAGGACAGGACAAGGAGTCTGCGTCCATAGCTAGCACAGACCCAAACACACCACTAACACGCCACATGACTGAGAGGTGGCTTGAGCCCTGTATCCAGTAGCTGGTAGCCCCATGCTCTAGATCGTTCCAATGCGTCGGTCTAGGAAGGTTGAAGGACCGAGTCAGCACCGCTGATACTCGAACCCGAAGTGTAGACTATGCCAGGCCGGTACCCTTCCGGCCGCTTGCAGACGTGTCCAAATCTGCGCCGTATTCACAGGCAGCACGCAAGGAATGCAGCCAACATCCGGTGCATCCTGGGCTGTGTGTGTCTGAGGAGCGGGTGGTATGTGACATGCCTGTGACAGTACAGAGCCCCCACACTTTCAAATACTCTGTCACAGACACCCCACGACAAGAAGCAGAGAGGCCTCACAACAAAAAGGGAAGGCTAGCCCATACTGCCAAGTGCTTGCCATCATTTCCAATAAAGATGTGTACACGGAGCACGAGGTAACGGCCTTTCGAAGGAGTCAAAATGGCCATACCAGCAAGAGAGGGGAAAACATCAAGCACAGTCCTCCCCTCTCCTTACCTTCCCCCAGATAATGCAGCTAACATCCGGTGCATCCTGGGCCGTGTGTCTCTGAGGAGCGGGTGGTATGTGACATGCCTGCGACAGAACAGAGCCCCCGCACTTTCAAATACTCTGTCATAGTCACCCCACGACAAGAAGCAGAGAGGCCTCACAACAAAAGGGAAGGCTTAGCCCATACTGCCAAGTGCTTGCCATCATTTCCAATAAAGATGTGCACACAAGGCACGAGGAAAACGGCATGTTGAAGGAGTCAAGATGGCCATACCAGCAGGAGAGGGGAAAAATATCAAGCACAGTCCTCCCCTCTCCTTACCTTCCCCCAGATAATCCAGCTAACATCCGGTGCATCCTGGGCCGTGTGTCTGAGGAGCAGGTGGTATGTGACATGCCTGCGACAGAACAGAGCCCCCGCACTCCCAAAGACTCTCTGCCACTGTCACCCCACGACAAGAAGCAGAGAGGCCTCACAACAAAAGGGAAGGCTAGCCCATACTGCCAAGTCGAATCAAGACGGCCAAAACAGGAGGAGAGGGGAAAAACATCAAGCCCAGTCCTCCCCTCTCCTTACCTTCCCGGGGCCGTGCAGGACCCGGGACACAATGCTCACGCTGCGGTCCGGAGCCCAGCAAAGAACCGAGCGAGGCAATCCAGCTCAACTGTGACCCCAAGCCCCGCAGGGGGCCCAGGAGCAGAGCCGCACCTGAGGGAGCCGAGGGCCCCGCCACACAGCCCCCCCCAGGGGGCCAGCAATCGGTGCTCCCTGGTGCCCCGCACTGGGAAGAAAAAGTCCAACCTGCCGGAGGCAGGAAAAATTAAACTGAGTGACATGGATGTGGGGGAGGAGTTATAGAGATTTAAAGAAATAGGAGAAGGTCCTGTGTCGGAGGCAGGTGCCTCATGAAGTAAGTACTGGGACGAGGAAGAGTGGACGTGGAGGTAATGTGGCTGAGGTGAGCATCGAGCTCCCCAGCACACAAAGGGAGGGATTAGTGGATGGAGGAAGGGATGATGAGTGCACGTGAGTGGTGGCGAGCATGCTTCTTAGCAATCTTTCCCCTGAAACCCTAAGGCCTGCAACTGGAGTGCATTGACGTTCACCGTCGGGATTCACGTGACATGCTGGATGGATGAGAATTTGTGGGCATGCTTATGTTCCCGTAATGCTCTTTGTTTTTATGCAAACGGTCAGACTTGGTTCTATAAAGAGATTACCTTGCCTGGGGCCATGCCTCTCGACCCCGACCCTTTCCACACAGCACGCCCCCCTCAAGTAGGCGAGGGCTCCCCGAGTAATTATTTTCCATTTCCAGCACTTAGATGAACAACGAGGTGAAAAGGAGAAGTAAACCAGCATATGGGTATGTTTATATTCCCGAATGTCGTCATACATTTCATGACTACTTCAGCCCCTGACATGAACAATTGCCCCAACTTGTTTATAAATGGTGCTTCTTCCTGCAGTGTTGCAAGCGAGGCGGTCTCAAACCCCCGCCCCTCTCATAGACAAATCTGCAGGGTAAACCAAATGATTCACGCATTACAGGTATCTCTATCGCCCTTCTACTTCCGCTTTCCCTCAGGTGTAATCCCGCACCTGTCAATCACTGCATATCTGGTGTAAGCAGAAGGCAAACGTCCGCAATACCGGACTATTCAACTCAGCCTTCATAAATACCTAACAACAGGGCAATAGTGTAAAAACTGCGCTCTGTATTTCCGAGCCGGCTCAAAGTGTGATCAACTGGTGTGGTGGCACAGGGGCGCTGCAGATAAAGTGTAAAGTGTCAGTCCATGACTATAAAGTCATGGACTGACACTTTACATGACAGTGAGTGACAGAGGCGCAGTGCCTATTCAAGAATCACGCTGCGCCTGGCACGGCTCTAAACACACTATAACCTGTTCACAGTCATTTCCTGATTTGCTGAAGGTACATCTTTGTGTCTCTTTCAAATGCAGCAGCACACCACAAACTTTGAACCCTCGCCCCAGAGAAAGGGGTGAGTACATGAGCAACTATTCATATTCCCACTGTGAAGTGTACTTGTTTTTCTTCTTTGCATTCTGGTATTTGTAGGCTAGAGAACATTGGGGGGCAGGACGTGTGGGGAGGGGCGCCCAAACATCACGCACAGGCCGGCACTGCTGTATTTTACCTCATCAGATGGCAGACATGTTGTTTTGGTGGCAGCATAATGACTTCTGAAGTAAATGAACTTTTGAAAAGGGTAAAACAGGTGGGCGATTTCATGCTAATTGGTAGGCCTGATGGCCTGATCAGCCAATGGGCTATTTCCTCTTAAGGAGAAGGGCAGTGTGCAGGGAAGGGGTTTGGGAAAGAGTAGTATGTATCCAGTTTATATACGCAGATGATTCCCACACGAGCCTGCCACGGGTTTAAAAGGGGTTCTGTCATCACAACACATCACTGTTGGGACCCGAAAAGGAAAACGGCAGGGTAAGGTGGCCTTTTGGTAGATGACTCCCACACCTGAGCGCGTCCTGTTGGCTTCCGGAAGCCTGCCTTTCGAAGAGTGCTTACTCAAGTTTGAGGGCCATGTGGTTTCTCAGGGGACCTTTTTCAGGGCGACGCAAACCAGGAAAGACACCTTTGTGCTGTGAAACGTGCTTTCTTTGATGCATGTGCCGGGCGAAAGACATTGGCAAACAGACGTGGAACCATTTGCAGGGAATCCAGCTTTTACCGTATGGCTACTTTTCAGCCGCAGTCTCTGTTCTTCTTCTTACTGATAGATTTTTATCCATCAGCTGTGATTTTTGGATACCGAGGCTTGAGCCTCACTACTCCATCTTCTCGGGTTGAGTGTGTAGTCGTGGTTTGGATTCCTCTTGGTCTGTGTGGTCTTGTCACAGTAGGGCTGGTTTCACAGCGTCATCGCAGTGATGGGCCGCGGGTAGCGGTCAAAGGGGTTTGCATTGGTGGCAGTGAGTCTTCTGAGCAGAGGGTTCGGGTTCTGATCCAGTCCTTGGCAGAAGTTCTTACTCAGCTCCGCTAGATGTTTTCGACCGCAGTGTCAAGAAAACACTGATTATAGCCAAGCTCTCTCTGTTTAAGCAAGGTATCCTTTAAGTATGTTGTGTTTGATATTAATAAATAAAATCCACAGTGAACCGGCACAGGACCTTTTCCTTGCTGCTCCACTTTAGAGTTTGCCATTGGATTGGCATAGTAAATGGGCAGCTGAAGGGTTGGTTGAAGATGTGTCAGAATTCGCGGGAGCCTATTTCAACGTATTGTTTTGGGGCCCCCTTGCCTAGAGCGTAGAAAAGCAATCTGAGGCACCCATGGGGGGCATACATTGTAATGGAGATAAAGAAATACAGCCAGGGGCTGTGCGGGCAGCCAGCGCAGAGCTGAAACACTAAATGGCCACTGAAAATATATTAATCGTCTTCGTCAGCAAAGGGCTAATGCAGATGGAACGGGATTAAAAAGGCAGTGCGATGATAAGAACGCTGCTCCATAGCGCGGAGGCCCGAGAGAGATGATGGCCTGAGGGCACCAGCAAAGGCAGCCTGTAATGTATCTGTGCACAATGCACATTTAATGTGACTAATGAAAGGAGCATGTTTCAGTGTCATAAGACGGCAGGCAGCCAACATTGGGGCAGCTGCTCCCCCCTGCCTGTAGCTGCTGCAATGACATGAAAACAACATGCTTGCTATGTTTGCGTGCGCAATTCATAAAGGCCACACCGGAGGTCAAAGTGGGCGGGAACTAAAGGGTACGACATTCCCTTACTCTTTTGGGAAATCAGTGAACGTTTCTTAACTTTTCAACCTAGCGCACCATTCCACGACAGCAATGATGGACACCTGTATTCATGTATTTAGTAACTTCTTCTCTACTGGGGATTTGAACCTGGGTCATGAGGGTAACGCTCCACAGGCACACCATGATGAGCTATTTTGCATTGACTGCCTGGCTCATAACCCTTGTTGTCAAGCACAAAGCACCATTCTCATCACTGATATGTGTCTTCTGCAATTAATCATGGATTGCTGCAAAGACCGTGTCTCTGGGTGTGTGTCCAGGGGTGTGTGTCCCTTAAGAGGTTGGAATGGTGGGTGATTGGAAGGGGGAGGCTGCATGCTGTGGGGGACAATGACCAACTAATGGTTGTTATTTAAATGCTGAATTTTCTTTCGTTGTGTTCTCGTCTGTCTTAACAGTACTGTAAACACAGCGGTGTGGGGTACAGCGGAGAAAAAGAAGGTATAATTTTTGTATTTTGGGGGTTTAGTATGGGGTTGCTTGGAGTGGAGGGCGGGGGCGGCTGGTGCGGGATTAGAAGGGGGCCTAGTTTCACACATATTTTTTATACTTCGACCACTGGGATAACAACATACAGACCATTGTGGAAAAATGACTAACATACTTCTTTGTCTCATGTCAACTAGGTAATAATCAGCCTGGCTGTCATGTTCACATTATATTGCTTTGTGGTACTTGTAGACACCTATACAAATATACAGGGATGCTAACTGGCATGCACTAAAGAAGATAGGACTTGAAGTACATGACTGTTTCTGTATATTTTTGATAAAGGAAAGTTTACAGTCGTTTAATAGTATTACTAGCTTTATTGGGCTTTTAAAAATGTTCATTCAAAGTGAGTTTATGGTCCTTGGAATGTGCATCTGTTACTGGATGGGATTACACCAGAATAACTCTGAGTCCAAATAACCGGACAAACTCAAGAAGATGGCAATTTGCTGTTTTATTAGCAATGATCTAAAACAGGGAGTTACAACGAACATCAATGGACGTACGCTTATTCTCAGTGATTTCCACATGAAAAGCAATTATATACTCGCTTTGTGCATCAGAATGACATAATGCCATGTGGCAATACTAAAAAACCTATCAAGGGTTGGGATTGGTTAAGGGACACACCTGGATATACAATCATATAGGAGCTAGGGTTGTTATTGGCTGTCTGATATCAGGTGGACAACTCATGACTACCTCTTCAAACATGTAATTTTTGAGAAAAATCAGTTACACAGTGTTTCATTGGTTTCTCAAGCTATAAGGTCCTTCGTTGTATGGATTAATACAAGGTTGGCACTCTTGCGCCATGTCTGGAACGTTTGGTTCAATTATCAGCACATACGCCAACACCCAGGAGCACGTAGATAGGACATGAAGCTGCCCTAACACCCAAATAGCCCAACATCTCTCATCACCCATGGCTTCTGCCATGAAATTCTCTTTGTACTTGGCCTTGCAGATTATTCTTGTTCTCGGAATGCAACGGGAGTGAGGGCACTCGCTATCCTGTCTGGAACTCCAAGTTCAAGCCCTATTTTCATCCTCGACTCACGTGACAAGAGACCAATATTCTGCTCATTCTGCAAGCTTTTAAATGTTTTAAATGAATTAAGACTTGGCATCCCTCGTGTTCTTTCTTGCACCTTAACGTATGACGATTCATCCTCCGAACACATGTTCCCTTCCACGTAGATAGCTGACCTCAACGTCTCTGTTCTTGACTTCAGGCCAGACAGCCTCCCAACACAGCTCCAACAACCTGTTATTCTACTGGGACACAGCCTTTTATTTTCTCTTCCTGATTCTTTGGCTTATTATTTCATGATACCAATGTCCAGTTTCTTTACAATGGCGGCTCCGCCTGCATGCTATTTACTACTTGTAGCTAGCCTATACGATGACTAGATCTATCTTGCGTTTCAGTGTCTGTACATTTATTATACTTCTGATTTCTGCAGCACTCGTGTATGTGTAATCTTCTTCTTTTACACTTTTAAGTTCAATTGATTCTTTACTTCATTATTTCTCCTCTAGGATCCATACATTGTCTTCATTCACTATTTTAGGACGTGATGCACACTTTCTTATGATGTCATCAGTTCATTTTCTTACCTTTTTTTGAAATATTTGTAAGGAACGTGGGATTGGTCACCCTGAGTTACCTGGGGGCAACCAGGCGTGGACTCCCTGCTCACTGTGCTCAGAGAGGCACAGCTCCACCTCACTGATGAGGTCCAACCAGGCTGAAACACGTGTATGGGGTTGCTGTCGGTACTCTTGCTAAGAAGGGAATTGCCGTAGCATTTCGGTGCTGGACTGCCCATGTGGGCGGGACAAAGATTGATGTGCAAATGGATATTTCCCATCTCTGAAAGGTACTGTGAGCAAACAAGCCTCTGCAGCAAACTCTCATCTCGGAACAGGTTATCATGCCTTGTTCTTTCGGGAGAGGAGCGTCTGCTACCTTTTTTGAAATGTTTCCTTTTACATGGCATGTGCTTTGAGATGTCAGGGAGCGCCAGTGGGGTGGGCATTGAAGACCAGGCCTGCAGCCTGCTTCATTGGCAATCGGTTTGGGGGGATGGGAGATGCTGAGCAGCAGGATGGAGCAGGCAAGGGACTGCGAGTTCAAATAGCAGACCAACAAACTAGGCACCAGACACCAACTTTGGACATGGACCTGCCTCTGTTAATAAAGTCAGTGTTCCTGTAAAGGTGATTGGCTGGTCCGCATTGCCCGGTACTCATAACCCATGAGATCTCCCGGCCTTGCCTGAGCCCCACCAATAAACTGGAGAAGTTCGAACCCATGCTCTCTACATCTAATGGATGCAAAGCCTCCGGGAACTGCTGCCCACCAATGTTCATCAAGAGGGCTCTTGCCCTCTGAATCCCCCACAGTCAGAGTCAATGACTTTTCTGTTTCAAACAAAAGATTAGGCCCAAATCTGCTCCTTTTCAGCTCTGCATCCAGTGCCAGAAAGAATTATAAACCTAGACATGATAACCTGTCTACCAGTGTCCCTGTTAATGAGAGACTGCCCCCCACGCTTGACCTAGTGATTCATGGCATTTTAAAGCTACTCTCTGTCCCACTCACAAAGAAAGAAACATGAAGGGGGGATTTTAAAACAAATATTTCAATTTTGTTTAGCATTTTATTATTTAGCAGGTGGACCCCACCTTCCAGCCCCCCATTAAAAAGAAAAGGTCGACTAGGGCAGAAGCCGTTATGGCATACCGTTGGAGACAATGCTTTGAAACACCATGTACTTGATGTATAAGCGCCGTACAAATGCACAATAAATAAATAACTAACTAACCAACTAAATAAATAAATACATAAATAGAAGTGGCCTAGCTCTCTTCAGATTTCTGAATCTTTTCACTACTAAATCACTGCAAGAGGAAAAAACGCCCAACGTGTTTCCAAAGACGACATGCGTGTCTTTTGCAGGAGGTGAAATTCGTTTTTAGTGTAGTTCATTTCTGGGAAGGTAGTTCAGTGGACTGTGTGCCTGCCTAGATAATCGCAGGTGAAGAATTCGGGTTTTGATGGGCCCGGCTCAGATTTTCATCCTTCTGAGGATACACAAGTGCTGTTGTGTTGATTACAAGTGTTCTTGACACAATTCAGCTTGTGCTGTGCACTATGGAAATAGTCTTTATTGTAAAATGTGGACCCTGTGTAGATGTGCATTTATTCAGCAGCCTAGCAGGAACATAGACCCAATAACTGACCAGTGTAGACCTACATTTCCCAAAAGAATTTGGAATTGAGAGCTCCTCCTGGTTGGGCAATGGGAGTATACATGAAAGACCCGGTATTTGTGTTTAGTGCTTTCAAGATTTACAGAGATTACCCTTTCTGCTCTTGCTATCGTTCCTTTTTAGCTTGTTTTCCTGGTTCTTTTTTTGGTTGTTTTTTGTCCTTCCCCCTTCCTGCGCTTATATTGCGCATTGATAATCACACTATTACATGGAAGGCCTGCGAGCGGAAGCACATTTTAATACATACATCACTTCCCTATTTCTAAACACTGCCAATTTAGGGAACACAGGTATTAGACGATCAGATTTTCTTTTGCACAAGATCACACAATTTTGCTCAAGAGGCAAAGGACACATTAGAATGTGTGCCTCCCAATCCTATAGTCTCAATTTAGCCAGTAGAACACCACCATTTGACATCAAACCTAAAGATGGTGACGTCAAATCCAATGTTCGTAAAACGGATATTTTTAACAGCCACTAAAACCCTTCAACACACAGATGACCTGCTGCTGTACCAATGCAAGGAAGCCGGCTTTTGAAAGACGGCGACACTGCTGGACCGGTTGCCTGATGAGGTCTTTCCTTCCATCTCATGATATAGAGTGATTTCTCAACCGGGTAGCTACGGCGGATGCTTCCTGCTCTTTGGGTCGTCGAGCCGGTGTTTGGTGGCACCTCTCCAGATCTCAAAGGGAAATATTGAGAAAGTACAGAATGCCAAATTCGACTGTCTCCTTCCTTGCCGGCATCCGTTCTCCTTAAACAAGTCTACCCATTTCAGAGGCACTAGCTGTGAGAAGAAGGGCTGGGTACAAGCGGGAGGGCGGGAAACAATGGAGATGGTTTGGGGCTCAGAAAACATTCCTTGGAAGATGATGTTTGGGGTCATGGTGTCATGGCTGCCAACTGGTGTCATGCCATTGAAGTTTCCTTCTGCCAAAATGCAGGCCTATAATTCTACTGATAAAAGCAAAACAACCTGCCCGCGACTCCTGCTCTCACGGGCAACTTTAATGCCAGAAGAATGGGCGTGTAGGCTCCACACTCCGCTCATTGCCAAGTGTCTCTTTGTGATTCTCCATAGCATGCGACGCCGCATTGACGATGCATCTTGCCCCATAGTGCACTGTTGGGATTCCTGACATGGGCCATTTTTAGAACGCTTCCTGTGCCCCGAAGGTACCCCGTCCGGTCAGTTCTAAGCGGTTGCGCAATACGCCGGCTAACAATAGCCGGCAAGGCTGACCTGTGCACAGGGAGGTTGCAGGAAGAAGACCAGGGAAAGGACCTGCATTTGAGCTGAACCCAGATGTTTCCTATGAAACCAGCACTGAGGGCCTTTGTGGAGCCGAGTCAGGGTTGGAGTTCTTGGCTCGCCCCTCCAGCAACCTCAGCTTGCAACATTGTGTTATTGTATTGCGAATGCAAGTAGGTGGCACTTGGCCAACCAATGGCGAATCCCCCAGTTTAGACTTCCTTTCTATTTTCAGCCTGGAAGAATATTTCTCATGCCGGAAGCCCTTCTGGGGCGTGTTCTTTTGTGAGCTGAAGACAATGCAAGAAGCACCCCTGTGCCAGAAACCCTGAGGCCTCTGGAGAAAGGTATCGCTGCAGAGAGATGGGTGACCAGGGCAGCGGTGATCTCAAGTCGCCGTATAGCAACACGCTGCAGTTTGTGTTATGGACACTCCATGCATCCCTCAGTATAGAACCCATTTGATTGCTGCACTTGTCGCAGATGAAGCCCACTATCAGAAAAGCTCCAATGCATGCAGCATTTTGGCGGGAACTGTCAAACCTAGCTCCCAAATTAGTCTATTTCACTGTTCCTTAGCCTAAGAACAGCCAATTGTGCATGCATTAGGATTCCCACATCTAATTTTTCTTATCTTTCTTCTTTGCTCTCTTTCTTAGTGTATTGGTTTGGTGTTGGTCTACGTGGAGTCTTGTGTCTATGTATGTCTTCTGATAGGAGGGGGGTTATATTTTTTGAGACTCTTGTTGTTTACATACACTGAAAGTGATTTAGTGTGGCTGTGGCGGATGTGTTGGATTGTAATGTTTGCTTTGCATTGTATACTTATTGGAATGTAGTTCAACGATGTGTTTATGCTTCTGCTAAAATCTAAAAAACCCTTGTATTATATCGATGTGATTTGTATTTGTTGACATGCTAATAAATAGATGTTTAAAAAAAAAAAAAGAGCGAGACAGATAGCTCACCGAGTTCGGTGCTCCCTGCTGACCTCAGTCTCAGGTTCAACACCTTCCTGATCCTGGAGTTGATAAATGGGATGCCACCAAATAGGGGAAAGAACTTCATCCTTCCCAGGTTGGCAAATGGAGTTTCATTCATTCTGAGAACAGCTCTGAGGTCATGAGAGTAACACATTAGTACAACTAAATTGTACTAAACTGTTATTTATAGTGCTACAAAACAGCAGAAACTGCAGTTTTAACCCGCTGCATAAGATCAATCGGTTATGTTTTGTTTTATCACAAACATGTTTGATTGGGGTATTGAAAACAGGAGGCCGGGACTTTGAGGCTCTCACACCTTCATCCTATTATTTCATGACCCCATTACCACCTGAACTGCCACTCAATATGCATAATTCAAGCAGACCAGGCCTGAATGGACATCGGCCGCACAGGATCCATATAGCCCCCGCCCTTCCTGCAAACCGTAATTTTCTGAGCTGGAAGGCTCTTTCTAGTCAGTCTAATGGATGGTGTCCAAGTGAATAAGGGGGACCTTTATAAAGTGCACACTGCAAATGTACCCTCATCTTGGCAATTTATTGATAACAAACCCCAGTTGCCTTTTTGTGATTTGGCCTCTTGGCTTCCAAGTAGCCCTATGTAAAATACAGCAGCCTAGTGCAGTCCTGGCTTTTTAATTCAATAGTTAATTGAAAGGCGGTATTTTCAAGCCTATGCATATATTGTGTATATAAGTAACTGGGTCGGTATCTACTTACTACATATAGTAAATACCAGTAGAATTCCCAAAATATAATATTTCTTTTGGTGGTTGGTCATTTTTTCAACACCAAAAAAAGTCGAATGTCAATAATGTCGAAAAAATAATGTCGAAAAAAAAAGTCAAATTCCCTTTTTTTAAATGATATATTTATTTTGGGGTCCGGGAATAAAAAAAAATGGGTAAAATCAAAAAAAGGGAAGTTAGGGGGGAACCACCCCATTTCGAATAAAAAACGTAATAAAAAAAAATTTGACTTTTTTTTTTCGACATTATTTTTTCGAAAAAATGACTTTCAACGTTTTTGTATTAAAAAAAATGACTATAAACCATTTCTTTTAGCCCGGGGCGTGGGGAGCAACCAGTCAAGTTGCTTGGATTGCGGGCTGAATCCCACAATCCAAGCCCGAGTTACGAGTAACCTGACGGCTGCTTCCACTGCCCCACCAGCTTACTCCCACCCTCCATTCCCTTCCCCTTCGTTTCCCATCCTTCCGAACCACACTTACCTGCTTCCCTCAGCAGCATCAGCACCCACGCCGCTGAAGCCACTCCGTCTTCTTGCTGGCGGGCATCTTGAGTCTGTTTTTTGTATGAATGAATGGGACACTGTGAGGTGTCCCGTTCGTGCATACAAAAACATAAGTATCAGCACCCTGGGTTTCTGGCTTGCAAACCCGGGTGCTAATAGCCATAGGCACCCGTTCCACAGTCTGGAACGGGTGGTAAAGTCTGTGGAATGGGTCTTTATGGCTACATTTGTAGAACCTGTAATGAAGCTCAGGATAAAAGGTGGAGTGTAAGCTGCATTCTCCAGAGCACTCAGTTTTTGCATAGCTGAGTGGAGGAAGGACCCATGGTTGGTGAGTGCCCTTTCCAATTCTTCCTTAATCTATACATCGGTTCCAAGAGTGTCATGCAGCATTCAGTCATATGCAATCCCTAGTACAAATTATTCATTCACGTGTGTATCTGACTGCAATTACCACAACTAGTTCATAGTAATTCGTACATTACATCTGAGTGAAACACGTTTCGCACAATGTTCTTCTTCAGGGACTGTTGATTGATTGATATTTTATTCCTATCGCGCTCGTACACAAGTGTTTCAGAGCGCGACAAGGCAAGGGATGGGAACAGGGGAGAACAAAACGGCGATCTTACTAGGCCCAGTGACATTGAGAGCGCGCCAGTGCATGGGAGAGGGGGGAGGGGAAAAGTGCATGGAAGGGGGGAGAGGTGGAAAGTGCGGCCAAGGACAAGTCTTGCAGTCCTGTTCTGGATTAGTTGCAGAGGGCGAAGAGTAGAGGCAGGTAGATTTAGAAAGAGGCTGTTACAATAGCCCAAGCTAGAGAGAACCAGAGCTTGAGATACCATGAGCTTCTGGGGGAAGGAGAGGAAAGGCAGAGTACCTCTGAGGAGGTGCAGTTGGAAATTTGACTTTTTAGATACCTCAGAGATGTGGGCGGAGAAGGAAAGGGTGGAGTCAAAGATGACCCCGAGGTTGTTAGCCTCGCAGGTGGAGGTAGGAGGGGGGCCAAGGGAGGCCGGCCAGAGATGAGGGGAAAGGATGGTGAAGGTGTGCCGATGAGGAGGATCTCCGTCTTGTTACTTTAATACAATCGTTGAAAATAATTCTTGAAGTTCTTCTGTGTTTCTAAAGCCTTTTTTCTCTTAGTATAGCCTATATCTCAGTGGCCAAGTATCCGAATGTGAACAGAGAGGCTCCAAGGAAATTTGATTGTAAGACATCAGTCTTTGTACAAAGAACAATCAGAAAGTAGAAAAACCACTGCCAAGACTACCGTGAGCGAAGGGACAAGAATTAAATCGAAAACATCAAAGATTGTGTCAAGTCCATGAAGAAGTGGATCAAGAACATGCCTGAGAAAGATCTTAGGGGTTACTAACACGAAAGAGCAATCAGATATAGCCGGGAAAAATATAGGAAGAATATCTCAGTCTATTATTGACAGCCCCAAGATGACAACAAGAAAGAAGCAATGTAAACATGACAATGTACAACTTGAACACGTGACAGTACACGTATCTAGTCCAATAACGTCTGGTCCCCAGTAAAGGTCGATTCAGGGAAGAAAAAAGGGGAAAAATCAGAAGAAAAGGAAAGTATATCGCTGACTCCCAGTAACGGATTTGATATCTAGTCATTTAGGAGCTTGAGGGCAACAAATTAGTAGAGACGACAAACATAGGAATCATTACATTTGGTAAGACACGTCGATAACCAACTACTAAGAAGAAAACCTGCAATGAATTTCCATAAGGGGGAGTCTGTGAAAACAAACGACTTAAAAAATAGATTGGTGAACAAGTACGACTTAAACCAGCCACACATTTTTCAATCAGTGTTTGAGAATAATTGGGATGTGCCTCTCAAGAGCAAGAATCAATTCTGTTTTTCATTTAATCCCTGAGTTAAGGTCTATTTCGTCATCTGACATTCAGTTTGTTGATATGTTTGATGAAAGTCACTTGGGGAAATGTGCAGTAAACTTTGAAGAGGGATAAGGCTGGTAAGGAACCTAACCAGGGAAAACACACTAACGATAAAACAAACTTAATTTGCTCGGTTAATAAGGACGGGCGGAGGCAGGTTTGTTTTGGGAAAGAGATAGGCAGTTGGGCCTAGCTTGCAAACACACTATCCACATCAACCAGAACTCGACCGGGGTTTCAGAACAAGAAAACGTATACTCCCGAGTTGGAACTCAAAAGGACACAACAGCTTTCTGAATACCAATGTGAAGGATATCACTGCAGGTTATGATTGTATTCTAATACCAGAAACTTAGTTGAATGTGGATTCCGTATTTGACAGGTACATATACTACATGCTAAAAAGGCTATGAAAGGCAACAAGGGGAGGCCATTTAGTGGGATTCTCACTGCGATAATAAATGTACTTGGATGAACCGTTTGCAAAAAGAAACAGGTGTCTGAAGCAGTTCTAGCAACGGTAGTGTTTGATAACCAAGGTGGCATAGAGAAGAGGTTGCTAATAATTAATATTTACTTTAACCTGATGCACCTGAATGTGGATGAAGTGGTTGATGAAAATACCTTGATTGAATAGACGAGTGATGGTAACGGTTGGCCCATCATATTGGGCGGGGACTTCAACTCCTTGTGTGCGACCACAGTTGATGCATTTGAGGAGTTGAATACAGGAACAGTTCATTTGGGAAAATCAGGAAGAATAGGGTGTGCAAAGGAAAAGCACGGTAAGGTATATGGGCGGGATTCCTGACCAGGTGAGGTTCTGTCAGACAAACACAGTTTGAATGCCGGGTGAACCACCAGCGCCCACCTGTTTTGGATTTGCGTCTTCCTCTGCGATTGTCTATATCTAAATGGCAAATGTGGAAATGTAGACATAACAAGCTTCGAGACAGTCACCACCCAAAACAGTGACCATGCACTGTTGGTAGTTTCTTTTCTCATGTATGATAGTATTGACAAAAGACTTCAGTCTGAATGCAAAAATCTTGTCCTAAATGTTTTCAAGAGTATCTAAATTCAGTAAAAACTCAAAGAAAGTAAATCATTAACTATCTAAGTGGTGAAGAGGGAAATAGTTCACACTGTTCCCCCTCTGAATTTCCCAACATACCACTATTGCTGAAAAACTCAAATAAATTGCTTGTACGTTTGGAAAATAAGGTTTTTGCGGAAGACAAGGGTAAACATTAGGGCAAAGTTATTTCACAAAAATAGTGTGGTCAATTGCTCAATCAGAGCGATGTTGAAATCCAACCAACTAGATCGGAACTAAATTAAAACCGCTAATGTCAAATAATG
The DNA here is from genome assembly GCF_040938575.1 of Ambystoma mexicanum. Lineage (NCBI taxonomy): Eukaryota > Metazoa > Chordata > Amphibia > Caudata > Ambystomatidae > Ambystoma > Ambystoma mexicanum. Next base: position 1,179,896,990 of record NC_090927.1, read on the forward strand.
TGGTGGACGCTGAATCAGAAAAACAGGGTTCAGTGTTCAATTAATACACCAGTCTTTGTGTGTAGCAGAAGGTGTATGGGTTGACTACCAGAACGTTTAAAGATGATGTAAGTCATTTGACAGAAACTTCTTTGGTAAATAGTACTGCACCGCCCAAATGGACCTTTCTGTTTGACAGGTTGGATATCATGAACTTCATAGGGAACCTGAAAAATTCACGAGCCTGTGGGCCAGACGGTATCACCAATTGTTTGTTAAAGGGCAACATTGAGCTTTGGGCATAGATTTTATTCCTACTATTCACGCAAGTAGCTGCCTCTGGGAGGTGTCCTACGTCGTGAAATCAGGCCACGCTGGTACCAATTTTGATAAAAGGCTTTAGAGAAGATTCACTTAGTTATTGGCTCATAGCATTAATGGATACATCTTTAGAAATGCTAGCAACTTTAGGTTTAAAAGATCGGACGCTTTGGGCAGAGAACTTAAGGCTTGTAAGTCCATTGCAGACCGGATATAGAAAAGGTATAGGCACAATACTGAGCAGTTTGGCGGGAATGGTCAGGGCGCATCATTGGCTCGGGAATGGTCAGGGCGCACATTGTATATGGCGGCCTTAGATCTTTCCTGTGCATTTGACAATGTAGACACGACCAGACTATGGAAAAAACTAACTGGATGGGGTATTAACAACAGTCTGTTCAGTATGCTACAGCATCTGTACTCGAATACTGCAGCTAGAGTCAGACTAAACTCAGAAGGAGATCTGTCAAGAAGCATATTGATTGAGAAGGGAGTCAGACAATGTTATGCACTTGCCGCAACCCTTTTCAACCTCATACATGGTAGATTCTTGGGCGGTGGGTAGTGGTGGGGGCGGGTATACCCCAAAATGCTGGGATTTACGAATTAACTGCATTGCCTATGCTGATGGCCTCCTCCTTCTAGACTTTACTCGGCAGGTTTACAGCACACTCTGAACGGGGGAGAAGCCTAATTAAGGGCGAACAGACTAGTTATAAACCCGCTAAAATCATACACAATGGTAGTGAGTGCTAAAAGAAAACATGTGGGACATAAACAAGATCACAGTTACTGAAGTGGTCTCACTAAAATATTTGGGACTGGTGATCTCCTTGCATAAGGTATTATTAAATTATAAAAACTTGTTAGAGGAGAAGATTAGACCATGTGCAACCTTAAGGAAGGGAATAAAAAGTCGACTACGCGACTTCTCCTTAGACCCTGTGTTAGAGTTTTTTCGTTTGAAGTTTTCCAATATGGTTCTGTATGGCATATGGCTGGTGAATATTTCTACTAGGAAATATTTAGACTCTCTGGAGGGACAAATCTTGGAACACGTCTGAGGCTGTCAAAATCAGTGCCCATCTGCATTGTATGGTTAGAATTAGGGGTACAATCCTGGTAGGTGCATTACATAAAGAAATCAATATCCTTGTATTTGAGCATTAAGAAATCTGAAAAACCTACGCTTGCGTCTTGGTTAGGGGATATGTCAGCATGTCAATCATATCCTTTTCTACGTAAGTTTAACAAGCGATGTGTTTACGTTTAATGAGTCTGCCGGAGATCCTGATTACTGATTCTGAACTGACCATTAATAACAAGATCAAACGGTGGGACAGAATAACTAATTTGGAAGATCTAGAGAGATTGAAACTATACAGACACAGAGGAATCTTTTATGTTCCCACAGTAGAAAGGAGATTGTACCTATGTACATTTCTGTCTCAGAAGCACAGAGACTGGTATTTCAGATTTCGTCTGAACTGGCTGCCCACATTGGAGGTTATTGGACCAAGACTTGGAATACCACACAAGATTCATAAGTGTCGTCTCTGTAAGTCTGACAGGCAGGAAACATTATACCACGTTGTGTTAAAGTGTCCAGAGATGGTTTCCTTTAGACTTACGACATTGGCACCCTTGGTACACTCCGCTTTGTCAATTGTAGCAAAGGACCTGTGAATGAGACTAATGACGAGTACCAACACATCTCTTTTACTTGCATAAGTGAGACTTTTAAAGAACATATTTGCAGCTCTTGAAACTGTGATAGATCAGGATGAGGAGCTACTTGCTGGACTGATGCACCACGCACTTTAAACGAGAAGTACTTGTGACATGTATCTGACAAATTGGAAAGATTAAGTATTATTATTATGTACGAGATATTTTTTAAACTTTGAGATTCTGAAATGGTTTTAAGAGGGTGGAGTTTGGCACTTCTGATGCCATGCACTAAGAAAGGACTAGGGATTGTCACAGCGAGACAGACTAAGTTAAGAAAGATTTGGACGAACATGCACAAAGCCCTTAACGTGGTTGTAGCTGACATGTTTTAATCTTTTTCTTTTTAGATAAAAAACTCGTTTATGAATATTGTGAAGTGAGGTTTTATGTTCTTGACTACAAACAAAATCAGTCTACACAGTGGGGGTATAGAATCCAGAACGGCAGAGGATGACGTAGGCGTGTAGTGCACACTTGTCTGTTTATTATACATCGGTCTGTTTTTCTCTGTGGCTATTCCCAGTGTTTACTGCTGTTTTGTAGTGTCTTTCTTTGGTTCTTTTTTTGCATGTAAAGCATTTATATACTAAAAACACTGTTTAATAAAAAAAAAATGTAAAAAAAGAATTCAAACAATACATCCAGGGTTGGATGAGTGCCTCCTGCGTGACATGGAACTCTGTATCATAACCTTGAGCAGTTCCTGTACACACCAGCAGGGGGTGATCTGATGGTGCATATCACATGGACGCTGATTTTGCGTCCTAGGGGTTTTATTTAACAGATAAAAATGCATTCTTGGAGATTTAGCCTTGGTTCATTCAACAGAACAAATTGACCTTGAACATATTCCAAAGAGTTCTAAAAATAAAGCCCAGGACTGGCAACGCCTGTCCTGGTGGCGCGGAGTCAGCAAGTCACCCCACAATGGCAGGTTCTGTGAGGAGTCATACATTGCTCGAGAGGAGCCAAGTTCGTGGACTCTCAATCCAGCATGTTCCACAAGTACTTACATTTAAACCCTAAGTAGGCAGTGCAGGCGTCCAGCCGGTGCTGAAAAAACACATAACACAAGTGAACATTTTTTGGAAACAGGTTTGATCGCATTTATTACCGATAAACACAAACAGACACAAAAACAATGTCTAGCTCCATCACCTTTAAAGAACCACAACCGAAATTGGTTCTGCATTTACACAACTATTTTTTCGAAAAATACCAATTATTTTGGTAAATCACACTTCAATGTTCCATTTTTTATTTAATTCACCACCCCATGCTTAAAAATGTCCCCGGAGTTTCAGGAAATGTACCGTAATTTGCAATAATGAAGGTAGACGCCTAGGACACCACATGGCCATGCCAAGTTATCTGACTCAGGCAATTAACTAGCACACACATCTTGCAACCTGTGATGGCCTGCTGTAAATAAGCTGTGTGCTTGTTTCCTCGTTCTAGGCGAAAGCACAGTTTGTCCCGCATTATGTCTCAGGGGTTATTTTTAAGAACGTGAGGCCAAACAGACATGACAGGTTGACCTACATTCAACTGGCCTACACTGCCTACCTGGATCACTCACTCCCTCCCATTGAATTTAACCGGAGCGGGGTGATGCACCACACCCTCCGGTTTCCACTGGATTCTAGTGCTCTGGGGCTGCCCTCCACCAGCCAGCCCGGCACCCTAGTGAGACTTTGGCTGGGGCTAGCATGAGGACGATGGCTAGACGGCTATCTTCTAGATGCACGTGGATGATAGGCTCCTTAAGTGGCCAATAGCAAAGCTGTGGCCACCTGCTGTGATTGTCGATACTCATTTTGTCCCATGTACTTGGAAATCCCTGTCTCAGTGGGAGGGGTTTTGAGCCCCATCACACTTATTGCTGTTATGTGAGGTATCTTGGGAGTGGTTAATAACACATGCAGGATACTCAGGAACCACTCCAGAGCCAGGGTTATCAAAAGATAAGTCTTATTTATTGGTTACAGTAACAGTAAGAAAGGTGAGACAGGAGATCAGATGATGTGCTGCTGTTACCCTTGGCTCTCTCCCTGCAAATCCCCAACCATCAATCCTGGAACCCTCACACTCACCCCATTCCAGTCCTCACACGAACACTCCAAGCTCCACTCTCTCTAAGACAGACACACAGCTCACATAGCAGATAGAATACTAAATAGTGGCACTAGGTTACAACATTATGCGCTATAGAGCGTTCTGACGCATGTTGTATATTTTCAGTATTGGGTACACAAGTAGGGTCTTTGCAGGGTACGAAGTTTATTCATCTACAGTGTTTCTTCAATGGGTTTTTTGTGGAATTTATTTTTCTCGATAAAACGCGTCAAAACATATAGGGGGCTGTGGGTAAGGGTATGTAAGGGGTTGGAAATAGTGTACAATTAATAAGGCAGGGAGGTTGTGGGGAACCCACCCAAAAAACAAATTCAGCAAGATTTTTCAGAAACAAATATGTTGAAAAAATCTTTCCCTTTAAAATAACACTGTTGATGAATGAGCATAGAACCATCTCCAGTGCCAGGTTGCTCGCCATGATATTTGAGACTGATTTGGAATTTTCCGGTGCATTGCGTGCCTATTGGAAAAGTCAGAGGTAGAGCTTACTGCCATGGTCAAATTAGGAGCTTGCTAGGAAGGTCAAGTGTGCTTGGAATGTCAAAGGGGGAGTTTCCTCAGAATGTCAAACAAGGAATTTACTGGGAATGTCAAAAAGCGAGATTGCTAGAAATGGAACGCTTGCTGGGAATACAGCACTGTGAGCCTACTGAAAATGTTCAGTTTGCTGGAAATGTCAAACTGGGAGCTTATAAAAAAGGTCAAGCTTATTAGGAATGTCACACTGGGATCGCAGATGGAATGTTAAACTAGCTGGGATTCTCAAGCTGGAAGCATACTTGGAATGTCATGCTTGCTGGGGGAATGTCAACCTGGGAGCTTACTGAGTTTATCTAGCTTAATTTGAGCTTACTGGGAATGTCAAGCATGCTGCAAATGCCATCCTCCTCATCATCAAAATAGCTTCATTCCGGAGGACACCTTCATAAAAGTACATTAAAATATAAAACATCATTTAAAATCATGGATATTAAATGCTACTAAAATCAATAGGTAAATACAGGGCAGATAGGTCAAGCATTACATTGAATTCACAGCCACATACAAATTTTGACAATGGATTCTTCTACAAACGCTCCTTTGTAGTATTTACCACCCAACTGTCCTCCGCATTAACTCTAATCCACCATTTTACCATTACAGAAAGCATGTGCATACAAATATAATGGCCTAGAGTCCCTTATCCCTTTTCCATTACATCACACATTCTCATAACATTTCTTTGGGGTTCATCGGCTGGGATTTTGAGCTTATCGGATTTGAAGCGTATTTCTGAAGAGAGAGGAGTCAGTAGGCCGAAACATGCCTGAAAGTCGCTCATCAGCAAAGATATATCGATGCTCGGCGACATTGCCGGAAACCCGACGTGTCCTTTCGCTAATGTAGATGGGGCGAAATAAGACACAGCGGGGTAAGGATTCAATTTCCCCACACCCCCACGTGGCTAATCTCTGATCATGTTCCGTCCCGATCCATCTTCCCGTCATAGTAAAAAGTGATAATAATGCGAATCTAAGTCACGTGAATGAATTCTTGTGTCTATGATCAAGAACCATCAGCAAATATTCGATGCATCCACCATCAAGTGAAATAGGTGACTATGCTCTGACAGAGCTCTCATTCATAGATGTGGTCTCCATGCTTTCCATCAAATAATTCTTCTGAGCGTATGCCACTTGCTACGTACAATTGCTTAGCGCAGTAAACCATACGTCAGATCCCAAATACTTCCATGATTTTGAGAATTAGCACAACCATGTAACATGACCAGCAGGAAAACACTGCCCTTAATCTTTAATGGTATTTTGAGTAAGGGTTGCTTTACATTTTTTGCCTGTCTCAAAACATAATGCCACTGGCTGTGCTGTCAGTCCATCAGGAAGATGTGACATGGCTGTTCCAAGATGAGCATTAAATGTGGCAGTAGGTGGTGGACCACCTAAAAGCTTAAGCATACAAATAGTCATAGACTGGAGCTTTAAAAAGGGGCAAATCACCTTCTTGCTTCTTAATCTAAAATTAATTGACAGGTTTGAACATAGGATAAATCGATAGGAGTGACAGTTTATCGAAAAACGTTTGAATCTTATTATTATTATTTTTAAAAAAAGCCATATATTGTAGCACATATTGATGTCTTCACTGTGTTACAAGCATATGGGGTGCGTACATACATGTAAACAAGTAACACATTCCAGTAATCAACAAACCTAACCACTAATACGCCACCCATCATATTATGATGGTACACTCATTACTGATATTATTGTGGAAACCAACATCACCACCCTTGAATGCATAATAGGTGTCGACACACTGTGTTTCAGTCATGCTTGAGTACACTCTCCAGCCCCTCTTTTGTTGACATTGGCCTTCATCAGGACAATGTACCAAAAAAAGACACTGAATGAGATCACCCATGTGATTACATCAACTCATGTGTTCTGTTACGCGGTGGCTTTTTGTTCATCCACAACTTGATGAGCTTCTTATTTTTCAGAGGCTTAAAGTTAGCCACTGCAACAAGTAAAAACACATCTGGTGTGTCCTACTCTGCGGTCATGTTGTAATTCAGGGAGCCATCAATTACCAGCAGCCGATGCACATGGACATTCTCGTCTATGACTTTCAAGTATGGGCGCTAGCATACTGGCAAAAAAATACTTTTACAGAGCGGTAGGTTCTTTGCATCTGCATACCCACATATAACCACTGCATACCTCACTATTGCAACTGACTTAGCTGTAAGTACTCCTAAAATCTGCACCACAGTGGAAGGTTTGAGGTACATGCCATCCTCAATGGTTCATAGTCATAATACGAGAGGCAAAAAATAAATATAAATAAAAAAATAAATAATTTGACTTTTTTCGACATTTATTTTGTTATTTTTGTCATTCGATATTTTTTTCTCGATATTTTGGCTGCACACCATCCTCAACATACGCGAATGAATCTGGATATCACTATGAAACTTGATTTTTTGGCAGTCACCAACAAACCCCCTTGCCTCATGCACTTTGTGTAGGTCTATATGTAGCTAACTATGCGGCATTGGTGAAACCACTTTATGCATTAGTAAAGGCACATTTCTGTCCATCAGACTGGAAAGCCGATCACGCTCACATTCTGCATATATTTTCAATCAAATCCCTCAGAGCAGTTCTCCTCAAGACATAAACACTGATAATGATTTAGGGGTAAAATTGCTTCCTGGTCAGAATGCAGGTACATGCAGCGTTTGTAATTTTGTTGAGACCAATCCATAGTGCATCGTTCACATGTCTACACAAAACCAGAACAGACGTTCACCTCAGAAGTGAAGATCCTAATAGTATTACATGTTATACTACAGAAAGGGCGGGCTCTAGCAACCAACGAAACTATGCACCTCAATACTCTGCAAGTGGAAACGCCAACACACCAAGCGTCTTGAAGACTAAAGCCCTACACACTAAGGGCCTGATTCATGGAATAATCTGCACTGAAAACAGGGTGCATACATGCAAAATCGCAAATCCAGAAACACCTTTGCTATGCGACAGTAGGCGTAAACGTCAATGCGCACACTAACAAATGCATAAAAGGCACGCACACTCAACACACGTACAGATACAGCCACGATGAATGCACCATTTGTTGCAGCAATCATCCACCCAAAGACCAGCCTTTTTGGGATGCCGTATGACCAGGTGTATGGCAGGGATAGGCACCCCCCATATCATCCTCGACCTGGTCAGGGAGTGGGAAGATGACCTCACATCACCCACCATGTACTCCCAAGCAATGAGCCCCTTGCAAAGGGTGCTCACTGCTCTGCCTTATTTTGCCACTGGCTCATTCCAGCGGACCACCGCCATAGTAGGTGGTATCTCCCAGGCCGCACAGTCTTTCTGCTTACACCAGGTGTTGGCAATCATAGCTGTATGTCCTTCTGTCTGACGGCATATCTATATGGCCAGAACACCGGCAGAAAGGCAAGCAGTGGTCCAGGATCTTTATGGGGATGTGCACTTCCCAAAAGTGCTAGGTGCCATTTATTGCACCCATGTTGCTCTATGTCCACTTAGAGCAACAGAGCACATCTATCGCAACCAGAAACATTGGCACTGCATCAATGTTCAGGTTGTGTGTGATGCCAAGGGCATCATTAATGAGGTGTATGCCAACTATCCTGGTAGCACACATGATAGTTATATCTTGAGGATGTCCCCGCTACACCGGGCACTAGAAGCTGGGAAGCATGGCAACACATGGCTCATTGGTGAGTATGAATGGCCATGCACATGCATGCATGTTGCTCCCAGACCAATAGACACGGTCAATGACAATGACCAACATTCTCACCTCTACAGGGGACAATGCCTATCCTCTGAGCACACACATGATAACACCCATATGTAACCGCAACACACCTGCCGAGGTAAGGTACAACACTGCCCACATTGCATCTCGGGGCATAGTGAGCACACATTCTGAGTACTCAAGTCACGTTTCCGCTCCCTTGATCACTCTGGTGGGGTGTTGCTATATGCACCACCAGTAGTCTGCAGGATCATTGTGGCAGAATGTGTCCTGCACAATGTTGCAACACAGCGTGGCATCCCAGTGGACATGGTGGTGGTACATCATCCACACCCACAGGCACAGCGATTGCGTATGGCTGGGCAAAGGGCACATGGAGAGGTTGCACTTACCCCACATGTGCAATCTTTTTTCACCTAAAATCCTTCCCCTGTGGAGTGCACACGATTCCACCAAATACCAGGTGACATTCAATGATGACAATGGGCCAATCCACTGTGCCCACAAAATCACACAGAGAAAGTACCCTTGGAAGTGCAAATGTGTGTGCATCCCTTAGAACTGAAAAGATATTTAATTGTTTGTTTCCCAAAGAAACAAATTGAAGAGGGAGGACACCACTACCACCATGCCAACCATTTCATGAAATCACCCCTCCGGCATCAAAAACATCCCATATGACTAACTAACATACCTGACAAATGTGTAAGCAGCAATAAATACGGAAACATGTCTGAGCTGCATGCCATACATGGCCTCCAAAATTAACATGGACACAACATACAACAAGCACATTGGCATATTGCTGCACACATGTCCTAGAATGAGCATGATGCGCACAAACGTGTTCCTATTGTGGGGTGTAGAAAAGCAGTGCAGTATTGATCCACATGTGACACAATCTGGCAACATGACCACAATACACCCCATCCCAAAAACAAAAATCAACAAGAGGTAATTGACAATTGTGACAAAGAGGGTGACATACCAGACTGGCCACATTAAGACATGCAGCAACTAATGTAGCCATTCCATAACGATCAAGATTAATGCACATCTTACCTGTCCCCTTGGTATACAGTCGACAGTCAAATTTCATCCCATGAAATAGCCATCATTCGCTGATGGAAGGATCTGTAGACAATGAACAAAATGAACCAGAGTGCAGCTAACACATCCATGCACCACAAAACTGAAGACCCACGGGCCGCCCCTCAGTGACATACAACACAGGCAAACAACAACTCACAAGACAACCATCAACATGCGTCCCAGACACATGCAGCAACACCTGCACACTGCATGCAAATCAAACACACAAAACACTCACACTGACAAACAACAACCCCCACACTGCCTGTCCCCCTGAATGACATGCAGCAAATGTGCATGTCACAAATTCCCATTCACAAGACGATGGCACATACACAACACACGCATCAGTCAAAATGCTGCATGAACATGACAAGACATCACATATGCAGATAACTGAGCCCCCAAAAAAGCAGGGACACCCCTGGAAGACTATCAATGACATGACAAGGCATGCCATCACATGCGTAGTATTGGGACAGTGCGCTGTACACAGTAATGGGAGCACATGATGCAAAGCACAAGAATTCAACTACACAAATTCTCACCTCTTGCACTTCAGGTAGGATCATGCTTGATGCAGCAATTCACAGAGGCCGATGCTAGACTGGAAGGCTGGCCATCGGGGAAACTGCCATGGAAGACATAAGCAGACAAGACAAAGCTACGTGATACTGCAAGCAAGGATAAATGCATGCAAAGTAAAAGTGCAAGATCAATGCAGACTTCATTGTGACAGCATACAATTGGTACAATGGTGCATTCAATTGAATGCAGCAGTACCATGCACCCAGCTGCAGTTAATTTGAAGCTGCAAACACCATGTTGCAGCATGCATGGGATATGCATGTGAAAACACCAACACTGCAAAACGTAATGTGCTGGTTCACAACATAGCATCCCAAAAATGTGCAACAATGGTTCCATGATTGTGGCTCGTAACTGGGGCTGCACACCATAATTGGTGAATCCTAAGTAAGAGAGGCCAAATGTGCTGTAGAACCATTACCACACAAACATTACAAGGGATGTGACGTGTCACTCAGTACATATGGTCAAAGTGCAATGAGACACATACCAGCACAAGCATCAACTCGTCACATGCCACAAACAGCCAGCCCTGCCACCCACTCCCAACCACCCAAGAAAGGCCCACACAGTTGGAACTCCCACAATTTTGAATATGAAACCAGTGGCCCCACCAATCCACAGAAACAATACCATGCTAAAATCTATCAACAGAACCACACCCTGTGAAACATGCACCCATAAAGAAGTACTGGTGCCTCACAAGACAAGTCAATCCAAAGAGATCACACACAGTGCAAGACTCCCAGGCAAACACTACACAAGCATCTGCAACTACCCTTCACTTTACTGCACAGGATACCCACCTGCCTTGCATATGATGCAACCCATCTGGAGATGCATCCCCTAAATGCAATGACATGCATAGTAACAACAGAAAGAACATGCATATCCATGACAACACATGAATGGATCCTGAAAATATGCAGAGAGCACCCACTGCAGAAGCACCACAGGGCGCAAGAGGGTGACAGGACATAGATTGTGATCTGCCCATGAGTGCAGCGTAGCACAACAAAGAGAGAGAGTGACAGTGAGAGGGAAGGCCAAGTTAAACACACATCAAGGAGTACACTGCCTGGATTGTAGATGGCCAATGACATGCGCTACACCACAGTAAGTGCAGGCATAGATGAGTTGACCGAGGGAGGTAACACAGTGACGTGAGTACCACTTACACATGCAGCGAACATGGGCAACAATGACACATGCTTAACATCCATGACAGTGCTCATGCTTACCCGCTGACTGTGCCGGCATGGTGTGAATCCTGCATCACCTTCACCAGGAACTGTGTCTCCAAATTAGTGACAGGAGGGCCAGTGCCTGGTGGAGGGCATGGGGAGCATAGACATCAAAGGGTGCAGGGTGTCTCCCCTGGGACAGCATTCACTGCCACATCACGGATTAATGAAACAACATGGGAGAAGACATTACAACAGGCATAGTGAAGTACTGTTCACAAAGCACACATGAACTCATAGTTACCTGCACATGCCATGCTGCGTATCACCATGCAAACATGCAAGTGGACCTCACTTTGCATGCCTGCATGTCCACCCCTATACACCAGGTCCACCCAGAACGCCCCATCTGGTGGAGATCACATCCCTGCCCACGTTGGGCGTCCAAGGCACAGTAGCTGAGGTGGCCACTGTGCCTACCCAGGCACGTACAGGGGCACAGGCAATGGAGGGATAGCAGGGACCCATGAGCAGTGTAGGTGCTGTACGCTCCCAGGTATCGTCATCAGCACGGAGGGCGTACCAACGTAGCAGGCACCATGCACTGGAGTAGCAGGTGGTAATGAGGAGGAGGTGATCTTTCACAGGGATGAACACCCAAAGGAGGCAGGTGGCCAGAGTGAGGCAGGGGGCATGCATGAGGCACAGATTGTCTTCCGTGTTCCGGTGATATGATGGGCAGATCATGGCAGAGAGGCAGCGGGCACAGGAAGCAGTAGTGCTGATGGCCAGTGCTGGGAATGTGCTGCATTGTGCAAGGAGGCGGGCTGCGATCCTGGTGGCCACTTGCAGGGAGGTGCAAGTGATAGAAACACGTATGCTGGATGACCTGCAAGCCCTTCAGGCAACATTGGAGGCCTGCCTGACGTGGCGTGGGACTGCTTTCACCTTCATTCCCTGTTTTAATTGTAAATATTTATATGGAATACGTTACATATGCAATATAAATATAATATTGGATTTTGTTACATTCCACGCTTCATGCAGTTCATTTGTGTGCCAGCAACTTTGATAGTTCACTTTTCAGCCATTGCAAGTCATGTGTCTTGTGGTGTGCATGCATGTGTGTTGTTGTTGCTGCGATGGTTGCAGCTGGAAGGATGCTCATGTGCCCGACATGTGGAGGTGGGTCCATCAGACAGCTGGGTCTGCACTGCATGTTTTCATTTGCTTTTAGCTGTGCAGCATCACTGTGTGTTTGCCATCAGTGTGGTTGGGGTCGAGGTAGGTGGGCTCACTGTGGAGGTGTTCCATGGGCCCATTAATTGCACTTTTGTTTGTCATTGCTGTGTTAAACCCATGTCATACAGACACGCCCACCAGTATGTGCAGTCACACACCACCTTCTCTCGTGTGTTGCTCCACCTCGGACACTGCAATGCACTAGTAAGCCATGTTTGCTCTTTTTTTGTGGCAGTACAATACTATGGTCTCTGTGACTCGTGCACTCTCTGACTGCCCTCCCATCACCCATGTATGGCCCTGTCATGTTATTGTTCTCTGTTGGCTAATTTGCCAACCCTTCCACCCAGGCCACTGATACTCAGGCGGTGACGCGCCTGGCGATTGTGTATATTTTATATTTGTTAGTAAGTTTACTTCTGTCGTGGGCACATATTCAGTTAGTGTGCTTTGATGCCTTGGCAATGTGCCATGGCCAACATGCACATGCCACTTGCTATTGCATTCACTTGTCACAAGTGTATGGAGTGGGCTTGTGAAAGTCTTGAGGGGTGTGTCAGCCGATGCTCCAGTCCTGGATGGATCTCCAATGCTTCCTGTTGATCTTGTTTGCAGTGGACATATTGGTGTTACACTTAATGGAGCTGGCAGACCACGGAGGTTCCGGTAAGCTGCAGACATGCATTGCACTGGTATTGTGAGAGACTGTCCGGGTGCTGCCTGGGGGTGTAGGGGGGGTGTCCAGTCTGGAGGGGGCTGTCTGGGGGGTGTCACATGTGAGGGGGGCTGGGGTTTTGTGTCCAGTCTGGAGGAGGCTGCCTGTGGGTTGGGGGGTCCAGTCGGGAGTGGGCTGCCTGAGGGAGATGTCCAATGTGGAGGGGGCTACCTGGGTGTGGGTGTCCAGTCTGGAGTGGGCTGCCTGGGGGGTTTCAGTCTGGAGTGGGCTGCCTGGGGGTCCAGTCTGGAGGGGGCTTCCTAGGAGGGGGCGTCCAGTCTGGAGTGGGCTGCCTGGGGGGGTGTCTAGGCTGGAGTCGACTGCCTGGGGGGTCCAGTCTGGAGGGGCCTGCCTACCGGGTTGTCACAGGTGAGGGGGGCTGGGACTGGTGTCCAGTCTGGAGGGGGCTGCCTGCCTGGGGGGGGAGTCACAGGTGAGGTGAGCTGGGGGGTGGTGTCCAGTCTGGAGGGGGTTGCCTGGGTGTCGGTGTCCAGTCTGGAGGGGGCTGCCTAGGGTGGTGTCAAGTCTGGAGGGGGCTGCCTGGGTGGGGGTGTCCAGTTTGTAGTGGGCTGCCTGGGGGTGTCCAGTCTGGAGGGGGGTACCTGAGGGGTGAAAAAGGTGAGGGGGCTGTGGGGTGGTGTCCAGTCTGTAGGGGGCTGCCTGAGGGTGGTGTCCATTCTGGAGTGGGCTGCCTGGAGAGGGGGTTCAGTCTGAAGTGGGCTGCCTGGGGAGGGGGTCCAGTCTGGAGGGGGTTGCCTGGGTGTCGGTGTCCAGTCTGGAGGGGGCTGCCTAGGGTGGTGTCAAGTCTGGAGGGGGCTGCCTGGGTGGGGGTGTCCAGTTTGTAGTGGGCTGCCTGGGGGTGTCCAGTCTGGAGGGGGGTACCTGAGGGGTGAAAAAGGTGAGGGGGCTGTGGGGTGGTGTCCAGTCTGTAGGGGGCTGCCTGAGGGTGGTGTCCATTCTGGAGTGGGCTGCCTGGAGAGGGGGTTCAGTCTGAAGTGGGCTTCCTGGGAGGGGGTCCAGTCTGGAGTGGGCTGCCTGGGGAGGGGGTCCTATCTGGAGTGGGCTGCCTGGAGAGGGGGTTCAGTCTGAAGTGGGCTGCCTGGGTGGGGTGTCCAGTCTGGAGGGGGCTGCCTGCCTGGGGGAGTCACAGGTGAGGTGGGCTGGGGGGTGGTGTCCAGTCTGGAGGGGGCTGTCTGGGGGGGTATCACAGATGGAGGGGCTGGAGGGAGGCGTCCAGTCTGGAGGGGGCTGCCTGGGGGTGGGGTCCAGTCTGGTGTGGGCTGCCTGGCGGGGGTGTCCAGTTTGGAGTGGGCTGCCTGGGGGGTGTCCAGTCTGGAGGGGGATGCCTGGGGGGTGCCACAGGTGAGGGGGCTGTGGGGTGGTGTCCAGTCTGTAGGGGGCTGCCTGAGGGTGGTGTCCATTCTGGAGGGGGGCTGCCTGTGAGGGGGTCCTATCTGGAGTGGGCTGCCTGGGGAGGGGGTCCAGTCTGAAGTGGGCTGTCTGGGTGGGGTGTCCAATCTGGAGGGGGCTGCCTGGGGTATATCACAGGTGAGGGGGCTGTGGGGTGGTGTGCAGTCTGGAAGGGGCTGCCTGGGGAGGTGTCATAGGTGAGGGGCCTGAGGGGTGGTGTCCAGTCTGGAGTGGGCTGCCTGGGGGTGATGTCCAGTCCAGAGGGGGCTGGCTGTGGGGGTATCCAGTCTGGAGTGGGCTCCTGGGGGGTGTCCAGTCTGGAGGAGGGGACCTGGGGGGTGTCATAGGTGAGGGGGGATCTTGGGTGGTGTCCAGTGTGGATGGGACAGCCTGGAGAGGTGTCACAGGTGAGGGGTCTGAAGGGTGGTGTCCAGTCTGGAGTGGGCTGTTTGGGCGAGGTGTCACAGGTGAGGTGGGCTGGGCGTTTGTGTCCAGTCTGGAGGGGACTGT
This sequence comes from Ambystoma mexicanum, assembly GCF_040938575.1. Lineage (NCBI taxonomy): Eukaryota > Metazoa > Chordata > Amphibia > Caudata > Ambystomatidae > Ambystoma > Ambystoma mexicanum. The sequence continues at coordinate 1,179,912,203 of NC_090927.1, forward strand.
CTGGGGGGTGTTGTCCAGTGTGGAGGTGATTTCCTGGGGAGGTGTCCAGTCTGGGCTGGGCTGCCTGGGGGGAGGTGTCCAGTCTGGAGTGGGCTGCCTGGGGTGGTGTCCAGTCTGGAGGGGGCTTCCTGGGCTTGCGAGGGAGGGCTTGCGTTTTCACAGGGGTGCAGCATAGGCTTACAGATTATGGGCCTCATTACGAGTCCGGTGGTAACCCTGCTGGTGCTTCTGGCAGGATGCCGCCAGACTCGTAACATTTTACCGGTGCCTGACTTCCTGCTGCCATTGGGACATTACAAGTCCAGCGGCCCGGGAAGTCAGGCGCTGTTAAAATGTTAGTCCCCACTCCCATAGAGTCCTCTAGGACTCTATGGGAGTGGGGACTCAGAAGCATTGACACCGTTGCTAAACGGTGCCGGCGCTTCCATGAATAGTTTCCCTACCATGGCCACTGTGCCCGGCAGGTTCAGACCAGTGGGGTGTAGCGGGTCCGGCAGGCAAATGCATAGTTTTCCCTTACCGGCACCCTTGTTTCCGGACCGGCAAACTTATCATGAGGTCCATATGTGTTCCATGCTGATAATGCGCTAGCAAACTGGTGGCTGCTTTAATATGCTCCAATTCATACAGTGACGATGATATAAAACCTGACTATGCCCTGAAAGGATTCCCTAACAAACATACATGCAGTCTAAAAGACAACACTGTAGTAGTCGCGGTTCTGAAAAAAAATGGAGACTCCATCCAAAGGGGGCTTCCAACCCAGCATTACAGACTAACATTGATGGCTGCTGCACATGCAGGAATGGCTACTACCCACGTTGGGAAGTTAGCAACACCTCAGCTTCTTTTGGGGACAGTGACTGAGAAACGAGGTACAAAAGTACAAAAACCAATAGCAGACAGCAGTGGATCATACCAGTAAGCCAAAGGAACTTCCTCTGCTACAGGCGTCAGTCCCATTTGAAAGTTTGTATATGGACCCCATTGGCCTCTTGACAGAAGTTAACAAATACAAATACTTGTCAATTGTAGCAGACTCATGTACAAGATTCACATGGATCATTCCCAAGGAGGAATCTGATTTTAAAGATGCCATAAAGGATTTGAAATCACTAGTATCTGTGACAACACCAAAAGACCCAGAGGTGACAAGGAGCAATCCATAAGAATATCACTGTCATGTTTGGGATGTAGCCTGACATTCTCTAACCTCTTGCAGTGATTTGAGGGTACACGACAGCCTTCCTTATGTTGAGGGCAGGGGCCAGGGTTATTCCTACTGATGTGTCATTCTGAGGGGGGGTTGAAGGGGAATCAACTTGGCTTAGTACCCTCTTTGAGATCTTTCACCCACTACTCCAATGTACCAAATGGAGGAATTTCCCTGAGACTGCAGGTCCCAGAAACTCCTGAGCAGGCAAGAAAGACACCAGGACAGATCTGCAGTCTTGAAGAGCTTTCCAAGCCTTCGATGTAAAAGGTACTATCTACTAACTACAGTCAGAGAAACCATCGGCTGGGCAGGAAGACACAGAGCGTTCGCGGTAACAGGCAGAAACAGCCGATTGGTATGGAGGGAACAATGCTTACCACAAGGGAGCCACATTTCCCCCAAAACTAACATGCAGACCTCGACAAATTCTATACCCTCTTCGACTGGCCTTGGGGAGTCCAAGATGGAGGCGTCAGCCTCCAATGCCTTGACAAGCATGTGAAATTCAAATTAGCCGGATAGGTACTAATCTGTAATTAGCCAATCGCAGAGTGTGAATAAGGAGTCCCTGACATAAATCCGTAGAATGCCCTGGTGAAATGGCTAACTGGAAGGCAAGATACAGGCAGACCTGGTGAATCGCTAATCCTAGAGTGGTTTAGAAAATCTCCCACAATCCCTGGTACATTTAAAGAGGCTGGGAAAGGTCAGTCAGTGCGTTGGACCTGCAGGAAGCAATCATATGTGTTGAGGCTTACCTGATACAAGGGAAGGATGCTGAATGCAAAGGCGCCTGCTGCCTGGAGGAAGACAATGCCAGAGGGAAATTGTGAGAAGTGAGCTACCTGGAAGAAGGTAGTGAAAATCTGAAAGCTTTGGAAGGAGAGGTTGGCAGACTGGAGTCCCTGGAGAGGGAGTCTGATGGGATACATGCAGAAAAACACTCCACACTTGTTGGAACTGGAATGCCAGACCTGGCTGCTTTCCACCATCAACCCGTGAGAGAGAAAGCACGGGTGTTAGGATTGTGGCAGGAGGGTGAGAAAATAGAGGTCCTGAAGCGAAAGCCTTACCGGGATCTCTCTACCCATGGGGGAACTGACACGCCAGAGCCAGATATCTTCAACCGGCAATGCACAAGGAGGAAAGCAGAGGGACTAGGCCCATGGCAGGAGGTAAAGCAGTGGTGATAGGTGCATGGCAGGAGGTTGAGAGACTATCAGCTGCCTGAAAATCTGAAAAGGATTTTGCATAAGGGGATTGGGGGGGATACCCATTATTCATGACAACCCAAGGTCTTGAAAGAGACCTATTGTATATGTTGAAACACCACAAAGGTCTGGGGGAAATTGTTTTGTAAATCTTGAATGCCCAAGGCATAAGAAGAAGACCTGTTGTGAACTTTGAAATGCCAAGGGCTTTGATAGATATCTGCTGTGAATCTTGAAAAAACAAGGTTTGATGGGACCCGTTGAGAGCCATGAAAAGAACCAAATATCCAGAGTGACTTTTGAAAATCCTGAACAGAACCAAGTTCCAGGAGGGATTTGTTGACATCCCTGAAAAGAATCAAGGTGTGTGAGGACCTGTTGAGAATCCTGAATGGAACCAAAGATCAAGAAGGACCTGACTTCCTGAAAACCCCAAAAACAACTAAGGTCCAGAAAGGACCTGTTGAGTGTCCTGAACAGAACCAAGTTCTGACAAGGACCCGTTAAGTAACCTGGGGGGAAAAAACGTCCAGAAAGACCTCTGAACAGAACCAAGGAGCAGGAGAGACTAGATATGAATCTTGAGAGGATCTAATTTCCAGCAGTGACCTGTTGTGAGTCCTGAGAAAGACCAAGTTCTAGGAGGGACCTGTTGTGAATGTGCAGAGAGCCTGGGGTGTAAGCGGGATCTGTTATGAATCTGAAGCAAACACGATGACAAAACAGAGCTCATCATCTTGGGCACCGCTGCTCGCATTTCTAAACTCAACCCAAATTACTCTGCATTTATCATCGATGGTATCACTATCAAGGTCACCAGAGAAGTAAAAACGCTAGGTTTCTACCTCGACTCGACCCTATCCCTCACCAAACAGGTAAACTCATTGGCTTCATCCACGGCCTATACATGTAAATTAATACGCGCCGGGAAACAATTCCTATCAGATGACAGCTGCCTAATCCTAGCTAGAGCCCTTATCTTATCAAAATTAGACTATTGTAATTCCCTTTACATAGGGGCAACTAAACAAACCATCAACAGAATACAAGTGCTCCAAAATAATGCACTTAGAGCGGCCCTGGGTATTCCCAGAGGAGTACGTATTTCAGAAATAAGACGGAAACACAAATGGCTCTCTACCCAGGAAAAAATCAACCTCAAAGTTGCCTCCCTCATCCACAAATGCTTAAATAACAAAGCCCCTTGTTACTTAACAGAACGTTTTACTAGAAAAATCTCCACTAGACCATCAAGAACAGCCAGTCCCAATTGCCTGCTAGTGCCCAGATTTAAACTGACCACTATTGGAGGGTCCAGCTTCCCAGTCAGGGCAGCTCAACTTTGGAACTCCCTACCTCATGCTGTTAGATCCGACCAAACGTTCAACAAATTCAGAAAGAACACAATAAAATGGCTCACCGAGAATGCTATGTAACCCGCATTCGCCCCACGTATCCTCTGCATGTACTGTACTTATATAGATTTGCTATCATGTAAAACGTCAGCTATATGATGACCGGCTTTCTGCACACCGTATTGTACATGCACTTTACTGCCTTAACTTCACCCTGTGGAGCCAAGAAAACTGTTTGTACCATGCTCTGTAAATCTGTAACTTCTGTAACCAAGCTGTAAATCCTCTTGTCTTATGCGCCCTGCTACCTCAGGGTCCGGTGCGCACAATAAATAAACAAACAAACAAACAAACAAACAAGCTCCAGAAAAGACCCACTGATATTCTTGAGGGTTTATAGTCATAAAACCGAAAACAAAAATCCCGAATACAATAATCTCGAATCCAAAATCTCGAAAAAAAAAAAAGTCGAATTTTTTTTTAATGACGTTTTTTGTTCGAAATGGGGGGGTTCCCCCCCCAACCCCCCTTTTTTCTATTTTTTTTTTATTTTAACCCATTTTTTTTACTTACCTGACCCCAAAAAAGCATATAATTAAATAAATAAAAAATTCGACTTTTTTTTTTTCGGGATTTTGGATTCGAGATTATTGTATTTCGAGATTTTTTTTTCTGTCTTTTGACCGACCACCATTCTTGAGAGATCCCAATGTCTGTAAGTGACTGCTTAGGAGAAATGACCACACCAGGCTTGAAGCCAGCCCTGTTAAGGGTCATGAACTTTTAAGGACAAGGTAAAGCTTACCAGTACAGATCATCAGGCCCGCGAAGGCCTTGAATAGAAAGTGGTGGAAGACCTAGGAGAGGCTCTGGCATATGAGTTGAACACATAGAGGTAAAGGAAAAGCCAGACTGCAAGACAATCCAGAAGGAGCTTGCTCAGGAAATCGTGTTCTGGTTGTGATTACCTTTTTAGTGGACACACCTGGAGTATTTTTGTTACTAGTCTTTGGTAGCTTAGAGGATGCAAGGCTTATTATGATTAGGTGTAAGACTTTTCTGTTGGCCACATCCTTTGTAGCATTTATTTATGGAGCAGGGTGTCCCAAGAAGAAATAAGGACTCATAAGACTAGCTTTTGGACTTTATGATTTAGAGGGTGTAATACTGGTGTGTTTGGCACCAAGAGAAACCCCCACCTTTTCTGTTAATCCATCCTGATACTATTTCATTTAGAAGTCCCTGTTTAGTTTTAGAGTTTCCTCTAGTCCCTTTTTAGCCATTTGTCTAACCTTAAACAGCATTTCACTTAAATAAAAGGTGTTAAACCACCTCGAGTTGTCCACACTGTTCAGACCACAGTCTAAAGGGAATGTTGAGTGAACAAATGGGATTATTAGGACCTGCCCAAATACATTGTTTGCCCTGGAGGTAATTGGGTAGATTTCTTACCTTTAGTAATGAGAAGCATAAATACGTTACCATGCCAATCGCAATGTAATGGTAAAACCTCTTATGAAATGCTGTATGGCACTCCAATTTGTATGCCTGACTTATACAACCCGTCCAGTTCTCTTTCAGGCTAGATCAACAGCTTTTCATCAAACTATTAAGAGACACTTTGAAGGTGGAAAAAGATATCTTGGCAAAATACATTATAGTAAAGAAGGGCACCTGGGTTCTATAGAGGCTGCCCAAAACAGAAACAATTGGTCCTAAGTACAGATAGCCAGTCAAAGTTGTTAAACCTGTAGGTATAAGGGCAGCAGTCCAACCAGCTCTGCCCTCCAAAAAAGGAGCACACCATGTTTCAATCGAGCACCTGAAACTGGATCCTGATGGGTACTCCTGTGTACCCGAGGAAGAGGACCATTTCGCGCTAACAATCTGCAGAGCATACAGGAATAATATTAATGATGGAAGAAAGAAAAGAAGAAGCATCTGAGTTTGCATGTCTTATAGATACAGAAACAGAGACTTGTACTGAACTAGACAAAGGCACATGATTGTCGCATCCCATTCAAAGCTGGTTTGGAATCGAAGATGGGCAACTCTGTTTAACCTTCGCCTGTGGATGACCTTTGCCATGTTTATATATGTTTACCACAGGAATATTTGTGACTCCATCGGCAACACATCCTGACTAATAGTCTAGTCTTGACATCATCAACGTTTCCATGTAAACTACATAGGATGAATATGCAGGCCCTGCCGCTATTGTGCTTTCACCCACTTCCACTGGAGGAAATGTCAACAAGACAGTGCAGAACACATAGTGGGCCTAGTATGCAACTTCCTGTACACTGACACACCAACAGTGATAAATGAGTCAAAGCGTTCCCCTAGTGTTCCCATATCAGGTGCCTAGAAGGACATATTAAGGGTACATCTAAGAAATTGACCTATGGTGCCTGAAGATAACAAAGAAGATTTGCAAGACACGGCTGAATATGTTAGTTTTGTGAGACATTTTGATATATTTGTGTTCAAGAAAACCCACTGGAAACCCGGTGCCGTATGTTTCTCAATATCCTCTCCTGATGTGAAAGCACAGCCTGACTAAGTAACATTGGCACCCCATCAGAGCGGTGTATATCTTTACTTGAGCAACAAAGGATGTTAGCTTCGATTTGTCTAAAAGCACTAGCATTTGATAGACTGTTTCATGCTAACATGACAGATTATTCCTGGCAAAAAGGTGTACCCAGGTTTCCATCACCCTCAATTCCCCCCCCTCCACCAGACAATTGCCACCATTGTGAGGGCGATTATTGTAGCTCGCTTAGACTATTGTGCAAGTCTCCTCCAGGGCAGTGGCAAAGGCGAAATGACCCACCTGCAGGTGATTCAGAATAATGCAGTACGCGTTGTCGAGGGCTTGCGTAGATCCGATCACGTTTGAACTGCAAGGAACGCTCTGCATTGGTTGCCAGTTGCTATTAGAGTCTCCTATCGAAGGCTCTGCATTACTCCCAAGTGCCTCTATGGCAAGAGCCCCAGTTACTTGGCTTATAGACTCTCCTGGCTGCCGGATCGGAGAGTTCTTCGATCAAATAACTCGCATCTACTGCAAACCGCCAAAGCTAAACTATCCATAGTTACTCAAGGGTCTTTTCCCCACTATGCTCCCAGATTTTGCAATGCCCTGCCCCGCTGGCTTAAGGGCCTGTTCCAGCTTGTTGACTTTCAAATGGGAACTTCAAACTGCGCTCTTTCATTGACCTGATAGGATGAGTCCAGTCCTTCTGGATTAAGCCTTTACTCCTCTTGGCTCTATTTGTAATGATTCTTTTGTGTGTATATCCTGTCTCACCGCTATCATGCCCACCGGCCTTGTCTATGCGCTTTACAAATGAAATAAAGAAATAAATAAAACAGAACACAAGAGAGTCATTGCATACAAGCAGTGCTTTGTGTCTCATGTAGCCGCGGTTATGTCTGGTTTGTACAGTCTCCTGCCAATGAATCTTGGTCCTCAAGCAGGATTTTTTGCCAGTTAGAGAAGATATTCTCGGTTCACCTACGAGGATAATACAGCACCTGAGTAGACAAAGCCCTGTAGCAAATTAACACAGCTGGGTAGGGTGACCAGAAGATGCCATGTCATCCAGACATGGCAGACATTTCAGTCCTTAGCTTTGATTTAACAAATTAATGTTATCAGGTGTGTTAGTCCAATTGCTTCAATAAAGTTAGCTGATGCAAATTCTACCAGAATTAACCAGTTCACACTTCACATGAGGCATATTACAGATTGTGTGCATTGCGCAGAAATGTTGCAGTTTCAGGTTGCACCCTTTTGACCCATTTCATAGTAAGGAATGAGGTAAACATGGTGCCATATTGTATAAGGATTTTTCACATAGGCAAAAATGGAGCATTAGTTCCATTCTGCAACCTTCAGTTTTGCTTTTGCCATTTTAAAAAGCAAATAAAAACAAACCTAAAAAGCAATGCTTTGTTTGTTACTTTGGGAAAAGCTCTGCATGTGGCCCTGTAAAAGTTTGGAGAAATTTCTCCTGGCCATGTTTCTTACTACGTATATCACAATAATTTGATATACTTCAAGGTGATAGTGGCAGATCATCTCACTACCTACACGACAGCAGCTCAACCACAATTTTACTTTACTTCCTTTCATGAAAATCCAGTTGTGCGCATTCCTGACTAGGGCTTCACTTCCACATACCGTATTTTCAGTTTCTTACTACGTGAGCAGCAGTAAAAAGGGAACATTCATTTGCTCAATTTTTGGTCTAGGAAAGGAACCTTAGGTTATTAAAACTTTGGGTTTTTATGATCTTAGTGCAACCAATTGAAAAGTATGTGCATTGCGCAAGAGACATTGGGCCTCATTACAAGGTTGGAGGTAGCCTTGCCGGTAAAACCTCCAAACTTGCTACAGGGTCCCGGCACCCGCGAATGGGCAATTTGCGGGGACCCGGTAATTGCCCTTTTGCAGGTGCCAGAATCGGGTGATCCCCATTCCCATTGAGCCCAATAGGGCTCAATGGGAATGGGGATGCCTGTCGCACAGGCACCTTCCATAACGGTGCCTGTGCTACAGGCATGCTCTGCTCACGGGTGCCTTTCATTCCGCCAGGTGAGACCTGGTGTAATGAAAGCCACCTACGAGCACAACTCGGAGTTTGCCGGTCCGGATGCAACAGTACCGGCATGCTTACCGGTACCATTGTATCTGGACCGGCAAGCTCGTAATGAGGCCCATTGTCTGGTAGTGGCCCAGAATTACACAGGTTTAGCTACTGGCACCCTACCCATTTCAAGTTCAATGCTTCTCGGTGCAGTCACCTGTACCAGGTGATAAAGTGGTGCAGCACATACTTAGTGACACCATTTCCAGTTATATTTGAATCATGCAGCGGGGACCTGTTATGTCGCACATAGGTGCAAGCAGATCCCCTCCAAATAATTTTCCTCATTTGCACTTAAGAGAGAAAAAGGAGGTGTAAATCAGTGATCGAAAGTGAGCGGGAACCGTCGGGAGCGGTGTTCAACTACTTTTACTTTTCACTGTTAACAGCTGCACCACTTTTTGCGAGCATTTTCACCATTCTGGAACTGTTTTTTATTAGGTTAAATCACACGTCTCCACTTTACCACCGGATATCAGTTACAGCTGAAGTGAAATCTATTTCAACTCAATTGGCTCTCAAGCAGCATGATATGATATGCTATGGCATTTATAACGCGCCTATACACAAGTGGTTCTGTGACTGCAACCCTTGAAAAACGTGTTGCAAATTGCTCCTTTCCTTCCTACTCTGTCCCCCGCCGGAGTCACAGTTCCACTACTTTTTTGATACACTTCTATCACTCGTGTAAAGTAAAGGCGAAATAGCCTTTACACCACCTTTTTTGCACGCTGCAGTGAAAACAGAGTAAATGCTGCCTGACCTTGACTTACGGCAGTCAGCATTTAAAATGGATTCCTCTGGAATCCTCCTGCTTTTTGCTGTGCATAAAAAGCAGGCAAATTCCATAAGCCAGCATGAAAATGTTATGCTGGTGTAAATGCTGGAGAAGGTTTTATGGCAGACAGAATCGGGCAAGACTGAATCGTACATTAAGATCCAGGCCCCCTCTCTGCAATACAAATGCATGGTTATTTATAAGGGAGATAGGCTGTGTGTCTTTGGGGAGATGTGATGTAATGGCTACATTGTGATTCTGATCCCATTCTCTTTATTGCTGTGCTTGAACAATATGTTCAATCTGCATAAATCCACTTTACTTTGTGCTGTCTGGTACTATTCAAAGTACATTCTCCCCTCCACATAGCATCCCATCCAGCTTTATCTAAAGGCCAATAAGCGTCTTCCTTTCCCTGATACAGGATTCCATTGCTGGTGCCTATTACAAGCTAGACCTGACAAAGATAGAATACATCCGCGTTGGAAGCTAACCCAAGATCGCCCAAGTGCAACCTATGCTCGCTGAACTAAAGCTTCACACCCCAGGGCTAAATCACTTGAATTTATCTTTCCTTTGGTTGGGAAGGAGAGAGGGTCTTCCCACCCCCTCTCCCACCTAGGCGATACCGAATGAGAAATAAATGCTAAGAGGGCACATGCAAGGAGCAGGGGGGAGGGGAGTTCTGATAGAGGAAGGTTCGCGATTACCTTAGTGCATGCAGTACAAGCTATGTAGTGGATGCTGGTGTGAACGCCATCTTGGCGAGCGGCAGCTATCTTAGAATTTCGGCCCAAGTGCGGTGAAAAACGTTTTGTGTGCTAGTATTAGACCCTTTGCATGAGTGCGAATATCACCACCACCCTGGCCAGGTCCCACAGAGTCCATAAAATCCTTCATTGTTCTATGAAAGCTACAGGCCCTCATGCCCGGGAAAGAATGCTCCCTGCAAGGCCATGAGAAGGGAGCATAGCGCCTCTTGGCAGTACCATCCCACAGGACAGATAGCAAGGCCCTCCTGCCCCCAACTATCCCCACATGAGAAATGCAGCTTTGCCATGCTTTCATCCCATGACCACCGCATTCCTTGGCACCGTCCAAACCCAGACCACCGACCATAAAAACGTTTACACCCCTCGACCGATCACTAAGATGAGAAGGCAAGGCTATCGCACTTCAGAAATCAGTTACGTGATGTGTGCAGGGAGATGCAGGGCAGCATCAAAATTATAGCCTAAAACTAAGGTGGAGGACCTTGGCAGTTGCTGATCTGTCTGGGAGCGAGTGAAGCGTGTGAGTTAATGTGACCTCGGCTCTCCCCAAGAGCCCATTCTTGTATCTGCCAGGTGCTTGTTACAACAATTAAATAATATGAATTGTGTAAGTAGCCAATTAATTGTTAGGCCAACTTCACCTCGGATGACGAGCCCAGCAGTTCCCACATAGATGGAGATGGACAGATGAAGATGGACCAATGGCCTGGCATCCCATATGGAGCAGGCCCTACATGTATACAGCTCATCCAGTTAGGATTGTAGAATTGTACCATATATAATTACATAATTAGTGACGTTGTTGGTGCTTATAATGTGCTGCACGTGCCTACGGAGCGCAGAACGTTCGGCGGCAGCAGAGTTCTTTAATGATGCACTTCTATTTTTGAGAAATAAATACTTGTTATCCTTGCAAGCATGTCTTGGGCCTTATTCCCCAGCGGGCTGTATTTTTTCTGATGTGAGCGTGCAAGGGAGTACCTTCATTTGGTGACTCTGACGTGATCCCAGCTACCCCCGTACTGACAGAGGCTTCTGGGCTGCTTCTACAAGGGGCCGCACCCACCAACAGTGGCCAGTCCCAGACGTGTCCGTTCCAGAGGTTTGCAGGAGCTGTTTTTTACAGAATTCCAGTCTGCTCTTTGAAGCAGGGTGCAGCTCCGGAGAGAGTACAGGCTGTTGTTGGAACCCGTGAGGAAGGAGTTTAGGTGAACACAATTTTTTGCTTTTATTATTAACTATTTTTCTAAGGATAATATTATGGAAAGGAAAACAGCAGTATAGGGAGCCTCCCCGAGTGAGCGGAGAAGATGGTACCACTTATTTTGTGTAACAGAGGAAAAGGAAATAAATAGGGGCCAGGCATAATTAGTGGGCTTGGGAATAGTAGTGGTTGTTATTTTATCTCTTTTTTGTGTTGGGTGAATGCCTGAGGAGGTGCGTTGTTAAAATAGCAGCGTGTTTTTGAGTGCGTGGAGTGCGAGAGTGTGTGCATTTGAAGGAGAGGGGAGGGAAACCCAGGTGGGCTGACGGGGAGGAGGTTGTGACATTTGCAGCATGTGCAGCACGTGAGTAGATGCGTAGTGACACTTTAGAGTGCATACATCACTGCAATGGGAGGGGAGACCCCTTTAGAGAACATGTACAAGGTCTTTCCCTTGTACTGGGAGAAAATTGAGAAATATCATAAGCAGTGGGTGACAGAAACATGAGGGGGGATTCCCCCGCTCATGGCCAGAGCAGGGCACCCATAATAAGGGAATTCTGGAGCATATGACTACATTCCTAGCAGCGAAATACAAGGGTAACCAACTACAGAAAAGAAAGGAAATGTTATACTTATGGAAGATGATTGAGGATGTGAAAGACACCAATGAGGGAGGGGCACAGAACCTACATGCGGGGGACAAACAAGCAGAAGCATGTGGGACAGAAACAGAATACAAGGGGATATATCAATTGGCAGCACTACCAGCGACAGGGTACACTAACTCAACCTATTTATCCACACGGGCCACAGTCTCTCCACCTCCATATATACCCACTCCAGCAACCGCTCCGCAACAGGAGTGCACAAGGCAGACAGAATTAGAAGGAGCACTAGAATCGGCGCGAGCATAGCTAGCGCAACTGCGAACGGAACAGAGCAAGGCAAAAGGGAGCAGTCAAGACCAGTGGAGAGCGAGGGTCATTTTATTTATATTGGACAGCATATCAACAAAGGATATGCACATAGAGAAGAAAGAGGACGAGTGGGCCTCCAGCACAGGGTACAGAATCGTAAGGTCCGGCAGATGCTTAGGTGGAGATCCAGGAGAGGATGCGTGGAGTATCTTGGATGAGTTTGAGGATGACAGTAAGGAGGAAATGCAACAAGTGCTGGAAATAACACCTTGAGTGGAAAGTTTTTTGGGATGAGAGGGTAAGGATGTTTGGCCGAATGGCAGTAGTAAGGAAAAAGGGAAGTGCCAGAAGAAAAGAAGGGAAGAGAGTAGGCTTACAGATGCCTTTGATACACAAGGGCATGGGTAAGGCACAGTATGTGCCATGGGTGCAGATGGACAAGAACAATTTGATCAAAAGGCTCCCGTCATTGACAGCAGGGTCGGGGAAAGTGGATATATGCATTTGGAAAACAGACTGCGGATGTACCCCTTGTCGTGGGTGATATCAAACGGTATCTAGTGTTTCCATCGAAAAGGTTTCCAACAAAACCTTTTCCATCGAAACATATCCATTGAAAATATTTGCATCTAATGCATATATGTTTAGGGTAAAGGGTTAATTTTCATTGGGTGGGTTTATAAGGGTAAAAAACGAGGGTTGAGGAAGGACCCCCCGAAATAAATGTTTCAAAATGCATTCAATGCAAATATTTTTGATGGATAGGTTTCGTTGCAAAAAACATTTGTTGGAAAGCTTTTGTTGGAAAGACCATAAACCATATGAAACATTTATTAGGGCCGATAGTGGGAGACCAGGCTGGAGACATGTGGATTAAAACAGGATATTGAGGAGTGAAGTTAGACGAAGAGGTACATGACGGCGCACCATTCAATAACATCAGAACGCAGGTGCGGGGGGCACTTCTGCGCACTTAGCCTGACACGCCAGACATACAGTAAATTATGCAATATGTTATGGGTGATGACGAAGACCCCATGCAGTACATTGCTAAGGTAGGAGACGGGGGACCTATGGGACCGATCACTTCCTTTTTTTATTTTATTAACAAAAGGGGCTTACCAAAGGAAGTGCAGGTGACACTAGACAAAATTGTGGTAATTGAAGTGAAGGGGTGGGCGGCAATTCAGTACATAATAATATAGCACTGCAAACGAATAACACAATGTGAAAGCGAAATGGCACAACACAATGTCGAAGGCCTTCCCCAAGCTGAACCAGACAAAAACATAACTCGCCCTCATTGGAAGCCTAACCCAAGCTCACCCAAGTGAAACGTTGGCTTGCTGAAATGAAGATTCACACTATAGAGCTAAATCAAATGGATTCATCTTTCCTTTCCCTCACACACAATTCCATGTCAAGGGCCTACCCCAAGCTGAACCCGACAAAAATATAACTCATTCGTATTGGATGCTAACCCAAATTCATCCAACTGCAACATTGGCTCACTGAAATTAAGAGTGATGGATTCACACACCAGGGCTAAATCACTTGGATTCATCTTTCCTTTCCCTCACACAGAATTCCATGTCAAGAGCCTACACCAAGCTGAACCAGAGAAAAATATAACTTATTCTCATTGGAAGCTAACCCAAACTCACACAAGTGCAACAATGGCTCACTGAAATGAAGAATGGTGTATTCACACCCCAGGGTTAAATCACTTGTATTCATCATTCCTTTCCCTCACACAGAATTCCATGTCAAGAGCCTACGCCAGGCTGAACCAGAGACAAATATAACTCATCCTCATTGGAAGCAAACCCATGCTCACCCAAGTGCAACATTGGCTCACTGAAATGAAGAATGGTGGATACACAGCCGAGGGTTAAATCACTTGGATTCATCTTTTCTTTCCTTGACACAAAATTCCATGTCAAGGGCCTACCCAAGCCGAACCAGGCAAAGATTGAACTCATCATTATTGGAAGCTAACCCAAGGTCACCAAGGAGCAACATTGGCTCTCTAAAAGGAAGTTTGGTGTATTTAAAACCTAGGACTAAATCACTGGTATTCCTCATTGATGGGGTTGTTTGCTTCAAAGCTCCAATTTCCAGGAAAAGACAAATTCCTTGGTGCCAAATCACCTTTCTTCACACATGAAGCACTTAATCCCAGCCTCACACTGTGGCCCAACCCTTAATCTATTGCCAGTTCGACTGTGGCAACGCCCTCCTCGCAAGTGTCCCAACATCAACACTGGCTCCGATGAAAGCCATCGACCATGTTACAGACAGCCTATCTGATCAAAGGTGCAATGAAGTTTGACCACATCAAACTTTCCCTAAAAAAACTGAACTGACAATGTCTCCAAGCCCTCGCCACCTTTAAGACAGCATCTATCAAGCCCAAAACAGGGAAAATCAAGGCACCCACCAATCTGGCCTACAGAAACCACAACATTGCAAGGCTAGAAACCAAGAAATGCAAAAAGGAAACAGAAAGGCAAGCCTGTCTCCTCCTGCAACACACCAGTAATCTGGAAAAGCATTGCACCACATATCAGGGTGCCTTCCTCCCACTTGCACTGTAGGAATGCACAGAACAATCTACTCGGATTAAGGCGTCTTGTCAACCGCGTGTCATGATCACTCCCTCCTCTGCCTCTACCGATTTCCGCCATTCTCTGACTAGTGTCCTCACCCTCTGATGTGCAGTGCTCCTTTGCAACCCAGCTAGCTTAGTGCTATAGGACACTCACACTCTGCCCAGACTGACAAGGCTGCATTTCAGTGCAGTCCCTTTTCCATCCCATATCCTTGCCTTTCTCCCTAAAGTCTATGGGCAAGGAAGCTGCCTCAGACACGTTATATGCAGAGTTCTGATCAAGAACAAAGCGAATCTCTCAGCAAACATGGCTTGTCTGCTTTTCATCACTCCTATAATTGCATACTCTAAGGTCCACATATGGAAATATTGATAGGTGTGATGAATCAAGTTCCGGGTTACCAGTGGTCCAGGGGTGAACATCTGTTTCTAAACCATCAATCAGCCCCACACCCCAACACACCAGAATGTTATGTTATGTTACTCAGATTTATAACACGCACGTACACCCGAAGGCTCCTTGGCACTAGAATAGTC